>NC_044040.1:3781101-4381101 GCF_901765095.1 Microcaecilia unicolor | reverse complement strand
AATGGGGGATACAAATGCAACAAATAAATAAAACACTTATGACTGCCATGTGTGCTGCATCTGTAAAAAGTCTAAAGCTGTCCCAGTTGGATAGGCAGTGCCTTAGGTGGAGGTTAAAGGATATTTTTAACAAATGTATGACAACTTTTTAAAAATTATTTTTTAATTATTTGAAAGCTTCCCTTCAATCATGAAATAAAATTGAAAATCATTAAAACACCATAATAATTATTGTAGCTGGTAGAAACAGCAGTAATAAACTTTCTACATTTTCTGTTCAGTTTTCTACGCTGTTCTATATCATGAAGCAATACATGGCCACATCTCAGTGAGGATATCCTGTTCCTGATGGGTTCATCTTAATTGTTGTAATATGCCTTTGGAAGCCTAGTGTTATAAAGATGGAATATATTGAGATTAAATTTAAGTAAAACTAAACTCTCCTTTTCATTGGGGCACAAGGAATCACATCTTCACTTCCAGACAGGGCTACAAGATAATTTCTAAATATTTGGAGACTCTCTCCAATCTCCATTCACTGTCAGACAGGTAATCTTCAAACAGAAAAAATTGCAGTGATTTCCCTGGAGCAAACAGGAAAATCATTTACAAAGTCACAAAGAGCCCAGACTAATATGTAAAGATCTGCAGGCTGATATGAGGATTCATATTTCAACATTAGGAAGAAATTCAATGGGAATGTTGTTTCTGGGAGTAAGCCTCTGATCTCTGAAAAGAGCATTCTTCCTGCCTGAAGTTCGCCAAAGGCATCTGGACAGATGAGTAAAAAATTGAACTTTTAGGTCACAATAACAAAGGTTTTCTTTGGAAAAACAAACACTGCCTTCCATAGTAATAATCTTATCTGGGCTGTCAGACCTGATGGTGGAATTTGCTGCATCAGGACCTGGACAGCTTGCATCACTGACAGAATCATGAATTCTGCTGTATATCATCAAATTCTAAAGGGAATGGAACTTGATATACTGCCTTTCTGTGGTTACAATCAAAGCGGTTTACATATTATATACAGGTACTTATTTGTACCTGGGACAGTGGAGGGTTAAGTGACTTGCCCAAGGTCACGAGGAGCTGTAGTGGGAACTGAACCAAGTTCCCCAGGATCAAAGTCTGCTGTACTGACCACTAGGCTATTCCCCCAGTAGGAGAATTTCAGGCCATTTAACTGTGAACTGAAGACGAGTTGGAAATGGGTCATGCACCAAAGCAATGATCATAAACGTTAGAGGCCAGTCAAGTTTCAGGTCACAAGTATCTGGTAGAATCCCAAAGAGTAGCAAGATTCCATGCACCTGAGCCCAGAGGCAGCAGTGGCTTTCCCCATTTCTATCTCAATAGCAGACTATGGGCCTCACATGAAGTGAGCTCTTCATGCATGAAAGCCCTCAAATGTCACAGAGCTGAAACAGTTCTGTGTGGAAGAACAGGCCAAAACATTCCTCAAAGGCAACGTCAGAGACTGATTAGGTATTCACAGGAAACAGGGCTGGCAGTACCATCAGTGGACTAGGTGGTTGCCTGGAGCACCACACTTCAAAGCGGGTACAGCAGAAATAGCCCCCCAAAAGCACATGTAGTGGCAGTGCTCAATTTCCTTTCAAGCCCTGCCTGTCTCCCAACCATTACTGTGGATGCACCACTGCCACCTCTCCCCTGGACCTATGCTGGTGGCAATTGTCATAAACAGAAGAGAAGCTGGAGCAGGGCACTCTGAATGTCCAGCCCTGTGCAAACTGGAAGACTGTGTCAACAGAGGTGGTGGGATACGGCTGGACATTCAGAGTGCTGTGTGCCTTTCACCTTTGGCAATACACCAGACTGCTCATGCTCTGCTGTAGAAGGCAGAATTATTAGATGATCCCATGCCAGTTATACAGCAGTCTCAGCTAAAGAGGCAAATACAGCAAACTCCTCCACAGAATTTCTTTGGTGTCCATGTGGAAAGCACCAGAAGGCATCTGTGAGCCCTTCTGCCCCACCCCTCATCCAACTACACCATTTCCTGTTTATCTTAAATAGATTTTGGTGTTTGCTGATCTGATCCTGACAGTTTATATCCAAATATAGAATATGGTCCCTGTTTTCAGCTAAATTACACTCATTAACCTAACTATGAGACTTTAAATCTTGTTTCTGATTCTCCCCAGGCTAGACTGCAAGCCTATGGCGAAAGACTCTCTTACGAGTATGTGCATAGCACTGAGTAACCCTTGTCGCACTATATGAATTTTATAGTAATAGACATAGTAAAAGAAAGTATTCACCCCTCCTATTATCGAAATGCTGTAAGAGTAACAAGTTCTTCACTGGCTGTTCAAGGTTCAAGTTAAGGAGCAAATATTTACTAAACTCATGAAATGTTGACACTCCCTAAGAAATGGGTGACTTGCTATGGCTGAGTCAGAGCTGTGGCTGACAGAGGTTCATTACGGGTGTTAAAAACTTTGGACTACACTGACCGCCACCTGCTTGTTGCTTGAGGAAAGGATGTTCGGTGGCTCACAGAATGCTTCCTGGGGGACTCGCTCTGTTCTGTTCACATTTTCAAGCGCCGTTGTTAAATCTCAAGACGATTGTGAAAAATTGCAAGAGGACCTTATGAGATTGGGCATCCCAATGGCATATGATGTTTAATGTGGGCAAGTGCAAAGTGATGCTTGTGGGGAAGAGGAACCCAAACTATAGTTATGTGTTGCAAGGAGTCACCATCCAGGAAAAGTATCTAGGTGTCATTGTTGATGATATGTTGAAACCCTCTGCTCAATGTGCAGCGGTGGCTAAGAAAGCAAATAGAATGTTAGGTATTATCAGGAAAGGAATAGAAAACAAAAATAAGGATGTTATAATGCCTTTGTATTGCTCCATGGTGCAATCACGCCTCGAATACTGTGTGCGATTCTGGTCGCTGCATCTGAAAAAAGATATAGTGGCATTAGAAAAGGTTCAGAGAAGGTCGACGAAACTGATAAAGGGGATGGGACGACTTTCCTATGAGGAAAGGCTAAAGCGGCTAGGGCTCTTCAGCTTGGAGAAAAGACGGCTGAGGGGAGATATAATAGAGGTCTATAAAATAATGAGTGGAGTGGAACAGGTGGATGTGAAGCGTCTGTTCACGCTTTCCAAAAATACTAGGATTAGGGGGCATGCAATGAAGCTACAATGTAGTAAATTTAAACGAATCAGAGAAAATATTTCTTCACTCAACAAGTAATTAAACTCTGAAATTCGTTGCCAGAGAATATGATAAAAGCAATTAGCTTAGCAGAGTTTTAAAAAAGTTATTCTAGGATAAGCAACATAAAATCTGTTTTACTGTTTTGGGATCTTACCAGGTACTTGTGACCTGGATTGGCCACTGTTGGAAACAGGATACTGGACTTGATGGACCTTCGGTCCATTACCACAGTCAACAATTTTTTTTATCCCAATCAGAATTTCAGGTCTCCAGATGCTCTTTTTGCATTCCCAAGCCTTACATGTTTGCTTTTCCCTAATACAAACCCAACTATGCCCACAATTGAAACAGAAACCTTCACAATGCCTGGATTAAGACACCTAAGTTAGATTTCCATTGCTGAAAATCATAAGAACAAAGATTATGTTTCCACCTCCCCAGTCCGAAAAGAGTTTCTCAGCCAATTTGCCGGTCCATGAGTATGAGAAGGTTGGGAAGCCCTGGTCTAGGGTAGGGCAGGCAGCAGCAATCTCCTCTCGCCGCTGCCTATGCCAGCTCTGGATTCAAAATGGCAGCCATGACCTCTAGCAATCATCTCCTACTGTCTGCCTTACCCTAGGCCACTGGTCTGTGAGTGCAAAAAGGTTGTGAAATGCTGTCCTAGAGGGTACACCCAAAAAAATATTTCCTTTTCCTTGGTCCTCTCTGCACAGTATGCACTGTCTTCTCCATACTCACACAGTCCTCTGTGGGGGGTTCCAACTTTGTCTTTACTCCCAAATTGTGCAAAACAGAGGTAGAGAAGTTTCTTAGCTGTACAGAATCAGTTCAACACTCTTTCTTCCTAATAATCAAACAAACTTCTGCGTCTCTGATCCCTTCATGTACACAGTTCCTTCAAATGCCAGAGTTTCTCAGTTCCTGGATAAATCTACTCATTAGACAAGGACTTATAATTTTACTGTCATAGGAGCTCCCCTGCTCCCTCCCACTGGTATCCTCTTGAGACCACATACTTCCACTGGGTCCAGTCAGATTTTTCCACACACTATTGCTCTCAATACTGGGCTCTGGACGGTGGACAGTATTTCTCTCTGCCTGCTCATACAGAAAATCAGAATCTTCAATTCAAACTCCTCACTTGAAAAAAAAGAGAGATGGGGGGGGGGAAGAAAAAATCCTCTGCCTCCAGGTATACACTTTGAAAAGGACAAACATTAAGATTCTTTGCAAGACTGAAAAAAGGACTCTACACAGAAGACAACTTATGAGCACAAGAGCACAACTAACACCCACCTTAACTCAGGTGGGGGGGGGGAGGGGAGAATACTGTTGCGGCTTATAAAGATTTAGGCAGAATTATTGAGGCAAACCTAGCAGGGCATGTTGTAGCAAAGGGAATTGCACCTCCTCTGTACTCTATGGTCCTGCTGCCAGGAGCATATTGGCATAGTGACAGTCCTAAAGGTTCCTTTACACATTCATAAATCCACAATACACAATACACACATACACAAATTATGTGAATTCAAACCTCTGTAAAGTACTGCCTTCCAGCCCTTGCACTGGTGGGTCATTTCAAGCCTTGACCTCTTCCTCTATGAGACTTTCAAGGCCAATCCAAAATCCAACAGCCAGGTCTCCCAATGTCTTCAAGAAAACATCCACCGAGCCCCGTGCTCTGGTATTTGAAGGAAATCAAGGGCTATGATAAATGTTATGCTATGATAAATTGGACAGTCAGTCAATGTAGCCTTCAAAGGAATGTGGGAGAGGGTAGTAGCAAGTATTAAATTAAATAAAGAAAAAAACGCAGTGCCTGGTTCTCTCTTCCCAATACTCCCCTTATCTCCCGACTACTCTCAACACCCCTGATGTCAAACTCCCCATATCTGGCAACTTAAAGATACTGGGAGTAATGCTAGACAGCCATTTATCTTTTGATAACCACGCTAAGCTCACCACGAAGAAAATGTTTAATATGATGTGGATATTGAAACGAGTGAAGCCTTATCTCCCACTCAACACTTTCCGGAACCTGATACAGTCTACTGTTATTACCCACGCCGACTACTGCAACAGTGTCTTTTTAGGATGGAAAACCCAAATACTGAAGAGACTCCAAACTGCCCAAAACACGGCTACCAGACTTATTTTTGGCAAATCAAAATTCGAACGTGCATCACCTCGTTGAGCAAAGCTTCACTGGCTCCCCATCAAAGAAAGAATAAATTTCAAGATCAACACAATGACCCACAAGATCATCCACGGCGAATCCCCTGGCTACATGAATGAATTGATCGACCTCCCTGCTAGAATCAGATCTAATTCTTCACGAACTTATCTTAACCTACACCTTCCTAATTGTAGAGGAAATAAGTACAAGACCTACTACGCATCCAGTTTCTCCTTTTTGGGCAGCCAGCTTTGGAACGCTAAACCCAGACCAATCCGATTAATAAATGACTTCTTGCCCTTTAGAAAAATGCTGAAAGCTCATCTCTTTAAGCAAGCCTACCCAAGTGCCCCAACCTAATCTCGCCAACTTCCACCCCCAATTCTGTTCTGACTTAAATACCAACCTCCCATCCTTCTCTTACCATCTCTCCTTAATTTTATCCCTCCTTACCCTTTCTCCCAAATTACACTATCCTATCCTGTCTACCCTCTTTTATCCTAGTCATATATTATCTAGCTCAACTTATCATACACTACTAAGCCCAACTTTACATTGTTTTACTACTGTTTTATTAAAATTCTATTAACTTTGTATTTCAAATTACTATGTAAGCCGCATTGAGCCTGCATTATGTGGGAAAGCACGGGGTACAAATGTAATAATAATAATAATAATAATAATATTCAGTGATTCGCACTGAAGGCAATTGCAGGCAATACAGAAGAGGGGTTTGCACAGAAACAAAATTAGATTGTCACGTAGAAGTTATTTAAATAACAAGGATATGTCTTATGTAAAATACCTGGCACACAGTATAGCCCTATCATTCAGGTACAAACTAGTTTTGGACAGAATTTGTTTTCCTCAAAAGTGCGTGAAGATGTGAGGATATTGATCACAAATCGGAGAAAATTTTTCTTCACTCAATGTGTAATTAAACTCTGGAATTTGTTGCCAGAGAATGTGGAAAAGGCTGTTAGCGGAGTTTAAAAAAAGGTTTGACGGCTTTCTAAAGGAAAAGTCCATAGACCATTATTAAAATTACTTGGGGAAAATCCATTGCTTATTTCTAGGATAAACAGCATAAAATGTTTTGTAATTTTTGGGGATCTTGCCAGGTATTTGTGACCTGGATTGTCCACTGTTGGAAACAGGATGCTGGGCTTGATGGATTTTTGGTCTGTCCCAGTGTGGCAATACTGTACTTATTGTACTGTACTAGGCTGCGCATTTGGTTTGCTATTCTCTAAACACCTTACAAAATATTATAGAAAAAATTGTGCAGGAATCAGAGAATTAAAAGTCTTTATTACTCACCCACCAGTACAGCATCAGACATCAGTTTCAAGTTATAACAAACTTACAAACTGTAACATCAGTACCTCTGGTAATTATAAGTAATTAGACTAATTATATAAAGAAGAGAAAAAGAAGGAAAGAAAGTTTGTTCCTCATATAAAGGTCACAGAACATAGAGAAAGCAGAGAAAGAAAGAATAAATTAAAAAAGATTCATAGCTATAGAGAGTTAGTTCCTACGAAGGGAGGAGAGCAAACCCCTTTGGGAAAAACAGGCCATTTGGATGGATCTGAAACTCTCTTTCCAAGAATGCCTATTTTTTTCAGAGTTTCTTTGTCTGCAGCGTGGTTTTATGGGCTGTGGTGAGCATCCACCTCTCCTCTACCCTGGACCAATCATAGGTGCTGCATATGTGCTGGAGACTTGCAATCGGTGTCCTTGCCATACCTCTTCTCAGTAAATTACTTTTGTAACAGGATATACCAGGTAGCTGAGTTGCCTTAGCAATGGTGACCAGCCAGAAATTCCTGCATGTGGCTGATAGGAAAAGAGAGATGGGGGATGGCAAATAGTATAGCATACCTGAAGTAGAACTTTATAGCTTATAGCTAAAGATGATAGACAGGTATTGTTCTCCTCAAGCTACCCCTTGACCAACTTTTGCAAACTATGCAAGTCTAGCTTGTGTCATTTTATGCACCTTCTGCCAAAATAGGTAGAGATAGAGAGCATCACTCATTAGTGAGAGGCAACAAGATTAGGTGTTATGTTACTAATCAGCAGTGCCGTAGCAAGGGCGGGGCGGTGGGGGCGGTCTGCCCCGGGTGCACGCTGCTGGAGGGTGCAGAGAGCAGCCATGCACCTGTTGGCTCCACTGGTTCCCTGCTCCCTCTGCCTCGGAACAGGTTACTTCCTGTTCCGGGGCAGAGAGAGCAGGGAGCCAGTGGAGCCGACAAGCGCGCGGCTGCTCTCTGCACCCTCCAGCAGCCAAGAATGCACCCGGGAGGGGGGCCTTGATGTGCTGGAGAGGGGGGTGTCATGCTGCACCCTGGGGGGACAGATGCAGCTGCACCCGGGAGGGAGGGGTGCGCAGCGGCAATCCGCCCTGGGTGGCAGCCGACCTAGGATCGCCACTGCTAATCAGTATTACGCGTATGCACTAACAAGCCATGTATATATTATCCTGGCTTGTACTTATGGAAATCACAGTATTGTAACACTATATAAGGGAGATCATAAAGTTTGTAGTTCAGACAATCCGATTGCGGAATCTCTGCCTCTCAGCGCTGATACAATAAACACTTTCTTAAAAGAACTGGTCATTTAGGGGGTCTTTTTCTAAAGCTTAGCTAGAGTTATCTGCAGCAGGACCCATGGGAATAAAACGGGCCCTGCTGCAGATAACTTGAGATAATCTTTAGTAAAAGACCCCCTTAATTCTTTACCACTGTTGGTGGATGGGAGATGCCAGTTACCATTTGTTCTTACTGTATGCGGTGCTGTGTGTGGCTGGGTTTTCTCTCTGCTTCTTGATCTCTCGGTTTTCTTTTTTCCTGCTAGTACAAAGCCAATATAGCATTATAGAAACCTTGAAGGTGGTTTATTTAACCGATTAATTTGGCCAAATATTTCTGCTTGTGCTTTTGTTTCTTCCATCTCACAGCTGGGAATTTATTTCCTGGCTGAGGAATCTTCGACCCCCCTTGGGTGATGCTCCTCTTTCCAGGTCGAGGGGTTCCCGGGTCTGTCCCATCATACTCTGCTGTTTCTAGGGCAAAGATTTTCCTGCCGATTCACCTCTGTAAAATTACCCCGACCTTGTGTTTGTTTAGACTCTGTCCTTTCCCCTAGCTCTACATTCACTTCTTATCCAGGTTCCTTAGTCTATTGTAACTGCACCTGCTCTCCTTAAGGCTCCCAGGAGTTGCTTCCTTATAAACACTCTGGAGGTTTCACTCCCTGCAGCTCATCTCACTGTTTTAATTCAAAGACACACATTTTGCCTGTGTTCTTATCTGTCTGTCTTTATTAGACTGTATGTTTTAAGTGTCAGGAGATGTGTATTATTTGCATCTGTAAAATGCAAAACAAATAAAAATAATAGTTACCGGTCCAGAGGGCGGCTACGAAATTAGTAAGCGGTCTTGAATGCAAAAATTACAGGGACAGGCTTATGCACCTCAACATGTATACGCTGGAAGAGAGGAGGGAGAGAGGAAACATTATAGAAACGTTTAAATATCTCAAGGGCATTTATGTACAGGAAGAGAGCCTTTTCCAAATGAAGGAGGGCTCTGGAATGAGGAGGCATATGACAAAGTTTAGAGGGAATAAGCTTAGGAGTAACCTAAGGAAGTATTATTTCATAGAAAGGGTGGTGGAGGCATGGAATGGCCTCCCGGTGGAGGTGGTGGAGTCGAGGACTGTTCCAGAATTTAAAAAGGCATGGGATAAGCATGTGGGATCGCTTAGGAACAGGAAGAATTAGGGGTTACAGAGGATGGGCAGACTGGATGGGTCATATGGCCTTTATCTGCCGTCATGTTTCTATGTTTCTATTCCACCAATGCCTAAGAGCTACCTCATCAGTGATGTCACAATGGCTCAATTGTCCTATTCTTGGCTTACTTTCCCCCCTTAGTGTGTTTCAGTCTCTGGTAACCAGAGCTGATATTGTGATGTCATAATGCCTCATTCCACCAATGCCCAAAAGCCAACCTCATCAGTGATGTCACAATGGCTCAATTGTCCTATTCTTGGCTTACTTTCCCCACTTAAAGAGTTTCAGTCTCTGGTAACCAGAGCTCATATTGTGATGTCATAATGGGAATAGGCTTAGGAGTAATCTAAGGAAGTATTATTTTACAGAAAGGGTGGTGGAGGTGTGGAAGGGCCTCCCGGTGGAGGTGGTGGAGTCGAGGACTGTTCCAGAATTTAAAAAGATTGGTCATCCCTTTCCTTATGCACCCAAGCATCTTCCTTGACTTTGACTGTCACCTTTTCTACCTGTTTGACCACCTTAAGGTCATCAGACACTATCACCCCCAAGTCCCGCTCTTCTTTTGTACACAGAAGCACGTCACCCCCAATATGGTACCGTACCCTTGGATTCTTATAACCCAGGTGCATGACCTTGCATTTCTAAGCATTACATTTTAGTGGCCAATTGTCGAACCATTCTTCAAGTTTTGCCAGATCTTTCCTCATGTCATCCACACACCCTCTGGGGTGTCAACCCTATTACAGAGTTTGGTATCATCTGCAAAAAGACAAACCTTACCAGACAGCCTTTCCACAGTATCACTCACAAAGATGTTAAAAAGAGCCGGCCCAAGGATCAATGCCTGCGTCACACCACTGATAACATCCCTATCCTCAGAGCAATCTCCATTGACCACTACCCTCTGTTTCCTCCCATTTAACCAGTCTAACCCAGTCAGTCACTTTAGGTCCCATATCAAAGCCACTCAGTTTATTAATCAGTCGCCTGTGCGGAACCGTGTCAAAGGCTTTGCTAAAATCCAAGTACACTACATCTAGCGCCCCTCCCAAATCTAACTGTTTGGTCACCCAGTCAAAGAAATCTATCAGATTCGTCTGACATAACCTCTCCTCAAGTCACGTCACTGGCTTCCTATCCATTTCCACATACAGTTCAAACTCCTCTTATTGACCTATAAGTGCATTCACTCTGCAGCTCCTCAGTACCTCTCCACTCTCATCTCTCCCTACATTCCTCCCCGGGAACTCCGTTCACTGGGTAAATCTCTCTTATCTGCACCCTTCTCCTCCACTGCTAACTCCAGACTCCGTTCATTTTATCTTGCTGCACCATATGCCTGGAATAGACTTCCTGAGCCGGTACGTCAAGCTCCATCTCTGGCCGTCTTCAAATCTAAGCTAAAAGCCCACCTTTTTGATGCTGCTTTTAACTCCTAACCCTTATCCACTTGTTCAGAACCTTTATTTTATCATCCTCACTTTAATATTCCCTTATCTCTTGTTTGTCCTGTTTGTCTGTCCTAGCTAGATTGTAAGCTCTGTCGAGCAGGGACTGCCTTTTCATGTTCAAGTGTACAACGCTGCGTACGTCTAGTAGTGCTATAGAAATGATAAGTAGTAGTAGTAGTAGTGTTTGGGATTCCAGAATCTTCCTACTGTTGGGAATGTGCACAGAATCTTGCTACTCTTTGGGATTCCAGAATTTTGCTGCTGTTTGTCCTTATGCCTTATTTGTCCTGTTGGTCCTGATTAGATTGTAAGCTCTGTCGAGCAGGGACTGTCTCTTCATGTTCAGAAGTACAGCGCTGCATACATCTAGTAGCGCTATAGAAATCATGATTATTATTAGTAGTAGTATAGAAGTCATGCTGCCTCGGGTCCTATAGGCCATTTGATTTGAGAAACCTCCCAATCCTTCGCTTTAGAAGTGTTTCCATTAATTTACTCACTACTGAGGTCAGACTGGCAGGTCTGTAATTCCCAACATCCTCCTTACTTCCACTTTTGTGCAGAGGGACATCCGCCTTTCTCCAGTCTTCCAGGACCACACCAGACTCTAGGGAAGCATTGCAGGCACCCTCACCCAGCCACTGTCTTGCAATTTCAGAACTGGATTGAGGACGTACTGCATAGGGACAACGTCCCTAAGAGATTTAAACATAATCCTGTAAGGAACTAGTAACCAGCAAAGGTGTGAAGAGGTGGCTCTCCCATGTGTTACTGCCAGTGATGATCTTCTGGCAGTATTTTGAAATTTTTTTTTGTTACATTTGTACCCCGCGCTTTCCCACTCTTGGCAGGCTCAATGCGGCTTACATGGGGCAATGGAGGGTTAAGTGACTTGCCCAGAGTCACAAGGAGCTGCCTGTGCCTGAAGTGGGAATCAAACTCAGTTCCTCAGTTCCCCAGGACCAAAGTCCACCACCCTAACCACTAGGCCACTCCTCCACTGTTGCTACTATTTGAGATTCTACATGGAATGTTGCTATTCCACTAGCAACATTCCATGTAGAAGTCAGCCCTTGCAGATCACCAATGTGGCCGCGCAGGCTTCTGCTTCTGTGAGTCTGATGTCAGACTCACAGAAACAGAAGCCTGCGCAGCCTTCTACATGGAGTGTTGCTAGTGGAATAGCAACATTCCATGTAGAATCTCCAATTGTAGCAACATTCCACGTAGAATCTCCAATAGTATCTATTTTATTTTTGTTTCATTTGTACCCTGCGCTTTCCCACTCATGGCAGGCTCAATGCGGCTACATGGAGCAATGGAGGGTTAAGTGACTTGCCCAGAGTCACAAGGAGCTGCCTGTGCCTGAAGTGGGAATCGAACTCAGTTCCTCAGGACCAAAGTCCACCACTCTAACCACTAGGCCACTCAATGTGGCCGCGCAGGCTTCTGTTTCTGTGAGTCTGACGTCAGACTCACAGAAACAGAAGCCTGTGCGGCCATGTTGGTGATCTGCAAGGGCAGGCTTCTACATGGAATGTTGCTAGTGGAATAGCAACATTAACATTCCATGTAGATTCTCAAATAGTAGCAACAGAATCTCAATAGTAGCAACATTCCATCTAGAATCTCCAATAGTAGCAACATTCCATGTTGTTGTTACATTTGTACCCTTTCCCACTCATAGCAGGCTCAATGCGGCTTACATATTATATACAGGTACTTATTTGTACCTGGGGCAATGGAGGGTTAAGTGACTTGCCCAGAGTCACAAGGAGCTGCCTGTGCCTGAAGTGGGAATCGAACTCAGTTCCCAAGGACCAAAGTCCACCACCCTAACCACTAGGCCACTCCTCCAAGCTGAAGGTGGTTTATTATTATCTTTTCCTTTCTAGTCTTATGGCCTTATTTTTTGTGTTTAAAGTTTTGTGTAGAGTAGTAAGATTATTTACAAATAATTAGTTTTGAAGAAAATTGATTTGACTTTATTAGTTGTAGTTGTTTTTTTAAATTACTATTTGTATTGCTTTTCTTGTTTTTTTTTCTTTTGTTATGTTAATGACTTAGGGGGTCTTTTACTAAAAATTAGCACATTATCTGCTTTAGGACCCATACGAATAACATGGATTCTGTGGCAGATAAATGCGCTAATCTTTAGTAAAAGATCCACAGTTCTTTTGCGTTGTTTGTTCTGTATATATCTTATTCTATATTGTATCTTTTTTGTTTGCTCTGTAAACTGCTTTAATACTTGTTGTGATAAACAGTATATGAAGTATTAAAATCAAATCAATCTAACACATTTGATTGATTTGATTTTAATACTTTATATAGGGCCTCTTTTACTAAACTGTGCTAGTGATTCTAGGTGCGGCAAATGAGAGGAAGTCCATTCAAGGATCCTTTTACCAAACTGTTTAGTCTTTATTGGGAAACCTGGAAATATAATATTGCCATAGACAAGGTATGACAATACCTGCCTTAAATCTGAGCAGCGTATGGAAAGCTTGATTTTGATCTCTCTAACAAGCAGGGTTTTTTTTAAGGGGGTACTTGGGGGTACTGAGTACCGGCACCTTTTCCATTGTCTGCTAAAATTGATCCATTGACCCCAAGTTTTAATGAAAGAGCTCAGGCTCTACACACCAATTCTGCCTTGTCATAGATTCTGTGACTGGTTGCAGGGGGGCCTGGCTATTGTGGGGTGGGTCCCTCCGTGATCACCCCACTCCTGAAGGGTGGCCTAGCATTTGAGTACCACACCTTTTTCGCTGGAAAAAAAACGCACTGCTAACAAGTGTAAAGTATGAAATGCTTTCCTCCTGATAGAATTGATGTAACATACATACATAGTAGATGACGGCAGAAAAAGACCTACATGGTCCATCCAGTCTGCCCAACAAGACAACTCATGTGTGCTACTTTTGTGTATACCCTACTTTGATTTGTACCTGTGTTCTTCAGGGCACAGACCATATAAGTCTGCCCAGCACTATCCCCGCCTCCCAACCACCAGCCCCACCTCCCACCACCGGCTCTGGCACAGACCGTATAAGTCTGCCCAGCACTATCCCTGCCTCCCACCACCGGCTCTGGCACAGACCGTATAAGTCTGCCCAGCACTATCCCTGTCTCCCACCACCGGCTCTGGCACAGATGTAATCTTCCATGGAGGCAGAATCTGTCCAGATCCCCTTAGTCTGGATGGTAAGAAGAAAAGTCCTTGATGGTAGACACATGGTATTATGGAAGATGCTTTCTATTTATTTTCTATAACATTCTGCTGTATTAGTAGAAATCTCTTTTGATATTGCTGTTCTGGTGTAATTTTTGTTTGTTATTGTTTACTTTGACATTGATATCTTGTAAGATGTAGAGGAAACCAGTGGTTAATAAGAGCTATTTTGATATTGAACACTTGAGGACTGTTTTTCCTTATTCCCCACCCATGAACTGAGTTCTTTTCTGGATTGCTTTTCAGATACAAAAGAAAAGAATGGATCACAGAAAATGAAGTAGAGCATTTTTTATTAAAAGCAGCTCAACGTAGCCACGTTTCGCCTATTGCAGGCTGCTTCAGGGGCAGCAACAAAAGGGGTCTCTGATAACCCACTTCCCCTTAGTAGAGGAGCCAACCATATGGGTATTAGTGAAGCTGCAAGATACAGACTGTGCCCTGTATCCCATACCTACTGTAACTGTGCTTGGCGTATATATTGCCTGGTGTCACTAATCCATGTTACCTGGACTGTCTGTAGCCATAGTTACACGTGACAGTACTACATTGTTACTGGTTTCCAGTACCCAGGACAGGGCCAGCTTACCGTTAGGTGGCTGCTTCTAAAGGGTGGCAAAGATTGTCTGTAGGGCACGCCAGGGTCACCCCTACCACTAGGTGAACCAGGCAGTGGTTTAGGGTTGATGAATTGGGGGGGGGGGGGGGGCATAGGAGCCAACTTTGTAAAATTATTGGAGGTGCTAAACCCAGTGGAAATGACCCCTCCCTGGACACATACATGGAATGTTCTCAACATTGGGGGGTGCTCTCCTATGGTGGGGGTAGGAGGGGGTGTCAAAACAGCAAGTGGAGCATTATGGATGGTGAGGATCCCTAGTCAGCCTGCCAGGACAGAGGGGTCCTGTGCTGTGTCCCCACTGGTCATGGGGTCAGCACTTCCTAATGCTGATGTGGTGCCAGCCTAAAGGAGGAGGAAGAGGGTGGGTGGCCTGCAGTGGGAGGTGGGGGGCTCAGGCTGATTTGCTTAGGGTGCCCTATGGCCTTGCACTAGCCCTGGTGCTTTTACTTGCGGGGGGGGGGGGCGGTTACACGGATTTTGGGAAGTGCTCTCTTCTTGGCTCCCTCTCTCTGCTCGATCTCGGGAACGGATGATGTTCGGTTCTGCCTTTTACAGGATCCTAAGTGGGGGGGGGAGAGATTCTTGTGCACAGCTAGTCCCGGTGTCTGTTTTTCGGTCCCACTGGGCGGTTCCCGGGGGCGCGCTAGCCCCGCCTCTCTGTCACTGACGTCACGAGCCGGCTGGGTCCGGCAGGTTCGGGAGCCGCTGGAGCCGCCGCCAGGATGAACCGGGAGCGCTGGCTTTTGCTGGGCTGCGCGTTCCTGATCACCGCCGGAGCGTCGGGGCTGCCGCTGTGCACCGAGGTGAGCGATGGGACCGGAGGAGCGATGGGGTGGGGGGGGGAGAGCCGATTTTGCTGAAATGCGCTTCGTCTGCTTCTGGAAATAGCGCGCACGCTAAAGGTTCCGATCTTTGCATTTTGCAGGGAACGAGGTGACGGTGCGCAGATCTAGAAAAGAATTGGGCTTTTCTGGCTTTTGGCAGGGGGAACTCCTAGGACCCCCCCCCCCCCCGGTGCATATGACAGCAGGTGACACCCGCCACCCCTTCCAGGGACCCCCACCTGCTCTCAGCTTTTGCCTTCCCTTCCCCTCGTTTGAGCACTTTTTTTTTTATGAGCTCTGTTATAGGACTGAAGGTTTACTGCTTTCGTGACCAGATCTTCTCAGGCCTGATGCACTGCACAGCAGGTGGGCTATTAATATAATGTGAGCCTGGCCTTTTAATAACCCCTTGATGCAGACTCCAGTCCACCCAGGGGCCGACTGACCATTGGAACAATAGGGCACTTTCCCCTAGCTTCCATCCAAATTAATCACTTTTTGGTAGGTGGTTAGGGGCCCATGATGACCCTTATTGCCTGAGGGCCCAGATCACTGTCAGTTCACCCCAAAACCCAACGCAGAGGCCCCTGAGGATTCGCCTCAAGATCTTTATAGAGTCACCTGAATGCACTATGGCCCGCCAGCAACGTGGTTATTACACTGGTCCTAGCTGGTTTAGCAAGCGCAGAGTTTAGCGAGACATGCACTAAAGGGTTCTCCGAGATCTTTTCCCGTCACAGTAGCAGCTAATGAAAATTGTTTGCAAAGTTATTATAATGAGCTAATTACTATACAAATGTGCATGCAAAGCGATGCACAGAAGCAGCCCCCACCTACTTTAACGGGAGGTCTGACAAGTACTCCACAGCCGCTCCAGAGTCCTCTGCCACTCCTGCAAGAGGAGAAGGACCCCGCGGGGAGAAACAGGATGCGCCGGAGCAGCCCTGCTGGCACCCACCCTTGATCTCACCACCCTCCCAAGAACAAAAGCCTATCAGATAACTTTGTTTAAGATTGCTGACCGCAGCAGTGAAGCAGGATTGGAGGCCCACAGCAATTTTGAGAGAGAAAAAAAAGCTACACCGGCTTTCATACATGGAGCTTCCATGCATGTATGAAAGCCGTATACAAGCGCCACTCTGAGCATGCGCAGAGCAGCCACGCTTAGCGATTGGCTATTCTGCACATCCTCAGCTGACCGACTGGCTTCCCCCCTCCCCCCCATCGAGCTGCTCACTGCTTTTGCGAGTAGCTCATTTGCATGCGATTTGCTCTGGGAATCGCTCAGTATTTCCAAATTGGTAATCTTTTACCGAGGTGGAAATACTGGGCGGCTCTTTCCGGGGACCTTTGTGCATCTCGGTCTGTGTCGGCTAATCGGTGCTCTTGAAGAGCCAATTACCCAGTGAGGGAAGGGGCTGTTTTGCTCAGCTGTGAGATGGTGCTCCAGCAACATGGCACACAGTAGACCCTGTTAAAGGGACATGGTGAGACTGGGTGATGGGGCAGTGTGGGTGGGAGGCTCGTGTTTGCATTGCAGTGGTGGGTTCTGCCGGACCTCTTTGTGGATAAATCGAGGGTTTTGCTTTCTAGCTGTTCATCTGGCACTTAATTTTTGTAATGAATGTAATACTTATGCTAAAGTGCAGATATCAAACATATAAACGGCGAGTGACCGAACTCACTCGCAAACGCGCAGTAGAGACTTCCCTCTCTGTCCCGCCCCCGCGTCAATACGTGATGACGGGGGCGGGACAGAGAGGGAAACTGCGCTCCCCCCCCCCGAGGTCGCCGCCACCGTTAACCCCCCCCCCCCGAGTCGCCGCCGCCACCCCTCCACCCGGCCCGGGCCCTCTGATCACAATTAATTCAACTTACATCACCGCAGCCGGTCGGCCTTCCTTCCCTGCCTGTGTCCTGCCCTCGCCGACGGTACGTCACATGAGGGTGGGATACAGGCAGAGAAGGAAGGCCAGGCCGACGGGAGCTCAGCTGATCTGCGTGCTGCGGCGATGTAAGTTGAATTAATAGCGAACAGAGGGCCCGGGCCGGGTGGAGGGGTGGCGGCGACTCCGGGGGGGGGGGGGGTACCGGCGACCTCGGGGGGAGGGGGCAGCGGCGACCTCGGGGGGGGGGCCTTGGAAAACCCCCATTCCAATAGTAGCCCGTTTTAACGGGCTCAACGGCTAGTGTAAACTTGAGAGAGAACATGATAAAGACAACTAGATATTTTACCTCTAAATAAGGTACAAGATACAAACATTTGTCTTTCTTTGCTGTACACTTTGATTGAAATGTAAACGGTACAGAAGAGCTGTTGATGCCCGATTGTGACATGTGGATGCAAAGCATTGCTTTCAACGACTTAACATCAAATAAGATATGCTACATAGTAACGTGAGTAACTTAGTAGATGACGGCAGAAAAAGACCTGCACGGTCCATCCAGTCTGCCCAACAAGACAAACTCATATGTGCTACTTTTTGTGTATACCTTACCTTGATTTGTACCTATGCTCTTCAGGGCACAGACCGTATAAGTCTGCCCAGCACTATCCCCGCCTCCCAACCACTAGCTCCGCCTCCCATCGCCGGCTCTGCCACCCAATCTCTGCTAAGCTTCTGAGGATCCCTTCCTTCTCAACAGGATTCCTTTATGTTTATCCCACGCATGTTTGAATTCCGTTACGCACAAGCATACTGAATAATTAAGAATCCTCAGCTCACGGCACCTTTATTTTTGCATGCATAATAAAAGTCCTGCCCTTTGGCTGTGATAACACCTTTATTCATGATGTTCTGTCCTGAAAGTGCTCAGAAGTAGGTATGACAAAAGCCCTAGCGCAGTCTTCCTCTACCCTCTCCTGGGGAGGTTGGATTTTTAGGGTTACCACAGTGAATACGCATTGTATGCTTGGTCTCCGGTGGAGGACGTACAGGTTCTGCCTGTCGGAGACTTCTGGGCAGTGATCTCTGTTGCCTCCACCAGTGTCAGGGGTGTGGACTTTTGACTTGGAAAGCTTTTGCAGTTTTCAGAACCAGGACTGGTCCTTGTTGCTTGAGTGATTATAGGGGGAGGAGACACTTCTGTGGAGGGAAGCTGAAGATCTATAGATACCCAGCCTTCTTGTTGGCTTTTTGATCCTTTGGCCATTGCAACATAAAGCAAGAGGGAGGTTAATGGTGCAGCCAGTGCACAGGCGGAGAGGAGGGAGGAAACAGAACCTACCACTTCCTGCACCAATTCCAGGAGGACCTGGAACAGGGACTAGACCACCAAACCCGTAGAAACCATCCATCCAGAAGAAGCTTAAAACCCTGCAAGTGAATCCTGTTGGTGATGGGACCACCAAGCAGGACACCAAGCAGCCCAGCTCCATAGGAATCCACCTATTTAATTCAAGTCCTCTGTGGAAATGGGGTCCAACGTTCTACATAAGTACAAAAGTATTGCCATACTGGGACAGAACAAAGGTCCATCAAGCCCAGCATCCTGTTTCCAACAGTGGCCAATCCAGGTCACAAATACCTGGCAAGATCCCAAAAATGTACAAAACATTTTATACTGCTTATCCCAGAAATAGTGGATTTTCCCCAAGTCCACTTAATAATGGTCTATGGAATTTTCCTTTAGGAAGCCGTCCAAACTTTTTAAAAACTCCGCTAAGCTAACCGCCTTTACCACGTTCTCTGGCAACAAATTCCAGAGTTTAATTACACGTTGAGTGAAGAAACATCTCCAATTCGTTTAAGTTTACTACATTGTAGCTTCATCGCATGCCCCCCAGTCCTAGTATTTTTGGAAAGCGTAAACAGACGCTTCACATCTACCCGTTGAACTTCACTCATTATTTTATAGACCTCTACCATATCTCCCCTCAGCCGCCTTTTCTCCAGGCTGAAGAGCCCTAGACGGTTCAGCCTTTCCTCATAGGGAAGTCGTCCCATCCCCTTTATCATTTTAGTCACCCTTCTCTGCACTTTTTCTAATTCCACTATATATTTTTTTAGATGCGGTGACCAGAATTGAACACAATATTCGAGGTGTGGTCGTACCATGGACCAATACAAAGGCATTATAGCATTCTCATTTTTGTTTTCCATTTCTTTCCTAATAATACCTAACATTCTATTTGCTTTCTTAGCTTTTCTAAGGCAGAGGATTCACCAGAGCTTCTGCTTTTACTTTTAATTTGGGAGTTGTAACTCCCAAACTATGGAACAATGTGCCAATGTATATTTGCACCAAAATTTCACTCACAGCTTTTAAAAAAGCACTGAAAACTGTTATGTCTTGGCTGTATTTTCATATGACTTTATTGCTATTTTCATCACTGACCCAGTTGTATTTCTTTCCTCTGCCCTATTAACTGATAATATTACCTCCTTCCTCCCGAGCCCCAGAAGGCCCCTTTGGGCCTGATTACAGTCCCTGGTGGTCCAGTGGTCCTTGGGGCAGAGCAAAGCCCACTCACTCCAGCCCCCTTGGTTCCTCCATGAACATGGCTGCTGTAGTACTGTGAAATCACCATTAGAGGTCGCATGTTCAAGGAGGAACCAAGAGGGGCAGGAGTGAGTGGGGTTTGCTCTTACTCCGAGGACCACGAGACCACCAGGGATTGTAAGTAGGTCCAGGGGGGCTTTTTTGGGGGGTGTGTGGAAGGGGGTTAAGGGAGTTTGGAACCGCTTTGGGTAGCGGTAGGGGGAATTGGAAGTGCTCTGGGGAGGGGAGCGATGAGCTTCACCAGTGTCGGCTGATAGTCCGTTCTGGCACCCGCAGAGCTAAGCGACCAAAGATAGGACCTGCTTAAATCACTTTGAATATCGACCAGTAAATGAATAGTTACATGCAGATGGACGCTTGGAATGCCCTCCCGCGGGAGGTGGTGGAGATGAAAACGGTAACGGAGTTCAAACATGCGTGGGATATGCATAGAAGAATCCTGTGCAGAAGGAATGGATCCTCAGAAGCTTAGCTGAAATTGGGTGGCGGAGCAGTTGGGGGGAAGAGGGGGTGGTGGTTGGGAGGCGAGGCTAGGGGAGGGCAGACTTATACGGTCTGTACCAGAGCCGCTGATGGGAGGCGGGACTGGTGGTTGGGAGGCGGGAAATACTGCTGGGCAGACTTATATGGTCTGTGCCCTGAAAAGGACAGGTACAAATTCAAGGTAAGGTATACACATATGAGTTTGTCTTGGGCAGACTGGATGGACCATGCAGGTCTTTTTCTGCCGTCATCTACTATGTTACTATGTAATCATGATTTTGGTTTTACTGTGTATTTTTTATTATTATTATTTTCATATATTTAATTGGCTTAATTTACTGCCTTTTTGGTATGTATGTATGTTTTTCAGAAATAATGCTGCGTTGCTCATTCTCTGGCTGCAAACATGGCTCTGGGTCCTGTTCCATCTGCCCTTTAGTATGCCAGGGTGTGATGTGTGGTAGGGAGGGAAAGAGTTCGTCTACAGGCTTCTGGTTGTTTCTTGCGCCTAACAGAATTACCTTTTGTGTGTGTGTGTGTTCGTGGTGCATGGCTTCCCGTTCTCAGCGTCCAGCTCATACTGATTTTCCTCCAGTGATTAAAATTGGCATTAGCCCAGAGATTCACTAGATTAAAGATGACAACCTGTTTCATGTTACCTTGTTCTGTGCCAGCTTCCTTCCCTGTGAATGGGGGATGGACTGGAGGGGGAGGAATTTTGATCAGCTAAGCAAAGGACACATCTTTGCAGTGCTTAGGAAGGATAATTTTATAACAGGCAAGAAATATCCATATGTTGTTGTGTCTCTATTATTAGGATTATATATGCAGATATGTTTCTTTATACAATAGCCCGGCAGAAAGCTTCTGCATACGGTGATGCCTGCTTTGAGGAGAGAGTGACGTGGTGTACATAATGCCACGGACAATCGGAGCTTACGTCTGTATTTTAAACAAAATACCCCCGAATTCTGTAGAATTGGGAGCTGAAATTTACGCTTGGGGCTAGATTCTATATATGGCGCCTAAAAAAAAAATCAGTGCTGAAAAAAAGCGCTATTCTGTAATCCACGCTTAAAGTTAGGCGCGGTTTATAAGAACAGTGCTTACGTCTGGGAGTCACACCTAACTTTTATTTTATTTTGATGTATTTATTTATTAGGATTTATTTACCGCTTTTTCAGTGGAATTCACTCAAGGTGGTGTACGGTAAGAATAAATCAAACCTGAGCAATAGGCAATTATAGCAGTAAAAATATTAAAATAACAATACAAAGTTTATGGCATGGTAGACTACTTACAATGTCAACACAATATGCAATAGAACATTTTAATTGACATTGTAGGGTATAAGCAAAGATGGAACATGTAGGTAAGTAAGACAGTACGAGGTGTTAGAAAAGAAGGTGATTAATTTAAAGAAAGTTGCACACGAGGTCAGAGAGATGGTTAAATATTATCTAAGCTAGGGTGGGAGTGGATAAACATGTCCCGCTGCAGTAGGTGCAGCCCATGTCAATCCTTGTGTGTGTGAGACAGAGAATAAGAAGTTAGTTACTTCCTCTATTAGTGGCCTTGTATGAAGAGTCAAGTTTTCACCTGCTTCCTGAAGTAGAGATAGTCGTGTGTTAAGCGGAGGCTTTCAGGAATGCATTCCAGAGTGTGGGGGCTACTCCGGAGAAGGCTCGCTTGCGGGTATCACATCGTTTAATGTCTTTTGGAGAGGATGTGGTTAGTGATAGTCCTTGTGAGGACCTTAGTGTTCTTGGTGGTTTGTGGAGGATCATCCTATTCTTCAGGTACTCAGGGTAGGAGAAGCTGGATGAGTAAGTTGTTTTGTATTTAAGTCCTTTGCAATTTGGGTAATGCAAGTTTAGGTATGATCGTGATGATCCAATTCTGTTTCTGGTTGGTAGATCTGTGAGGTCTGTCATGTATCCTGGGACTATATAGAATCTAACCCTTGATGCTTAATTTGTAGTCCACAAAGATGGTTCTTGCACTGGGGAGTGCTAGTTCCGCTGTGGATTTGAGCATGGCGGTGGTAAAAGTCCACAGTGTATGACCTAGGCTGCTGAATGGCAGGATGTTGTATCGGGTGAATGATTCTATGGGTGAATAATTCTCCATGTTTGCCTGCTTCTGTGGCCTGTGACAGTTTGAGTAAGAGGGACACGTGTGAGATGGAAGAACGAGGTACAGTACTCTATCTAACGGAATTAAAATTTTCAGATATGCACGACCAGATGCCATATTGCTTCTCTCTGAACCCAGAGCTGAATCAGTCTCTGGAAATACAAATTCCTTCATCTTCCTCTTAAACTAGGAAGTTGGATCCCCGCATCACAGTCAACAGGGTGTCCTCTTCCTAGCTTGCTACTCACACTGTAACTTAGACCAGTTCCTTATCTCTTGATCAACTGTTCAAAGAACTTGCCTTGAGTTTATCCACCCATTTATTTATCCCAACTGACTCTGTACCACCCATCTTGTCCCCATCTATGGATCTGCACTTGGCCCCTCAACTACATAGAAAAGCATTAGAATCATATCTATGTTATTTGAATATTCTGATTGTGTGCTTATTAGATATCCCATCACTGGCTCCCTATCTGTTTCCGCATTCAATTCAAACTTCTCTTACTGACCTATAAGTGCATTCACTCTACCGCTCCCCAGTACCTCTCCACTCTTGTCTCTCCCTACGCCCCCCCTCGGGTACTCCGTTCCGTGGATAAATCTCTCGTCTGTCCCCTTCTCCTCTACTGCTAATTCCAGACTCCGTTCCTTTTATCTCACTGCACCTCACGCCTGGAATAGACTTCCCAAGCCTGTACGTCTAGCCCTGTCTTTGGCGCCGTTTTCAAATCCAGGCTAAAAGCCCACCTCTTTAACACTGTTTTTTGACTCCTAACCACTACTCACTTGTCCTGTACCCTTTTATCCCCACCTCTTTAATTCCCTTACCTCTTAGTTGTTCTGTCTGTTTGCCTGTCCTATTTAGATTGTGAGCTTTTTGAGCAGGGACTGTCTGTTCATGTATGGTGTACAGCACTGCATATGCCTTGTAGCGCTATAGAAGTGATAAGTAGTAGTAGTAATGTAGAAGCCTGCCCTTGCAGATCAACAATGCGGCCGCGCAGGCTTCTGTTTCTGTGAGTCTGACGTCCTGCACTTATGTGCAGGACATCAGACTCACAAAAAGTACATGCAGGACGTCAGACTCACAGAAACAGAAGCCTGCGCAGCCTTCTACATGGAATGTTGCTAGTGGAATAGCAACATTCCATGTAGAATCTCCAATAGTAGCAACATTCCATATAGAATCTCCAATGGTAGCAACATTCCATGTAGAATCTCCAATAGTATCTATTTTATTTTTGTTACATTTGTACCCCGCGCTTTCCCACTCATGGCAGGCTCAATGCGGCTTACATGGGGCAATGGAGGGTTAAGTGACTTGCCCAGAGTCACAAGGAGCTGCCTGTGCCTGAAGTGGGAATCGAACTCAGTTCCTGAGTTCCCCAGGACCAAAGTCCACCACCCTAACCACTAGGCCACTCCTCCACTCTTCATGGAATGTTGCTACTATTGGAGATTCTGTTGCTACTATTTGTAGATTCTACATGGAATGTTGCTACTATTGAGATTCTGTTGCTACTATTGGAGATTCTAGATGGAATGTTGCTACTATTGAGATTCTGTTGCTACAGTTTTAGATTCTACATGGAATGTTGCTATTCCACTAGCAACGTTCCATATTTAGATTGTGAGCTCTTTGAGCAGAGACTGTGTTTTCATGTATGGTGTACAGCGCTGCGTATGCCTTGTAGCGCTATAGAAGTGATAAATAGTAGTAGTAATGTAGAAGCCTGCCCTTGCAGATCAGTGACGTGGCCGCGCAGGCTTCTGTTTCTGTGAGTCTGACGTCCTGCACGTATGTGCAGGACATCAGACTCACAGAAAGTACATGCAGGACGTCAGACTCACAGAAACAGAAGCCTGCGCAGCCTTCTACATGGAATGTTGCTACTATTGGAGATTCTACATGGAATGTTGCTATTGGAATAGCAACATTCCATGTAGAATCTCCAATAGTAGCAACATTCCATATAGAATCTCCAATGGTAGCAACATTCCATGTAGAATCTCCAATAGTATCTATTTTATTTTTGTTACATTTGTACCCCGCGCTTTCCCACTCATGGCAGGCTCAGTAGTAATATTATGCTTGCATCTCAGTTATTTGAAGTTCAGTGTTGTTAAATGTGTGTATTTTTGATCCTGTTTCATGTTAGTCCTACTATTAGGTTTCAGTTTGCTGTTTTCAAGTTTTCCTCTTTCATTATATTTATGTTTATACTTGTACATTTTACTATTGATATGCGGTTAACAAAATTGTAAATTTGATGTTAAAATGTACCTGCTGTACACCGCCTTGGCTGAATCTCTTTATAAAGGCGGTTAGTAAATCCCGATAAATAAATAAATACCCCATGTAATGCTTCCAAAGAGACTCTACAGTCTAGACTTAAAAACAAACCAGTCTCATCAACCAGTGAATGACCTGAGCCTTTGCTTTGCTCATAGTCGAGAACCAGGGTTGGGCAGTCTTGAGAGGGATCCTGTGTATGTAAATTACTCATCCTAGAATACCTGAACCCAGCCAATTTTTTCTCCTTCCATTGCTGCCTATCTTTCTTCTTTAAAGCAAGAAACAGAATTAGCTGTAAATCAAATAACTACACAAATTCATTTAAACAGAAAACTAAAGCTCCCGGTTCTCCAACTGCTGAACATTTACTGTATCGATTGCTATAACTATTGAAATTCTGCCGCTGTGTGTTTAAAATGATCACTAAGAACGTACAGCCTCCTCTCTGCTTGTGTCATAATTAAAAGGAGTAATGGACTGTGGCTTTATACATTTCTGTTCAGTTTCCTTTGTTTCTAGGACCCCCAGTTCATGCATAATGTAAAATAATGATCCGGTCTGTGGCCAGGTCTATACAGAGCTGCATTTTTTAAGAAAGCAGAAAGAACATTAGGACCAGGGCTTTTTTTTGAGGGGGTACTTGGGGGTACTGAGTACCAGCACCTTTTCCATTGTCTAGAGGAATCCATGCATAGAGGAATCCTGTGCAGAATGAATGGATCCTCAGAAGCGTAGCTGAAATTGGGTGGCGGAGCAGTTGGGGGGAAGAGGGGGTGGTGGTTGGGAGGCGAGGCTAGGGGAGGGCAGACTTATACGGTCTGTACCAGAGCCGGTGATGGGAGGCGGGACTGGTGGTTGGGAGGCGGGAAATACTGCTGGGCAGACTTATACGGTCTGTGCCCTGAAAAGGACAGGTACAAATTCAAGGTAAGGTATACACATATGAGTTTGTCTTGGGCAGACTGGATGGACCATGCAGGTCTTTTTCTGCCGTCATCTACTATGTTATGTTACTACTAGTAAGAAATGCCCGTTTCTGGCAAAAATGAAACGGACGCTAGCAGGGTAATCCCCCCCCCCCCCCCGTTCTCCCTCCCGAGTTGCATACATCCCCTCCGTGCCTCCATTCTGAGTTGCACACCTCTCCTCTTCGTCCCTCAGTGACGTGGTTGCGAGGGCCGCCCCGCCCTCAACGTCATCGCGTTTTGACGCGAGGGCCGCCCCGCCCTCAACATCATCGCGTTTTGACGCGAGGGTGGAGCTACAGTGACTGGAGCCTGCAGGCCAAACCGGATATCTCGGGCGCCTCAAGTTTCCGGCTTGAGGCTTCAAAGTGCCTTTTATATATATAGATGTCTGCTAAAATAGACCCATGGTCCCCAAGTTGTAATGAAAGAGTTCAGGCTGTACACACAAATTCTGCCTTGTCACAAATTCTGTGACTGGTTGCAGGGGTCCTGGTTATTGTGCGGTGGGTCCCTCAGTGATCAACCCATCCCTGAAGGGAGTACTGGCACTTTTTTTGCTAGAAGAAAACGGACTGATTAGGACCAGTCTGTGGAAGTAACAGTCATAGAAATTAGTGATGATTTAGGATTGGATTTTCAGTGTTCGTCTTGCTCTGCCTTGGGCTAGTGACATTCCTGTTTATCCCACTGTGTGCATGATAAGGAAAAGCCGCTGCTTGACAACTTTAAAAATAGATCAAGGCACGCAGAGAGATAAGTGACTGCTTGGCATTATCTGCAGTAAAGATTTGCTCTCCTATATATGGAATTATTTTTGGGGTACTGTTTTTATGTTATTTTTTGTTTATTTTTGTTTACCAGAACAGCAGAATAGGACAAAGTTATTAGAGGTTTACGCTGTAGGTCTTTTGTTCTTCAACATTTATGAACTATGCAAATGTAACCCTGGTTTACCCCTTCAGTCAGGGCTACTGACTAAGCTCCCCAGGTCAGGTACCTGCAGGGCTTTTTTTGTGGGGGTACTTGGGGGTATTGAGTACCCGCACCTTTTCGATTGTCTGCTAAAATTGACCCATGGACTCCAAATTTTAATGAAAGAGCTCAGGCTCTACACACCAATTCTGCCTTGTCATAGGTTCTGTGACTGGTTGCAGGGGGCCTGGATATTGTGGGGTGGGTCCCTCAGTGATCACCCCATCCTTGAAGGGTGGCCTAGCATTTGAGTACTGGCACTTTTTTTGCTAGAAAAGATGCACTGGACCATACCTGGGACCAGGATTCACAAAATAGATTGGTACATCAGATGAGCTGAGTGCAGGCTGGGGCCAGGCTAAATCACAGTAGGCTGAAGGGTTCCCTCCTCCCTGGGATTAATCACAAGTACATTATTGTCCTCTTGAATCAAAGCTTACAGACCTCATGGTTACCTGTGTCAACTTTGGGCAATTTGATTAACCCCTATTCACGCATAAGTACTTCAGAGCAGTTTACAATAATAAAACATGAAGAAAAACAGAGATGAAAAATCCATTTTAAAAATCGGACAACCATGCAATGTCATGTCTCCTCAACCATGTTTCCACCAAATGCTTATTCAAACAAAGCAAATTTTCAAAAATGTTTTAAATTTAGCAAGCACAAGCTGCTTTAGGAAGGGAATCCCAAAGAGTGGGAGCCAAGAAAGAGAAAGACGTGTGTTGAGATACCTCCAGATGAGTTTGAGATGGGAGAGGAATGGAGAAAAGACAAGTCTTGAGAAGATCTGAATCTACCAGCCTGTAATTTAAGGAACTAAATGACTGGCCAAATAATTTTCGTTGATCTGAATGAAGAGCCCGATGTGTTAGTATTAAGATCTTGAACTGAATGCGGCCATGATTGGAAGGCTGTGCTGATCCTCATGTGAGAACCACAAAGAAGGTTCTATGCAAACATTGAATTTCCATCTGATCAAAACTTACCTCATTTCCACACAAACCGATGTTGAAAAAATGAAAGTATTTTGTTCCCCGCGATGTAAAGCTGGGTCCATTCATTAATGATCCCACACTGCTGAGATTGCGATAATCATACCTCAGGCTTTGGTTGTTGAAGACAAGGGACAGAAGGCAATCGCTATAGCAAGCAGAATGATCCTGGAGGAAAAGCAGCAAGAGAGGACAAGCATGTTGAGGAAAAGTCGCCACAGGAATGATGAGTGAAGTGATTAAATTTGCAGATGACACAAAACTATTCAAGATTGTTAAAATTCATGTGGAATTGCAGAAAGACCGTAGGAAATTGGAACGGAATGGAACTTGGGGGCCACTGGATGGAGTGTGAAAGAGCAGTGGAAACCGGAAGGGTCAGTTTATGGAGAGGAGTGTTGGCACCCCTGCTGCATAAAGGGGATTTCCCCCTAACTGGATCAGGTTTTTTTTTGAACGGCAGAACCTGTATAAATGGGCAGAACTTCCTTTGGAGCATGGAGGGTTTTGGGTCTGTAGTATGGAAATCCAACACAACCTGTTAGAGGTTTCAATGACAGTGATAAGATGGTGTGTGATGCAGGCGACCAGGTTGTAAGCGATGTGACCACATCACACCATTTTTGCAAAAACTTCATTGCCTACCAGTACAATACAGGTCTAAATTTTAAAATCTATGTCTGTTCTTCAAGGCCCTTAAAGGAAATGGGCCAGAGTACCTGAAGAGTAGGATGATCCTCTACACACTGCCAAGGACACTAAGGTCCTCTCAAGGACTATCACTGACCACACCCTCTCCAAAAGACATTACACAATGTGATACCCATAAGCGAGCCTTCTCCGGAGTAGCCCCCACACTCTGGAATGCACTGCCTGAAAGGCTCCTCTTAACCCAAGACTACATCTACTTCAGGAAGCAGGTGAAGTCTTGGCTCTTCAACCAAGCCTTTAATGGAAGAAGTAACTAATTCGTTAGTCTCACTCACACATACAAGGAGTGACACAGGTTGCACATACTGCAGCAGGACATGTTTATCCAACCTCCTCTCTGACCTCATGTGCAACTTTATTTAAATTAGTCACCTTACTTTCTAACTCTTCCTACTTTCTTACCTATTTATATGTTACATCTTTGCTTTACCCTTCACTATCAATTAAAATGTTCTATTATGTATTGTGTTGACATTTGTAACGTATTGTGTTGACATTGCAAGTAGTCTACTATCCCATACTTTGTATTGTTGAATATTTTTACTGCTGTAATTTTCTATTGAATATGTTTGATTTATTGTTACTGTACACCGCCTTGAGTGAATTCCTTCAAAAAGGCAGTAAATAAATCCTAATAAATTAAATACCTTAGTCTGTAAATCGGTAGTAATACTTGAACTATATTAAGTCAAACAGAAAAAGAGCAGAGCAATGTAGTAGATAGTGGCAGACAAACAAAAACCAAAAACCAACCCAGAACAATTGGACCCATCTAGAGCGTATGTAGTAGCTTCTAGAAGGTGACCAAGGTTGAATAGAGAACAGCAGGATGCAGAGATGTTGAGCTGCTGCATAATCCACTTGAAATGGAAGAAGCGAAAAGCCACAGTGATGTTTGATAAACAAGAGGAGAGAGGTGGGTCTCTGGAGACGTTTTCATATTATTCCCCCGTCTCCACAGCATTCCCGTCACCTTAGCAAAGCAACTGCTATTTAAGCTCTGCTGTTTTGTGAATGTGGCTTTTCTTCGGTGAGATGATAATATGCTATAAAGCTAATAACAGGAATGAATCATAGCTACATTAATTTTTAAGTGAGTCACACATGAATTCAGAATAGAATTACTCTTCGTACACTGAGGGGGAGGGGCGTTGTGGAAGACCAACGTAATCAATGTCCTCAGATGATAAAATGAGAATCATGTGCCCCGTAGTTTGACTATGTTTTAATGTTTTTGCTACCGAGGAGAATGTTGAGTATAGAGGAAAAATATATAAGAAAAAAAAATCACATATATCTAATTTTGAGGTTATTTTTCCCCTCTCTGGGAACATTTTATTTGCAATCAGCTTGAAAACAACAAATTAACAAGCGGGAGGAGCATGACACACAGCAGGTGCATTTCAGCAGCTTTTGGCACTTCCCTATGGGAGAGCCTTTCCCTTGCATGGATCTGGCCTACATTTGGCTGGAATCCCAGTGACACAATTGCTTTAAAAGTTCCATGCTCGGGGTCAACTTGCTTATAGACAGACATGAGGTACTTGGCATGCTACCTGGCAACTCTCTGAATTTGACCTGGAAACTTGGGAATGTCTTCTGGTCTTGAGACATATGAGAATCCTCTGGATTTTAGCTCCTCCCCTCCTGGTCTAGGGAGCAAAGTACCTTTTCCCTACTCTGTCCACTCCAACTTCGCTCCCTCCCATCATGGTCCCTTCAACAGAAAGTAGATGGCTGTTCTGAGCTGAGTGAGATGAATTGCAGGAGCATCTAATGATAAAGTGCTGGATGGGAGGGGGAGGGAATATGTGTGTGTGTGAGAGAGAGAGAGAGAGTAGGGCAGGGGAAGGGAGTGGAAGAGAAAAGTTGTACTGAGGTCAATTCAGTTGATGCAAAATATTGTGGCCCATATTATAACAAGCTGGAGGATATCTGAATGCCTGTTGCTTGTCTTACACAGATCAAACCTTCCAAATGAATGTCATTGTTGCCTACTGTATTCTACCTTATGCTCTGGTCAAGAATGACTGACCAAACAATAAAAACAGTATGTTGGACTGGCCATCGGTCCCATGACTTTTCTATTGCCATTGTGTAAATGTTGAATGCTTTTCCTGTACAGCTCATATGAGATGAGGCCTGAGTTTTTATCAAGTGGAAAGAGATTGTCTTTCCATGACGGACATTAGATACATCAGATTATATAAAACAATAGAAAATGTTGGTCTTTGTATTTTGCTAAGGTTCTATCACCCTACCAATTTCCTGTTGTCTCTTTCCATTGTTCTTTTCCTTGTCCTATTCCCTAACGATACCTTGACTTCCTCTCGCTTAACTTCTCACAATGTAATCCATAACTGATTGTAACAAATTGTATTTCCATTATTTACAATGTATTGTAAGCCACACTGAGCCCGCAAATAGGTGGGAAAATGTGGGATACAAATGCAATAAAATAAAATAAATAAATAAATAAATAAATAAATGTACTGGACAGACTTCTACGGTCTGTGACCCAAAAATAGCAAGGACAAATCGAGAACAAGTGTATATATTTTATATCAAATTCATGTCATATGCTAGGAGTATAACCCGGAGGGGGAGACTATTGGTGGGTTATAAATAGATAAATGAAATAAAAAACAAAATGAGGACCTGCAGAATATGGTGCTTCTTGAGAAGAGGCTACATCCTCCGCATATAATTTATAGTGGAGAAGACGGGGGGGGGGGGGGGGGGGGGGGGGAATGAAGAACTGGTAACTTTGTAAACGATGGAAAAAAGAGCAAATTGCCTCAACCAGTCTGCCCAGTTCCAGTTCGTCCATTTTGGAAAGAGGAGCCTATAAATTTCCATACGCAATCCAACACTAGATCCCCTTCCATGTTTTTCATATCATAACTTTTCCTACCACTGTCCTCTGTATCTATCCTACATCTACCCAGACTGTGTCAAAGTGCTGGCCAGTTTCCTTCCTCGCTCTCCGTTCACGTGGGTTTGCTTCTGTTACTAGAAAGGAAATTGCTGCATTTGAAATCTTTTCCTGTTTCCAGCACTTTCTAGGGCTTTTGTTCCTCTCACGCCAAGAGTTCCTGGGGTCGAGTGAAGCATGGGGTGAAAGTCCCGCATGGTTCTGTAGTCACTGGGAAGGGAACACAGAAATTGCACATGACGAGGGGAAGAGTTCCTCGTCACTAGTCTAAACATGCACATTGGTGAACTTTACAAAGAATGTGATTGCAATGTTTGAGGTTGGATTTTGTGTTTATTAACATAGGCTGCTCTTTTTTTTTTTTTTTTCTGCCTGCATTCCTAATCTCTCTGTGTGCTCTGCATGGAGAGTACCTCTGTGCTAAAGCTCCATTGGCCTGTTCACTTCACTGTTCCTAGTTTATATTTTCACTTACTGATTTGTATATTGAGCATTGCCTGACATGGACAGTGCCAGGCTTTCTGCAAGCTCCCAAATGTAGTCCGTAAATAAAATCCATCCAACTGTTTTTTTTTTTTTTTGTAAAGAGTTTTTGACTGCTTGGCTTACCTTATGACCGAGGATATGTTTCTGGGCTTGTTTCGGTGACTCAGTTCATTCTAATAAGCTTTGTTTAGGGTGTGAGCACTGTGGTATTAACTACACAATGGAATCGTAATTAGCCCAACTACACTTTCCTTAGCGTCCCTCCGGACCGGCCCAGCATTGGACTGATGGGTTGTGTACTCCTTCCAGCAGGTGGAGACTGAGAACTTCTGACTCTAAAGAGCCAATAGGAGCCCTGGCTATGTGACCCTAGATTCAGTATTCTCAGTCTCCAGCAGGTGGAAGGAGGTGAACCCTTTAGTCTCTCTCTCTCTGTTTTTTTAAGTTTCTGTAAAAAAAAAAAAACCACCTAATTTTTTTCTACCTTGGGATCTTGCCGGGTATTTGTGACCTGGATTGGCCACTGTTGGAAACAGGATGCTGGGCTCGATGGACCTTTGGTCTTTCCCAGTATGGCAATACTTATGTACTTATGTGCCCTAAGATTCTGTAGAGGCTTAGGGTGTTGGTGTGTATCAGCTTCTGGGGTGCTACACTCAAGGGGGGGGGGGGGCGTTCCCCAAGTTCCTCCCCCCTTTTCCTCCCCTTCTCCCTTTGTGCAGGGAATAGCTCACCCTTTCCGGACGGACTAAAGGAAAGCAAATTAGCAGGTAAGGTCTAATTTCTCCTTTGTTGTTAATTGGACTGTTGTATTAAAATGGGAATGTTATGAAATAACAGATGGGGGCGGGCCCAGCAGCAAAGGAGACGCGAAGGCAGTGAAGATGCAACAACTCAGCATTCTTCTTGCCTGTGCAGCGCCTTAGAGAGTTGAAAGGCGCTGCGCAGGCCCGGTAGGAAGGAAGGGGGGCCCGGTGGAGGGGGGAGCGGCGGCCACGATCTCAGGGGGGGCGGAGCACGGGGGCAGAGAATGGTGGGAGGCGGAGCTGGGAAACAGGAAGGGAGGGGTGCCGGGGCAGCCTGAAAGTTTCTAAAATCCCACAAAGTTTGTGCTTTTTATTTTGAATTGATGATTGGTTTGGATGCAGGGGGGAAGCGGGGAGCACTGGCATACTCTGGTGGGGATGGGCGGGGGCAAGCACGTCCGTGAAGGACGCTCTTGACGAGCGCCTTTGCCCCCTCCCAAAACACACGTGTTTGTGTTTTGGGTTTCTTTTTGAAGGTTTGACATTTGTGGCATGCGCAGAGCAGCCAGCATAACGCTTGGCTGCTCTGCGCATGCTTTAGGGGCCGATCATGGACGGGGATTACACAGGTTTGGTGCATTGTACTTTACAGTACTGCACCGAACTTGTGCGACTTGTTTTTTTGGTGCATTCTTCGTTTTTTAAAAATCGTTAGGGACTTTAATGTTTTAGAGTTTTTAACGTTTGTTTGATACATCTGGGCCATAGTGAGGAAAGCAGTTCTACAGCCCGGGGCTCTCTAGTTGCCTGGTCCAGTTTTTCCACCTGTGGTGCTGTAGCCTGCTAGAATGTTGTCTCATTGCTGTGATTATGTGGGAAAGAACTTTAATGCAGACTGCTGATTGACTAAAGACTGATTCTAAGGGAATGAATGTTTTGAAGTGACAGGGATTGAAGGTTTTGCCTCTGTTTTTCAGGCTGATTATCACTTTGAATATACAGAATGCGACAGTTCGGGATCTCGATGGAGGGTGGCCGTACCAAACTCCAAACAGGCCTGCAGTGGATTGCCCGACCCTGTGAAAGGCAAAGAATGCAGTAAGTTCTGAATGATTTACCTTCCTGTTTTCATCATCTTTATATAGTCTGTGTATGATATACAGATCCATACTTTCTGTGTGGTGGTTTGGGTGAATTTCTTCCAAATTGCAGTAAATAAATACCAATAAAATCCTAATAAATAAGTATTTCAGAATTTCTGTTAAATCTGAACATTGCTATACCACCGAGCTCAGGTTTTCATAACTGCTTTGAAAGCTTTATGTTTTTGACGTGGTTGTTTTTGTTATGTTGTAAGATTACTGGGAAGGTCTTGTACTCATCTGAGTGCCTGGAAAAATCAAACTGCTGGAGAAACTTTCTGAACTGAGGGTCCCTTTTACAAGCTGCGGCAAAAGGGGGCCGATGCTGGCATTAGCACACGCGCCAAGGGCCCCCTTTTACTGCAGTTGGTAAAAGGGAGGTCTTACTTTCCTGCAGGAAATGTCTGGGTGGCAAGTAAAGCACTTGCTGCACGGCCATTTCGTGGGGGGGGGGGGGGGGAGGAGGGAAGAGTGTTTAACAGTATGAAGAGCAGCAACCAGGCTGTCTCGAGCCCGACAAGGCCTTAATGAGAGGTGTTTGTTTTTAACAAGAGACATTTCAGTTAGTAAACCTTTTCTAAAACCGTTCACAAGGGTTTAGAGAATTATTTTGCTCAAAGAAACATAATACCTGTGAGAGAAATTAAGATTCTACATAGGAAAGCAGTGGGAGAAACTGAGACAGCAGTTACTAACAGGGATCAGAGACCTTTTTTTGAGGTATGGGCAGACAGCATCAACCTTGAAGGGAGAAAAACATTTAAGTGAGAAGAGATGTGATAAGTAGGACTGAAAATAGGGCATCGGGATGATTAGATGACACACCAACAGCAGTAGGTGGGGAAGTGGGCAGGCGGCAGATGGCACAGCGTGGATGGAAAAAATAACAGATGTCATTAAACTTTGTATGAAGTAGCCAGTTGAAAGAACATAGGGTGCCATAGTGGCATGGATAAAAGCAGACTTAGAGGAGTAGCCTAATAGGTTAGTGGGCTGAGAACCTGGGGAACCGGGTTCGATTCCCACTACACCTTCTTGCAACCCTGGGCAAGTCACTTAACCCTCCATTGCCCCAGGTACAAAACCTAGAGCCCACTAGGGGCAGAGAAGGTACCTGTATATACCACAGAAAGGCAGTGTTTCAAATGCATTACCCTTTCCCTGATCTCATTTAAGATGGCGCGATAGAGAACTAACAAGTTACTGGAGGAGGAAGAAATGTGACCATCTCTGGGAAAGAGTGACTAAAGTCTCCAGAAACAAAAAATGAGGTTTTAATGAATTCTGTTAGATCAAACAATTTGTGATACAATGGTCCAAACCCCATTCTTTTATGTGAAAAAAAAAATTAAAAAAAAAGTTATAGAAGCTCAAACATAACTTTTTCAGACTGACATGAAAAATCGACCATTCTTAATATTTTGGATCTGCTACCTTAGTCGCCTTTTCCCAGAGATGGTCATCAATGATTGATGGTAATTTGAAGAGCACCTCAATGAGGAAAGAGAGAGGCCACCGATCTTCCTTTCCCGATGCAAGACGATTTAGATTTCCCAATGCAAACTCTTGAGCTTCGACTTCGATTAAAAAGTGGAAAGAGAATCACATCAACCAAACTCTCATGATCATATAGGAAGATTTCCTACAGATGAAGAGGATTGAGTGCACACACAGGGGCCTCTCTTCATCTTGAAGGCCCCCACACCGTGACCATTAGAAAATACCCAAGTGGACCTGTTAGAAACCGATTTTAAGAGCAGTTTGCTTTCCATAAGAAAGCTTGATAGACCTCCAAAATAAATGAAATACAAAGGGGCTTTGATTTAATCAGACCAGGGCAGCAAAAATGAAATATGAACTGATGAGCCCAGTCCTGGGGGAGATATAACTTGCCCATCACAGGCAGCTCAGCACCCTTCTAAGGCAAGTGTACATATATGTGTTTACTCTGCGTATATTGAACTTACATTGTAGCTCAGGAACGCCCATGTGCTGCACGCATATAATCACACTATTTAACATATCTTCTATATAAATAATTCTCACCTCCAATTCTGAAGCTCACTGTGTGGCAGGGAAACACTGAAGCCCTGTACTGTTGTAGGCTTGTCAGCACCACTCACTCTCACTCTCACTCATACACCCGCCCTCAGCCACGCCCCATCCGGACATAATTTGCAACCCCAACGTTCTAATGAAGCCCCCAAGCTCCACCCACTTCCGTGAAGGGTTCGTAACTTCATGGTGGTGAAGCCTCTCCACTGCCCATGTCTCTCTGTCACGCCCTCACGTTGAACATGATGACATCGAGGGCGGAACAATTTCGGGGAACGAAAGGAACGCGAGAAGAGAAGTTCGCCTCCGTCAGCAGAGGTACGCACAGGCTTCAGGGGAGGTTTTCCGGACGAAAGGCTGGTGTCCAGAGGGTCGCGCCATGGGGGGGGCAGGCAGTAACGCCAAGGGGGGGATTCAACTCAGAGGGAGGAGCGTGAATGGGGCCTTGAACTTGGAGGGAGAGGGTCTGCAACTCGCCAGGGAGGGAGAAACGGAGGGACAGAGGGGGGTATGGAACTCGGTAGGGAGGGAGGATGGGTGGGGATTTCCCTTGCTAGCGCCCGTTTCATTGCGTTTCAAAACTGGCCTTTCTTACTAGTTTATAAATGATATGGAGATCGGAACGACGAGTGAGGTGATTAAATTTGCAGATGATACAAAACTATTCAAGGTTGTTGAAACACATGCGAACTGTGCAATACTGCAGGAAGACCTTAGGAATTTGAAGTCTGGGTGTCCAAATGGCAGATGAAGTTTAATGTGGACAAATGCAAGGTGATGCACTTTGGAAAGAATAATCCGAATCATAGTTACCTGATGCTAGGGTCCACCTTCAGGGTCAGCACTCAAGAAAAAGATCTACATGTGTCGTTGTAGATTATACGCTGAATTCTTCTGCTCAGTGTGTAGTGATGGCCTAAAAGGCAAACAGGATGCTAAGAAATTAGGAAAGGGATGGTGATATTTGGTAAATCACGCTTCGAAAGTTCTAAACCCCTCCGAGAAAAGCTGCACTGGCTCCCAATCAAAGAACGTATCATCTTCAAAATCTGCACCTTTGCCCACAAAATTATCTACGGCGTAGTCCCAGGATACATGACAGACCTCATAGATCTACCAACCAGAAACAGAATCGAATCATCACGATCATACCTAAACTTACATTACCCAAATTGCAAAGGACTTAAATACAAAACAAATTACGCATCCAGCTTCTCCCACGTAAGGGCACAACTATGGAACGGACTCCCAAAAGCTGTAAAAATAATCCATGACCATCTAAACTTCAGAAAATCACTAAAACCCAACCTCTTCAAAAAGGCTTACCCCACCGATCCAACATAAATCCCCACACCCAGCAACACAGCTTAATCAATGATCGTACTGGACAATATACAATCTTCATTCCCTTCAACCTTCACGGTGCCTGACACACACCTACCTCATTCGACCACAATACAACCTTGTATTTGTTATCAACCGACCTGCGAACGCCTTTACAGTACTATGTAAGCCACATTGAGCCTGCAAATAAGTGGGAAAATGTGGGGTACAAATGTAATAAATAAATAAATAAGACCGAAAATAGTATAATGCCTTTGTATCGCTCCATGGTGCATCTGCACCTTGAGTATTGCGTTCAGTTTTGGTCGCCATGTCTCAAAAAAGATGTAGCAGAATTAGAAAAGGTTCAAAGAAGAGCGACCAAAATGATAAAGAGGATGGAACTCCTCTCATATGAGGAAAAGTTAAAGAGGTTAGGGCTCTTCGGCTTGGAAAAGAGACGGATGAGGGGGGATATGATTGAGGTCTACAAAATCCTGAGTGGTGTAGAACGAGTAAAAGTAAATCAATGTTTTACTCGTTCCAAAAGTACAAAGACCAGTGTATTCATGGATTAGAGCAAGAGCTTGGCACAGAGTCCAGTAGGACTGGGGAGAGAGAAGCCCCACCCTGGACCTAAACTACAGAGGAGGCACAATATCCAAGATTATTCCTCTTAAGGTGTCTGTGTGGAAGTGGATTCTGGAGAGGGAAGACTTTGGAAGGGGACAGGTTGCACAGAACCTGGGACACCTAAATCAATGAATATACACAAGGGATCTCACAGATACGAATAGAGGAGGAGAGCGGAGCTTTACAATGGTTGTTTAAAACTGTGCAATCTCAACTATACATATATTACCTCAGAATGGCCCCCTGTTGCACTTAAGTTCAGTAAAGGACTGGGAGCATCTCACATCTGCCTCTGAGTTAACGTTGGTAGCCTTGAAGAGAGCATGAATTTATGTGCTGAGAGCAAGGTACTGGGAAGAACTAAATATTCTGTGGGAGCCCTGGGGTGCAAATCTAGTCATGGAGCATTCTGAGACCGAGACACCCCTCCCCCTTCCTTTGAATTGGGCCATTTGGGCCTGTGGCTGGTTTTATTTCTCAATTAGTACATAAGTACATAAGTACATAAGTAGTGCCATACTGGGAAAGACCAAAGGTCCATCTAGCCCAGCATCCTGTCACCGACAGTGGCCAATCCAGGTCAAGGGCACCTGGCACGCTCCCCAAACGTAAAAACATTCCAGACAAGTTATACCTAAAAATGCGGAATTTTTCCAAGTCCATTTAATAGCGGTCTATGGACTTGTCCTTTAGGAATCTATCTAACCCCTTTTTAAACTCCGTCAAGCTAACCGCCCGTACCACGTTCTCCGGCAACGAATTCCAGAGTCTAATTACACGTTGGGTGAAGAAAAATTTTCTCCGATTCGTTTTAAATTTACCACACTGTAGCTTCAACTCATGCCCTCTAGTCCTAGTATTTTTGGATAGCGTGAACAGTCGCTTCACATCCACCCGATCCATTCCACTCATTATTTTATACACTTCTATCATATCTCCCCTCAGCCGTCTCTTCTCCAAGCTGAAAAGCCCTAGCCTTCTCAGCCTCTCTTCATAGGAAAGTCGTCCCATCCCCACTATCATTTTCGTCGCCCTTCGCTGTACCTTTTCCAATTCTACTATATCTTTTTTGAGATACGGAGACCAGTACTGAACACAATACTCCAGGTGCGGTCGCACCATGGAGCGATACAACGGCATTATAACATCCGCACACCTGGACTCCATACCCTTCCTAATAACACCCAACATTCTATTCGCTTTCCTAGCCGCAGCAGCACACTGAGCAGAAGGTTTCAGCGTATCATCGACGATGACACCCAGATCCCTTTCTTGATCCGTAACTCCTAACGCGGAACCTTGCAAGACGTAGCTATAATTCGGGTTCCTCTTACCCACATGCATCACTTTGCACTTGTCAACATTGAACTTCATCTGCCACTTGCACGCCCATTCTCCCAGTCTCGCAAGGTCCTCCTGTAATCGTTCACATTCCTCCTGCGACTTGACGACCCTGAATAATTTTGTGTCATCGGCGAATTTAATTACCTCACTAGTTATTCCCATCTCTAGGTCATTTATAAATACATTAAAAAGCAACGGACCCAGCACAGACCCCTGCGGGACCCCACTAACTACCCTCCTCCAATGAGAATACTGGCCATGCAATCCTACTCTCTGCTTCCTATCTTTCAACCAGTTCTTAATCCATAATAATACCCTACCTCCGATTCCATGACTCAGCAATTTCTTCAGGAGTCTTTCGTGCGGCACTTTGTCAAACGCCTTCTGAAAATCCAGATATACAATTATTTGGTGATGGAGAGGGTTAAAGGCATTGGTGGAAAACAAAGTGCTTTACTCGGACAGCCAGTGCCAGGCTCCTTGCCTCTCCAGCTGCTGCCAGTGATTTTAGACAGAAAAATGCTTTGTGGTCGTGGGATTTGGGATTTGATTCTCTAGTTCCTAAGTGTGAATAGCCATATTAGTCTCATATTGTGTGTACTGGTGACTTTGGACATCTCAGCTTCTCCCACATTGGAAAGTAGCTCATGTACTGTGATGGTGACACACAAATCCCGTAGAATAGACCCCTCATTCTATAACAGATTACCGCTATTGGCACATGCACGTTAGAGAATACAAACCATGTGCGGATACTATAAAGGTCGCCTAGATTTGGACACCTACATTTGTGTACGATCCCGAGATGTGTGTGCAACTTAATTGGTTAATGAGCCATTAATGAACAATAATTGGATGCTAACAACCACTTATTGACCAATTAGGTTTTGTGCATGCATCTAGCTGAGTGCTCTTCAATGCGCCCAAATCCCATTCAGGCTTATTTTCGAAAGAGAAGGGCGCCCATCTTTCGACACAAATCAGGAGATGGGCATCCTTCTCCCAGGGTCACTCAAATCGGCATAATCGAAAGCCGATTTTGGGTGTCCTCAACTGCTTTCTGTCGCTGGGATGACCAAAGTTCACGGGGGCGTGTCGGAAGCATAGCGAAGGCTGGACTGGGGCGTGCTTAACACATGGGCGTCCTCGGCCGATAATGGAAAAAAGAAGGGTGTCCCTGATCAACACTTGGCTGACTTTACTTGGTCCTTTTTTTTTATGACCGAGCCACAAAAATGTGCTCTAAATGACCAGATGACCACCGGAGGTCACTAACCCCCTCCCACCCTAAACAAATTTTAAAAAATATTTTTTCCTGCCTCTATGCCAGCCTCAAATATCATACCCAGCTCCATGACAGCAGTATGCAGGTCCCTGGAGCAGTTTTAGTGGGTACTGCAGTGCACTTCAGGCAGGCGGACCCAGGCCCATCCCCCCTCCACCTGTTATACTAGTGGTGGTAAATGTGAGACCTCCAAAACCCACCACAAACCCACTGTACCCACATATAGGTGCCCCCCTTCATCCCTAAGGGCTATAGTATTGGTGTACAGTTGTGGGGAGTGGGTTTTAGGGGGCTCAGCACACAAGGTAAGGGAGCTATGCACCTGGGAGCTTTTTATGAAGTCCATTGCAGTGCCCCCTAGGGTGCCCGGTTGGTGTCCTGGCATGTGAGGGGGACCAGTGCACTACGAATGCTGGCTCCTCCCATGACCAAATGGATTGGATTTGGTCGTTTCTGAGATGGGCGTCCTCAGTTTCCATTATCAGCGAAAACCGGGGGTGACCATCTCTAAGGTCGACCTAAATGTTGAGATTTGGGCGTCCCCGAAATGAAAGATGGCCGCCCATCTTGTTTCGATAATACGGGTTTCTCCGCCCCTTCGCGGGGGCGTCCTGGGAGGACGTCCTCAGTAAAACTTGGACGCCCCGTTCGATTATGCTCCTTGTGTCCATGGGAGGGGCATGGATATGTTTGGAGGCTTTCCGAAAAGTTGCGTGCGTGAATACGGGCTCTCTGTGCTCAACTTGGGTGCCAGCATTTACAGCAGATTCCAGCAGGCGTAAATCTGCACCCAAAGTTAAGGCGTGGGAATCAGCACTAAAAACCTGATTGATGTGGTTGCAGAACCAAGGAAGACTTTACATGGGATTGCAGTTGCACAAAGACTATATTTTCAACATCCTTGGCTAAAAATGGAGGTTCAAAACTGGCCAGGAATTGGAAAGTAGAGAAGAATCTGAATACGTTTTTTAAAGAACTGGTCGCACTAGTGCTGATTTAAGAGAGCTTGGTAATACACATTCGGACAGACTCTGGCAATGTTATTTGATGGATGAGTGGAAGAAGACCTGAAGAAGATATTTTTAACCAAGAAGAAGGAATGGGGTCCAAAGAACGAGTAGTAGGGCGAACAACTAAAGCCAGTTTGGAGAAGGACTTTGATGATGGTAAATTAAATGAAGACCAGAGAGATGTAGAAGAAGAGACCTGAGAGAGAGAATCCGGTGTAGTGGGAGAAGCTACAAGCGGGAGTAAAGATTGTTTGCAAGGATGCTACTTGAGCATGAAAGAACTGCATTAAAGTATGGGGAGCAGAAGTATGACTGTCTTTGGGTAAGACTAGAGAATAGACAAGAGTAATTTACTCAAATTAAAAGAATTATTAATCCTTCTTGTAAAATAATCTCTTAGTTTTTTTTTAACTGAGCGGTATAAAAATTCTGCTGCACTTTACAGCGGTGTTGATCCGCTAAGGTTTTTTGTTTCTCGTTTCCCTAAACCCCTAGAGCAGCGAGCCAAGGCTCATGTGGGCCCCGGGAGGGGGGGTAGCCCACGGCATATAGTTCTACATATTCCTTGCAGTTTCAGCGTGCTTGTCTGACATTGCTGTCTGGATGTCTCAACGCCACCTGAAATTAAATATGACCAAAACCGAGCTTCTCATTTTCCCCCCCAAACCCACCTCTCCGCTCCCCCCGTTTTCTATTTCTGTTGATGGCTCTCTCATTCTCCCTGTCTCCTCAGCTCAAAACCTTGGGATCATCTTTGACTCTTCTCGCTCCTTCTCTGCTCATATCCAGCAGATTGCCAAGACCTGTCGTTTCTTTCTTTACAACATCCGTAAAATCCGCCCCTTTCTTTTCGAGCACTCTACCAAAACCCTCATCCACACCCTTGTCACCTCTCGTTTAGACTACTGCAATCTGCTTCTTGCTGGCCTCCCACTTAGTCACCTCTCCCCTCTCCAGTCGATTCAAAACTCTGCTGCCCGTCTCATCTTCCGCCAGGGTCGCTTTACTCATACTACCCCTCTCCTCAAGACCCTTCACTGGCTCCCTATCCGTTTTCGCATCCTGTTCAAACTTCTTCTACTAACCTATAAATGTATTCACTCTGCTGCTCCCCAGTATCTCTCCACACTCATCCTTCCCTACACCCCTTCCTGTGCACTCCGCTCCATGGATAAATCCTTCTTATCTGTTCCCTTCTCCACTACTGCCAACTCCAGACTTCGCGCCTTCTGTCTCGCTGCACCCTACGCCTGGAATAAACTTCCTGAGCCCCTACGTCTTGCCCCATCCTTGGCCACCTTTAAATCTAGACTGAAAGCCCACCTCTTTAACATTGCTTTTGACTCGTAACCACTTGTAACCACTCGCCTCCACCTACCCTCCTCTCTTCCTTCCCGTTCACAATTAATTGATTTGATTTGCTTATTTTATTTATTTTTTGTCTATTAGATTGTAAGCTCTTTGAGCAGGGACTGTCTTTCTTCTATGTTTGTGCAGCGCTGCGTATGCCTTGTAGCGCTATAGAAATGCTAAATAGTAGTAGTAGTAGTAGTAGTAGTAGTGGTCCCTTCTATGGAAGGACGACAAAGCTTCTCCTTGACATCAAGTTTATATTGCCCTCCAAAAGCTAAGACTTCACTTCTCTTGGGCTTCTTTCTTGAATAGACCACCCACTAGTCAGATTCGAGTAGGACCTTTCTGAGCAGGGGCCCAAAATGATGTCCAGGAATGCAGATGTGTTGGCTAGACCGTGAACTAGCATGATGTGATTGTCACAGTGAGTGTCTTGTCCTTTCAGCTTTTACGTGCCTCTCCGGCGAGTATCTGGAAATGAAGAACCAGGTGTGCAGCAAGTGTGTTGCCGGCACCTACTCCTTGGGAAGTGGGATCAAATTCGATGAATGGGATGAACTGCCAGCCGGTTTCTCCAATGTGGCGACCTTCATGGACACAGGAATTGGCTCCGCTGAGAACAGAGTGAATACCTGTAACAAGTAAGAATTCTGTGATCTTGCCAGGCTCTTAAGAGGGTGGGTTGGGAGGAAGTAGGGACCAGGAAAAGGTCACAAGGGAATACTGCCCTCACTGCTCCTCTCCCCACAGGTGAACCAGGATGCCAGGGAACTTATGGATTGTTATGAAAGAGAAGCAGCCAAAAAATGTTGACATCAAAATCAATATTAGCAGTGGCGTTCCTAGGGGCGCTGACACCCGGGGCGGATCGCCGATGCGCCCCGCCCCCCGGGTGCAGCGCCCCCCCCCCCCGGAACAGCGTGACTCCCCCTGGTGAAATAACCCCCTGGGTGCAGCGCGAACCCCCCCCCCCCCGGCGAAAGAACCTCCCCGGGTGCACGCCGCTGGGGGGGGGGGGGGGTGCCGCGCGCCTGTTGGCTCTTCGTTTTCATGCTCCCTCTGCCCCAGAACAGGAAGTAACCTGTTCCGGGGCAGAGGGAGCATGAAAACGAAGAGCTGACAGGCGCGCGGCACCCCCCTAGCGGTGTGCACCCGGGGCGGACTGCCCCCACCGCCCCCCCTTGGTACGCCACTGAATATTAGTAATTCTAGGGGTCGATTATTAAAAGCAATTTAACCAGCCAGCAATGACTCCTGGCTGGTTAAAAATTGACTGTTCAGGATTAACCGCTAATGTCTAGCAGCCCTTAACCGGTTAGTGCTGAACTGAAAATCGGCTATTTTGGGAGCATTCCGGGTGCAGGGTTGGCACTTGGCCGGTTAAGTGCTGATATTCATCATTTACCCTTTTCTTCCATTAGACACTCACTGGCTTTCTTTCACCATTATTAAGTAGAGGAGTGTGGTAGCCGTGTTAGTCCACTCTTAAGGTTATCAATAGAAATCAAACAAAATAAAACATGGAAAAGAAAATAAGATGATACCTTTTTTTATTGGACATAACTTAATACATTTCTTGATTAGCTTTCGAAGGTTGCCCTTCTTCGTCAGATCGGAAATAAGCAAATGTGCTAGCTGACAGTGTATATAAGTGAAAACATTCAAGCATTACTATGACAGTAAAATAGATACCATTGGAGATTCTACATAGAATGTTGCTACTATTGGACATTCTACATGGAATGTTGCTATTCCACTAGCAACATTCCTGCGCAGGCTTCTGTTTCTGTGAGTCTGACGTCCTGCACGTACGTGCAGGACGTCAGACTCACAGAAGCAGAAGCCTGCGCGGCCACATTGGTGATCTGCTGTTGCTAGTGGAATAGCAACATTCCATGTAGAATCTCAAATAGTAGCAACAGTGGAGGAGTGGCCCAGTGGTTAGGGTGGTGGACTTTGGTCCTGGGGAACTGAGGAACTGAGTTCGATTCCCGGCACAGGCAGCTCCTTGTGACTCTGGGCAAGTCACTTAACCCTCCATTGCCCCGTGTAAGCCACATTGAGCCTGTCATGAGTGGGAAAGCGCAGGGTACAAATGTAACAAAAAAAAAATAAAAATAAATATCCTGTTTCAATAGTATCCTTCAAGGATACTTCACACCGAACCACGTGCTCTTGGGCGACTGTTGTCTTCCATCCCCTCCCCTCCCATTTTAGTTTAAAAGCTGCTCTGTCTTCTTTTTAAAAGTTAACGCCAGGAGCCTGGCTCCATCCTGGTTAAGGTGGAGTCCATCCTTTCGGTACAGGCTCCCCCTTTCCCAGTTTGTTGCCCAGTTCCTAAATCCCTCATCCCTGCACCATTTTCTCAACCATGCATTGAGGCTTTGGAGCTCTGTTTCTGGTGTATTATTTTAATGGGAAAAAGCTTGAAATACCTGTTCTTCCACAGCTCCTCATGGATTCCTCGGGGAAACTACATTGAATCCAATAGAGACGATTGCACGGTTTCTTTGATCTACACCGTGCACCTGAAGAAATCAGGCTCAGTGTCCTTTGAGTATCAATACATCGACAACAACATCTTCTTTGAGTTCTTTGTAAGTATTCCGTGAACCAAAATCTTAATTTTTAAGTAGGATCCCTGTACACTTTTCTATAACTGTGCGCCTGTATGTGGGTACCTGATTGGCACATATTCTGTATTAGGAAGATATGTACGTATACTAGAGGCCAACTGAATTTTGGGTTTGATTTGGGATTTGGCACTGAAACCAGACAGAAATTTGGAAACTGTGATCACTCTTCACCCCCCCTATCCTGCCTGACCACCCATAGGCCATCCTCAGGCCTACCTGAGGAAGCCCTGGTGGTCAGGTGGCCGCTTTTGGGCAGGAATGAACCCCACTCATTCCTGCCTGGTGCAGCTGCAGTGTAGAAGTGACTGCTGAGACTTTTCATGGCATTCTTAAGAGACTGCCATGGGAGGTCTTGCAGCCATTTTGAGACTGGAACCAGCATGAGCAGGAGCCTTCTGCCCGTTCTGCTTCTAATGTCAAAATGGCTGCTGGGACCTCTCACGGCAGTCGTGAGAATGTCACAAGAAATCTTGGCAGCCATTTCTATTGGAATCGGCCATGCGCTGGTGCGAGTGAGGAGGCTCTTGCACGCAGTACCCATGTTTTTAGGCCCCTTATACCCCTCCCAAATTAGCATATACCAGCCAACAACAACTTGGTGGTGGTGGGGGGGGGGGGGGATAAAAGAAACCAGGGCTCCGTGCATATGAGAAAGTCAATTGTTTATTTACTTACCAAATACAGCAACAATTATAGTTTCTCATGAGAGATCAGTACAGTACCTAAAAAGATGTTCACTGTGACTGCGTCTCTGAAATACTGTTCTGAGACAGCGGTTTATATCATTTGTTTCAGACAATGATTTACATGACTTTTTCTGCAAATTATCCTTCTTATAGATTACTAGTAAAAAAGGCCCGTTTCTGTGAGAAATGAAACGGGCGCTAGCAAGGTTTTCTTCAGTGTATGTTTGAGAAAGAGTGTGTGCGAGAGATGGAGTGTGTGTGTCAGAGAGAGAGAGAGAGAGAGAGAGAGAGAGAAAGAGTGTGTCAGTGTTTGTGTGTGATGAAAGAGGTGGTAGCAAGTGTGTGTGTTTGTGACAGAGAGAGAGAGAGAGAGAGAGAGAGTGAGTGTGTGGGAATGAGAGTGTGTGCCAGGGTGCCCCCTCCCCCAAGGTGGCCCCGTTCCCTCCGTGGTCCCTGTCTGCCAGATGCAAGTGTGTGTTTGTGACAGAGAAAGTTAGTGTGTGCAGTGTGTTTGTGAGAGACAGTGTGTTTGTGAGAGAGAGAGTGGGTGTGTGTGTGCTTTCATGCCTCTGTCTCTCTCTCCACCTCCTACTCCTGCAGCTTTCCGTGGCTGCTATCAGTGATGATTCCCCAACGCACCTCCCCTCCTCCGAGATCGATGCAGGCATCGTTTTCAACTGATTCACCTGACTGAAGTACTCCTGATTGTAAAAGATGCACAGAAGAGCAGAGGGCAGGCTGGTCTTGAGGCTTCTCCTGCTCTCTCTGTGTCCCGGCCAACAGGAAATGAGGGCGGGGCGCTGAGAGAGCAGGGGAAGGGTGAAGGCGAGCCTGCCCTGTGCTGTTCTATGCTGCTTCTTTTACAATCAGGAGGACACTTCAGTCAGTCAGGTGAATTAGTTGAAAGCGATGCATGCGTCGACCTCGGGGGGTGGGGTGGAGGATTCGCGTGGACCTGGTGGGGAGGAGGTGCGTCGATTTTGGGGGGGGGGAGTGCGGTGGTAAGTGCGAGCTGTTTACCCGCTCCTCCTGTCGCAGCGGTGGGGCGCTTCCTTTTGAACACAGCTGACATCGGACGGAGGAAGGGGGGGGGGCGATGTGTGCATCCGCTGCTGCTGTCGGTGCGGTGGGCGACTTCCTTTTTAATAGAGCTGATGACGGAGGGGGGTGCAGCGGCGATGTGTGAGGCGGGCATCGGTGCTGCTCTTGCTGTGGTGGGCCGGTTCGTTGTGTAGACAGCTGACGTGGAGGGTGTGTGCGTCGGTCCCTGTTTGTTGTTGCAGGGGGGTGGAGCGCCGGGGTCGGTGCGCGTGGGGGGGGGGGGGGGGTGGAGCGTCGGAGGGTGGTGGAACTGGGGATTGGTTGAGTGTCATAGCCCTGCCCTCGACGTCATAACGTTAGGACGCGAGGGCGGGGCAGACACTCATGGGGAAAAATTTTGGTCTCTGCCACCTCAAAAACGGAAGTGGCAGCTTCATTTAGAACGTTGGGGTTGCGAATTATGTGCGGAAGGGGCGTGGCTGAGGACGGGTGTATGAGTGAGAGTGAGTGGTGCATGAGTGACAGTGAGTGTCCCTGCCACAGAGTTAGCTTCAAAGCTTCAGAATGTTTCAGGTGAGATTTATTTATATAGATTATCTGGTTCTCACCATCTGCTTTACTTAACCTGTTAAACCACATTCTTCCTTTTGTTTACACTAGTTTCTTTCCCAAACCTGCTTGCAAGGGTATCATAATAGATCATAAATTCCAGAGTCACACAGACTTATCAATCTCTGGCCTTTTGACCCATCCCATAGTGCATCACTGTGCTCATAATTCTACACTCACCAACGATGAGGTAGGCGCAGGAGGAGGCTGCTTCCGGAGATGGACTTGGGACGGGGGCTTTTATGGTCAGGTTTGGGGGGGGGGAGTGGGGGCTGTTGGGGGGGGGGGTGCAGGTTCGTTTTCACTTTTGGTTTCTGCTGAAACTGAGTGGCCAGTTGTGGTCACAGATTTGGTTTCAGCAGAAACAGAAGACCTTGGTTTTGGTCAGGACTAGTGTAGACGCCAAGGTGCAAGTTCTTATGCCAGCCACAGAGCTAGTGTAAATGTGTGGCTGCCTAACTGTCAGAGATGCTCTGCCCAGACTCCGTCTGCAAACGTTTTGCTACTGAACATTCATGCAGTTGTAAAATAACACTTAGGCGCAAATCCGGCGTGCACGCATATTCCTGTATTCACCACTATTTTAGATATTTCAGTTTGTAACTGGCACTCAAATGTTAATGCTGTATTTGTAGAATTACCTCCATAAAGTCTAATTGAAGGTCTTATTTCCAAAACCCACTAAATCCACTTTTGGCAAAGAATGAACTATAATTTCATATATATGTACATAAGTATTGCCATACTGGGAAAGACCAAAGGTCCATCAAGCCCAGCATCCTGTTTACAACAGTGGCCAATCCAGGTCACAAATACCCAGCAAGATCCCAAAAAAGTACAAAACATTTTTTACTGCTTATCCCAGAAATAGTGGATTTTCCCCAAGTCCATTTAATAATGGTCTATGGACTTTTCCTTTAGGAAGCCATCTAAAGCTTTTTTTAAACTCTGCCAAGCACACAACTGTGGAACGCACTAACAAAAGTCGTGAAAACAACGTACGACCACTTAAACTTCCGGAAATCACTAAAAACCAACCTGTTCAAAAAGGCATACCCTATCGACCCAACTTAAGTTCCTAAATCCTGCAACACATCGAAACCAAAGCTTGTAATAGACATTGTATAACTCTTCCTCTATACGATTCCCCAATGTGTCTATAACACATGAACCTTATTCGACCACAACAACTCTTTGTATTTGTTTCTCTACCGGAGATGGCGAACGTCTCTATGGTACTATGTAAGCCACATTGAGCCTGCAAGTAGGTGGGAAAATGTGGGCTACAAATGCAACAAATAAATAAACAAATAAACTGCCTTTACCACATTCTCTGGCAACAAATTCCAGAGTTTAATTACACATTGAGTGAAGAAAAATTTTCTCCGATTCGTTTTAAATGTACTACATTGTAGCTTCATCGCATGTCCCCTAGTCCTAGTACTTTTGGAAAGCGTAAGCAGACGCTTCACATCTACCCGTTCAACTCCACTCGTTATTTTATAGACCTCTGTCATATCTCCCCTCAGCCGCCTTTTCTCCAAGCTGAAGAGCCCTAGCCGCTTTAGCCTTTCCTCATAAGGGAAGTCGTCCCATCCCTTTTATCATTTTCGTCGCCCTTCTCTGCACCTTTTCTAATTCCACTATATCTTTTTTGAGATGCGGCGACCAGAATTCAACACAATATTCAAGGTACAGTCGCACCATAGAGCGATACAAAGGCATTATAACATCCTCATTTTTATTTTCCTTTCCTAATAATACCTAACATTCTATTTGCTTTCTTAGCTGCAGCAGCAGCACACTGAGCAGAAGGTTTCAACGTATCATCAACGACGACACCTAGATCCCTTTCTTGGTCCATGACTCCTAACGTGGAACCTTGCATGACGTAGCTATAATTCGGGTTCCTCTTTCCCGCATGCATCACTTTGCACTTGCTCATATTAAATGTCATCTGCCATTTAGACACCCAGTCTCATGAGGTCATCTTGTAATTTTTCACAGTCCTCCCGCGATTTAACGACTTTGAATAACTTTGTCATATAGACAAAGGAATATTGTTATCTACCAGCGTAATTAACTGTTGAGATGGAAAGTGTGTTTGATTTGCCTACAGCCAAGTTAAAATAAGATTTGTTTCCAAAATTAGCTAAGACCAGGCAGATGTTGATTCCAAAACCAGTTAAGTCTTGTACGTTCTATGGTCGTAATATACCAGGTAGCGTGATATGCATCAACCGATAATGTTATGTGCCAGTTTTGACACATGGAGTGACGTATTTGGATAAACAGACAGCAGAAAAATGTTTTGCAGTTTTGCACTTAACACATTATCATCCTAATTCTATATATGGTGTGCAAATTTGGACGTGCAATTTAATCATTGAATGAGCCAATTAGCACCAGTAATTGGGTGCTAGTAATTATCAGCGCTAATAGGAATTAATTTAAATTGATGCGTGTATCTTTAGGCACCAGGGTCAGCATGTAAAAGAAAAGGGGGCACAGCTGTGGGAGGGGGATGGGCAGGTTGGGGGCATTTGTGCACAGTGTTACGGAATAAGGGAGATTTGTGCCTAATTTAGGTGCGAAAACCCTCATGGTTAGAATTTGGTGCGGATCCTGGCACCAAACATTCTGTAACCAGCGCCCAACTCTGAGCGCTGTTTATAGAATTAGGGGACCCTATTTAGTGTGCGCTAATGCTAGACACATCCATAGAACATTCAACAAAACGAAATATGATAGTGCTACACCTCTTCGACTGAAACTGCACTGGCTCCCTATCATGGCCCGCATTACCTTCAAACTTTGTACTCTGGTCCACAAGATAATCTACGGTGCAGCCCCTGGTTATATGATTGCCCTGATTGATCTTCCAGCCAGGAATAGTATCAGATCATCTCATACCTATATGAATCTTCATTATCCTAATTGCATTGGTCTTAAATATAAATCGTCCTACGCGTCCAATTTCACCTACTTAAGTACTCAAATGTGGAATTCATTACCAAAAAGAGTGAAAGCGATACATGACTATCTAGAATTCCGACGAACTTTAAAGACATATTTTTTTTGTAAGGCCTACCCTTCTGAATCTGCTTAGCTGCCTCAACCCTGCCCTGATTTAAAATACAATGTTATTTCTTATTTCCTTTGTCATTTATTGTTCCCATCTACCTCTACCTTCCCTTATCCTATTTCTGATTGTATTTGTTTAACATCAACCCAATACGGTGTCTTGTAAGCCACATTGAGCCTGCTAGTGTGTGGGAAAATGGGGGATACAAATACTGCAAATAAATAAATAGAACTATAAGGGTGTCTCTAGCGTTAGAGTGCAGTAAAAACGCTAGCGTGCCTTTAGCACAGCGCTAAGTCCTATATGAATCATTTTCAAGATTCTTGTGGTAGCAGAAGCTGGAGTCCATTGTTTTACTGTGTAGCAGTATTGGATTGAAGGGTTTGTGGGGGGGGGGGGGGATTTTATGAGTAAGGGGTCACCCTGTTTTGCAGTCTTACGTTTCGTTTTTCTGTTTCTTGATTACTGATGTCTATGATTGTACTCGATGCTTGATGACTCAATAAAGACATTTAACTCTAAAATAATTGACAGATTCAGAATGACCAGTGCCAAGAGATGGATTCCTCGGGAGATAAGTGGGTTAAGTTAACAGACAGTGGAGAATGGATGTACCATTCGGTAAGTGCTGGTGAACCCTCTTCCTAACGATGCCATCCGTTTATTTTCATTTCATAACATCTTTCCATCAAGAGCTCCGGGTGCTGTTTAGCAATGTAGAAAGAGCAATAGGAAAAACCCCAGATCTAAACTAAAAGCAAAAAACAATAAAATAACAAAATACATAAATAAGCTAAAAACTATAAAGCAAATTAACTACAAGCAGGTCTAAGACCAGAATTGAGCAAATAACTCATAATGGCTCGACATTTCTGGAAACCCTCCCGCTCATGTTTTTATCTGATGTCTTAAAATGCATTTCCGTTTCTAAAGACGTTTCTGTAGGAACTACATTCCATGTATTTTGGCCAATAGATCGGTGACTCCTATTGGAGGCCAGGCTCGTTGAACCTTTGGTCTGAGTTTTGTTTACGAGTAAAGACACATTGTGCAGATTTAGAAACCTCTAGGTCTTTTGCAGGGACTGAAAAGATGCTGTTACAGGGTCAGTCTCCTGTGAGCTGGACTTTCTGCTTCTGCAAACTGAAAGAAACATGTTCATGAGTTTTTAAGGTCGCTGTCTTAGCTTTCTATATTGTAACTCTGTTTCTGGATTATCATTGCTGAGGAACTGAGCCCAAAGTCTCCGGCAACTCAAGAAATACGTAGGAAGCCAGACTGAGGGGGGGCTGAGCATGGGGAGGGAGGATTTTGTAGTAAGGGGAGTGGAGGCTAGTCTAGTGGTTAGTGCAGTGGGCTGAGAACCTGGGGCACTGGGCTCAGTACCCACTGCAGCTCCCGGTGACTCTGGATAAGTTACTTAGCCCTCAGGTACTATACTTAGATTACGAGTCAACTAGGGACAGCGAAAATACCTGCATATGATATAAGTAAACTGCTTAGGTTATACCACAGAAGGGCAGTATATCACATCCCATTACCCTTACCTCTTACCTTTTGAAATTGTGGCACCTGGAGGTATTTAGATAAAGGGACAGCAGATGTACCATATTCAGGCACGACACTAAATGTATGGGGCTAATTGAAGTGTGGTGGAGTGGAGGAGTAGCTTAGTGGTTAGAGGGAACCCTGGTTCAAATCCTGCTGCTGCTCCGTGGGGGCCTTGGCCAAGTCACTTAACCTTCCATTGCCTTAGATACAAAATTAGATTGTAAATCCTTCGGGCACAGGGAAACACCCAGTGTAACTCACCTTGAGCTACTACTGAAAAGGTGAGAGCTAAATCTAAATAAATAAAAATAAGACCCTAAACTAACCCCTGCAGGTCATTGCAGAAATACTCCAACTAGGTCCAGTTGTACTCTTGGTTCTGACGGAGGCTAAGCTGAGGCCCCATTTTTTAACCTGAGCTGATGGCCCCAGGTCTGATGTTCCCATCGGTAAGCTGAGGCCTTGGGTCTGATGCCGCTTTCTGCTCTGGCATAGCTGAGCTGAGGGCCTCAGGAGAAACTGTTCTGATTAATCTCCTAGAGAAAATGATCAGCCCTTCTTTTCCTAATTCTGGATCTTGTAACGTTAGGCCCCTGCTACACTCTTTGCTGCTCATCTGGAGTTGTCCTCATGCTCCACATGTTTCTTGATTTTTATTTTGAAGTACATAAATGAACATCAGGTGACCCCAGGGCCTGGTTCTGGTACTGACCAGATCTCCTCCAGGTGTTCGTACCTCCTGAGAAGAGGGAAACAGAAAATGCTGAGGGTCCCAAACTCTCTTTGGAAGGCGTACCAGAACCATCGCAGTCTTACATGGAGGCAGCAGGATTTGTTCAGTGGCTGTGCAGTTTGATTCCAGACACGGCAGTTAAGTCCATATCTCGCCCTGTCGCTGCAGGTAACCCTGAAATCCGGCACCAACATTTTGTACTGGAGGACTACTGGGATTCTACTGGGGTCCAAAGTGGTGAAGCCGGTCCTGGTGAAGAACATTACGATTGAAGGTATGAAACGCACACTTTGGAGGAACGGGGGGGGGGGGGCTTTAATTTTGGGACTTGAAACAAAGCAGATGATGTGATTGCTGGAAAGGTTGAGTCTGTGTCTCTTGGTGGACTTTTCTTTACACACTAGCCATTGAGCCCGTTAAAACGGGCTGGTGGTTCGCCGCCCCCACCGCCCCTCCACCCGGCCCTTCTCTTCGCTATTCAACTTACATCTCCGCAGCAGGCAAAGATCAGCTGAGGTCCCATCGGCCTTCCTTCTCTGCCTGTGTCCCGCCCTCGTGTGACGTAACGTCAACGAGGGCGGGACACAGGCAGGGAAGGAAGGCCAACGGCAGCTCAGCTGATCTGCCTGCTGCGGAGATGTAAGTTGAATAGCGAAGAGACGGCCAGGTGGAGGGGTGGCGGCAGCGGCGACTCCGGGGGGGGGGGGGGGGACGAGTGGCGGCGACCTCGGGGGGGGGGGGTAGTGGTGGCGACCTCGGCGGTTCCCTCCCCTTCGCACAGTTTCCCTCTCTGTCCTGCCCCCCCCGTCATCACGTATTGACGCGGGGGCAGGACAGACAGGGAAGTCTCTACTGCGCATTTGCGAGTGAGTACGGTCACTCGCCGTTTATATGTTTGATTGTTCTGTAGCACAAAGAAATGGTCTTCATTACTTAGTTTTCTCGTTAACAAAATGTACTAAACAGGTGAAGACTCTACAGCTTGGAGAAGAGATGACAGGGAGGAAGAAGTACTTTTTCACAGAGATGTGTAATTAAACTCTGGAATTCGTTGCCAGAGAATGTGGTCAAGGCGGTTAGCTTAGCGGAGTTTTAAAAAGGTTTGGACGGCTTCCTAAAGGAAAAGTCATAGATCATTATTAAATGGTCTTGGGGGAAATCCACTATTTCTGGGATAAGCAGTATAAAATGTTTTGTACTTTTTTGGGATCTTGCCAGGTATTTGTGGCCTGGATTGGCCACTGCTGTAAACAGGATGCTGGGCTTGATGGACCTTTGGTCTTTCCCTGTATGGCAATACTTGTGTACTTATGTACTTAGGGTGATAGATACCTGGAGTGCCCTCCTGCGGGAGGTGGTGGAGATGAAATCAGTAACGGAATTCAAAAATACGTTGGGATAAACACAAAGGAATCCTGTATAGAAGGCATGGAACCAATCGAGCTTAGCGGGGCTTAGGTGGCAACACCAGCATTTGCTGGGCAGACTTCTGTGGTCTGTGCCCTGATCATGACTGGACAGATTGAGCTTCAGTAGCTGGAGAACAAGGTCAGTGCTGGGCAGATTTCTACAGTCTATGCCCTGAAAACAGCAAGGAGAAATCATGATCAAGTTATACATATCTTGTTGGGCAGATTGGATGAACCGTACAGTTCGTTATCTGCCGTCATCTACTATGTTACTATGAGATTGGGTAAATAAACAGATTCCACTTCCAACCTTTCATATAGGACTGAGGGCCATGCGGTGAAACTCAGAGGTACTGAATTTAATTTGGATACTTATTTTCCACTTAATCAAATTAGTTCAAGGCAGATTAGAAGGTAATTGTACATGAAAGAACCAATAAAGGGTCTGTTTACTAAGTGAATGGGTTGTGTTGCCACTAGGAAACCTCAGTGTAAAATTGGCAATAAACATTACCAACAATGTAAAAGCAATTTAAGAGCTTATTTTCTTTCCCAGTAAACCCATGGCTGAGCTGTGGGATCTGCTGCCGAAAGATGTGACTGGTAGGGTAGGTTGATTTAAAAAAAAGGTTTAGACAAGTTTCTGGAGGAGAGATCTGGTAACAGTTGCCAGCCTGGTGGACTTGGGGATAGGGTTACCATTTTTTGTCCTTAAAAAAAAAAAAAAAAAAAGGACACTTGCCCCGCCCATGCACCGCCCCATTTCACGCCCTCTCTCCGCCCCTTGTCACACCTCACCCCACCCCTTGTCGCACCTCGCCCTGCCCCCTGTCACATTTTCCCCTCCCCCTGGTCACCCCCTCACCTCACCTCCCCTCCCCCCGGCCCCGACACCACCTCTCCCCTTACTCACTATCTTCCCTGGTGGTCTAGTGACTTCTTCGGAGCAGGAAAGAGCCCCCTCTTTCCTGCCCTGCGCGCTCCTGTATGCTGGCATGCTGCCTGTGAGGGCGAGATTCAAAATGGCCGCCGATAATTGAAGCAGCCTTGCAAGACTTCAATTCTCGGCGGCCGTTTTGAATCTCGCCGAGACCGTCACAGGCAGCATGCAGGATGCAGAGCAGTGCGCAGGGCAGGAAAGAGGGGGCTCTTTCCTGCCCCGAAGTCACTAGACCACCAGGGAAGATCGTGAGTAAGGGGAGGGGAGGTCTGCCGCCCGCCTGCACCTCAGCCCGCCCATAGGATGCAGGGCAGGAAAGAGGGGGCTCTTTCCTGCCCCAAAGTCACTAGACCACCAGGGAAGATCGTGAGTAAGGGGAGGGTAGGTCCACCACCCGCCCGCATGTCAGCGTCAGCCCGCCCATTTGTCCAGAAATCCGGACAAATGGGCAGGCTGGCCAAAACCCGTCCGGACGCCCGGACATGTCCTCAAATCCGGGCGTATGGTAACCCTACTTGGGGAAATCGGCAGCTTTTACTTCCAGGGATGAGTTAAGAGGGAAGATCTGCCAGGCGCTTCCATGTAACCGGGACCGGATGTTGTGGGAGGCAGGATGGGATGATCTGACCATAGTGCTATCTGTCTGTGGTTATCTACATGGAGTGTGTGTATGCGACCTCTCTTATGCTCCGGTTTCATTTTGCCAGATCCCTGAACATTTTTTTTTCATAATAGCTTGAAACAAATGAACATAAAGCTATCAAGTGAATAATGATAGGAAATAAATGAATATACACAGGATATCCCACCCTCCCAGGGTTCATGTACAGTACTGCAGCTTGAACTGCACCAAATGTTAGTGTTTGGTGACACCCAGTGGGCAAGGCTGGGATTGCAAGGCAGATAAATTAAATCCTGTGTGTGAATGGACTGTGACTGACCGGAAGTTTCCTCAGGAACACTGATTAGTACGAGGTGCTCTTTTCTGTGTATGCCTGTGTTTAGAAACAGAGGAATATTGAAGAAGGAGGGTTTGATAAAGTCCTTTATGTTCCACTGGAGCCTCTTCTTAAATCCTGACCGGTGTAAAAATACCCACTTTGGACATGATGGTAGACAGGGATGGAGTTTGGGCAGTGTGTGAGCATGTCCACTCATAGATTGGGAAGTACATACGTGAATCTGTGCACATACTTAAAATGATAGAACTGCTCCAGGAAATGTAGCCACAGTTTCCACAGTTAAATAACTATTTTATAACTACAAATAGATGCCCAGTTGTCTTTTTATAAACCCTTTTTTATGACAGAGGACTTGGGTGTCATAGAGGGGCATAATCGAACGAAAACGTCTATCTCCATGGGCGTTTATCTCCGAGAACGGGTCCGTGAAGGGGCGGACCGAACCGTATTTTGGAAAAAAATAGACGTCCATGTTTTATTCGACAATTTGTGAACTGGGCGTTTTTGTTTTTCAGTGATAATGGAAAATGAAAGCGCCCAGCTTAAAAACGAATAAATCCAAGGCATTTGTTTGTGAGAGGGGCCAGGATTCGTAGTACACTGGTCCCCCTCACATGCCAGGACACCAACCGGGCACCCTAGGGGGCACTTTTACAAAAACAAAAAAAAAGGTAAAAGAGCTCCCAGGTGCATAGCACCCTTCCCTTGTGTGTTGAGCCCCCCAAATCCCCCTCAAAACCCACTGCCCACAAGTCTACACCATTACTATAGCCCTAAGGGGTGAAGGGGGGCACCTACATGTGGGTACAGTGGGTTTGGGGGGGGGGTTGGACAACTAAGCATTAAGCAGCACAATTGTAACAGGTAGGGGGGGATGGGCCTGGGTCCACCTGCCTGAAGTCCACTGCACCCCCTAACAACTGCTCCAGGGACCTGCATACTGCTGCCAGGGAGGTGGGTATGACATTTGAGGGTGAAAATAAAAAGTTGTGAAACGGCATATTTTGTGGTGGGAGGGGGTTTGTGACCACTGGGGGAGTCAGGGGAGGTCATCCCCGATTCCCTCCAGTGGTCATCTGGTCATTTAGGGCACTTTTTGGGGCCTTATTCGTGGAAAAACAGGGTCCAGGAAAAGTGCCCTAAATTCTCGCTAAAAACGCATATTTTTCTTCCATTATCGGCGAAAGGCGCCCATCTCTGATTGCCCGATAACCACGCCCCAGTTCCGCCTTCACCACGCTTTTGACACGCCCCCATCAACTTTGTCCGCATCCACGACGGAGTGCAGTTGAAAACGTCCAAATTCGGCTTTCGATTATACCGCTTTATTTGTTTTTGTGAGATAAACGTCTATCTCCCGATTTGGGTCGCAACATAGGTGTTTTTCTTTTTCAATTATAAGCTGGATTGTTTATTTATTTATTTATTTGTTGTATTTGTATCCCATATTTTCCCACCAATTTGCAGGCTCAATGTGGCTTACTTTATGCCGTAATGGTGATCACCATTTCTGGATAGAGAAATACAAGTGGTATTGCATTAAGGCGCATAAATGGTACAGTAGAATACAAAGTGGTATTGCATTGAAGTTCCTGAATGATAGAGTGAATTATAAAATAAGTTAGAAATAACTTGTGCACTTGAATTTGTAACTCACTTCAAGCTCAGATATGGAAGAGATGAGTAATTCAGTTTAACATCTGAGGACTTGGGTGTCAGAGTTCAGATCCCCTCCTTGGGTAGGTCACGTTTTGTCCCGTTGTTCTAGTTGGGTGACAGATAATGTTCCTTTCCTAGACACTGGTTCATGTGATGGGGGAAGTAGATATGTGTGAGCTGGTTCTCCATCCCAGAGGTGGCTGCGCTTATGTGTCTGAATTACTGAAACGTAAACTGTATTGTGATTCTTATAATTATTATCTGTTAGGAGTTTTGTACACGTCGGAGTGTTTCCCCTGCAAACCCGGCACATTCAGTGAGGAGCCGGGCTCCTCCTCGTGTAAAATCTGTGCAAGGAACACCTACTCGGAGAAAGGGGCCACTTCATGCTCCAGATGTGATGAGGCCACACAGTATGCAGGTGCGTGCTTTTCCAGATGTGCTCATTTTACAGCTGGGAACCTCCAATTCATTTTGGAACATAGTCCAGTAGTTTGATGTGTGGCTAATACCGGGGGTGAGTTGATCACAGCAGGACATGTTTTTTTCCTTTAGTGATTGGAGGAATTTTTAATTCTCTTGCCACACAATTAGCTCCAGAACCTAATTCAGTGAGTTTACCTCCTGTAATCACAATGGCCCCTCTTTGGTTTGCAGGTGCTCATTACTTGAGGAGAGACTTTGGTTGTCTCAGAAGCCTTAATTTGAAAATGTTCTTAAGCTCAGTAAAGGGAATTGGCTTTGGCTTATCTCACTCACTTTCTTGGGTTTCTTCTGTTTTTCTGCGGGGTGACAGTGCACAGCTGCCTCTTAGGATCAGAAAATTTACATTCTGACCGTCTGCACTTCTGTGCGTCACCCCAGTCAGTAAAGACAGTAGCATACCTAGCTTGGTTGCCACCTGGGGCGAAGCAACCCTTCCTCCAGGTGCGTCACTGCCCCACACAAAACAATAAGGGGGGGGGGGGGCATCGAGCAGGTGCGGAGCTGCAGTCTACATGCATGTGCCTGTTGGCTCTGCTGGTTCCCTGTCCCTCTGACGTCAGCTTCCTGTTCCGGGGCAGAGGACCGGCAGATCTGACAGCTGCATGGATGTAGACTGCGGCTCCGCCTTACTGCCTGCAACTTGGATGGACCCACATCCACTGTCCTAAGCCTCTGAGGGGAGAGTCTGGTTTTATTTTGCAGAAGCTGCAGATGTAGAGCTTTTCCTGAAATACTTTGAGAAAGTCTGTGCGCTGCTCATGTTATTGCAAAGCCCGCAGATGGTACTGAGACAGTTTTCAAAGTGAAGGTACAGACATAGCGTCACTGCGAAAGTTACCTAAGTGTCCTTTTTTCTGTGGGTACAGTTTATGGGTGATTCTATAGCTGAGCAACTTGTGTTTTCTGTGCCCCCTTTCATTTGTAAATGTACAGAATACTAGCGCTTAATGTGCGTAAAAGCATGCATGGGGCCTTATGGAGAGGGGGGCGGAGGGGAGAAAAAGAGGGAACCAAAAGTATGATGACAACTTTTATTGTATTGAACATGTACCTGGACTGGCAAGCAGTTATTATGTATAATTGGATATGTAATGGATATTGTGAAGTCATCAATAAAAATGTTGAAAATAAGCATGCATGGCGCCTAAGCACTGTACTGTAAGAGTGCGCGTAAGTGCTAGATCCCTGGATTCTGTATCCTAGAACCACATGTAAATGAATTAGCTAATTAGGTGAGAACAATCAATTATTTGCGTTAACAAGCACTTAATTGGCGGTGATTAGGAGTTCTGTGCAGTTATATAGGGGGGAAATTCTATACATGGCACCTTAACAATCGGTGCCGTAAAACCACACGGTTAGTGTGATTCTATAAACTATGCCTAAAGTTACACGTAGTTTATAGAATACACTCAAGTGCTGTTCTTGCATCTAAAATTGAGGCGTACCCATTTAGGCCACCTAAACCCAGGCCTAAATACTTGCGCCTAAGTTAGGCGCAGATCGGGTGGATTCCATAATAGTGCACATAGGTTTTTGAAATGCCCACAACCCGCCCATTCCATGCCCACGCCCATGCCCCCTTTTCAACTGTCCACATTAGAATTTATGCGACCCGCGTTACAGAATATACCTAGAAAGTTGTGCATGTAAATTCCAATTAAAGCCAATTAGTGCCACTAATTGGTTGTTAAATACCAATTATTGTCACTGATTGGGTTGTTAATTAAGTTGTGTGCGCAATTTGGTCATGCGGCCAAGTTAGTGTGCACAACTTAAGGCACCATTTATAGAATTTGAGGGTTAGTCTATAAATGTGCACCTAGATGTCCAAAGGGGGCGTGGCCATGGGAGGAGCATGGGCGGGTCAGGGGTGGTCCCACAATTTAGGCACAGAGTTGTAGAATGTCTGCATTTGTGCATCTTAACTGCCTTCAGTGGGTTGCCAGTATTTACACCAGCTTTCGGCAGACGGGAGTGTTTGTGCTGAGCAGAATGCCCTTTGCAGAATACGAGCTTAGTGCAGATGATAACCAGGGGCGTAGCCAGACTTCGATGGGAGAGGGGTCCAGAGCCCGAGGTGAGGGGGCACATTTTAACCCTCCCCTGGCGCCACCGACCCCCCCCGCCATTGCCGATCCCGCCGCTGCCACCACCAACTTTGCCCCCCCCCCCGCCGATGACCCTCTCGACCCCCCCCTCCCGCTGCCACCCCGCCATTGCCTACCTTTGCTGGCGGGGAACCCCAACCCCCGCCAGCCAAGGTCCTCTTCTTCCCGCAAAAGGCTTCCTTCTGTTTCTGACGTCCTTCAGAAACAGAAGGAAGTCTTTTGCGGGAAGAAGAGGACCTCGGCTGGCGGGGGTTGGGGTCCTCCGCCAGCAAAGGCAGGCGACGACGGGAGGGGGTGTTGAGAAGGTCGTTGGCAGGGGGGTCCAGGGCCCCCCTGGCCCCACGTAGCTACGCCACTGATCATAACGGATTGTGTAAATGCAAGGGGCGTGGATATGGGCGGAGCTTGGGCGGGTGTGGCTGTACCTCCCTCTTATGCAATGTCACAGAACAGAATTCTGTAAGTTACGCATGTCCCTGCGACCACAGGTACCACCAGCTCTATGGCTGGTGTAACCGCAGTTGCGTAAACATTAGGTGCGCCAATCCAGGGCTGAGCTAGTGTTCTATAATTGATGTCATAGCGTCGGCACCTAAATGTGTGCGGGCGCTCGTAGAATTGTCCCTTTCATAGCTAGAGTAAGGTGTGTAGTCTTGGAAGGACAGAGTTGTACTCGTTGTTTAATGTCTGCCCTAACGTAACCCCCAGCAACATCTCTGGACACTGTGGAAGAAGAAATGTACTTTCCCTGGACACCGGGTAGGGGTAGGAAAAATTGTGAAATTCATTTCTGCAGGGCCGTGCCAACACGGTAAGCGGGGTAAGCGCCGCAGGGGGTGCCTGCCTTCAAGGGTGCCGCACCGTCGAGTTGTATTAAAAAAAACAAAAACCTTACTTCTCCGCTCCATCCCCGAATCCCCGGCGCTTTATATTTACCTCGCTCTGCCTCCGACGTCTGTGCAGCATCAGTGGAAGCGCTGCCTGTCTGATGTCTCTCCACCAGCCATCCCTTCGCTCGTTCATTCCCTCTGTGTCCCGCCCTCAAGGAAATGACGTCAGAAGAAGGCAGGACACAGAGGGAACGAACGAGCAGTCGCAGCATCAGTGGAAGCGCTGCCTGTCTGACGTCTCTCCACCAGCCATCCCTTCGCTCGTTCATTCCCTCTGTGTCCCGCCCTCAAGGAAATGACGTCAGATGAAGGCAGGACACAGAGGGAACGAACGAGCAAAGGGAAGGCTGGTGGAGAGACGTCAGACAGGCAGTGCTTTCACTGACACTGCGCAGACGTCGGAGGCGGAGCGAGGTAAATTTAAAGCACCGGGGAATCGGGGATGGAGCGGAGGAGGCTCAGGCTGACTGAGAAGTATGCTCAGAGCCTCCTTTGCAGGCCAAACCCAGCCATTTCATCCATCGCGCCCCAGACGGCAGCTTGGGGATCAGCGCTCGGCTCTTTTGCATCGCCTAGCTCTTCCATGCACCTTGGAGCCAGGCAGGTCCGGGGGGAGGCGCACGCACCAACTGATAGTCTGCAGGGGGCGCCAGAGACCCTAGGCACGGCCCTGCATTTCTGGGGTAAAGCGTTTTTCCCATGGAAATGGCTTTCAGTGTTAAGTTTTGGTTCACACAAGCTCAGAGTTGGATGTGAAGCTTCACTATACCCTTTCTGCAGTTGGCCTGGGGCTGCACATCGACCGTCATTTGGTGGATATTTCTGCTAAGTGGTCAGAATGAATGATGCTATCAACCCTCTCTTCACTACGTGTGTGAGATGTGCTTCTAATCTATCCCCTGTGTGGATTGAAAATGATTCTTATCCTCAGATGTAGCAGCAGTGGTGTAAACCACTTTCTCCTGAAAGAGAACTGGCCCAGACCTTGCTCATCCTTGCTTGTTCTTTTCACTAGTATGTGAAACTGCTTTCTTGTTTTGGAAGTTGAGGGCTACTTTTTCATTTCAGAGGAAGGATCCAGTATGTGCAAAGAGCGCCCAGCCTGCACCAGTAAGGACTTCTTTCAGATTCACACGCCATGCGACACGGAGGGGAAGGTGAGTTTTGGAGCTGTTGCAGGGATGTCCTGTTTGCCTTCCTGACAACCTCAAGAGGCCGGGCTGGGTTACAGCAGCATTTTCAATCAATGTGAGATGCTTCCCAAGGTAGAATACCAGAACTAGGACATCGCTGATTCCAGACTCTTTACACTTCTGACATACCCTGAGCAGGGGCGTAGCCAGACCTCGCGGTAGGAGGGGGCCAGAGCCCGAGGCGGGGGGACACATTTTGGTCTGCCGCCACCTTGTTGCCCTGCCGCTCCCCACCCACTGCCACCGTAAATACCTTGACTGGCGGGGGTCCCCAACCCCCCTGCCAGCTTAAGCCTTCGTCCAGCGCCGGTCTCTGGCACCTCCGCGTTGCCTGCCCTGCTCTCTCTTCCCTTCACATCCTATTTCACTCTAAAGGAGCATGCGGGACATGAGGGGAAGAGAGAGTAGGGCAGGCAATGCAGCAGCGCCAGAGACCAGCGCTAGATGAAGGCTTCAGCTGGTGGGGTTGGGAACCCCCGTCTGCAAAACCAAGGACCCAAAAGACATTTTTTGGGGGGGCCCAGGCCCCCGTGGCCCCATGTAGCTACGCCACTGACCCTGAGATCTGGTTAGAACTACATAGCAAGGTCTCAGTTTGTGATGATGGTATGGAGCACGACCAGGGATGGAGCAGAGACTATGGGAAGCATTGTGGTATTTAAATCGTGCACTGCAGATCTATGGCTGGTGTAACCGCAGTTGCGTAAACATTAGGTGCAGCAATCCAGGGCTGAGCTAGTGTTCTATAATTGTCCATCTTTGCTGGACTCGACATAGCACTTCGACTTGAAGGCTCGGTTGTGGGCCCAACTGTGCTCACCTTGGGTCGTGGGGCACGTTATCGGGTGTATGCAAGATTTCATTTCAGGTTTTTCCCTCTGGAATGACTTTGGCTGGGAAGTCTGATTTTATTAAGAGGTCTGGGAAACTAATTTGTAGTATAAGGGGCTGATTAGAATACTGTCAAAACACGAAAACATAAACCATAAATGGACTTTTGTGCCTGAGGCCTAAGAGAAGGCCCTTGTGCTCTTATTCTCTCTCCCTCCTACCTGGTTTTCCTGTCAGCCTTGTACAAATAGATTCAAAGTGTCCTGTGATGTGACTCGGCCTCAGACTTTTGACTGCGTTGTGAAATTTTGCCTCCACAGTCCCCTGAGTTTCTGGGGCAGGGGCGTATCTGCGTGGGGCCACAGGGGCCTGGGCCCCCGCAGATTTCGCCCTGGACCCCCCTACTGCCGCCGTGGGTACTTTTGCTGGCGGGGGACCCCAACCCCCACCAGCCGAGGTCCGCTTCCTCCTGCCGCTGCGAGGTTTTTTAAGTTCTTCATCGGGATTCGTCCTCCGTCGCTCTGTGCTGCTGTTCAAAGAAGCTGCTAGCTGAATGCAGTTTCGGACTGAGTCTGACGTCGCTGCTGCACGTTGTACGTGCAGGACGTCAGACTCATGTACAACGTGCAGCAGCGACGTCAGACTCAGTCTGAAACTGCATTCAGCTAGCAGCTTCTTTGAACAGCAGCACAGAGTGACGGAGGACGAATCCCGATGAAGAACTTAAAAAACCTCGCAGCGGCAGGAGGAAGCGGACCTCGGCTGGTGGGGGTTGGGGTCCCCCACCAGCAAAGGTACCCACGGCGACGGCGGCGGGGGGGGGGGGTCGGAAATGGCGGCGGCGGCGGCTGGGGGGGGCTATAATGTGCCCCCTCACTCTGGCTTCGGCCCCTGCTACCGCCGACTTTCAGATACGCCCCTGCTCTGGGGGTGTCTTTCCGAACAAGAATATTACAAATAACATCAGAACGTTCTCTGCGTGAGCCAATGGGATTCCTCTATGAGAGGTTATTTGCAAACCTGTTCCAAAGATGGCCTGCTTCCGGGGGCACTGGGGAAGGGAAGAGATAATGAGAAAGGGAGGGAGGGATCGTAGAGCATGACTTACTAGAGAGAAGCATCATCATTGGCTGTCCTTTAAGACTGGGATTCTTGTGCTTCTTTTGCAGACACAGGTCATGTACAAGTGGATAGAACCGAAGATCTGCCGGGACGATCTTCCGCACTCGTTTAAACTCCCTCCCTCTGGAGAGAGGAAGACATGTCCGCCCTGCAATCCCGGCTTCTACAACAATGGCTCCTCTTCCTGCTCGCCCTGCCCCCATGGAACATACTCTGAGGGGACCCACGGTGAGATTGTCTTTTAGCTGTACAGGGCTCGCAACTATCGGGGATTTAATAAATTACTTTTGGGGTACACTGATTAGGGGGGTTGGGTGAGGTAAATGGTAACATGTCTTAGTACCTGAATTCATTAGGATTGCTGTGAAGAGCTGACACATGTGATCTCTTAAGTTGCTTTAGACTGTAAGGAAAGTTTTCAGGACAAGCTAAGTGGTCACTGCACCCCTGGAATGCCCATAAAATATCTGTTTCAGTTTAGACGCAAACTGGGCATTTTTAATAGCGCCATCCAGTTAACTGCTGCTGAATATACCCGGTTAGTCCTGGAAAGGGCTTATAGAAAGCTCCAAATTTCATTAAATCACTAATATACTTAGCAGCCTAAAAAAAAAAAAAAGACAAGCAATTTAAACAGAAAGGAGCCATTTTTAGCCGTTGAAATTGCTTTGAATATCGACCCCTAAATGTTTTTTTGTGTCCTTGGAGAGAGAACTGACCTGTTATCTGCCATGTCAGAGCTTTGGCACCAGAGGTCTGATTCTTTGAAGCTTGTCTTAATTCTTGGGAGTAGTCAGATGTAAATTCGTTTGTCCAGGAGAGACGTCAACACCTAGACTCAGCTCCTGTCCCTTGTTCCTTCTTGTAGAGTGCCGATCGTGTCCTGCTGGTACAGAGCCAGTCCTAGGTTTCGAGTACAAATGGTGGAACGTTCTCCCCGCCAACATGAAGACGTCATGTTTCAACGTGGGGAATTCCAAGTGCGATGGAATGAATGGTAAGTTGCGCACCCTACCCCAGCGCAGGACCTGGCGTATCACCACCTGCTCCCCGGCGTACGTGAATGTCTTTCTGGGAAGGGGAAGTCAGGCGTTTCATTCAATGTTGGCTTCTGCTTCTGATGTATGTGAATTTCTTTCTCAGAAATTAGGTTGTGCCCCAGACCCTGCGTGTCAACTCATGCTCCTGTGCCACATGGATGTCTTTCCTGGGAACAGTCGGGTGTACTATGGGTGTCTTTTCTGGGTTCAGGGCATCTCTTTTTTCTCAGCAACCTTCGTCTTCTATTTTAATATGAAATGGTTTGTTTTCCCCACAGGTTGGGAGGTGGCTGGAGATCATATTCAGAGTGGGTCCGGAGGCTCCGACAATGATTATCTGATCTTAAATTTGCACATTCCAGGATTTAAGTGAGAAAATCTTCAGTTATTCAATTAATCTTAATGTCTGATTACAGATAGGCAGCCTTAGACTATGATGACTTTACCCCCTCCCTCCAGTCCCCCCACAGCTAAGGATCTTCTGTATATATCCCAGCCTTTACCCGTCACTCCCCCCCCCCCCCATTTAAGGATCCTCTGTGCTTATCCCAGGCTTTACATCATACCCCCCCCCCCCCCCCCACACACACACACAGCTAAGGATTCTGTCTTGGAAATATTGATTTATCTATACTTTCATCAAAAATACGTTTTGATAATGGAGATGTCTCTAAGACTATAAATATTGTGATTATGTTTGTTTACAATGTTTGAGTTTTGGGTAATGAGCTCTTATGCTTTTGGAGTCAGATGATTCAGGTATATCCTGAAGACAATGAGATTCCTGGGGGCAGTCAGACCTGTGAAACTGAGGAAAATTTCAACCAAGAAGATTTCCTTACAGCAGTGCTATCTTTCAAAGCCAGTGTGTCAGTGTGCGTTACCAGTAACGAGGCACACCATAGCAACAGTGCTTGTGGCAAAAAATCTGGAGGCGGGAGGGAGGTGCACAGGAAGCTGAGAGGAAGGAGGACAGGAGGGAGGCGCATGTGAGCTCAGGGGGAGGCAGAAAGGAGGTGAACAGGAGCTCAGGGAGAGGAGTGAAGGAGGCACACAGGAGCTCAGGGGGAGCCAGGAGGGAAGTGCACAGGAGTTCAGAGGAAGGCCTGAGGGAGGCGCACAGGAGCTCGGGGAGGTTTGTGGGAGGTGCACAATATTTCAAGGGATGGTGTGAGGGAGGCGCATAGGAGCTCAGAAGAAGGAGGACAGAAGGGAGGCACAAGTGAGCTTAGGGGGAAGGGGGGAGGGAGGAGCACAGCAATGTGGCATAAGGGGGAGCAGAGGAAAATATTCAGTGATTTAGCAGATTGTTTCGTTCGTGAGTGGGAGATATAAGGCACTTCCTCAATGATTTAATGGTACAGGGCAGCAGTTCTGATAGAAAATGAGTGACCGGAAAAGCAGGGGGTATAAATTGCCACTGTGTGGTAACGCTACTATGGTACATTCTGAATTTATTAGCCACAGTTCACTGGTTCATGTCTCATTCTTTGAGAAGTTGTAATGAAATATTAGTCCTGCTTGAAATATTTATTTATTTATTTGTAGCATTTGTATCCCACATTTTCCCACCAATTTGCAGGCTCAATGTGGCTTACATTTGCCGTAGTGGCGGTTGCCATTACTGGGCAGAGTTACAGATGGTATTGCGTTAAGGTGTATACATACATGGTAACATACATCGAACATAACATGTATGTGCATACGTACGTGGTAAAGAAGAATAAATTATGGTATTGTATGTAGGTTCCTGAGTAATAAATTGGATTGTAACATACATTAGGTCATCGACTATAGAGAGACCCTATTCAACATTGGGTTTAAATTGGTATTGCTTGATCATTAATATCAAAGAGGTTAACTCAGGAGTGCATTTTTCTTTTTTTGCTGATTATGCGTCCGGCAAGCAGACCCCCAACGGTGGTGACAGGTGCGACTGGGGTGGAACTGGGCCGTGTCACTTTTGTCTTTGAATCTGTCTGCTCTACGGATTGTGTGCTGTACTTCATGGTGGTGAGTTCACGATGCAGGTTCCAAGTGGTTGTTGTGAGTTTAACCAGGAGCTCTTAAGATGATCGAGTGGCTCAGACACTGCTTCTCTCTCCCGACAGCAACCGGTAAAGTGGAATTTCACATATCAGACACTTATCTTTGTAGGACCAGATCAGGGCAGTAAATGCTATTTCTCAAAGGGAAGGCACACTTAATAGAATTGCGTTTAGCGCCAATTGCTTCCTGACTTTAGGCACTAGGCTTATGCTGGCTAAAACCTGCCGTAAATGCTGGTGCCAAAGTTAGGGTCGCTGAGATGGTATTCTGTAAGAGTGCGTGTGTAACTTTTTGGAACGCCCTTGATGCCCATGGCCACACCCCCTTTTGAGTTATGTGCTAGTAGATTTAGGTAACATAGTAACATAGTAGATGACGGCAGATAAAGACCTGTACGGTCCATGCAGTCTGCCCAACAAGATAAGCTCATTTTACATGGTATGTGATACTTTATACCCGAGTTTGATTTGTTCTTGCCAGTCTCAGGGCACAGATTGTAGAAGTCTGCCCAGCACTCTTGTACTAAAAGTTCTGAAGCTAACGTCGAAGCCCCTTAAAATTTACACTCCAGCCCATCCCTATCTATTCAGTCACGATCAGGGCGTAGACCGTAGAAGTCTGCCCAGCACTGTTCTTGTACTAAAAGTTCTGAAGATTCTGGAATCCTAAAGAGTTACAAGATTCTGGAATCCCAATTAGTAGCAACATTCCATGTAGAACCCCAAAGAGTAACATAGTAAATGACGGCAGATAAAGACCTGAACAGTCCATCTAGTCTGCCCAACAAGATAAACTCATTTTACATGGTATGTGATACTTTATACCCGAGTTTGATTTGTCCTTGTCATTCTCAGGGCACAGACCCTAGAAGTCTGCCCAGCACTGTTCTTGTACTAAACGTTCTGAAGCCAATGTCGAAGCCCCTTAAAATTTAGACTCCAGCCCATCCATATCAATTCAGTTATCTGGGTAATATTTTGATGTGGGGATTGGTTTTCTGTAATGCATAATTTCAGAAAGTCTACGTGTTTGCTAATTTATTGAGCATTACGCAGAGAAGAGAATGGTACCAGGTGCTAAGATTTGAGTTAAGTAGAAAATAAGACAACACCAGAACCAGCTTTTTTATTTATTTATTTTTGTTACATTTGTAACCCGCGCTTTCTCACTCATGGCAGGCTCAATGCGGCGGGCAAGTGACTTGCCCAGAGTCACAAGGAGCTGCCTGTGCTGGGAATCGAACTCAGTTCCTCAGTTCCCCAGGACCAAAGTCCACCACCCTAACCACTAGGCCACTCCTCCACTGCTTATGGGCAGAAGTACAACATCATTCAAATACAATTGCTGTGTCCTTTCTGTTGAGTGAACTGAAACATCCCTACACAGTTCTGTTTCCTTTTTAACATTTGTCTCTCTGGTACGATTTCAGGATATGAACCGGAAGAGTACCAGCGTGGTTGAGTCATGGACGGGAAGCAAGGAGAAGCAGTCCTACACGTACATAGTCTCCAAGAACGCTACATACATGTTCACGTGGGCCTTCCAAAGAACCAACCAGATGCAGGATGTAAGCATTGGATATGCTTTGCTCTGGTCACATCACACTATGTAATTGTACAACAGCAGACAAAATGCCTGAGCCGGTGTTTTGCTGTGCTTCTGGGTAACCCATTTCAGTCCACTCATCAGTTCCATGATGTAGGTCATTGAGTAATCAGCAAATTATTGCTTTGAGTTTTTACCAGAATTCATATTTATCCTGAGCAAGATGTTTTAAGACTGGGAATCTTGGGTCTGAGGTCACCCACCTACAGATTGTTGCACAGAGGTCAGGTTGCAGTGTCATCAGTCTCTGACCTCTTCTGGTTGACCCCTGTCTTGTTCTGCTGCTTTTTTGTGATGTGTTTTAACAGTGTTGGGTGTCCCTCTGGGCTCCTTTATTTGTAAGTTAGGCAATCTTTGAAAATCACCTTGTTCTACAGTCAATCTCGGTCCCCAGGTACCCCATTGTCATCATCAGATCATAATAAAGCATATCCAAGCCAACCTTGGCCTCAGCCTCAAGAGCTGTCCAGAGAGGCTGTCACACTGTCCAGGAAATTACGCTGTTTGGTGATTATAGATGGGGGAACACCGGGATATATCACAAAAGGAATTACCAGGATGTTTAATCATAAGAGGATTCTATATCTAGTCTGAGCAAAACAAAGTGAAATAAGATACTTTGTTAATGGGGAAGTTATCAATGTGAGCTGCTGTTACGACAGGTCATTTTACCACTAACTCATGCTATTTTACAATTGATCTCATTTTATGCAATGAGACCTAGTTACTAATAACTGAGTTTTAAGAGTAAAATAACACATCTTAATGGTAGCCCAGGTTGATAACTTCCTCCCTTAATTGAAGAAAAAAAGAAATTTCTAGAGCTTGAAATCACTGCTTTATGTAATAGAAGTGAGCCAAGTACAGGACAATCAAGCCATTGTGACATCACAGAGGAGGTTGGTTCTTATTGGTGGAATGAGGCGTTATGACATCACAATATCAGCTCTGGTTAAATTTGAGTTAATATACTGCTATATGTAACAGAAGTACACGACAGTCGAGCCATTGTGACATCACTGAGGAGGTTAGTTCTTATTGGTGGAATGAGGCGTTATGACATCACAATCTCAGCTCTAGTTAAATCACTGCTATATGTAATAGAAAGTCAAGTACAGGACAATCAAGCCATTGTGACATCACAGAGGAGGTTGGTTCTTATTGGTGGAATGAGACGTTATGACATCACAATCTCAGCTCTAGTTAAATCACTGCTATATGTAATAGAAAGTCAAGTACAGGACAATCAAGCCATTGCGACATCACTGAGGAGGTTGGTTCTTATTGGTGGAATGAGGCGTTATGACATCACAATCTCAGCTCTGGTTAAATTTGAGTTAATATACTGCTATATGTAATAGAAGTACATGACAGTCAAGCCATTGTGACATCACTGAGGAGGTTGGTTCTTATTGGTGGAATGAGGCGTTATGACATCACAATCTCAGCTCTGGTTAAATTTGAGTTAATATACTGCTATATGTAATAGAAGTACATGACAGTCAAGCCATTGTGACATCACTGAGGAGGTTGGTTCTTATTGGTGAAATGAGGCATTATGACATCACAATATCAGACCTGGTTACCAGAGACTGAAACTCTTCACATTAAGGGGGGAAGTTATCAACGTGGGCTACCGTTAAGGTTGGTTATTTTACCACAGGTCGTGCTGTTTTATGCGCTGAAACCCTGTGCTAAAATAGTATGACTTGTGGAAAAATAACCTGTAGCTCATGTTGATAACTTCTCTCCTGAATGGAGATGCTGATTATTTTTCTGATTCATGAATAAAACTTTTGTAGCTACTCTCTTTTTACACCGCACTAACTAGACGTTAACTAAGAATGAAGTAGGGATGAGTTGAATAATTTTGATTTACAAAAACAAGATACAAATTCAATCAAAACACGTAAAAACAACGAGATTCTTATTCTTGAAGAGTTCAGCCTTGGACATAACTACATCATTGTGGATTCATGTTGGTCGTGAAGGTACCATTTCACTTTTCAGTTTGAATCCAAATCCTCAAAATCCAGATTGTATCAAGAATTTCCCTGAACCCTGTAAAAGGGTATTTTTTACGACTTATAATCTTTGCAAAGAGTTAGAAACAGAGAGCAAGAACCGGTGAAGAAAGTAAGAAATGACTTTTGTTTCACGGCCAGAGTGTAACTTGCATTTTCTCTTCTATTCTGAGACCTTTTTCTTTCCCTTTTCTGTTATTCCAGAGCAGAAGATACGTGAAGGATATGGTGAAGATTTACTCCATTACATCCACAAATGCTGTCGACGGGGTCGCATCCACGTGCCGGGCCTGTGCTCTGGGCTTGGAGCAGTCTGGTTCCTCCTGTGTCCCCTGCCCACCTGGACACTACATTGAAAAGGAAAGCAACCAGTGCAAGGAGTGCCCCCCAAATACCTACCTCTCTGTGCACCAGCTCTATGGCAAGGAAGCCTGCATCCCCTGCGGGCCTGGCAGCAGAAGCAACAAGGTACCAGTGCAGGAAATTCACCTAATCTGCTCGGGTTGTATGTCTAGTGAGGGCACTTTAGATTGCGGGGGGAGGGGGGTTGGAAATTTAGACACATAAGCACATATGTTGGTTTTTAAAAATATCACAAAACCCACTAAACCACTTCAGCCATATAATAATTGCCCCCCCCCCCAAAAAAAAATTGTACTATCCAAAATAGACTCATAAGTAGTAGTAGTAGTAGAACATAAGTAGTAGTAGTAGTAGAACATAAGTAGACTCATAAGTAGTAGTAGTAGTAGAACATAAGTAGACTCATAAGTAGTAGTAGTAGTAGAACATAAGTAGTAGAACATAAGTAGACTCATAAGTAGTAGTAGTAGTAGTAGTAGAACATAAGTAGACTCATAAGTAGTAGTAGTAGTAGAACATAAGTAGACTCATAAGTAGTAGTAGTAGTAGTAGAACATAAGTAGTAGTAGTAGTAGAACATAAGTATTGCCATACTGGGACAGACCAAAGGTCCATCAAGCCCAGCTTCCTGTTTCCAACAGTGGTCAATCCAGATTACAGGTACCAAATTGGTGCAATCACTTGGCATTTTACTCCGCGGTAGTCACTGTATTTCAATTTCTCTGAGTGGACTACTGCTCACAAAGACGTTAAAAAGAGCCGGCCCCAGGTCCGATCCCTGCGGTACTCCACTGACGACCTCCTTTTCTTCAGAGCAAGCTCCATTTACCACTTCCCTCTGTCTCCTACCATTCAACCAATTTTTAACCCAATCAGTTAATCTAGGTCCCATACCGAGGGCGCTCAATTTATTTATCAGGCGCCTGTGTGGAACCGTGTCAAAGGCTTTGCTGAAATCCAAGTATACCACATCAAGCGCCCCTCCCACATCCAACTGTTGGTCACCCAGTCGAAGAAGACAGATTCGTCTGACACGACCTGCCACTAGTGAAGCCATGCTGCCTTGGGTCCCGCATTCCATGTAGTTCAAGAAATGTCACAATCCTCCTGTTTAGAAGCGTTTCCATTAGTTTACTCACCACCAAGGTCAGACTGACAGGTCTGTAATTCCCAACCTCCTCCTTACTTCCACTCTTGTGCAAAGGAACCACATCCGCCCTTCTCCAGTCCACCGGGACCACTCCAGTTTCTAAGGAAGCATTGAAGAGGTCCCTCAGCGGAGCCGACAGAACTTCTCCAAGTTCCTTAAGCACCCTTGGGTGTATCCCATCAGGCGCTATTGCTCTGTCTACTTTTAGTTTGGCAAGCTACTCATGAACACAGTCCTCCGTAAACGGGTCTTGGTCTACCATACATCCATCCCCTTTAGCCTTTGCTTTCTGCAGCCCTACCCTCGGTCTTTTATTCGTGAACACAGAGCTAAAATGCTCGTTAAGCAGTTCATCTTTATCCTCATCTTCCACATATTTCTCTCCCTCAGCTTTGAGCCTCACAATGCTATTATGGCACTTCCTCTTGTCACTTACATATCTGAAAAAGGTCTTATCCCCCAATTTTACTGTATTTGCTATCTTTTCTTCCATTTGCCGCTTCACTTTCCTGATAGCTTTTCCAGCTTCTCTTCGCTTATTCAAGTCCTCTCTTCATCTTCTGAGTCTTATAACGTGCAAAGGCTAGCCTCCTTTCCCTTATCTTTTCAGCTACTACATTTGAGTACCAGAGAGGCCTTCTTTTCCTTTTATGGAATTTTCTAACATAAAGGTTAGTCGCTTTTAATATGGCTTCTTTCAGTCTCGTCCATTGCTGTTCTACATCCTTCAGCTGTTCCCATCCCGCTAACTGTTCCTTGAGAAATTCCCCCATCTCGGCAAAGTTAGTTCCTTTGAAATCCAGGACCTTCAATCTCTGTGTGTAAAATGCTGATATGTACAATTGTACCTAAAAGGATGCACAATTCCTTCCTTCTTCTCTCTACTTCTTCCCCTAATTAATCTCTGCACAACAATAATTGTACCTGACATCCGGGATTAACTGTGTGTAACAAAACTATGTAAGCCACTTTGAGCCTGCAAATAGGTGGGATAAGGTGGGATACAAATGCAATAAATAATAATAATTCAAGCTGCTGTGTTACCTGTACAGTGGCACTGTGCAAAATCGCTCGCCCGGTTAGCTCCGTGGATACAGTTACGTGTCACATGGCACCTGTATTGCAGTTATGCACGTAAGTGAACTTGGGCATTATTCTGTAAGGTAGCACCTAGGTGCTTCACCATGAAACTGCAAGGTGGTGCACGTGTGGGCAGGCATGTGGGCGGGGGTCACATGAAGTTTATAGAATACGGCATGTTACGCTTGTATGTGCCAACTTTTACGACTCATCCTAAATTAATTAAGTTTACAGGTGATTACCTAACTTTCAGAAGTCTTCCAAAAATCAAATTTCTTCAGTCTGGCCTTTCTGAATACAAAGAACTCTGTTTGAATTTTACTCACACCCTTTTCTTAATCTCGTTTCCCATCTAGTCCTGCATAATTATGCTCTCACCTATCCACCTTTAATTATTTGTTTGTCCTTGAGATAGTCTAAATCCCTGGTTATTTACTTTACATGTATTAATTTGCTTCTTGAACTTATTGTAATTTGTGTTATATTCTGTTTTATTCACTTTATTGTTTGTTTGTTTGTAGGCCACATTGAACTTGAGTCTATTTTGAGTATAAATGTCACGACTAAATAAATATATCTGCTACTAGTTGTTGGTGCGTTAATGCGCTCTTATGCTAGTATTTTATAATGGATTGAATAGCAATTGGTGCCATCATATTGCCTGCATTTTTGTGTCTAAGTTTTTTTGGCAAGCTATACAGAACTGCTCCCACCCCCTGTGCTGCAGGGTGGAGCGTGGGTAGAATTATTTGCGCATGCGTTTTATAAAATGTTCATGGACCTGCTGTGAAGCAGGTGTAATGTCCACGCCTTCAGTTCAGGCGTGAATTGTGCAGTACGTTTGCTAGTAATTTATAATTTCACACAATCATGAATGCGTCTTTATAAAATAGGCACCTTCTCTGCCCAGTTAATTTCAGCAGGAATATTGTAGGGAAATACGGGGTCTAGTTGTTGGGTAAGGGTTGGCTTCTTCCAACTAGAGAACCTACAGACCATGAGGGTGACCTTTTATATCTGAACTTCAAGGGTCCTTGTTGATCTTCATGGAAACTTGGAGGCTGTGTTAGTAGCAGGGTCATTAAAACAAACCAAACAACTTTGAAATTCACTCATGAATCTGTTGGAATAATACGGTTATGACATTGGTAAATAAGAGCAAGAGACTATGTCAACCATGCTTACCACTATTTTGTATTCACAACTCAATAAACATCTATGCTATAATGTCACGTATGGTTTTTCATGACATCTAGTAGTGCTGTCGTATGGGTGAGGGACACACATGTGAAAGGTACCAGAGAGAGGTATTAAAGAGGTATAATTTGAGGTCTCAGTACTGATTTATAGTGACCTCGTCAGAATTTCCTACCGTTGGGGATGTGAGGTATATGTGATTCAGTGAATGAATTCTCTTGGATCTTTCTCCACTTCTAGTTCAGTGTGCTTATTCCCTTCGGTTCAAGAAAATGATGACATGAATTGGAACTGTGGCGACTCTTCCCTAACATGCTTGTCCTCTCTTGCTGTTTTTCCTCCAGGATCATTCTGCTTGCTATAGCGATTGCCTTCTGTCCCTTTCCTTCAACAACCAAAGCTTGAGGTATGATTATCGCAATCTCAGCAGTGTGGGATCATTAATGAATGGACCCAGCTTTACATCACGGGGAACAAAATACTTTCATTTTTTCAACATCAGTTTGTGTGGAAATGAGGTAAGTTTTGACCAGATGGAAATTCAATGTTTGCATAGAACCTTCTTTGTGGTTCTCACAATGAGGATCAGCACTGCCTTCCAATCATGGCCGCAGTCAGTTCAAGATCTTAATACTAACACATCGTATGATCCGGGCGGTATTTCCAAATTTGGTGTGCGCTGAATCCTGAGGTAGAACATAATTTTCTATTTTCCACTGCAGGCCACTTACCTGGTGATAAACAGCAGTTGGTGCGCACTGATGCTTACTGCACGGGTAAGATGCGTGAGACCTTACTGCTAGATGAATGCGTGGCGGTAAGGTCTCAGGCTGAAAATGGATGCGTGCTGGTTTCAAGTTTACCACACGTCCATTTTCCGGCCCCTTAAAAAATGCCCTTTTTCCTAGACGCGGTAAAAAATGGCCCAAAGTTCACCCAAAAGATGTGCTCGTACTACCGCAGGCCGCTTTTTACCATAGCTTATTAAAAGGGCCCCTTAATTCCTTATGTATGTGCCGCAAATTTCTGAATCTGCACTTCCCCAGCTGTAAAGGAGTAAAATACAAGCTGATACACGCCGCCACCTTCTCCTACTTGAGCACTCAGCTGTGGAATGCTCTACCTACAGACCTGAAAGCTACTGACGATATAACTAACTTCCGAAAATCTCTGAAGACACATCTCTTCCAAAAGGCCTACAAAGAAAACACATAGAGGGGCATAATTGAACGAAAACGCCTATCTCCAGGGGCGTTTATCTCCGAGAACGGGTCCGTGAAGGGGCGGACCCAACCGTATTTTTGAAAAAAATAGACGCCCATATGTTATTCGCTAATTTGTGAGCTGGGCGTTTTTGTTATTCAGTGATAATGGAAAATGAAAGCGCCCAGCTCAAAAACGAATACATCCAAGGCATTTGTTCGTGGGAGGGGCCATGATTCGTAGTGCACTAGTCCCCCTCACATGCCAGAACACCAACCGGGCACCCTAGGGGGCACTTTTACAAAACAAAAAAAAAAGGTAAAAGAGCTCCCAGGTGCATAGCACCCTTCCCTTGTGTGTTGAGCCTCCCAAATCCCCCTCAAAACCCACTGCCCACAAGTCTACACCATTACTATAGCCCTAAGGGGTGAAGGGGGGCACCTACATGTGGGTACAGTGGGTTTGGGGGGGTTGGACGACTAACGCATTAAGCAGCACAATTGTAACAGGTAGGGGGGGGATGGGCCTGGGTCCACCTGCCTGAAGTCCACTGCACCCCCTAATAAGTGCTCCAGTAACCTGCATACTGCTGCCAGGGAGGTGGGTATGACATTTGAGGGTGAAAATAAAAAGTTGTGAAACGTCATATTTTGTGCTGGGAGGGGGTTTGTGACCACTGGGGAAGTCAGGGGAGGTCATCCCCGATTCCCTCCAGTGGTCATCTGGTCATTTAGGGCACTTTTTGGGGCCTTATTCGTGGAAAAACAGGGTCCAGGAAAAGTGCCCTAAATTCTCGCTGAAATCGCATATTTTTCTTCCATTATCGGCGAAAGGGCGCCCATCTCTGTTCGCCCGATAACCACGCCCCAGTTCCGCCTTCGACACGCCTTCGACACGCCCCCGTCAACTTTGTCCGCATCCGCGACGGAGTGCAGTTGAAAGCGTCCAAATTCGGCTTTTGATTATACCGCGTTATTCGTTTTTGTGAGATAAACGCCCATCTCCCGATTTAGGTCGGAACTTGGGCGTTTTTCTCGTTCGATTATAAGCAGGATAGCCTACAAAATTACCTCAACAAACTACACAGTTATTACAGTTCACCTATATCCTACCTAACACCTTCCATCTATCTTCCCTTACCTAATCTTCAAACTTTAAGAATTGTACCTGTTATCACGAAATGATTATGTCATAACCATACTCTGTAAGCCACTTTGAGCCTGCAAACAGGTGGGAAAATGTGGGATAGAAATGCAATAAATAAATAAATAGTTTCAGATCTTCTCACACGTCTCTTTTCTCCATTCCTCTCCCATCTCAAACTCATCTGGAGGTATCTCAACACACTTCTTTGTCTTTCTTGGCTCCCACTCTTTGGGATTCCCTTCCTAAAGGGACCAAAAAAAACCCTGGCTATTCGGTGTCAATCACTGGAAACAGCCTGGCATTGAGTATCCGGGGTTATCACTGATCACGGCACTTAGGTGGGTTGCCTCGAAGTATGTCCATCCCCATTCTGACAGCCTGAAAAGCGAATAAGAAACTTTAGGAAACTAAATGGATTATTTATTTTTTATTTTATTTTTATTTATTGCATTTGTATCCCACCTTATCCCACCTATTTTGCAGGCTCAAAGTGGCTTACGTAGTATTGTTAACATAGTTATTGCATTCTCTGTGGGGTCTTGTCGAAGTGATGAATTTAAAATGATCATATATATAAGATGGAGCTAAGCCGAACAGCGTTTTATAGAGCTTACAAAGAAACTTAAACTGGATCCCAATGTAGTTGTAGGTAACTGTGAGATAATATCATATTTCTTCCAGGAGAAAATCAATCGAACAGCAGTATTTTGAATGGATTGTAATTTCCTCAGTATTTCTTATGACCAACCTAAATGGGTGATATTACAATAGTCATGGATTTGATATACCGCCTTTCTTTGGGTACAGCCAAGTGATTTGCATATATTATATGCAGGTACTTTCTCTGTCCCAGGAGGGCTTACAATCTAAGTTTTTTGTACCTGGGGCAATGGAGGGTTTAGTGACTTACCCAAGGTCACAAGGAGCTGCCAGGGATTTTGAACCCAGTTCACAAGGTTCTCAGCCCACTGCATGAACCATTAGATGGCTCCTCCAGTCCAGTTGCGAGAGAGTAATGCTTGTGTTAACAGTCTGAAACGATCTAATGTAAAATATTTACATATACGGCGAAGCTTTCTCATCAAGCACAGTTGAAACAAAGTCTTTGCTTTGTATTTTAAGGAGTGTGTGATAAGTTAGCATGACTGATCGTTAATGTTGTTCAGTGTCAGCTTGATTTTATGAAATGGCATTCCTGTTAAATGATTTTTTGAGACTTAGATCTTCTAATGGCTTTTGATGTTGACAGGGAGAGAAGATGGCTGTGTGCACGGACAATATTACAGATGTCACGGTGAAGGACATGGAGGCAGAAGCAGAGGACTATTCGAATTTTGTGAAAACCTTTGTGTGCCAGTCTACCATCATTCCGTCCGACAGCAAGGGATTTAGAACGGCGCTGTCCTCCCAGTCCATCAGTCTCGCTGACAAGTTCTTAGGTATCGCGTGCTGCAGTTTTACTCTTATGGAAACCTCCACCCCTCGTAACCAACTGTTTCCCTAACCTGAAGAAGCGACGTGCTCTTACCTTGAAAAGAGATGCCTCCATTTTTATTTGAACCCAGTTTTAACTAAATTGTGCTGAAATGTTTAAACCATTGGGCTGACTTTCAAAAACTGTAATGGGTTGATACTGAAAAGGGATTATCCAGCCATTGACAGCTGTTCTCTCGATAATTCTAGCTTTGATTTTCAGTGGCTCTACCCCTATAGAGGAGCAGCTATTTAAGCCTTATAAGGGAAAGTAGGGGGCTTATGTTCTCTTATAGAATACTAGCATAGCAGTGGAAATACGTGTGTGTAATACAATGCGCCTAGATTGCTACAAAAAATGCACAGAGAGCCTGATATTCAGCTGGTGGTGCTCGTTTTGTTGACTGCCGCCGCGCAGCATTTTGTTGACCGTTATTGGCGTTAAACCTGGAAGTTCAGTTCTGGGCCGTTTCCAGACACTGGTATCGAATTTCTAAGTTTGCAGAGCCAGTTAACATGTAGCTGGTTAAGTGCAATATTCAGCACTTAACCGGCTATAGGTTACCGCATAAAGATAGGACTGACTTTTATGTGGTTAGCATGGCTGGCCAAGTGCTGATTCTGCCCCCAGAACAGCCAGTTTTCAGTTTGCTGTTAACTGGCTATTTTTAGTGGCGCTAACCCAGGGGCGTAGCTACGTGGGCCCCCATAGATTTGGCCCTGGACCCCCTGCCGATGACCCTCTTGACCCCCCCCCGCTGTCAACCCGCCGTCGCTGTCTGCTACCTTTGCTGGCGGGAGACCCCAACCCCCGCCAGCCGAGGTCCTCTTCTTCCTTCGTTCTGTTTCTGAGTCTGACGTTCTGCACATACAACCTAGTTGAAGTGGGGTAGACTCAAAAGTAACTTGAAGAAATACTTGATCATGAAAAGGGTGGTGGATGCGCAGATCGAGCTCCCGGTGCAGGTGGTGGAGACGAGGACTGTATCAGAATTCAAGAAAGCATGGGACAGGCATGTGGGATCTCTTAGATAGAAGATGATACGGATGGACAGACTGGATAGACCATATTTCCTTAATCTGCTGTCATTTTCTTTGTTTCTGTGGTAAAATAAAATGTACCCACTAATTCTGGCATTTATTCTTAATGGAGGAGGGTAGATAGAGGGGTTCCCCAGGGGTCTGTCTTAGGACCGCTGCTTTCTGACATATTTATAAATGCCCACTGATCATGAGGGCGGAATGCGGGAGACCCTCGTTTGCATGCATTTACATGAAGTTAGCGGTCAGAGCCGGTGAGTTCGTTGTTTTGTGTGTTTGCCGGCTCTGATCCCGGGGGCGCGGGAAAATGCGGGCGCTACTCCGGCGCTGATGGCCTCTAGCATCCGCATTTGTGGTCATCAGTAACAAAGTCTTTTGTCTCTCTCTTCACATTTTCTTCATAGGGGCAACCACTGAGACGAGACTTCAGAATGTCGAGGTCAGAACTGACTACTTCTTCCCTCCGTCACTGGGGAGTCTGCCAGACGTGCATTTCTTTTACCAGTAAGTAGGAACTGGCTAACGAGAGGCTCAGCATGGCTGAAATGACAGATTTCAGATGAAAATTGAGCGCAGCCTTTCTTGAGAGGTGGACAATGCAGGAGAGATGTGACCTTAGGGAAACCAGTAACAAATCTGCAGATGGATTCAGTGGAGACGACAAGGAGCCCTAATGATGCCAGGAGCTAACAACAGCTTTAGTACCCTCCCTCCATCTCTCCCCTTGTAGCCTTTCTTGCTTCCTTCCGTATCTCTTCTTCTGTTGCCTTTATCCCCTCCACCGTTTTCCATTTGCAGCTTCTATTCCCCTCCACCTTTGTGCCCTCTGCAGCTTCTGTGCCCCTCTCCATCTTTCTGCCTCAGTGGCCTCTAACCCTCCTCCCCACCATTCTCCCTCTGCGGCCTGTTTCCTCTCCTCCCCTTCTCTCCCTCTGTGGCCTCTTCCCCCGTTCCACCTTTTTCCCTCTGTGGCCTCTACCTATCCTCTTCACCTTTCTCCCTCTGAGGCCTTTATCCCCCTCCCCCTCTTTCTTCCTTTATGTCTCTCCTCCTCCCCCCCCCCCCCCACACACATTTCTTTCCCTTTTCATTCATTTACTGGCTTCTGGGTTTGCACTGTATACACTTCTCTTGCACTGTGGATATGTTTGTACACTGTTTTCTTTTTTTGCAGGTCCTCAACCACGACTTCCTCGTGCGAGAGAGGCCGTGCATCTGTTATCATTATGAGGTGTAATCCCGCAAAACCCGGTCGAGGAGAGATATCTGTGCCACGGTATGTGGGAACTGGTTCCTGTAGAATGCGTTTCTGCTTCATGCATTTAACCCTTCACCAATTGGGAGATACTTGTTGATAGAATACCTTTCAAATTATGCGTTTTCATTCACCAAATCCTGTTTGGTCAAACCCCATCATATATGAATAATCTTATTGAATTACCCCCTCGTAATGCTGTTTAAAATCATGTAGAGATGATCTTATCTTACATTTCCCTGTCTGTAAGAATGTGATATATAAAACAATTCACTCTGCTAATTTCTCTTATCAAGGCACCAAAATGTGGAATTGTCTTCCTAAATCAATCAAGTTTACAGATGATTACCTAACTTTCAGAAGTCTTCTAAAAACACATTTCTTCAGGCTTTCTGAATTCAAAGATCTCTATTTGAACTTTACCCATTCCCTTTTCTTAATTTCATGTTGTCCTCTTTCCTTCTTTCCCATCTAGTCCTGCCTAATTATGCTCTCACCTATTCACCCTTAATTATTTGTATACCCTTGAGATAGTCTAAATCCCTGGTTACTTACTGTACATGTATTAATTTGCTTCTTGAAGTTATTGTAATTTGTGTTATATTCTGTACATTGTTATGTTTTATTCACTTTATTGTTTGTTTGTAAACCACATTGAACTTCAGTCTATTTCAGGCTAATGTGGGGTATAAATGTCATAAGTAAATAATAAATAAATAAATAAAAGTGACACTCAGTGCAAAAGACTGGATAGCACTCCTCTCGCTGCCGGACTGCTTTTGGCATCTTAGTATTATTAAGTTGTTTAATCATTTAAAACTTGCTTAGTAAGTATATTAGACTAATAGAAAAAAGCCATTAAGTTACATGGTATATTGAGTGATTTATTTAGTGTTTGCTTCTTAGAAAGTAATGAAATCTCTGTCCCTAGAGGGCTCACAATCCAAGTTTTTGTAACCTGGGTCAATGGAGGGTTAAGTGACTTGCCAAGGTCACAAGGAGCTGCAGTGGGAATTGAACCCAGGTAGCCAGGATCAAAGCCTGCTGCACTGACCATTAGGCCACTCCTCCACTTGCTATCCTAATTAGAATAACTGTCTATAAATTAAGATTATAAATGAAGAGTTGTGCTAGGGGTGGGCAGGAGTTGGGGAGGGGTGGGTAGGAAAGAAGACTGAATTAGGCAATCTTTTATGAGTGAGAGACGTCTGCTCTGGGCTTCTAATTTCTGCTGTTTCTGAGTGCTGATGTTTTCCCTCTCATTTCAGACATTCAGTTGTACGTTTCTGTTCTCTGCTGGTCTTTTATGTAAACCGCCTTGATGGCTAGACTTATAGGTGGTATATTAAATAAATGTAACCATGAACCTTATGCCTTTGTAACTACTACTAGGTTTCCTGATTCTTAACCCACTGCTCTAAGCATCAGGCTATTCCTCTGCTCTTTTGTAACTACTTCTGTGTATTTGAAAATGCAGCTTTTGTAACATTGTTTCTCATGTTTCCCTCCCTCCCCACAATATGTGAGTTTTGTGTAAAAATGACAGGGTTAGACAAATTAATGGAGTGTTTTTGCATTTTAAAATCCAGTGAACGGTAGGAATAAATTGTATATCGTAATGTGGAGGAAGGTGTAATCTAGAGTGGAGGAATAGCTTAATGGTTATTGCAGTGGACTTTGATCCTGGGGAACTGGGTTCAATTCCCGCTGCAGCTCCTTGTGACTCCGGGCAAGTCACTTAACCCTCCATTGCCCCTGGTACAAAATAAGTACCTGAATATACGTAAACCGCTTTGAATGTAGTTGCAAAATAGCACAGAAAGGCAGTATATCAAGTCCCAGTTCCCTTTCCCTATTTGAGATTCTACATGGAATATTGCTACTATTGAGATTCTACATGGAATGTTGCTAGTGTACATGGAATGTTGCTATTCCACTAGCAACATTCCATGTAGAAGCCTGCCCTTGCAGATCAGCAACGCGGCCGTGCAGGCTTCTGTTTCTGTGAGTCTGACATCCTGCACATACAGTGGTGGAAATAAGTATTTGATCCCTTGCTGATTTTGTAAGTTTGCCCACTGACAAAGACATGAGCAGCCCATAATTGAAGGGTAGGTTATTGGTAACAGTGAGAGATAGCACATCACAAATTAAATCCGGAAAATCACATTGTGGAAAGTATATGAATTTATTTGCATTCTGCAGAGGGAAATAAGTATTTAATCCCTCTGGCAAACAAGACCTAATACTTGGTGGCAAAACCCTTGTTGGCAAGCACAGCGGTCAGACGTCTTCTGTAGTTGATGATGAGGTTTGCACACATGTCAGGAGGAATTTTGGTCCACTCCTCTTTGCAGATCATCTCTAAATCATTAAGAGTTCTGGGCTGTCGCTTGGCAACTCGCAGCTTCAGCTCCCTCCATAAGTTTTCAATGGGATTAAGGTCTGGTGACTGGCTAGGCCACTCCATGACCCTAATGTGCTTCTTCCTGAGCCACTCCTTTGTTGCCTTGGCTGTATGTTTTGGGTCATTGTCGTGCTGGAAGACCCAGCCACGACCCATTTTTAAGGCCCTGGCGGAGGGAAGGAGGTTGTCACTCAGAATTGTACGGTACATGGCCCCATCCATTCTCCCATTGATGCGGTGAAGTAGTCCTGTGCCCTTAGCAGAGAAACACCCCCAAAACATAACATTTCCACCTCCATGCTTGACAGTGGGGACGGTGTTCTTTGGGTCATAGGCAGCATTTCTCTTCCTCCAAACACGGCGAGTTGAGTTCATGCCAAAGAGCTCAATTTTTGTCTCATCTGACCACAGCACCTTCTCCCAATCACTCTCGGCATCATCCAGGTGTTCACTGGCAAACTTCAGACGGGCCGTCACATGTGCCTTCCGGAGCAGGGGGACCTTGCGGGCACTGCAGGATTGCAATCCGTTATGTCGTAATGTGTTACCAATGGTTTTCGTGGTGACAGTGGTCCCAGCTGCCTTGAGATCATTGACAAGTTCCCCCCTTGTAGTTGTAGGCTGATTTCTAACCTTCCTCATGATCAAGGATACCCCACGAGGTGAGATTTTGCGTGGAGCCCCAGATCTTTGTCGATTGACAGTCATTTTGTACTTCTTCCATTTTCTTACTATGGCACCAACAGTTGTCTCCTTCTCGCCCAGCGTCTTACTGATGGTTTTGTAGCCCATTCCAGCCTTGTGCAGGTGTATGATCTTGTCCCTGACATCCTTAGACAGCTCCTTGCTCTTGGCCATTTTGTAGAGGTTAGAGTCTGACTGATTCACTGAGTCTGTGGACAGGTGTCTTTCATACAGGTGACCATTGCCGACAGCTGTCTGTCATGCAGGTAACGAGTTGATTTGGAGCATCTACCTGGTCTGTAGGGGCCAGATCTCTTACTGGTTGGTGGGGGATCAAATACTTATTTCCCTCTGCAGAATGCAAATAAATTCATATACTTTCCACAATGTGATTTTACGGATTTAATTTGTGATGTGCTATCTCTCACTGTTACCAATAACCTACCCTTCAATTATGGGCTGCTCATGTCTTTGTCAGTGGGCAAACTTACAAAATCAGCAAGGGATCAAATACTTATTTCCACCACTGTATGTGCAGGACGTCAGACTCACAGAAACGGAAGCCTGCGCGGCCGCGTTGCTGATCTGCAAGGGCAGGCTTCTACATGGAATGTTGCTAGTGGAGCAGTAGCCTAGTGGTTAGTGCAGCGGACTCTGATTCTGGGGAACTGGGTTCAATTCCCACTGCAGCTCCTTGTGACTCTGGGCAAGTCACTTAACCCTCCATTGCCCCATGTACAAAAACCTCCCAAACAAACAAACAAAAAACAAAACTTAGATTGTGAGCCCACTACATTCAGAGAAACTACCTGCGTCTTACGCATACAGCGCTATTGTATGTTTCGTAGCCCTATAGAAATAATTATTAGTAAGGCGGTAATGTTGCCAGTTCTGCGACATCGAGGGGGGGGGGAACTCATTCCTGCCCCCAGCTTAGTATTTATCCTCTGTTTCTTACAGTGTCACATTACCCCAGATATATCATATAGCTGCATCCAGTCAGCAAAAGGTTTTGAGATACACACAATCTTCATCCTGGCAAAAACCATCCCATGCCCAAATTAGATGCTGGACGTTTGTCCCTGATGTCAGACTTTTGCCTTCACCAATCAGTGAATTTGCTACGAGTATTGGCCAATGATGAGGAAGTCCAACCCCATGTTGACCTGTTTTATGTGTCAAGGGGTTTCTCGAGGCCTTTTCCTCTGTAAAGCCAATCAGTGTATTTGCTACGAGTATTGGCCGACGATGAGGAAGTCCAACCCCATGTTGACCTGTTTTATGAGTCAAGGGGTTTCTCGAGGCCTTTTCCTCTGTAAAGCCAATCAGTGTATTTGCTACGAGTATTGGCCGACGATGAGGAAGTCCAACCCCACGTTGACCTGTTTTATGGGTCAAGGGGTTTCGCGAGGCCTTTTCCTCTGTAAAACCAATCAGTGTATTTGCTACGAGTATTGAGAACCCTATATATTTACATTTATTAGACTTTCCTTCACATACATAAAAGAGCTTTTTTTCAGAGCAGTCTAAAGCCCTTCTGCCCTTGTCCTGCTCGATGGTGAGCTCATGTGTAATACACAGTCCTATTTTATTGCAGCTCCTGCCTGGCAGGCACCTGCGACGGCTGCACCTTTTACTTCCTGTGGGAGAGTTCGGAGGCCTGTCCCTTGTGCATGAAGCAGGACTACCATGAGATCGAAGGGGCCTGCAAGAAGGGACTGCAGGTAGAGTGTGGGGCCTGTATGTACTGTGATGTCGCGTAATGCCCAGAGGCGACTCTGGTGCTGTTGTCCTGGTTTCAGGAGGTACCTTAAATCCTGCGGGAATCCTACTTTTAACTTAATTTCACATAAGCATTAATATTCCGTTTTACTGGCTTAGTTCAAGGCAGATTCAAAGAACAAAATCCACTTTTTGTATTTCAAAGACAGGAAGCGAGGAATGTTTTATGTTACTCTATACACAGAATCTATTAGTAAATGTTGCACACACACATTCGCAAGAAAGTAATTTATTTGATTTTCAAAACAAGATTTTATATTTAAGGGAAGAAGGGACTTTTCTGTGTAGTCTATTTGTCGGAAATCCATTTTGACAGCTGTGCTGTTGGCAGACGGAGAACCTTTTTTGACGTGTGGCCTGAGAGCAGACCCCGGGAGGGCCTCGTAAACGAAATGTGGGCTGTACCTGGCCTTAGCGCCAGCAGGCTGCCACAAATGGGTTTTTCAAAAGCTATTTTATAAGGCTAAAATTGGAAATAGTCCTCGTGTGAGAATGACTGGAGGATATTTGACTTTGTCTCTATGTCTTATTAGGAAACTCACTATGTGTGGAAGGAGCCCAAACGCTGCATTAACGGGGTTTCACTGCCGGAGAAGAGGGTGGTGACCTGTGAGACCCTTGACTTTTGGTTCAAGGCTGGTGCTGGTGTCGGGGCTTTCACAGCGGTTCTCCTCGTAGCTCTAACTTGCTACTTTTGGAAGAAGAACCAGAAGTGAGTGTGCTTTAGGCTTTGTTTAAATTGGTTCAGCTGTTTAAGTTTAACTTTACCTCCTAGAACTGATCTAAAGCCGGAAGGCTCATGTTATGATTGAAGCTGGCAGCGGTGAATCCTGGAAGTGGTTGATGCCAGTAAAAGGCTGCAGGACCCACCTAGTCTCTTGTGATGTGATCTTTGAGGCAGATTTTCAAAGCACTTAGACTTACAAAGTTCCATAGTAACCTATGGAACTTTTTAAGTCTTTGAAAATATACCTCAAGCTTATGTGTTGCGCAGTTGTGAACAACAGTAAAAGGTAACGGGCCCATCCAGTCCAGGGTTGGTATTAGGGGGTGCAAACAGGGCAATAACCCTGAGCCCTCATCAGGGATGTAGCATCATATTCTAGGAAGTTTATTTATGTCTTTATGAAAACATACAATAGTTGTGGAATTTTGATTTTTGATTGAGATTTTTACTACATTGCAAAATGAAATGAAAGCAAGGAAAGACCTGGATTACAATCCATAAACACATTGCAATATTCTAATCCACATCAAGGGAATGCCAAATAAACCTAAACTAGAGATTAATAATCATAAGTAAATAACTCAGGCAAATTAATTTTATGGGACTATTTTTTTCCTTTCCTCAACTGCTACCTAACAAAAAGGAAAGTTAGCTACAATTCGGGCCTGCCCAGCCCGTTTCCCAGCCAGGAAGGTCTCAAGCTGCTGTGCAACCAGGAACACATACCAATTGCTTTCATGGTCTGTCAAAAGTTTACAACGAATATAATTTTAATTTTGAGATTTATTATATATCGTTCATTATGTATAGGCCATGAAGGAATTTGTTACCCTGAGTAGACTTCTTATTTATTTATGGTATTCATGATTTTATTTGTTAATGATTTTGTATATGTGATAAACCTTTTTCTAAGGACTTGTTTTTGCTTTTTGGTTCCCATTGTGAGTTGTTTTAAGATGAGAAGCCTAATCCTGTAATGCTTAGGTTAGATGCTTGACTTTCTTTGAATATTGTCCCTCTTAGGTTCCTGTATACGGTGGGAGCCTTTCCCTTTAATTATTACAACTGAAACAAAATTCTAGAATGAGGGGGCATAGGATGAAGGTGAAAGGGGACAGACTCAGGAGTAATCTGAGGAAATACTTCTTCATGGAAAGGGTGGTGACCTCCCGGTGGAACTGGTGGAGACTAACACTGTGTCTGAATTCAGGAAAGCTTGGGACAAGGAAATAGGATCCCTAAGGGAGTGAAAGGGAGAGTAGACGGCATGGATGGGCAGACTAGACAGACCATAGGGTCTTTATCTGCCTTCATTTTTCTATGCTTCTGTGTTGTTTTTCCAGGAATCATTTTGGGGCAGTGGGCTTGGGAGCTTATCTCTGTATCCCAAGTCTTATTCTTCTAGATCCAGGTAACCTGTCTTCTCCTGCTTCTTCAGATCCTTTATGGGAACAGAGTTAGATTTTTTTGGATGCTGTATATGGAGGGAAGGCAACTTCTACTTTCATCTAGACCCTTCTTGAACTGTATCAATTCTTTCTGTATGGCAGAGACTTGCCACCAGATGGCACGAGCTCTAAAGCTTCAGACCATCTGATTACAGAACAGAGCCCTGAAATAATCACATGGAACCCATTGTGTTACATTTTTTAATTTCTATGTGGAATCACTTTATTAGCTTGTTTTTTGAAGGAATAAATGGTGCCCACGATTGCCACGTCTGCGTGGTGTGTGGCTAATCAACTTTTATGCTTAGTGTTCTATCTAGACCACGTCTTCAGGGCGTGTCAGGGAGAACGAGGACTCTGCTGGAATAATTCTCTTTCTGTTGGTGGAATCATTTAACAACTGAGATTAGAAAAATAGCAAATTGTTGTACTTTTAGAAAGCAGGTGAGGCTCATGACAGTTCCAGTTTGTGAGGGTAAAGGGGGATCTGGGTTGGGGGGATAAGGGTCAAACAAAAAGTTGATGATGGTATTCACTTGGATGCTCTGTACTTAGGCTATTTTGATAGTTGTATACGAGATATCTGAATTTTTGTATGTATTCTATTTACAAATCATCAATAAAAATTGTTGAAACGTAGAAAGCAGGTGAGGAAATTTCTGTTTGCAAAGGCAAGTGGTAGTAGATTGACAGTCTAATGACCTAGTGTTGAAGTTGGTATTGTACTTTTCTCTTTAAATGATGATGACTGAACCAGTATTTTATGTCTGTATTATATTAATGTAAGAAAATATTGTTTACTTGATTTTATGTGTGTTTTTGCTGACCCCACCTAGACTTGTGGATAAATGTTTTAACTAACTAAATAAAGCTTAGTGCCACGTGCTCCATAGCTATAAAATGTCGTTAGCATTCACTAACCTTTAGTAAAGAGCCCCTAAATAAACACACACACAGGCACATTTCAGAAATGAGGTTCCATTAGTTCCGAGCAGATCTGGATTATTTTAGGGGGGGCGGGGATCTCTTAATTTATTTGAGTAGAGGCCAACCAAATTTTGGCTTCAGTTTTGGATTCTGCACTGAAACTGGCCTGAAATCCAGGTTCAGGTTTTGGCTGTAAATGCACTAATTCCAGCTCCTAACAGCAAGACTGCTTGTTTGCAGATCTGTTTAAGCTGTACACTTAACTACAGCCTCTTGGGATCCTATGCTTATTCGGACCTTTCGTGGGTTCTGATACTTTTCTCTGCTCACCTTGTCAGTTGGGGTTGGGGCTGTTTTCCTTCCAAATCTGCTCCTTGCTGCATGTCACCTCTCAGACACTTTGGTTGTTTTCTCTGGTCTGTATACCTCTTAAAAATACTTTTGTCATGTCTTCCCACTGTAAGTCCAGGCTGAGCACTTGGTGAGGAAACAGCACGGTAACTTCAGAAAGTGTGGACATAGGCGATATGTGAACAGAACAATAAACTTGCCATTTTGTTTTCACTGTTAGGCTAGAATACAAATACTCAAAGCTAGTGATGACGGCCAACTCGAAAGAGTGCGAGCTTCCTGCGGCAGACAGCTGTGCCATCATGGAGGGAGAAGATAATGAGGATGAAGTTGTATTTGCCAGTAAAAAGACACTCCTAGAAAAGCTGAAGTCACTGGCAACAAAGGTGAAGGTCACGATGTCCTGGAGTTTCTAAGTCAGTGGCTGTCTCATGTCTTGTGCTTCTAGCCACCTCATGGTGAAGGTCACGATGTCCACTGGTGTTTCTCTTCCTAAATCCGTGGTTGTTGCCTATCCACTTCATGGAAGGGCAGCTGCAGGAAATGCTTAGCATAGTAGATGAAGGCAGAAAAAGACCTGCATGGTCCATCCAGGCTGCCCAACAAGATAAACTCATATGTGCTACTTTTTGTGTATACCTTACCTTGATTTGTATCTGCCATTTTCAGGGCACAGACCGTAGAAGTCTGCCCAGCACTAGCCCCGCCTCCCAACCACCAGCCCCACCTCCCAGCATCTACGGAGGTATACACATGGTCTATGCCTGGTGTAACTGTGAGTGTGTAAATGTGATGTTGGTTTCCTTGCTGGCTGTCTTCAGATTCAGTGATTGACGTTAGATTCTGTTGTTGATGGCTGAATTTTGATGTTTCTTGTGATGATGTTATCTGGGTTCTCTGTCTAGCATTTCAGTCCAAAATTAATTTACAAAATTTTTAGTAATATCAGTATATTAATAGTATCAATTCTAGAAGTATTAATATTTTTCCAGGCTAAGGAAAACGTTGGCTGCACTTGTCACCTCACAAAGCATGGCCGAAACCGGATTTCGGGTCTTGAAACTGAAATTTGGTCGGCTCTAATTGGTAGCCGGCCCACTGAGCATGATTTATGGGGGCAGAAGCTTCTTATGCTTGCGTAAATTGCTTTAAGGATGACAAAGCATCTTAATATTCTTCAGAGTTCACCCTCTGTAGCTCTCTAGTCCTTTCCCCTTCCAGTGCAGAGACGCTGGTGGGATCCGGCTATACTCAGAAGAAGGAGAGAGGGGGGAGACTGAAGTCTGAGCTCTGTAGAGGCTTGGCAGAGAGCCAGTGAAACCATTGAGTGTCTGAATTGGGGGGGGGGGGGGGGGGGGAGGGATGTTGTGAGGAAGTGGTAGGAATGTAAGAGGAAAGAGTGAGGGGTCTGTTACTGCAGGCTAAGAAAAAGAGCTGACAGCATGCATGAACTCTAATCTAATCTGGGATTTATATTCTGCTGAATCCCATGAATTACAAAATTAGTAGTACAAATACTAGAGCCCGGCAAATTAACTGGGAAGTAGAAATAAATTAATTAATCAATGTAAAATTAACATAAAAATGTAAATAAAAAAAAATTTAAGCACACAACGAAAAGAAAAATAGGAATTTAAACATCTGAGATCCCTCGGTCTGGAGTTCCAGCATTGAACAGCCTGAAATCCAGAGGAACTCTTAAAAATCCTTGAATACTGCAGACCTTTCAGGGGAGGAAAATAAATTATAAGTGAAGTCTGAGATCTTAAAGTTCTCGGAAAAAGAAAATAATTGTGTCAGGTATTTCGATCCACTTCCTTCAAAGATCGTAAAGACAGCAATTTAAAATAGACACGAGCTTGGATTAGTAGAATGACTCATCATTTTTATGACCTTTAAAGGTCATATATGCAGCAATATTTTGTAATGTCTGAAGTCTAGTAATCAATTTGGTTGAAATATTGGAGTAGAAGCCATTGCAAAAATACAGAAGTGAAGTATCAAAGCTCGGACCAATATCGAAAAATGTTCTTCCAAAATTAAGGGTCTAATAGTATATAGTTGACACAATTCAAAAATGGCTGTCTTAGTTACTGAGGGGTCCTTTTACTAAGGTGCACCGATAAATGGCCTGTGCTGTTGTAGGCGCATGTATTGGACGCGCGCAGGTCCATTTTTCAGCGCGCCTGCAAAAAAGGCCTTTTTGGAGCCGAAAATGGACGTGCGGCAAAATAAAGCTTGGCACGTGTCCATTTTGGGCCTGAGACCTTACCGTCACCCATTGACTTAGCGGTACGGTCTCACGCGTTAACCGGCTGGTAGTCGTCAGTGCGCGCATGCTGCGGATTACTGCATGATTAGCGCCACACAGTAGAAAATAAAAAAAATATTTTCTGCTGCACGTATTGGACGCATATAAAAATGGAATTACCGCACTGGGCATACGGTAGCTGGGCGGTAGCTCCTAATTTAGACGTGTTGGATGCGCATAGGCACCAAAGGGCCCCTGTATTTTAAAACTCAAAAGTGATATTGGTTTCCAAAATAAAGTCAAGAACTGAAGACGTTCTGTTAATCTGGAAAGATTTAGACCTGTACATGATGCTGGGCAGAGCTGGTGGTGGGGGTGGGGTCTCTGACTGAATGAGCACATGAGGAACAGCACAGCCCCTGATGAATTTGTGTGTGTGTATATCTGAAGATCTGTGTATTTTTTTTTTTGTTACATTTGTACCCCGCGCTTTCCCACTCATGGCAGGCTCAATGCGGTGGGCAATGGAGAGGGTTAAGTGACTTGCCCAGAGTCACAAGGAGCTGCCTGTGCCGGGAATCGAACTCAGTTCCTCAGTTCCCCAGGACCAAAGTCCACCACCCTAACCACTAGGCCACTCCTCCACTGTTGCTACTATTTGAGATTCTACATGGAATGTTGCTGTTCCACTAGGGCCCTTGCAGATCACCAATGTGGCCGCGCAGGCTTCTGCTTCTGTGAGTCTGACATCCTGCACGTACGTGCAGGAGCTGCCTGTGCCTGAAGTGGGAATCAAACTCAGTTCCCCAGGACCAAAGTCCACCACCCTAACCACTAGGCCACTCCTAGTGGGGACAGTCTCGAATAGTTCCTTTTAGAGACTATGGGCTGGAGTGGAGAAGTCCACTGGTATAAGTGTACCTGCTTGTATACTAAGTGAAGGAAAGCTTCTGCCTGGGGAATTTACACAGCTATTTATTTAAATGGCTGAATTCCTCTGATTACTGTCCACTCTGTCTGTGTCCTTTTCAGAAACATGAAAGAAAGTTACATATTTTCTTTAGTTTCTTCCGTTTGTGAGACTTTTTTCACATGTAAAACATTGTAAATTTATGTCTCTGACACATCCCCTATAAGTCTTGGGGCGGTATACCCTTAGCATATCTGGTTTAGACCAGAAGCAATACAGCTGGGCCAGTCTTAGCAATTGCAGGGCCCTGTGCAGACCAGTTCAGAGGGGCCCGTGCTCGCCTCCGCGCCCGCCACCATAAGCCATAATTTATCAGAGTTTAAAAGGAGGTTTAGAGCTCTCGGAACCCTACCTCACCCTGTACCTTGATGTGCATTCACCACGTTCCAGTAGAGAGCGGCAGACAGTGGCAGCGGTTTTCATATGTCAGCTGTCGAGCCCACAGCCTCCTCGCTGCTGCGTCCCGCCCTTGCGAAAGCAGAAAGTGACATCAAAAGGGGGCGGGGCGTAGCAGTAAGTAGGCTCTGGGCTTGACAGCTGATGAGATATGAAATTTGCTGCCGCTGCCTGATGCTCTGTACTGAAATGTGGATGCACTTGAAGGTACGGAGCAGGGAGGTGTTCCGAGACAGGAGGACAGACGTGCCAGAGATGTGGGGCCCCTAGGAACGCGAGGCCCTTTGCGACCGTCCCTGTCATCCCTGCCTGAGACCGGCCGTGCAATACAGGGCAAAATGACTTGTCCATATTCCCTGAATCTGAGCTCACTATCCCATGGCTGCCAAGTTAACAATTGTAAGACAGAGACTTTTTGGATTTGTATCTCAGTTGTCCCTGATTCTACCCGTTGAAATCAGCACTGGCTGTTCCATAATGCACCGAGATAGGATTGTCAGAGATCCAGGACTGGCCAGAAAGCTCCCTCCCGGAACTGGGTAACTTGGCAGCTCTCCAGCTCTAGCCATTAAGCCACTCCATTTGAGGCTTGTGCTTGTCTAGTCCCGATGCTCACTCACAAACATTTACTACCACCACGCCCGAGGTACATTTCCCTTCTACTTCTGAAGAGGTGGAAGGTTGGGGAAAGGCCATGAGGGGGGGGGGGGAGAGAAGGGAAGTAAATGGGGGTTAGTGGTAGTGGGGGTCACGAATGTATGTTTACCTAGTGTTGTATGTTAATCTGGCTCTGGCAGCAGACAGGGAAAATGTGAACCTGGAGCTGTTTTTTTGATCTGCAAGAGGTGGAATTTGAGATTTCAGTGTAATTATTAATGTGCGTTTCTTTTCTACTGCAGGAAACTGGACTGCATGAACTACAAAGGGACCGTAACATTTAACTCAGGAAGAGAACTGTCCTCACTCTGCACTTTGTGTTTTAACTGCTCATTGCTTGTGCCTGTTTTATGATTTTCTTGGGTACTTTTCCGGCTCTTTCCTTGTCCATGTGTGCTCTGGGAGGCTCGCAATATTTTTCATAAGGTTTGCTGGCTCCCTCACCGGTGACTTTTCCGTTAAAATGTTGATGTCGCACTGTAGTGAGAGTTATGGCTGATTAACAACCCCCAAACACATTGTGGCTTTGATTTAAATTAAGAATATGAAGTTAAATTTCAAGTTGTTTTAATTTTTTTTTTCTTTTCAAGTGAAACGATTTGTTGGATATCAACTGCCTCGCATCCAGCAAAATCATACTTGTGGAATTTCTGCTCCAGTACAAAACTAGAAGACTGGGATGCAGTCACATAACCATCTCCCCTGTTTACTTAGCCGCTCTAGCAGAGCTGCCAAGGGGGGTCAGCCTCCCCGAGCGGGAGATTTAGGGCCTGCCAATAGCTCCACCCCCAACTTGCAGATAACTCCGCCCCAACCTGCCCATAGCTCTGACCAGCCCACTCATAGCTCTGCCTAGAACTGCCACAGCTCCGCCCAGAACCACCCGCAGCTCCACCCACAACCACCCCAGTTCTGCCCCGGCACAGCCTCCTTTTCCAGCGACAGCAGGAAACACCTTGTAAAACAGCATTTCCTGCTGCTGCGAGACCAGCGGCAGCAGGAGATGACGTTTAATGAAGGTATTTCCTGCTGTCCCTGGAAAGTGGAAACGGAGCTGTTCAGCGGGAGATCCCGGCACTCCGGTGGGAGATGACTCGCAAAAGCGGGAGACTCGGCAGGTCTGTGCTAGTGGCTGCCGCACGGCTGTGTTAGCATTACTGTGCGGCTTTGTAAACAGGCAAAACTTCAAACTCATTGCTGTTTGATTATCATCACCCCCCCCCCCCCCACTAAGAATTATACATTTCTCTGCTTGTCAGACCAGTGACCACAGGACTGGCTGAATTCAGCCTTTAGAAACCTACTTGCAAGTTTGAAAGCGCTGCCGTTTGAAGCTCCAGTGAAGTCAGGTTTGTGGCATTTGATAGGATAACAAATGTGTTTAATTTTCACATTGGGGTGATGTTTACATACTTATGTTCAAGTAAATCATTTGATTGGAGCAGACAGTTGCATCGATCCAGGGGTCCAGAGCCTGATTTTCAAATGAAATGGACTGTTTTGCTGTGAGGCAACCAGTTACTGGAAGCTTCTGTGAAGACATGAGCTTTTTTTCCTTTTCTGCATTTCTAAATTAGCATCTCTTTGAGAAAGTGTAGGAGTATGATTTTGCTGGGAACATTTTTTGGTATTTTCATTAAGGAAGGGGGTGGTGTACATTTTTGTTTTGATACATGTTCTGAGAAGTTAATTTTGTCAGGAAGTCACAATTTTGGTAGTACTAAGTGTATAGAACAGCTGTACATGTTTGGATTTTTTTTGTATATTTTGTACTGTATTTTTGCACATCCTATGACTTTTTTTTAAAATTGACGATATTTGGTCTTGATTAACAGCATTGTTAATTTAGTAAATATAAATTACTTTGGAAATTCTGTGATCAGCTGTTTTTTTATTTCACCAATGTAGAGCTGAGGATTTAAAATTAATCAGGTCAGAATGTATAATAAAACAGAAGTATATTTTAAACGTGTATCAAATGCTTCTTGCATTGTCCCCCTTCTGTGGATGGAATTCTTTGCACAAGATCCTTTTCGTAGGGGTGTTTCCAATTCTCCGCTGGCAGCCTGTGTGGCAGGGGCGTAGCCAGATGGTCAAATTTGGGAGGGCCTGAGCTCAAGGTGGGTGAGCATCGAATTCAAATCCCCCCCCAATCCTCCTCTGGTTTGCTCCTCTCTCCACCCTTCCCTGCCCACAGACCCCAAATACTAAATAGTTGAGCAGGCGGGGATCCCCAAACCCTGCTTCCTGAAGATTTCCTCTTCCTCCTCGAGCAGCCAGCACTCTTCCAAACGGCAGCCGGCAGCACTTGCCTCAAACTGATGCTGCAACCGGCTTGTTGTGCATGCTCAGTGCTTATGCATGTGCGAAAACTGAGCATGTGCAGAAGGGCCGGTCTCCAGGCAAGTGCCGCTGGCTGACATTTGGAAGAGCGCTGGTGCCCAAGGAGAGAGAATCTTCAGCTGGCAAGGTTTGGGGATCCCCACCAGCCACAGCAAGAGTGTCACAATTTTGGGCGGGCCTGAGTCCAAAGTGGCCCACCTGTGACTACGCCACTGCTGTGTGGTCCTGGCTGTGCTTTTAATCAGGTAAAGCTAATTAGTATGCATTCCCTTCTTCTACCACTGGACTTGTGGTCCCATTATATTGAATAGATTTGAAATGCCTTAATTCTGAAGAAAAATAGCTAATAAAGTAGGTTAAAACATGTGTTCTTCTTCTTCTTAAAGTCCCAGAGGACAGAGATCATTGCACATCAGTGGAGAGGCTTGTTAACTAATTAAGTTGCACGGGCAGATCCAGAACACGACAGGATTTGCGTGCGCAACTTGTCACGCTGTATAGAATTGGGAGGATAGTGTGCAACTGGGCGGGGCAGTAGGTGGCGAAAGGGTGTGCTCAGGATTTGGTGTTAGCATGCAGAATTTCCCACACAATAACTTGCAAAATTTGATGTTTAATGCAGAGGCGTTAGCACCTCCAGGTTCTAATGAATGCACGCTAATTACACCGTTAGTGTGTGACTGTAATAGCCAACATGCTGGGAATATCCCACACTCTGGCATGCTAGTCTTGCTGTTATTGCACAGTACTTTTGAAAACCAAGCTGTATTAACAGCAGATTTGAGTGCCCTTCAGGAAAAGGACTCGCCTTAATGTCTGCTAAGTTGATTCAGGTCAATTAGCATGCATTAAAAAGTTTAAACTGGTATTAAAAATGTTTATTAAAAGAAATGTGTGAAGCCAGTTGAAAAAGACCCCAAAATCAAGGGAAAAACCCAAACAATCCAAAAATGAGCAGAAAAACGTTTGCCTAAACGAAGCTCTAGTAAAGCTTGAGAAATGCTATTTCCCCTATGATAACGCACTAACCAAAGTCTTTGTTCTGCATCAAGGAAAAGGTTAATTTGATGCAGAGCCGGGATGGTGGTTAGTGATGTTCCTCTGAACGGATGTTCATTAGTCAAAGCAGTCTGCTTGCTTATTAAATTTTAGTGAGCCGTCTTTTTAATGCTACAAAATGTTATTGAGTCTGTGAGGGAGAGATGTAATATTTTTACCATAAGTAACACATAGATTCTTTGTGGTCGGCATCATTTCTCAGTCAGTTCTGCCTTTCGATGTTTTGAATGCATCGATTTTCACGGCACAGTATGGTACAATGAAATCTGGCAAGATTGCAAATGAAAACAAATTGAAAAGTTTCCCCTTTTCTCCATTTGCATGGCTGCGGGGGAGCTGGTTGTCAAGCTTTAGTAAAGTGGTTTTGTGTGCATAATTCTCTCTGTTTTCAGTGTGTGGGGTGGAGTATGTTCAGAGGGAAGAAGATGCTGGTGGAGTCTGGTGTGTGTTGTCTGTGCATGTGGACTGCTTATACGGTGTGTGCATGTGTGTGTGGTGAGTGGCACATGGATGAAACGAGCATAGGAGGGTTAACATTCCCGCTCCACCACTTCTGGTAGTGGGTACTGGCTTATTGGAACACATAGGGGTATGTTTACTAAGGTGTGTTAGCGTTTCTAATGCGCCTTTAAAGTTAAGGCGCATTAAACACTAATGCGCCTATACATTTCTATGGGCGTGTTAGCGTTTAACGCGCGTAAACTATTTACACACGTTAAAAATGCTAACGTACCTTAGTAAACATAGGCAATAGTTTTGTTGACTCTTACCCTAGCTGAGATAATATTTAGCCATTTCTCTGACCTCATGTGCACCTTTCGTTCAATTAGTCACCTTATTTTCTTACTCACTTACCTATCTATTATTATTATTTGTTACATTTGTATCCCACATTTTCCCACCTATTTGTAGGCTCAATGTGGCTTACATAGTACCGGAGAGGCGTTTGCAGGCTCCGGTGTAAACAAATACAAAGTCCAGGTTTCATCTTTGCTTATAGCCTACGCTCTTTATTAAAATGTTTTATTATGTACTAGCCGTTAAGCCCTTTAAAACGGGTGAGATTTCCAGCTACCCTCCTCGCCGCCGCTCCCTCCCCCTCCGTGCCGGGCCCCCTGCACTGACCTGACAGCGCCTCTCACCACCGTGTGAAAGAGCTGCAGCCAGCAGCAGATCGCTTTGCTGCTGCCTGCAACGCTTCCACACGGAGGTGAGAGGCGCTGTCAGGTCAGTGCAGGGGGCCCGATACGGAGGGGGCGGGAGCGGCGGCGGGATGGGTGGGAGGGTGGAGGTTGGTGCGCGCGATGTTCGTTTCCAAGCGGCAGTCCGACAGTCCGACTCCGTTTCCCTCTCTGTTCTGCCCTCTGAAGTCATCACGTCTTGACGCTAGGGCGGGACAGAGAGGGAAGTCTCTACTGCGCATTTGCAGGTGAGTCAGTCACTTGATTGTGTTATTTTTATTTTTGTTACATTTGTACCCCGCACTTTTTCCCACTCATGGCAGGCTCAATGCGGCAGGCAATGGAGGGTTAAGTGACTTGTCCAGAGTCACAAGGGGCTGCCTGTGCCTGAAGTGGGAATCCAACTCAGTTCCTCAGTTCCCCAGGACCAAAGTCCACCACCCTAACCACTAGGCCACTCCTCCACTGTTGCTACTATTTGAGATTCTACATGGAATGTTGCTATTCCACGAGCAACATTCCATGTAGAAGTCGGCCCTTGCAGATCACCAATGTGGCCGCGCAGGCTTCTGCTTCTGTGAGTCTGATGTCGTGCACGTACGTGCAGGACGTCAGACTCACAGAAACAGAAGCCTGCGCAGCCTTCTACATGGAATGTTGCTAGTGGAATAGCAACATTCCATGTAGAATCTCCAATCGTAGCAACATTCCATGTAGAATCTCCAATAGTATCTATTTTATTTTTGTTACATTTGTACCCTGCGCTTTCCCACTCATGGCAGGCTCATTGCGGCTTACATGGGGCAATGGAGGGTTAAGTGACTTGCTCAGAGTCACAAGGAGCTGCCTGTGCCTGAAGTGGGAATCAAACTCAGTTCCCCAGGACCAAAGTCCACCACCCTAACCACTAGGCCACTCCTCCACTGTTGCTACTATAACCACTAGGCCACTCCTCCACTGTTGCTACTATTTGAGATTCTACATGGAATGTTGCTATTCCACGAGCAACATTCCATGTAGAAGTCGGCCCTTGCAGATCACCAATGTGGCCGCGCAGGCTTCTGCTTCTGTGAGTCTGATGTCGTGCACGTACGTGCAGGACGTCAGACTCACAGAAACAGAAGCCTGCGCAGCCTTCTACATGGAATGTTGCTAGTGGAATAGCAACATTCCATGTAGAATCTCCAATCGTAGCAACATTCCATGTAGAATCTCCAATAGTATCTATTTTATTTTTGTTACATTTGTACCCTGCGCTTTCCCACTCATGGCAGGCTCATTGCGGCTTACATGGGGCAATGGAGGGTTAAGTGACTTGCCCAGAGTCACAAGGAGCTGCCTGTGCCTGAAGTGGGAATCGAACTCAGTTCCTCAGTTCCCCAGGACCAAAGTCCACCACCCTAACCACTAGGCCACTCCTCCATTGTAAGTAGTATACTGTAAAAAAGAAAAGTATAAATAGTGGATAAATCACATTACAGATGTACTCCAGGTTGTGAAATGAATAAACAAATATACATAACATTAAAATGTATTAAAAAAAAACTAAATAAAAAATGAATAATAGAAATTAAGATAAATATTAAACATATAAAAATAAATTCCCCTTATAAATGACTTGGTATATCTTTTATGGACTGGTTGAAGGTCAGGTTGGGAGTAGTGAAGTTAGGAGGGCTGCACGGAATGCACATGTCTCAGTCAATAAATCAATCCACACGGTTTAATATGTTCATATTTGTGGAGGGTTTACTGAACTTGGATAGCCAAGTAACAAGTGTAATGTCACCAACAACTATTGATACTACTTGTATATTCCAGTAATGATAACCAAAGTAAGAGGTAACACTGCTACTTATCATGGTCCTCTAGGGTCTTCATCCTTATTCTTTCCTATTTTCAGTATCAAGGTTTGGTGGGTTCCTTATTCATTGGACTCATGCTCCACACCGCCTCTCAGTGGAAATCTCCCTCTCTTAGTCTCTCTAGAGCCTCTAGAGTCTTTGTAGGCTGTTCCTTCTCCTCTGGAACACAGCTTCTGGGATCTGTGGATGATCATTGATCTTGAGTTCTCATTGTATGAACGTCGGCCTTCCTTATTCTTTCCTACTTTCAGTATCAAGGTCTGGTGGGTTCCTTATTCATTGGACTCATGCTCCACACCACCTCTCAGTGGAAATCTCCCTCTCTTAGTCTCTCTAGAGCCTCTAGAGTCTTTGTAGGCTGTTCCTTCTCCTCTGGAACGCAGCTTCTGGGATCTGTGGATGGTCATGGCTTGATCTTGAGTTCTCATTGTATGAATGTCGGCCTTCCTTATTCTTTCCTACTTTCAGTATCAAGGTCTGGTGGGTTCCTTATTCATTGGACTCATGCTCCACACCGCCTCTCAGTGGAAATCTCCCTCTCTTAGTCTCTCTAGAGCCTCTAGAGTCTTTGTAGGCTGTTCCTTCTCCTCTGGAACGCAGCTTCTGGGATCTGTGGATGGTCATGGCTTGATCTTGAGTTCTCTTTGTATGAACGTCGGCCTTCCTTATTCTTTCCTACTTTCAGTATCAAGGTCTGGTGGGTTCCTTATTCATTGGACTCATGCTCCACACCGCCTCTCAGTGGAAATCTCCCTCTCTTAGTCTCTCTAGAGCCTCTAGAGTCTTTGTTAGGCTGTTCCTTCTCCTCTGGAACGCAGCTTCTGGGATCTGTGGATGGTCATGGCTTGATCTTGAGTTCTCATTGTATGAACGTCGGCCTTCCTTATTCTTTCCTACTTTCAGTATCAAGGTCTGGTGGGTTCCTTATTCATTGGACTCATGCTCCACACCGCCTCTCAGTGGAAATCTCCCTCTTTTAGTCTCTCTAGAGCCTCTAGAGTCTTTGTAGGCTGTTCCTTTTCCTCTGGAACGCAGCTTCTGGGATCTGTGGATGGTCATGGCTTGATCTTGAGTTCTCATTGTATGAACGTCGGCCTTCCTTATTCTTTCCTACTTTCAGTATCAAGGTCTGGTGGGTTCCTTATTCATTGGACTCACGCTCCACACCGCCTCTCAGTGGAAATCTCCCTCTCTTAGTCTCTCTAGAGCCTCTAGAGTCTTTGTAGGCTGTTCCTTCTCCTCTGGAACGCAGCATCTGGGATCTGTGGATGGTCATGGCTTGATCTTGAGTTCTCATTGTATGAACGTCGGCCTTCCTTATTCTTTCCTACTTTCAGTATCAAGGTCTGGTGGGTTCCTTATTCATTGGACTCATGCTCCAAACTGCCTCTCAGTGGAAATCTCCCTCTCTTAGTCTCTCTAGAGCCTCTAGAGTCTTTGTAGGCTGTTCCTTCTCCTCTGGAACGCAGCTTCTGGGATCTGTGGATGGTCATGGCTTGATCTTGAGTTCTCATTGTATGAATGTCGGCCTTCCTTATTCTTTCCTACTTTCAGTATCAAGGTCTGGTGGGTTCCTTATTCATTGGACTCATGCTCCACACCGCCTCTCAGTGGAAATCTCCCTCTCTTAGTCTCTCTAGAGCCTCTAGAGTCTTTGTAGGCTGTTCCTTCTCCTCTGGAACGCAGCATCTGGGATCTGTGGATGGTCATGGCTTGATCTTGAGTTCTCATTGTATGAACGTCGGCCTTCCTTATTCTTTCCTACTTTCAGTATCAAGGTCTGGTGGGTTCCTTATTCATTGGACTCATGCTCCACACCACCTCTCAGTGGAAATCTCCCTCGCTTAGTCTCTCTAGAGCCTCTAGAGTCTTTGTAGGCTGTTCCTTCTCCTCTGGAATGCAGCTTCTGGGATCTGTGGATGGTCATGGCTTGATCTTGAGTTCTCATTGTATGAACGTCGGCCTTCCTTATTCTTTCCTACTTTCAGTATCAAGGTCTGGTGGGTTCCTTATTCATTGGACTCATGCTCCACACCGCCTGTCAGTGGAAATCTCCCTCTCTTAGTCTCTCTAGAGCCTCTAGAATCTTTGTAGGCTGTTCCTTCTCCTCTGGAACGCAGCTTCTGGGATCTGTGGATGGTCATGGCTTGATCTTCAGTTCTCCTTCTCATTGTATGAACATGGGCTGGAAAGCTGATTTCCCTGTTCCAACTTTACCCTCTAACGAGTATAGCAGCTTTTCAGGCTCTGGTACTTGCTTCTCCTTTGTTCCCTCCTGCTGGTGCTCTGGTCTGAGTGGTCAAGGAGCTTCTCTTTCTGTTAAGTAGATGGACTTTGTTTTTGGTTCCAGTCACCTGCCATTGTACGTGGATACTGTTGGAGGGCCAGGCTTGGCGCATACTTCACAAAAGACCCTTCCCTTGGATGGGTATTTGTAGGAGCCCAACTTGTCTTCCAAGGGCTGGATCCTCCCATGCTGTTAGTCAGGGAAAGCACAGTCCCTGTTCTGGAAGTTGCAGGGGGTTAGTGAAGGTTAGAATGCTGAAGGTTCTGGGACCGCAGCACAGGCAGAACCTCAGCCATCTCTGCGTCAGAAACTAGGTGGAACTGGAAAGCAGTCGATCGTAGTGGATTTCAGTACTAGAATCGGGTTCTTTTTGCATTTCCTTTTATTTCACTGTAGCCGTGAGAGGTTCTTGCCAGGTGATTGCTGAATTTTGGATAATTGCCAGTGATTTTTATTGTAAATGATGATGAAGCTTTCATCAAACTGCGGGTTGGCAAGGACTCTGAAAGAAACAATCTTGTTCAGGCCTATAGGGTCACTCGAGTAATTACAAACGAGAAGTGGCATAATTGCTGGCTAGCGTTGCCTAACAGAATGAGCTGTTTCCTGTAACTGGTTGTCCTCAAGCTTAAACTTATTTGTTGATTTAAGAACACTGTTTCTGGCACAACAGGCTTTTAATAATAAGAGAATGCAAGTAGGTGTGGGATATAAGAGTTCCTTACCTGTATACATCTGTATAAGGGTTTCTTATTTATCTTCCTTACCCTTTCATAAAATACACACTCTAATGTGCATATGGGATGCTGTGTTATCAGGATACAAATTATGTTGCACTGATAGAATGGATCTGATGGGGGTGGGGGGTTGCGCTGTGTTAAAGAGGGAATTGAGTCAAACAAAGTAAATGAGAGCATCACATAAGAATAGTCATACTGGGTCAGAACAATGGTTCATCCAGCCCAGTATCCTGCTTCCAGCAGTGGCCAATCCAGGTCACAAGTACCTGGCAGAAACCCAAACAGCAGCAACATTCCGGAATCCCAAAGAGTAGCAACTTTCCAGAACCCCAAAGGGTAACGAGATTCCAGAATCTCAAAAAGTAACAAGATTCTGGAATCCCAAAGAGTAGCAACATTCCGGAACCCCAAAGAGTAACAACATTCCGGAATCCCAAAGAGTAGCAACTTTCCAGAACCCCAAAGAGTAACGAGATTCCAGAATCCCAAAAAGTAACAAGATTCTGGAATCCCAAAGAGTAGCAACTTTCCAGAACCCCAAAGAGTAACAAGATTCTGGAATCACAAAGAGTAGCAACTTTCCAGAACCCCAAAGAGTAACGAGATTCCAGAATCCCAAAAAGTAACAAGATTCTGGAATCCCAAAGAGTAGCAACTTTCCAGAACCCCAAAGAGTAACGAGATTCCAGAATCCCAAAAAGTAACAAGATTCTGGAATCCCAAAGAGTAGCAACGTTCCATGCTACCAATCCCAGGGCAAACTGGCTTCTCCTCCTGCAGGATCTACAGACAGAAATGATCATGCTGAAACATTGAAATGCACCAGTACAGCAAAATGTTTTTTTTTTTTTAATAAATCGTTTGTGACGGTGCAAAAATACTGAGAATTTATATTCCACTCGTACAAGCATAACTGAAATTCATTTTGGAGAGCAAGAGCAGGTGTTGTGCCATGATTGAAAAACTAAAGTTTAACAGGAGCTGGTAGAGCATTTTTCTGTTATTAGTTACCAGACCTGCTGTAAGCTTCAAGATTCTTCCAGTCCCGACAAGACAGACAAGTCTTTGAGTTAAAATCAAGAACAGCGCAGCTGGGATGATTCAGAACAAGGTGGGTTATTAGACAGAATTACCAGGAGAACTGTATGAAATCAAATTTCAATTCTGTGTAAAAGACAGAGAGCGCGATTGGGGACATGAAGACAAATGGGCAACTTGCAAGAGGCATATTTTCAAAGCACTTAGCCTTCCAAAGTTCCGTAAAAACCTATGGAACTTTGGAAGGCTAAGTGCTTTGAAAATATGCCTCGTAAGACGGAGGGGCTGCATTTCAGCTGGCCGAGTTTATTCCAAAGCTAGCATTATCACTCGTGGATGGAGTTGTCATTCAGACCATTTCTAGGGTGGTATTATGTAGATTCATTTTATTCTTGTTGGGTGAAATATCTTCCTCAGTTGGTCAAAACTACCTGGCACTTACCCCCTTGTTTTGTCCCAAGCAAGTTTCCATTGTTCCATAGTTTTGGTTACAGTCCTACTGCTGATGGTTATTCCAGATGTCCATTACCCTCTAACTGCTGTTATAGATGTTATATCAAGGATTCATCATAATGCTATCACTAGTAGTACAAGATAATGAGGGGAGTAAAGCGGACAGATGTAAAGCGTTTGTTTACACTTTCAAACAACAACAAAACCAGGGGACACAAGATGAAGCTAGAATATGGTAGATTTACAACAAATAGGAGAAAGTTTTTCTTTACTCAGTGTGTAGTTAGACTCTGGAACTCGTTGCCGGAGAAAGTAGTGACAGCAGCTGGCCTTACGGAATTTAAAGGGGGTTTGGACAGATTCCTGAGGGAAAAGTCCATTGAACATTATTTGGGGGGGGGGGGGGGGGGTGGTTGCCGGGTTTTTGAAGCCTGGATTGGCTGCTGTCGGAGACAGGATGCTGGGCTTGATGGACCCTTGGTGTTTTCCCAGTATGGCGGTGCTTATGTACATGGGCTCCAGGGCAAGATTTTATTTTGAACCACCCATGCCACATTTTCTCCTTTTATCATTCCTAGGTTTTTCACTCGATATTTCCCCCACCAACGCCTAGTACTCTCACGCCAGGCTCCCCAGCCCCCCCATATCTGATGCGTTAATGTCACACTTCATCCCCTCTCCCCATAGTAGGTTCATTCCACAATTCCTTCCCCCATAACCAGTGTTCTCACACTACACCCTTACCAGTTCAGCTCTGAGTTCACATGGTAAGAAGGTGCTGTGAGCGGAGAGTCTTCCCATCAGCCTGTGCAAATGCACCACCCACTCTTACAAATTCCAGCAGTGTCTCCTGTACTGGGAGTCTTCAGGTTGAGGTTTATTTACATTTGGTACATTGCTGTAGGAAAAACCATCTCAATGCAGCCCCTCTGGTTGCTCTAAGGCAGAGCATGGCCCTGGCCGGCAGGGAGACATCCTCTGGCCCATGGCTTTCTTGGGTGATCATTGCCTTGTTCTGCTCCTTCCAGCAGCTACACGTGGAATATTTCAGACAGCAGGAGCACAGATGGAGGCTGGGGGCAGGTTGTGGTGGTCTCTAAGGAGAGAGGGAGCTTGGACACAGATGCTGCAGTGGCTCATGTGCAGGGTTGGTGATGAAGCCTTTGCTGTCCCTCTGCCTTGCTGCTGGTGTATTGGCGTCTCCTGTCCCTCAGGCTCTGACCTTCCTTCTCCAGGTCTGCGTTGAGGTGCACACACACACATCCTGGTGATCTCTTCTGCTATAGGAACCAGCACACTATACCAACAGAGACGCATGTCCGTGTTGGGGAGTGCATGAGCACCCTCACTTTGCAGCAAAGGTGCTGTCTGTCTGTCTATCTAGGTGAAGATGAAATTTGATACGCTTAAGTTCATGTTTAATGAAACATAGGCGATTTATGGTTCAGTTCTCTATGGTTTGGCTGCCATAAATATGTAGTTTGTATTTTAAAGTCTGGATTCATGAGCTGTTAGTGAGATTTGAATTTAATTTGTGTATGAATGACTTTTTTTTTTTTTTATTTATGCATGCTTTTAGCTACAGATGAAAAGGTGATAAATAATTGTGAGATAAATTCAGCAGCTTTTAACAGATTATTCTGGGCTGTGCTAGGCTGCTGCCTTGACAACATTCACTAATTCTTTAGAAGGTAGAGAATGAGGCAGTCCAATGTTAGGCTGTCTTGGGGGGGGGGGGGGGGGTTGTAGAGTCTCCAAATGGGATCATAACTTAAACCTCACCCTATGCCAGGGTATACTGAAGATGATCTCACTCTGTTTCGCTGCTAATGATCATCTCAACATTTGCATTGGTCCAAAGAGCGACTCCCTCTGGAGTTAATAAGCACATAAGAATAGTCATATAGGGTCAGACCAATGGTCCATCTAGCCCAGTATCCTGCTTCCAATAGTGGTTAATTCAGATCACAAGTACCTTGCAGAATCCCAATTAGTAGCTACATTTCATACTACTAATCCCGGGGCAATCGGTGACTTTCCCCCATGTCCATCTCAATATCAGACTATGGACTTTTCCTCCAGGAACTTGTCCAAAGCTGTTTTAAACCCAGATATGCTAACTGCTGTTACTACATCCTCCGGCAACAAGTTCAGAGCTTAACTATTCTTTGAGTGAAAAAAATATTTCCTTCTATTTGTTTTAAAAGTATTTCCATGTAATTTCATTGAGTGTCCCCTGGTCTTTGTACTTCTTGAAAGAGTGGAAAATCAATCCACTTGTACCCATTCTACACCACTCAAGATTTTAAAGACCTCAATCATATCCCCCACCCCTCAGCCATGTCTTTTCCAAACTGAAGAGCCTTAACCTCTTTAGCCTTTCCTCATATGGGAGGAGTTCCATCCCCTTTATCATTTCCTAATGTCTTCCTGCAATTTTTCACAGTCTGCAACCTTTAACAACCTTCTGCAAATTTAATCCCATTTGTTCTGATTTCCAGATCATTTATAAATATGATAAATAACACCGGTCCCAGTACAAATCCCTGCGGTACTCCATTATTCACCCTCCTCCATTAAGAGAAATGGCCATTTAACCGTACCCTCTCTTTTCTGTCCAATTCCTAATCCGCAACTGAACCTTGCCTCCTATCCCACGACTCTTTAATTTTCTCAGGAGTCTCTCATGAGGAACTTTGTCAAAAGCTTTCTGGTGTCCCAGTGGCACTGCCATATGGAAGACTCAAGTTTGATTCCTGTTTCTTGGGCTGGCTATACTACAGAGGCGATGTTTGCAGCTTCAAGTGGAGTGGGGTGAGGGCGAAAAGAGGCTCTACTCTTCCTGAATTGTGATACTGTTTGGAGCTAGGATTCATGCATGTTGAGTTGAGAAGGGGCTGTAGTCTCTGTTCTCTGGCCCAGAACAGCTACTGCAGTAATTGGGTTATAGATGATTATAAAAATAGGGGAAGAAAACCCAAGAAGTACATAAGTTTTGCCACACTGGGACAGACCAAAGGTCCATCAAGCCCAGCATCCTGTTTCTAACAGTGGCCAATCCAGGTCACAAATACCTGGTAAGATCCCAAAAAAGCTCAACATATTTTATGCTGCTTATCCCAGAAATAAGCAGTGGATTTTCCCCAAGTCAATTTAATAATGGTCTATGGACTTTGTCTTGCGAGTGGTAAATGAGGTTAGCTTAGGGGGGTTTAAAAAGGGTCTGGCTGGCTTCCTAAAGGAACTCACAAGGAGCATAAAGAAACTACGTAGCCAAAGATATATCACCCTTACCCTAAAACACACAGACAAACACTCCTAAAATAGAGGCAACTTACTGTATTAAAAGAAAATGCTGAATGCATTCAGAACAATAATAAATAGTTATGAAGTTTATTTTTGTTAGGTGTCTTTTACATGAATTACAAAAACAGAGCTCTCTTCCCTGAACAAACTAAGAGAACAGCAGGTCAAAGATGAATAAATTAAAGCTTGCAAATTTTATTTGAAGAAGATGTCATATCTGCAAAACGTAACAAAGTAGATAGACCCCTGTTGTCCAGTAATAGGAAGGGGGAAGGGATTCTGCTCACACCTGTTCCAGTTGTAGCTCAAGGCAAGATACGTTCAGGTACAGTGGGGTCTTTCCCTGTCCCCGGAGGGCTCACAGTCTACGTTTGTACCTGAGGTGTAATGGATGGTTACATGACTTGCAGAAGATCAGAAGGAGCAGCAGTGGGATTTGAACCCTGGCCCTCAGCCCTGGTGCTTTTACCCTGAGGCTACTTCTCTATGAAAGGCGCAGTTTTAATCGCTCTTCTAGTTCTCCAAAACCGCCAGTGCCTCTCTACATCCTGGCACACAGTTCAGATTCAGCAGGAAATTAGACTTTACTGTACATGATCCTTCCAGGATCTCAAAGACAATCATCTAGCACAGATACCCCTGGGATGGATGGGAAAAATAGCATTTTCTTCTATTTTGTTTTGGTAACAGTTTTTGAAAGTTCATTTCCCATCAGAATTCTCCTCTCCATGGGTTCTGTTTCTATGCTCTGTTTGCAAATAGGGAAGACTTAGTTTAGAGGTTGGTAAAGTCCTGGATTCCAGGAGAATATGGCAACTGTTGTATTTATGTACTGAACAGAATAACTTAACATTGATCCATGAAACTTGTGTTTTGTACAGTGGTCTCTTTTATACAAGATTGCTTTTTGGATTTGTACAAATTTTTTTTCCCTCCAAAATTTCTTGACAACAAAACACCCAGTGTAATACCCACTGGAGTCATATGTCACCTGGACCTCGCTAGTACCATTGTAACTGATTGACCTTGTAGCCCAATGCAGGGAGCTGGCATTCATTTCAAATCCAAAGTCTGTGCAATGTGCATCTCATGCTAGAGAATAAAAAAAAAACCCCAACCCGTTGTTGTAAACCTTTTAGCAGGAAGTTATCACTGGAACCATTTACACTGATGCTCTTTTTGTGCTGAGAAAAATGACCGTCTGAAGTCACTGCGGAACACAACACTGGAGCTCATTCTAGGTTCATTAGAACAGGGACCTAGTATACAAAAAAAACATTATAAGAAAGAAAGTTATCTAATATTGTAGTTGCCATTGCATTGGATAAATTCTCCAGGGCCGAGTTAACACTGTTGAATCAATGTTGTAAACGATGGTGGCATATTTACATGTGATTCTAGAATGGTGGATAACAAGTGAGACAAACAGTTGACAAGTTGTGACATCGTCTTGTACCACCCTCAAAAAGAATTTCTTATACCATTCTTTTGTTAAAAAAAAAGTTACTAGTAGTCTGAGGTGCACAGTTGGGGCAATTCTGTATGTGGACCACCTCTGTTTAGGCATCCCAGTACCGTGTCATGAGAGGTTATTCTATAATGGTATCTGGCAGTGGCGTAGCCACAGGTGGGCCTGAGTGGGCCAGGGCCCACCCACTTAGGGCTCAGGCCCACCCAACAGTAGCACATATTTAGTGGTAGCTGGTGGGGATCCCAAGCTCTGCCAGCTGAAGGCTTCCCCCTGATGGTAACGAAAACGCTACTCTCCACAATACCGGTACCTGCACATGGTGGAAAGAAGCATTTTCTCACCAGCTGAGATTTTTTTTTGGGGGTGGGGTGGGGGAGAACACTTGGTGCCCACCTAGTTCTTGGCTAGGCCCACCCAAAATCTGTTTTCTGGCTACGCCCCTGGTATCTGGCTGCCTAGATCCTAGTACAGAATGCTATGTCATCCCCTATTGGCACTCCTTGCATTTATATGTTCACAACTACACCAGCCATACACCTGGCATACGTATGGGCACCTAAATAAGGCAAGGACACCGCCTAACTTACCATATTCTATAAGTTGCCCTTGTACGTGGGAGCTTCACTCCTGTGTAAGCCCCCTTGTAAGGAAGAATAGCACCTACCACGTATGCCAGTGTTATGCACACATAGACACATAAATGCTAGTTTTCTAAACATTTCCGCATGTAATGCAGAGGTAAAAGTGGGCGTCTAGGTTATAGAATTGCCCTTCACATGTGCAGGGACGTTAACAGTCTAAGACCCAGAGGACTGAAGGGTGAGGGGTGATCAGAGCGAGGATGTGGTTGAATCCAGGACTTCTCTCCCATTGCACACGCTCGGAACGTAGTGAGTACTTGCTGGAAAACAAGAGAGTAAAAGAAGGGTTAGCCACTGGGTCATACCGGTATTGATGGTCCGCTTCAGACTCTACCTTATGTCAGAATCCAAATGGCTACGCAACAGTTATTATCGCTAAGTTCAACCTCCATATTGCTCCCAGTGGTAGTCTTAAGGGGTTTTAAATTTGGTTTATAGAAAATAGCTTTAAAATGCTAATATTTATACAGTGAAACCTCGGTTTTCGTTGATGTCGGTTTTTATCGGTTTCGGATTTCGTTGATTTTTTCGACTAGAAATTTGTCTCAGTTTTCATCGAAAAAGAAGGACGCCCATCTCCCAATTTGTATCGGAAGATGGACGTCCTTCTCCTGATTTTGGGCATCCTCGTTAATTGCCTCAGTTTTTGTCGGTTTGGGATTTCACCGATTGTTTTCGGACGGATTATCGATGAAAACCGAGGTTTCACTGTATGTATATAAAACACAAAAGAAAACTTTTAGCTATTTTGAGCCTGTAGCTTACATCTCAAGGTTCAGTTTCAAGGTAATATTTGCTAGTTTGTAATAAAGTCCAGGATTGGCTGTTTACATAAAAGTTTTAGCTAAGTTTGTTAACATCTCACCCATTCACCCAACCCCAGCTGTTGAAACAAACACTGAAAGGGTAAAGGCTTCTGGCAGAATTAGATGAGGGGCCAGAAGATATCAATATAATCATGATGACATTGAGTTTTTGTTTGGTGGGTTGTTATCTTATTTTGAGATTGTTTGTATTTTGATGTAATGTTTGTGTGGAATTTTGTTGCAGCTCTCTATGAGCTGTTATGATAGTGTTTAATCAAATAAAGCAAATAGCTAACATTAAAAAAAGCAAGCTGGAGCTTAAATAAATATAGGTGCTGCACAGAGTGCAATATTTTGAAAGCTCAAGTGGCAAATTATATACATTAAATTCCAGTTCAAATGATTAGCTTCCAGTTAGTTTTTAATATTATCCTTTCAATGTTTTGGTTGTTGCTATGGCATTCTGCTGCATTCCTGGAGGCAGCCATTTTGAGCAGAGTCACATGTTTCATGATCACATGACTACAGAAACAAGATTCATTAGCTTTTGAGCTTGAAATAATTTGAGGCTCTCTTCTTAACATATTTCTCCTACATGGCACAGAATTGCCGTGCAGATAAGTAAAGACCCAGTAAACCTGTAGTTTACACTATCCTGTGGCAGGAATGTTACTTCCAAGAGGAGAACCTTTTGCTCAGGATTGTCATATCTATCTGACCTGGCCCGCTGGAAGTAACACATTAAATATATCACCCTGCATTCCAGGGCAAATCACATTTCAGCTATTGTATTGCAGTGCATGACCCAGTCTCTCTTCAGAGCTGAGCACATTGATGGAAGTTACTAATCACAAATAGTCACAGACCCCAGTTTAGATGGTGCAATTCAACAATGCAATATATATTTTACAATCACATAGAGAATTTGAAGTGGAACAGAATATTTCGAGTTTGCTGGAATTCTATGCTGCGTTTGAATCATAAAGTATTTATTGTACTTTTTTGTCTCACTCATTTCTTGAAAGAAAATGAAAAGGGGGTCTAGAGAGTGTTTTAAAAAAAGGGACACGTGTTAGAAAATATGTTTTTACATTTTAGTGAGTGTGTGTGCACCGACACCCTGTCAAAAGAAACTGGTCAAAAGAAACCAGACAAAAAAGTTCCCGACATAAAAGTCCCTGACAAAATAGACTCCTGACAAAAGGGTCTGATGAAATAGATTTACTGAGAAAGTCCACGGCTTGTCACTTGAAAGTCCTGGGCACCTGCCTACGGCTTGACTTCACTATCCACACTTGGTATCTAGTGAGAATCATAAATCTGCTTGACAAGATAATCCAGCTTGATTAAGGAGGTTTCCCTGCCCTGTTTTGTGTAGAGTCTATTTTGTCTTGGTTTTTTTTTGTCATGGTCTGTTTTGGTTTTAGTCTGTTTTGTTGGTTTTTTTTGTCATGGTCTATTATGTTGGGGTGCCATGTGCACCACGTTACTAGGTAGCAATGAAGTGAGTGAAGGAAGGTAAGAAATTCTCACCGAAATGACTCCATCTGTGCTTTACAGAGTCTTCCTCGGTAGGAAACCATCTCACCCAAACCCGGGATGACTCCACCTGCATCTGCAAGCACCCCACTTATTGTTTCATTTATTATTAAAAAGACTTGGGGGTCGCAGGCTTACCGTGAGCCAATCCAGAACTACCGCCGGGCTACCTCAGGAGCCTGGGCAGTAGTTCCCAACCTTAGCGTGCGCCATTTCCAGCGCTACAAAAATGTAACCGGTGGTAATCAGACAGTGCCACATGTTGCTTGGTTAGCGCTGGGTTAGTGCGGGACCCTTACAGCCACATCAACGGATGGCAGTAAGGGCTCCCCACCGAAATGGCCCTCACTTACTGCACGGCCATTTCTTTTTCCCCCATAATGGACAGCCTTTTACCCACTGCGGTAAAAAGGGGCCTCAGCACGCATCAAAAAAATGTGCTGACGCTAGAACAGGCCCCTCCTTTACCACAGATTTTACAAGGGCAAAATAAGGAACAGTTAACATGGAAGAGGATTCACAATATAAATGGCTAACTTTGAGGAAATGCATAACTAGGGCGAGTGTTGTGTATTAGATTCTCAGTTTTCTAAGGGAGGGTCCAGCAGTGGCGTACGAAAGGGGGGGCGGTCCGCCCCGGGTGCCGCGCGCCGGTCAGCGTCGTTCATTTCCATGTTCCCTCTGCCCCGGAACAGGAAGTAACCTATTCCGGGGCAGAGGGAGCATGGAAACGAACGATGCTGACCAGCGCGCGGCACCCCCCCCCCCAGCGCCGTGCACCCAGGGGGAGGTTCTTTCGCCGGGGTGGGGTCGCGCTGCACGGGGGCGGGGTGCATCGGCGATCCATCCCGGGTGTCAGCGCCCCTCGGAACGCCACTGGGGTCCAGCAACAGAGAAAGCCCTGAAGCTCTGTCAATGTGCTGCCTGATCTGACCTGGAGAACAAGGCGTCAGGGGGAGCATCTTATACGAGAAAACTAGTATTATGCAAAATCAGATGCTGGTGGCTGGGCGCTGACTTCCTCTTTTACAAAGCCCTCTCTATGGCATAGCCTTGCCTCACACCGCAGGTACCTTTGATGCTGGTTATGCATCTTTTGCTTACCCTGGGAGAACGTGGTTCCCGTACCGGTGACACTGAGTCGGCTCATATGAAGCCTCTGCGTGACTGTATTCTTCTGCGGTTGAAACAGAATGATGTGCACTTTGGGGGCAAATAAACAGCCCAGAACCACGAAGCCGCTGAGACTGACTGAGATGCACATAGTGGTGGTCTGCACCTGAAAGGAAAAGAGTATTCAAACATGACTGGCTATAGATTAACAATAAAACAAAACGGGCTCTGAAAGACACCGAACACATGATTGCCTCTATGAATATAGGAACGTGACCGAAAAAGACTGATCCATCCAGTTGGTCCTCACTGCTGGTTGTAGAAGCCTGAGCACTGGTAAGTTATGACTAGGGAGGGGTTACTCAACCTCAGGACACACCAAGTCAGACTGGTTTTCAAGACATCCACAATGAATATGCATGAGATTAATTCGCACGCACTGTCTTCATTGTATGCAAATCTATCTCATGCATATTTGTTGTGGATCAGCTGGAAAACCTGGCTGTGTCCAGAGCACTGGGTTGAGAACCTCTGGTTCAGATAGTTTCACCTTCTCTTTCATGGTTCTCTGGGCCCAGGGGCAATGCTGCAGGTTCAGCTACCACCTACCAGGACATTACAGAACGGGTGTTCCAAGGCTGAGAGCTCGGGGGTTTGAGGTGGGCACACGAAAGAACATTAGTCGAGAGGTTTGTAAAAGAAGCTGTTACTCAAAGATGCTCCTACAGCCTGTTGAGTTTTGAGAGCTTTATAGGGCTGATTCACTGTGTTTATGCTGCTGCTATTTCATACATCGTAGCTGTATTCACTGGAAAAGGAATTTTCTGATGTATGTGCGCCCCACCTGCAGCAGGAATTGGCCAACCCCCCTCCTCTATTGTTTTGAGCAATATTTTCTTAGCTCATTTTTGTCGTCTGGAGGAAATTTCTCTTCTCCCCCTTTTCCAAATATTCTTTTCTTTGTGTATTCCTCCATTACTTTCTCTGATACTCTTCCTCCCTTCTCTTTCCCTTCTAACCTCAACTCAATTGAATGGAGGAGTGGTCTAGTGGTTAGGGTGGTGGACTTTGGTCCTGAGTCTGATTCCCACTTCAGGCACAGGCAGCTCCTTGTGACTCTGGGCAAGTCACTTAACCCTCCATTGCCCCATGTAAGCCGCATTGAGCCTGCCATGAGTGAGAAAGCGCTGGGTACAAATATAACAAAAATAAAATAGATACTATTGGAGATTCTACATGGAATGTTGCTACTATTGGAGATTCTACATGGAATGTTGCTATTCCACTAGCAACATTCCATGTAGAAGCCTGCGCGGCCACATTGGTGATCTGCAAGGGCCGACTTCTACATGGAATAGCAACATTCCATGTAGAATCTCAAATAGTAGCAACAGTGGAGGAGTGGCCTAGTGGTTAGGGTGGTGGACTCTGGTCCTGGGGAACTGTGTTTGATTCCCACTTCAGGCACAGGCAGCTCCTTGTGACTCTGGGCAAGTCACTTAACCCTCCATTGCCCCATGTAAGCCGCATTGAGCCTGCCATGAGTGAGAAAGCGCTGGGTACAAATATAACAAAAATAAAATAGATACTATTGGAGATTCTACATGGAATGTTGCTACTATTGGAGATTCTACATGGAATGTTGCTATTCCACTAGCAACATTCCATGTAGAAGGCTGCGCAGGCTTCTGTTTCTGTGAGTCTGACGTCCTGCACATACGTGCAGGACGTCAGACTCACAGAAGCAGAAGCAGAAGCCTGCGCGGCCACATTGGTGATCTGCAAGGGCCGACTTCTACATGGAATGTTACTAGTGGAATAGCAACATTCCATGTAGAATCTGGAATAGTAGCAACAGTGGAGGAGTGGCCTAGTGGTTAGGGTGGTGGACTTTGGTCCTGGGGAACTGAGGAACTGAGTTTGATTCCCATTTCAGGCACAGGCAGCTCCTTGTGACTCTGGCCAAGTCACTTAACCCTCCATTGCCCCATGTAAGCCGCATTGAGCCTGCCATGAGTGGGAAAGCGCAGGGTACAAATGTAACAAAAATAAAATAGATACTATTGGAGATTCTACATGGAATGTTACTACTATTGGAGATTCTACATGGAATGTTGCTATTCCACTAGCAACATTCCATGTAGAAGGCTGCGCAGGCTTCTGTTTCTGTGAGTCTGACGTCCTGCACGTACGTGCAGGACGTCAGACTCACAGAAGCAGAAGCCTGCGTGGCCACATTGGTGATCTGCAAGGGCCAACTTCTACATGGAATGTTGCTAGTGGAATAGCAACATTCCATGTAGAATCTCAAATAGTAGCAACAGTGGTGGAGTGGCCTAGTGGTTAGGGTGGTGAACTGACTCCCTGCTCCCTCTGCCCCGGAACAGGAAGTAACCTATTCCGGGGCAGAGGGAGCATGGAACCAGCGGAGCCAACAGGCACGCGGCTGCTCTTCACCCCTCCAGCAGAGTGCACCCAGGGCGGACCACCCCCACCGCCCCGCCCTTGCTACGCTACTGGACTCACTGAACATTCTCCTAACATCAATGCAAGGTGACTAAAATATATTTTAACCTCCAAGTTGCAGCATCTTCTGCAGACAGGTCTTTGGCTAATACAGGGATCCTTTTACTAAGGTGCGTTGAAAAATGGTGTGCAGTAGTGTAGGCACGGGTTTTGGGCTCATTCTGATCCATTTTTCAGCGCACCTGTAAAAAAAAGGCCTTTAAAAATTTTTGCCAAGAATGGACGTGCGGCAAAATCAAAATTGCTGCGTGTCCATTTTAGGTCTGCGACCTTACTGACAGCCATTGACCTAGCAGTAAAGAATCACATGGTACCCGGGTGGTAATGGACGTGTGCCAAGTGGCATTTGACACGAGTGGGTTGATACATGCGTCTGAAAATAAAAATTATTTTGTGGACGCGTGTATCGGACGTATGTCAAAACTGAAATTACCCCAAGAGCCGCGTGGTAGCCAGGCAGTAACTCCATTTTGGCATGCATAGAGCCTTATGCAGCTTAGTAAATGGACCACAGGACAGTCAGTGACCCTGAGGAGCCAGGAGTGGGAAGCAGCCCCAGAGCCCATAAAAATATTACACTGCTTCAGGAAAATAGAGGAAGGGGAAACCTGTTTTACACCTCTTGCTGAGAGTGTTATATAATCTGGCTGGAGCAACATTTCAACCAAGGTAAAGCTCGCCACACCAGATATCCCTCTGGGGAGTAACAGCTGTACTTTAAGAACTGCAACGAAGTAAGAAGAAATAGGAAGAAAAATTTTGAAGAGTGTAACTATTAAGATTATCTCTTTTTGCCTTGCTTATATTTGCTAGAAACCGCAAATGCTGTAAATATCTAAGAAGTATTTTCCCAGTTATTTCACTGTCTGAGTGGAAGTAAAACCATTTCGCAGTTTGAAATATATCTGACCCTAAGGATTCCTTTATTAACTGAGAGAAGTGGGAAGAGAGAGCGGATTCTGTGCCAGCTGGTCTACTAGCCCCGGCTCTGCCCTCAGCGATGTGTATAGCCCCTCTGATGCTCATCTCCAACCCAGAGTTACACATACAAATAAAACTCCATATAAGTACATAAGCATTGCCACACTGGGACAGACCGAAGGTCCATCAAGCCCAGCATCCTGTTTCCAACAATGGCCAATCCAGGTCACAAGTACCTGGCAGAAACCCAAAGAGTTGCAACATTCCATGTAGAACCCCAAGGAATAGCAAGATTCTAGAATTCTAAAGAATAACAAGATTCCATGCAGAATTTCAAAGTGTAGCAACATTCCATGTAGAACCCCAAAGCGCAAGATTCTAGAATCCTAAAGAGTAACAAGATTCCATGTAGAACCCCAATGAGTAGCAACATTCCATGCAGAATCCCAAATACATAAGTACATAAGTATTGCCACACCGGGACAGACCGAAGGTCCATCAAGCCCAGCATCCTGTTTCCAACAGTGGCCAATCCAGGTCACAAATACCTGGCAAGATCCCCAAAGAAGTACAAAAAACATTTATGATGCTTATCCCAGAAATAGTGGATTTTCCCCAAGTCAATTTAATAATGGTCTATGGACTTTTCCTTTAGGAAGCTGTCCAAACCTTTTTAAAACCCTGCTAAGTTAAACGCCTTTACCCCATTATCTGGCAATGAATTCCATAGTTGAAGCTTTTGCTGGAACTCCCTGAATAAATTTCTAGCTGATTTTCAAGAGCCGCAGTCCCTTCACCAGCTCTGCTGACAAATGCACTATGCCAGTCTGTTCCTCCACCACTTATTCACTGACCTTTATTTCAGTGCAACATTTTCTGAATGTGTCTAATCACAAAATTGTTTCTATGCATAAACATTATGCACATGTGAGTATCTGTAGCATTTTCCATCCAATTAAGATCCCATTGCACTTAGGTGAATCTGACCATTTTTTTCTGAAATCCACTTTTCCCTTCATTCTCCTTTCCTGTTTCTGATAAAATTTCCTTCCATTTCCTCCCACCTCTCGTATTTTAACAATGTAAACTGCTCAGAGTGGATTGCTGAATAGGCAGTATATATGAAATATTGATTAAACTTGAAACGAGGTGAATTGCTATTCAGTATAGTAACCTTTTAGCCAAAATGTCATTCAGTCAAATTACTAGGAGATCACACAGCAGAAATGGGCAGAGATGTCTCTCCTAAATTTGATTCCTTCTACAGTAAAGTAGGTCGGGTGAAACTGTATGACCTGTGATAGTTTGGTCATGGGACCAGGATTCACCTTATGCGAGCAGAAACTTTCCCTGGGCAGGACGCTGGTTTGATCACTCATCCAAAGGACAGTTCCCTCAGCAGCAATAGTGTTATACTGGTTTAATAGTTACTCAACGTTAGACATGAGCGACACTTCCTGCAGCTGGGAATGTTCTGAAAGGTCTCTAATCCAAGAACTGGCCAAGTCAAATGCTTTTTGTGTTCAGGGATCAGAGTTAGACCCTGGCTGCTCACTATAGTCAACCTCATGGGAAAAGGTGATTTACTGAGGAAACTGAGCATCATGATTGGGTCGATAAGGGCTGCCACTGACCCCGGGACCTTGCATTGACACTGTCCTGCTAAGGGTGGCTCCTGCAGTCTCCTCCAACCTTTTATTTATTTATTTCATTTATTTGTAGCATTTGTATCCCATATTTTCCCACCAATTTGCAGGCTCAATGTGGCTTACATATGCCATAATGGCGGTTGCCATTACTGGGTAACAGAATTACAAATGGTATTACATTAAGGTGCATACATACCCTTAATGGTAAAGAAAAATAAATTATGATATTGCATGAAAGTTTCTGAGAATAAATTGGTGGAAATGAAAACGGTAACGGAATTCAAACATGCGTGGGATAATCATAAAGGAATCCTTTGCTGAAGGAATGGATCCTCAGGAGCTTAGTCAAGATCGGGAGGCGGGGCTGGTGGTTGGGAGGCGGGGATAGGGCTGGGCAAACTTATATGGTCTGTACCAGAGCCGGTGGTGGGAAGCGGGACTGGTGGTTGGGAGGCGGGGATAGTGCTGGACAGACTTGTACGGTCTGTGCCAGAGCCGGTGGTTGGGAGGCGGGACTGGTGGTTGGGAGGCGGGGATAGTGCTGGGCAGACATACGGTCTGTGCCAGAGCCGGTGGTGGGAGGCAGGGATAGGGCTGGGCAGACTTATATGGTCTGTGCCAGAGCCGGTGGTGGGAGGCGGGGCGGGTGGTTGGGAGGCGGGGATAGTGCTGGGCAGACTTATACGGTCTGTGCCAGAGCCGGTGGTGGGAGGCGGGGATAGTGCTGGGCAGACTTATACGGTCTATGCCAGAGCTGGTGGTTGGGAGGCGGGGATAGTGCTGGGCAGACTTATACGGTCTATGCCAGAGCTGGTGGTTGGGAGGCGGGGCTGGTGGTTGGGAGGCGGGGATAGTGCTGGGCAGACTTATACGGTCTGTGCCAGAGCCGGTGGTTGGGAGGCGGGGATAGTGCTGGGCAGACTTATACGGTCTGTGCCCTGAAGAGGACAGGTACAAATCAAAGTAGGGTATACACAAAAAGTAGCACATATGAGTTGTCTTGTTGGGCAGACTGGATGGACCGTGCAGGTCTTTTTCTGCCGTCATCTACTATGTTACTATATTACTATGTTACTATGGATTGTAACATACATTAGGTCATCGATTATAGACTTGCTGCTGGCACAACCTCCATAACAGTTATTCTGTTTAATATCTGAACCATGCAGCTTTTTTATTTATTTATATGTATGGATTTATTTGGATTTGGCTCTTATCTTTTCCCACTGTAGCTCAAGATGAGTTACATTCGGGTATAGTAGAAATGTTTCCTCGCTTGAAAAATAATGAACATCTCTGATCTAAATCTTTAGCATCATATCTATGTTGAATGTTCTAACGCATACTTATTAAGTGTATCATTAGTATTATGCTAACATCGTATTATATCTCTGGTATTTGAATTCCAGTGCTGTTAAATTTGTATGTTTTTGATACTGTTTCACAGTAGTTGTATTATTAGGTTTCAATGAACTGTTTTCAAGTTTACTTCATTAAGGGGCCCTTTTACAAAGCCGTGGGTAGCATGTGCCAAATTGGCATGGCCACTGGGGTAGTGTGTACGCTCGGCAGTAATTCTGAGTTTGGTGTGTGCCAAATCCCATGGTAGAAAATATTTTTCTATCATTCATTGTACACTGCCTTCAGTGAATTCCTCCAAAAAGGCGGTTTATCCATCCAAACGTATAAAACCTTACTTTCCCAGGGATTCATTCCACAACATGATCCAAACCATGGTGCTAACCCATGTAGACTACTGCAACAGTATTTACGTAGGCTGCAAAGATCAAATCATAAGAAAACTACAGACAGCACAAAACACGGCTGCCAGACTCATCTTCAGAAAAACACGCTTCGAAAGCGCGAAACCCCTCCTAGGAAGCTTACATTGGCTTCCTATTAACGCTCGCATAACATTCAAAATATGCACAATAGTCCACAGAATCATCTACAGACACGCACCAGGCCACGTGACGGAACTTATCGATCTACCAATAAGAAACGTGACGAGAACTGCAAGAACCTACCTAACCCTTCACTACCCCAACTGCAAAGGTATAAAATACAAATCTTCACATGCCACCAGCCTCTCCTTTATAGGCACACAACTTTGGAACTCACTAACCAAAGACCGGAAACTCGCAGAAAAAACCTGAAAACACATCTTTTCAAGAAGTCTTTCCCCCCTAGATCTGCCTAATCCCACACCACCTTACACCACGAAAAGTTCAGAAATGGAAAACAATAATATTAACCCCTCTCACAATATGCTAATATATCAACCTAAGCCCCGGGTGTCAGCTCAAGGGGCCCTGCCAGCTCCCCCCCCCCCCCGGGTGCAGCACGATGACACCCCCATCCTCGGCGCATCAACACCCCCAGACCCAGTGCCTACCCTCAGCTCCGTCCAACCAGCTCCCGCACCCTACTTTAAAGAAATCTCGGAATCCGTGGCGAGGCGAGGCGCGGCGCAGCGCCTCGCGCCTGCATGTAAAACAAGTGTGGATCATCTCATCAGGCCTTCCCTCACTCTGTCTGTGCCGCCCTCCGCTTATGCAACTTCCTATTTCCGCAAGGGTGGGACAGACAGAGTGAGGGAAGGCCCGATGAGATGATCCACACTTCTTTTACATGCAGGTGCGAGGCGCTGCGCCTCGCCACGGCTTCTGAGATTTCTTTAAAGGTAGGGTGCAGGAGCTGGTTGGATGGAATTGAGGAGGGTAGGCACTGGGTCAGGGGGGGTGTTGATGTGCCGAGGGGGGGGGGGGGATGTAATCGTGCTGCACCCGGGGGGGGGGGAGTGCAACGGTGAACCACCCCGGGTGGCAGCCCCCTTGCTACGCCACTGTTAATTGTACTTCTGTATTATGTACTAGACTTCTACAAATCTAAATTTCGTAACCACCTTTTTAGCAATATGTAAGCCACATTGAACCTGCCATACGGTGGGAAAATGTGGGATACAAATGCAATACATAAATAAATAACTATTTTCTACTGTGGGGTTGTTCCCGGTGGTAATTTGGAAGCGTTGCCTCGTTGGTGCGTGCTGCTTGCTTACCGCATGGATGGCGCGTGAGCCCTTACCGCTAAGTCAATAGCTGGCGGTAAGGGTTCAGGCCGAGAATAGGCATGCCTTGTTTTAATTTATGCACACGCCCATTTTCCAGCCATGGTAAAAAGAGGCCCAGCGCACACCCAAAAAGACCCACCCACACTACCGCAGGCCACGTTTTACTGTGGCTTTGTAAAAGGACCCTTATTTTATTCTTGGTTATTTTACTATTGCTATGCTGTTAACAAAATTGTAAGTTTTATGTTAAACTGCACCTCCTGTACATCACCTTGGGTGAATCTCTTCACGAAGGCAGTTAATAAATCTCAATAAATAAATAAAATCCAGCTCTATCAAAGCGTGAGCTCATATCCATTGCGTTACCTGACTGGGTAACAAGAGCATTCTCAAAGCTGCCATTCAGGAGAAACTGCAGGAATTAAAGAGACCTTCCAGCTCTAGAGGTGTCTGTAAGAAAGTCTGCAGGGATAATCTCATAGCAGACAAAAAGAGCAGATGGCTCAAACGAGTCCAGTATAAATGAAAAAGACATCACAAAGTAAAATGCAAACCATAAAATAAACATTCAAGCACATGGGTAATAACAAAAGCGCTAGATAATCTCATAACTGACATAAATAAATACAGTATAAACGGGAAGGACGTCACAATAATATACCTGTTGTCCTCGCTGTATATTATTATAATGTCCTTCTTGTTTATATTGTATGTATTTAAAACATTTGCTTTTTTTGTCTGCTATGAGAATATCCAGTGTATTTTTGTTTTAACCCAATCGTTTATATGTCTATTTGATGGCTATCCTTTTAATCACATATATATATATATTGTGATGTACTTTTAGTTTTTATCATTTATTGTTCATTATTAAATTTTTAACTGTATGTGATAATTTTGGCACCTTTTTTTATTATCGTTTCTGTGACAAAACAGTGGGTTTCTAAGCCTGTGAACTATATTATTTCATGAAGTGTGTTATCCAAATTGGCCAGCAGATGGCATTTGTTTTGTGTTTTAAAGCTGTTGCAGAAAGAGACATTGCCTTTCACCAAATTTAATCTAATGAAAATCTGCAGTACCATTGGCCAGATCACTTCAAAGTTGGTGCCCTGGGTTCTGATTGACCCTGGAGTTCAACTCCAGTCAGGAGGTAATGGATTTTCTTTAGTCTCAGCTTGGGGGGGGGGGGGGGGGGGCAGAAAGGAGAAACATCTCTGTCCTGAGACCCTGTTCAAGACTTGTGAGCAGTTAATTTCCTGAAATTCCCCAGGTGTTACCCAGGTAGTAACAAAGTGTTTAGATAGTTTTAATATCGATCCTTATTCAGTTACCTGTTATTACTGCTTGCTTTTCCATGTGTTTTATATTGTTCACTGTTCAAATTTTTCATGATAATAAATCAATTCATTTATTAGCTCTGTTTGTCCTGGACTGATTAAGAATCCTGGTGGTTTGTGTGTTGGGTCTGTGAGTGCTTTCTAGGAATTCTGCGATGTCTGGGAGTGTGGTCCCAGTAACCTAGAAATCACCGGGGAATAATGAGAGTGGGAGACTCACCCAGAGGTAAGGGAGACCCAGTCAGTGGGGTGGAGGGTGCTAGTATAGATCATGTGCCCAGGTGCAGGTGGGCCTGAGCAGTGCTGGGGACAGACCCTCCAGGTGGCCACAGTTTTAACCCCAGGTGGGTACTATGCATTCCATGACAGTTTCCATTATGCTTGTTTTATATTTATGCTCACTTGTGTATACGTTGAATTCATTCTTATCTTTTGAAAGGTTTTTCGACTCCTGACACAGGCACATATGCCGAAACACAGTCGTGTCGAGTCTATTCTACATTAGACAATTGGACTTTATGACAGAATAAAGGGTTTTGCACTAGACCTCTGGAATTCTCGTTTTCTGTTGCCTCACTTTTTCTCAGTCTTGGCAACACATTGACACATCGCTGTCCCTAGACGTTTTCACAAATCTCTAGTTTTCACAGTTTCTCAGGTCAAGTAGTTAGTCCAGCAACAAAATAATTTCCATAAAATCTGATTACAAGCAAGGCTTAGCATTTTTTGTATATTGGTCAAGATTTTGGCCTGTTGAGAATTGTGATCCAAGGCAGGGGGTAGGTAGGAGGGTTAATAAGCTGGATTATTATTATTTTTTTTCTTTATTTTTGTTTGCCAAAAGTAATCTAGAAGAAAATCCTTAAGTCTTGGCTGTGCGTGTATATATATCACAGTCGTCAGGCATCTGTTATAGAAAATTTTTAGAAACATGACTCAGAGACAGAGGGTCCAAAAATACCCAGATCACTCTCTTCTCTTGCAAAGGTAGAATTGCTATGGGAGACCTGTAACAATGCGACGAACAATGCAACAAAATTTATTTGTGAAAACTTGTGACTGACAGAAAGGAAGTGATTTCTTTCTAACGTTTCCTTTTGTAGGTGTGTGAAAAATATCTATTTATTAATCACGTCATAGATTTTTTTGAGACTATTAAAGGCAATTCTACAAAAAAGTAGGCCAAGATTTTAGCTAAGGCCTTCATAAAAGGGTGGGGGGGGGGTCTGCGATAGAAGCCAGAAAGATAGAGGGAGGGAGGGAACAGACGGAAGGAAAAATGGGAGGGAAGGAACAAGGGGAAGATAGATAGGTGGGGCAACAGCTAGACAGGACGTACGCAAAGGAGAAAGAGCCAATCAAAGATGGAGGAGGAGCGGTATGCAGAAAGAAAATTTAAATGCTAAGAGAAGACCCCACACCATTTTCCAGTTGGCATTGGAGACAGCAGCAACGCAGGAACCCCGTTCTACAATTAGTTCTAAGACCACTGCTTTTTAACATATTTATAAATGATCTAGATATGGGAGTAACTAGTGAGGTAATTAAATTTGCTGATGACACAAAGTTATTCAAAGTTGTTAAATCACAAGAAGGTTGTGAAAAATTGCAAGAGGACCTTGCAAGACTAGGAGACTGGGCGTCTAAATGGCAGATGACATTTAATGTGAGCAAGTGCAAAGTGAGTAGAATCTATCAAAAATTAGAGTAGAATCTAAATATGATGTTATTTGAATAGAGATCTATTTAGTTGATGAGTTTACAAGTGCAAAGTGATGCATGTGGGAAAAAGGAACCCGAACTATAGCTACGTGATGCAAAGTTCCACATTAGGAGTCACCAACCAGGAAAGGGATCTAGGCGTCATCATTGATGATACGTCTAAATCCTCTGTTCATTCTGTGGCGGCAGCTAAGAAAGCAAATAGAATGTTAGGTATTTATTAAGAAAGGAATGGAAAATAAAAATGAGGATGTTATAATGCCTTTGTATCGCTCCTTGAATACTGTGTTCAATTTTGGTCACCACATCTCAAAAAAGATATGGTGGAATTAGAAAAGGTACAGAGAAGAGTGACGGAAAGCAGTTGAAGCCGGCCAAAATCAGCTTTCGATTATACCGATTTGGCCGGGTTTAGGAGATGGCCGGCCATCTCCCGATTTGTGTCGGAAGATGGCCGGTCATCTCCTTCGAAAATAAGCAGGATGGTTGTCTTGATTACATGGTTTAATATTATTTTGTAACCTGCCCTGAGACTTATGTAAGGCAGAATAAAAATCAAGGCAAGTAAATAAATAAATCACTCAACTTAAAAAAAAAAATCTAAGGGGGTCTTTTACTAAGGTACACTCACGTTTTTAGCGCTCGCTAAATGTTAGAGACGCCAATGCATTCCTATGGGCATCTCTAATGTTTAGCGTTAGCCCAATTTTAGTGTGCGCTAAAAACGTGAACGCGCCTTAGTAAAACTGGGGTCTAAGTCAGGAGCTTTCACAGCCTACCTGGGAACTCATGCATTGTGTTATTTCCAAAGGCTTCACTTACCCTACATCTGAAACAATTGTTCACATCATTAGCTCCTCTTATATTGATGTATGTGGGTGACATGAGCCTTCTGTTTCAAGAAATGTTTGGGTGATGCATTTACTTATGGGAATGGTTTGCAGCTCCTGTGCATTCCCAGCATCCCTGCTTTCCAAGCTACACAACAAGCAACTCTCCCTCCCATGACTAATTACAAATGTACTTGCTTCACTCTCTTCCCCTGGTGTTTTTGGAATTGAATTAAGATATCTTTCCCTTTCATCTTTAATTTAGAGTTTAAGTTATTGGCATATGTGTGTGTGTGTATTTGCATGTGTGAGTGTACAATATTCTAGTCTGTGATTACTGTTAGGGAAGCAGTTCAACAAATGTCTCAGTCATTAGTACTCAAGTACCACTGAATTAATTAGACATGAAACAGTGAATAAAATAACAGTGTGTAACTAATGCGGAACATAGAATTAAAGCTTTTTCTAAAATGTAAATGGGTCCCTATCGCGGGAATAGCTAGAGTGTTTCCTGTTTCTCTTATAATCTTCCAGAAGCTGTGGACGTGTTGAGACCCAGAACATTCCTCCACTACCAGAAGGGGGAGTTTAGGGACCCTTGTGGGAGAAAGAATTTTATGAACGAGTGTTTTGTGGGGTGAGACAACAGCCTGGTCTGACCATAGTTCTTCTCTCCAACACTAGATATTATCCTGGATCCAGACTGGAATTGGAACTGGAACCAGTTGGCTAAGAAAGGGAGACTTGCTGTGCTATTGGCAAAGCCAAGAAATGATAATAATCTCGCTGGAAGGATCACGCTTCAGAGCTCTGGAGGTTGTGATGGAGAAGAGCATCTATTGCTGTTGACTTTTGCATCCAATAGAATCCATGTGTGGGATTGGGCTCCACCTTTTGTAACAATTCTGATCTAGGATGAAGTTTGCAGGGCTGGCTCAAGAATTGGATTGGACACTGCTGGAGAGCACTTATAAATCTGTGGGTTAGATATGTTTTGTGATACAGAATCGGAGTCAATAGCTTCTCCTGACTCTTACGACTTTAGTGCTTGAATTGAATTGGACATTAGGGGGTAATTCCACAAAGTTGGCCAAGTACACGAATAAATGACCAGGATATTGGCATATATGCATGTAAATGTCACAGGTCTGGCTAAGCGTTATTCTATAACAAGGTATCTAAATGGGATGGCGGGAAGATTAAAGATGGGCACACAGATGGGAGGAATCTGGTTGGAGCGTGACGGGGTGCATATTTATGAGCAGAAATGATCTAGTGAACTTGGTGCAAACGCCTACCCCAGCTCCATAGCAAGTGCTCATAGCTAAGCCACACACACGTATCTAACCTGTTTACATTAGTATTCTCTAAAGGAAAGTAGGCACCTAAGTACCACAGTACAGGCCACTGTTACACAGCTGCCCTTTGGTTGCTCATATTCTTTATGGACTATTTAAATCTACAGTTGGAACTTGATGGCACCGATGAAGAAACTGACATCTTTGCTACATTATAGTTTAACTGCTCATATCAAAATAAAACACATTCCTAGGAAACAGTGAACCTGGCACGGAAATCAAATTTCTTGTTATTTTTCAGCTGCATTGTTCTCGATTTGATAGTCTTTTGGATAGAGCATAAATATTTATGTCAGACCTGGAACCAATCTGTGGAAGACATGGGTACATAAACTTGGGCCAACGTAAACAAAGAAGAACCAAAGCCTTTGCAGACGTGAAGACACACAGGAAACAGCGAGGTTCTAAAAGCTTACTGTCCAACAACTAAGACTCAACGTGGCCACTTTTTGGCCTACAACAGATCATTTGCTGTTGATGATGGGAAGTGAATTTTAGCATTTTCCATTGTGTTGCACAAAGGTGATAATTTGGGGTCGCACAGACAACCTTTGGAGACTCCTGAGGCAGGCGAGATAGGCTGAAACATGGCCATGTCGAGTCTTGGTTGTTGGACAATAAACTTTTAGAAGCGTTGTCTACATAAACTTTGGACCTTTTAGTTAACATTGTATAGGAAAATATGCCATCTTCGTATATTAATGCCCATAGCTCTAACTAGCTGAACATATACATCATTATTAACATATATATTTAAATTTTCATAAGTATGAATATTTACACATATGAATAGATTTTCAAGTTTCCAAACTATGGATAGAAATGCAATAACAAAGGTTAGCAACTGGATCCGAAATCCATTTTTGTGTTTTCTCTTCATTGTATTTATGAACTACAAGTGCAAAGATAGATGTAAGGGAATACACGCAGGTAACAGGAATCAGCTGCTAACCTTAGATCCCGTTCTTCCTAGTCTTTTGGTTCCAGTTCAGATATAGGCCACTTGTAAACCTGATAAAATATTTTAGAAACCGAGAATATCTTTTTTTGCAATGAAAGTGAAGGTCGGAGTTGAGCCAAGCCGGTCACAAAGAACCACACTGTGGTTTGGAGTTCCTTGTTCTGAAGGATCCAAACCAGTTTCTCCACCTACCACGTACAACTTCTTTGTCATAGATTATCGTAATTTACAGTTCTAAATAGCTACATCGGTGGTTCTCAAACACCATTTGGAGATCTGTGCTATGAAAATCTTCTGATAGGTTCTTTGGGGAAAGACAAACAGGCGTTCATTAATATTAAAGTCAAATAACTCTGAGACATATGTGTACAATGTAAAGAAAGACTTACTCTGTAATCACTAGAGGTCACATAAAATATAGGGAGGAAGGCGAGCCAGATAATGCACGTCGTATACATTGTAAAACCGATGAATTTGGCCTCGTTGAAATTCTCTGGGCACTTCCTCGTTTTGAAGGCATACACTGTGCATAAAATTACAAGGACCACGTCATATGTTAAAGAGATTAACATACTGGAATCTTTGACATTGCATTTTAATATAACAGTTTCCCGTTTTTCAGGAATTGTGTACCTTCTGGTGCCAGGGGATTCCAGCATGAGCCAGACAAACACAATTACAATCTGTACCGAGATCAGGCTGAGGCATATGACAACCTGAGAGCTTGGGCTGATGAATTTGGGCCTCTGAGCACCTTCTTTGACACCACTGAATATTCGGGCTATGCGGTTCGTCTTTGTCAGAAGGGCCGAGTAGCAAACTACAAAAGAACTTCCCAGGCCTAGGCGCCGTAGCGTGCAAATGACAGGAGAAGGCTTGGCTATGAAAAAGAAGGTCATACAGTAACACATGAAGACTCCAAACAGTAAGATGTAGCACAGCTCTCGGCCTGAAGCTTTCACCAGTGGTGTGTTGTTGTGCTTGATAAAGACAGCTGCGACCATGCAGGTGCAAACAAAGCCAAGGCATGCGATAGTGACGGGGCCTATCGCCCAGGCATCTTCCCACTTGACGTAGTCTTCAGGAAGATCAAAACAGCCCATCAGGTCTGAAGTTGGCCACCGTCCAAGTCCACAGTCAAGGCAGGTGAACTCATCGGATAGGTATTCATAATGCTGGCAGGGAATGCAGTTCCAACAGCAAACGTCTCCGGGCTGTATAATCTTCATTTCATTCGGAGCACATGGATCACTGCACTGGGAGGTGGGGATTGAGTTTCTGGACCAGTGAATCAAATCCATGTCCAGCGACAGGGTTTCTGCCCACTGACCGACTCTGATGTAAGAATGCCGACCTCCTTTGTACTGGAAATTGAACACATTGTACCGTCCGAGTCCATCCCCATAGGTGTCGAACTTGACCACACTGTCTGCAAAATTGGGAGGGCTGAATGGAGCTGTGAAAACAAGAATAGAAAGCATTTTAGTTTCAGCACATTTTTTTGAATGCTTTCGAATAAAAGCCGTTAGTGGAGCAGGGTTAAAATTTTTTTTTTTTTTTGACAAGTTCCTGGAAGAAAAGTCCATCAATTGTTATTATGGTGGACTTGGAGAAAATCTGCTGCTTATTCCTGTGATAAGTTTATGAAATCTATTTTACTGTTCTGGGATCCTGACAGATACTTGTGACTTTGATTGGCCACGGTTGAAAACAGGATACTGGACTTGATAGACCTTTGGTCTGTCCTAATACAGCAACTACTTATGTACTTGTGTACACAGGAATCAAAATCCCTAATACATATTTTATTTAGTTTCTTCCACTAGTAGAAAACAGCGTGAATAGCGCTTGCTAAAGTGAAACAAAACAAGCATTTTCTAGCTGCAGACCTCTATTGAATAGTTTTCTCCCTGTAAACGTTCAGAAACATAGAGATAAATCAAGCCTGTACCCAACAGCTGTCCCAGGGCAAAATAAACTTTAATTGGAACACAATAACTGACAGCATATAATATATGAAAACAGTCGTATGAAGGCAGTGCTGCTGTGATATAGGTATGAAATGAGATGCCCTATTTTACCAGTGGCCTTGATTAGCTTGTTCATGAAAAAAAGGGCAGGTACGTTGGCTAAAAGAAGAAATTCCTGTACTTTACAAATCTGGAAATTCAAACAAATATTTGTGTATGCTATTTATTTATTTATTTATTGGTGCTTGCATCTTACATAATCCAAACGTTAATTATTCAGTTCTATGTGGCTTACAATAATTAAGGCTAGAAATGCATACAAAATATTTTTACAAGTATGAAGAAAACATTCACAGTGAGATTTTGAAATGAGCAAACAAGTAAAGATACCATAACAGTTGCTGTTTAGTTCCTTGTCTAACAAATTCAGAATTTCTTAAAAAGGAACGACTTGAAAAATTTGCAAAATATTAGATAATTGGTAATCCTTTTTATCTCACTAGGGGGGTCCTTTTACAAAGGCGTGCTGAAAAATGAATGGCCTGTGGTAGTGTAGATGCGGGTTTTGGGCGCATGCAGATCCAAGCACACAACTGTGGAACGCACTCCCAAAAGCCGTGAAAACAACGTACAACCACTTAAACTTCCGGAAATCATTAAAAACCAACCTGTTCGAAAAGGCATACCCTATCGACCCACCTTAAATTCCTAAACCCTGCAACACAACGAAACCAAAGCTTGTAATAGACATTGTATACCTCTTCCTCTATACGATTCCCCAATGTGTCTATAACACATGAACCTTATTCGACCACAACAACTCTTTGTATTTGTTTCTCTACCGGAGATGGCGAACGCCTCTACGGTACTATGTAAGCCACATTGAGCCTGCAAATAGGTGGGAAAATGTGGGCTACAAATGCAACAAACCTTTTTAAAACTCCGCTAAGCTAACTGCCTTTACCACATTCTCTGGCAACGAATTCCAGAGTTTAATTACACGTTGAGTGAAGAAACATTTTCTTCAATTCGTTTTAAATTTACTACATTGTAGCTTCGTCGCATGCCCCCTAGTCCTAGTATTTTTGGAAAGCGTGAACAGACGCTTCACATCTACCCGTTCAACTCCACTCATTATTTGATAGACCTCTATCATATCTCCCCTCAGCCGCCTTTTCTCCAAGCTGAAGAGCCCTAGCCGCTTTAGCCTTTCCTCATAGGGAAGTCGTCCCATCCCCTTTATCATTTTTGTCGCCCTTTTCTGCACCTTTTCTAATTCCACTATATCTTTTTTGAGATGCGGTGACCAGAATTGAACACAATATTTGAGGTGCGGTCGCACCATAGAGCGATACAAAGGCATTATAACATCCTCATTTTTATTTTCCATTCCTTTCCTAATAATACCTAACATTCTATTTGCTTTCTAAGCCGTAGCAGCACACTGAGCAGAAGGTTTCAACGTATCATCAACAACGACACCTAGATCCCTTTCTTACGACACCTAGATCCCTTTCTTATTTAGCAATGCTTTTGATTTGGAAGGGGATTGACTGAGGGTACTGGATTTCTGGGGTTAGGAGAAGGATTTTATGTGATGTATTTTATGTCTAGATCATGTAATGTATTTTCTGTTTAGATAATTATGGATGCAATATTTTGTAAACCACCTAGAGTTTGAGATAGGATGGTATATAACTGTGATATAACATAAAAATAAAATAAATGTTTAGTCTGCTGTAGAGCTCACCCTGGCGAATGCTTTCTCTTTGTCTCCATTCTCCAGGTTCCCTGGGTGAGCAGGGGCTTTCTATCTGATGGACCTTGGTGAGGTAAGAGCCAAGCCTGGTCCCCGAACAGTATCCTGGTTCAATGGCTGGGAACTGACGCCAAAAACAGTGACCCTCCCTGAGCTCAGTATGTATGGGAGACAAACTTCCCTCCCGATCACCTTGTCAGTCAGGCAGAGAGGTGCAGCTTGACTTCTTGTATTTTGGGAGGGTGTTAAAAGCTCTGGTACTGCTGAACAGGCAGAACTTTACCCATCTGTACATTAATGTTTAAAATGTTGTTATCCTACTTTGGAGAGGAGAAGCAGCCTTATGGTTAGTGCCGTGGGCTGAGAACTGGGTTCAATTCTCACTGCAGCTCCTTGCAATGCTGGGCAAGTCACTTGACCCTCCATTGCCCCAGGTACAAAAACTTAGATTTTCATCCATTTTGAAACCCCAATGTCTTCTAGCCCAGTCGTCTCATCTACAAACCTCAGCTAGAAGCCACCAACACAATCTAAGAATGGCTGTGAGGGAAGGCTCTTGGTGTCACATGAACCACAATAAAGGCAAACCAAGATTGATCTGGACGCTCAAAAGGCAGAAGGATGCTGTGCACCCAAAATAAAAACTCCCCATCTAGTGAAATTCCAACATAGAGCTTGGATTCCGACCCTGAGAAGATGAACATCAGTGGATGTGTCTCCATATTTATTCTTGACAGTTTAACCGCTGCTGACACATCGGATGACAATGACCTCCCAGTGGCACTTCCTGTTACACATGTAATATCTGTTGTTCGCTGGGGAGTAATTTTACTGTAGTGAAAGAGTCTGAAAGTTTAATAGATTAGGATGGACTTTGAAACCATTTGTCTCTCTATATGTCTCAGATCTAAACAACTAGGGCTATCAAAAGCTGAAAATTCATCATCCATCTTTTTTCTTCAACATATTGATTTGGCTTCTGCAGTAACAGTGGCTGGTCATGCACTCTCTCATCCTATGTGGTATTTGGGAATAGAGAAATAGTCAGAGCTAGCACTGTGACCTTCTCCTGATCGATAATTTTCACATGTAAGATAGAAAAATGCTCCTGCTGCCTTTCTTTTGAACACAACCTCGAGAAAAGGCAACTCAGGTTTTAACTAAGTTCTGTTACACCTCTGAAAAGCACAAGAGGTAAAAAGCTAGCCCAGGTACCAAGTAAGGGGCCCTTTTAATTAGCCACGTAATGCGTGTCAATTCCGAGTTACCACCCATCTACCACGTGGCTCTTGCAGTAATTTCATTTTTGCTGCACATCTGCTACACGCGTCCAAAAAATATTTTTATTTTCTGGCACGTGTCAGCTACGTGCGCCATATGGCAGTTGACATGCATAGGTCATTACCGCCCAGTTACCATGTGAGACTTTACCGCTAGGTCAATGGCTGGCATTAAGATCTCAGACCCAATATGGACATGTGTCAATTTTCATTTTGCCGCACGTCCATTTTCGGCAAAAATTTAAAAAAAGCCCTTTTTTGCAGGTGTGCTGAAAAATGATTCTGCACACGCCCAAAACACGCGTCTACATTACCGCAGGCCATTTTCAGCGCACCTTAGTAAAAGGACCCCTAAAACAGTTATACTCCTCAAGGTCTTTTAGCACAGACTTCCCAGATTCTGTATTAGTGTACAGTATTTATGCTGGTTGATTCATTCCATCATGTGTGTGACTTCCGTTTCAACAAAAGTAAAATCTCAATTGGTCTGGTTTTGGAATTAAGTGAAATGAGAAATCACTAATATGAGAAGAATCACAAGTACAAAACAGGAGCTCAAGAACTTATGCCATAAAGCAACCCAGGTTCTTCGGAGTAGGGATGGACCGATGGGTTTTCACAAATTGAGGAAGCAAAGGTAGCATGCAAAAATAATCAAACATTCAATGCTAAGTAAAATGTGTGATTTGCTTTTCTAATAAAGATTTTTTGGTCTCTCAGTTTGTAGAAACTACTCTGAAGAACCTGTATAAATAGCACGAATATTCATATTTAACATATTCATAACTATATGCAAGTTTTTTTAAATAGAAAAATTAGAATAGATATTTTTTAATGACCTTTGATAAAGAGAAAAGACTAAGCACGCTTAATCTTTATGGAGTTTGCTGGAAATTAAAATCTTTCATTTACCCAGAGAAGTACTGCACGAGGATTTCTCCCACTGCCATACTAATGACCCTTAGCCTTGTTCTTCCTCTCCACCTTCTATAGTCATGTCAAACTCAACAAGGGTGACAATTGGGGCATCTGATGATGAAAACAGTTTAGTAATAAAGAAATCTGTCCCTATGAGTAATGAGGAAAAAGCAGACATACTAAACAAATACTTCTGTTTGGTATTTACGGAAGAATATCCTGGAAAACGAACACAGATAGTTGGGAAGATACTGCACCATTCACAGATGAAAATGTTTATGAACAACTTGCAAGCCTGAAAGTAGAAAAAGCTGTGGGACTGGATGAGACCCATCCTAGGATACTATCAGGCTTATTTTCGAAAGAGAAGGGCGCCCGTCTTTCGACACAATTCGCAAGATGGGATTGGTTCTCACAGGGTCGCCCAAATTGGCATAATCGAAAGCTGATTTTGGGCATCCTCAACTGCTTTCCATCGCGGAGATGACCAAAGTTCATGGGGGGGGGGGGGGGGGGGGTCAGAAGCATAGCGAATGCGGGACTGGGGCGTACTTAACACACAGGCGTCCTCGGCCGGTAATGGAAAAAAGAAGGGCGTCCTTGACGAGCACTTGGCCGACTTTACTTGGTCCATTTTTTCTTGCGACCAAGCCTCAAAAAGGTGCCTGAACTGACCAGATGACCACCAGAGGGAATCGGGGATGACCTCCCCTTACTCCCCTAGTGGTCACTAATCCCCTCCTACCCTAAAAAAACTTTGAAAATATTTTTTGCCAGCCTCAAATATCATACCAAGCTCCATCACAGCAGTATGCAGGTCCCTGGAGCAGTTTTAGTGGGTGCAGTGCACTTCAGGCAGGCGGACCCAGGCCCATTCCCCCCCCTACATGTTACACTTGTGGTGGTAAATGCGAGCCCTTCAAAATCCACCAGAAACCCACTGTACCCACATCTAGGTGCCCCCTTCACCCCTTAGGGCGATGCTAGTGTTGTGCAGTTGTGGGGAGTGGGTTTTGGGGGGCTCAGCACCCAAGGTAAGGGAGCTATGCACCTGGGAGCAATTTGTGAAGTCCACTGCAGTTCCCCATAGGGTGCCTGGTTGGTGTCCTGGCATGTGAGGGGGACCAGTGCACTATGAATGCTAGCTCCTCCCATGACCAAATGGCTTGGATTTGATCGTTTCTGAGATGGGCGTCCTCGGTTTCCATTATCGCCGAAAACTTGGGATGACCATCTCTAAGGACGACCATCCCTAAGGTCGACCTAAATGTTGAGATTTGGGCATCCCCGACAGTATTATCGAAATGAAAGATGGCTGCCCATCTTGTTTTCATAATACGGGTTTCGCCACCCCTTCGCTGGGACGTCCCGCAAGGATGTCCTCAGGAAAACATGGGCGCCCCGTTTGATTATGCCCCTCCACAGGAGTTAAGAGAGTCTCTAGCAGGTCTTCTTAAAGATTTGTTTAATAGATCCTTGGAGATGAAAGAGGTTCTGCAGGATTGCAGAAGAGCAGATGTGGTTCCTCTTCACTAAAGTGGTATCAAAGAATAAGTGCAAAGCTACACTTTGGTAGTTGGACAAGTAATTGAGATGCTGCTCAAGGAAAGAATAGTGAACTTCCAACAGATTGCAAGATCCAAGGCAACACAGTTTTACCAAAGGAAAACCTTGACAAACAAATCTGATTGATTTCTTTGACTCGGTGAAGAATACACACTAGATGTAGTCTACTTGGATTTCAGCAAAACTTTTGAAACAGTTCCTCGTAGGAAGCTCACGAATAACATAAGAGGGTTGAAGTTTGGATCCAAAATGGAGAACTGGATTAGAGCGTGGTTGCCTGACAAACATCAGAGATTAGTGGTAAATGGAATTCACTCAGAGGAAAGGAAGGTGAATAGTGGAGGTGCCTCAAGGATCGATTCTGAGGCTGATTCTACTCAATGTATTTGCAAGTGACATTGCTGAAGGGTTAGAAGGAAACGTTTGCCTTTTTGTGGATGACATGAAGATTTGCAACAGAGTGGACACCCCAGAGGGGATGGACAACATGGCAAGTGATCTACAAAAATGAGAAGAAAGGTCTAATATTTTGCGGTTAAAATTAAAGCAAAGAAGTGCAGAGTGATGCATTGGGGGAGTAGAAATCCAAAGAAGATGTATGTGTTAGGGAGCAAAAGGCTGATATGCATGGCCTAGGGAAAGGGACCTTAGAATGATAATGTCTGAGGATCTCAGACACAGGTTTGAATTCGCAGGTTGACTCCTCTCCTCCTGCTCCTTGAGTTGGCTGGAGGGGGCAAAAGAGTGTGACAACATGGTGGCCTTAAAAAGAAAGCAAAAAGAAGGAAGGAATATATATGGGATCTCCAAATGTACAGGATAGTGAGGAAAAAATACCAAACAATTAATCAAAATAAGGTCAAAGGAACCTTGTTTTCTTAAAGCATCCTTTAATGCTTCAAACAGAGAAAAATACACTCGACCACAACTAATGTTGCACCAAGCGTAAGACTCCTGCTTCGGAGTTGGTGTTGTGTCAGGAGTCATACAATCCAATAGTTATGTCACACAGGTTTAACAGCGAGCTTCAGTTTGTAATAATCCAAACCACAAGGGTGCTGAGGAGCGCGTCGGCATGATGGAAGTAATTGCCGACAGTTCACACGCTGGTGCGCTCCTCAGGACCCCTGTGGTTTGGACTATTACAAACTGAAGCGAGTCTCTGTGTGAATCTGTCCTACCCTCTCTATTTCCCTTCGTTTTTCTATCTTTCTACGTAAGTGGTCCTCAGTCCTCTTTGCCTTTCTCCCTTCTCTGTCCCTCAGTCCAGAGAGGAGAGTAACACTTCCTGGCTTTTTATCCGCTTCCAGCCCACATTTGCTTTCCAGTAATTTTTCCATCTCAAGGGCTTTGCAGGCCAGGGTGAGTGTCCTCTGACCCATCCTCCAAAAGTGTTTCCACCACACTGCCTGTTGGAAAAATCCATTGATAATGGAGCATGATATGATCTCATTATCACTTACTGAACTCAAATTGTTATTAAGTGAGAGCAACCGAGGTAAAACAGATCATTTACATAAAGCGTGCTCTGCCCTCAAACCAGTGCGTGAACTTCCCCGTTCACTGAAAACCCAATTAATTTTGATTTCCTGCTACCTTGATGGATTTTCTGTTGAAAGCATTTAACATCCTCAGCCAAATATGTCTGGTGCTTAGGATGACAAACCTAATTTGCAGGTACTTTCCAGTGTGAAATGTACAGTTGATCAATGAAAAGAAAAGAGAACATCTGAGCAGAAGAGAAAATGTGATGTTCAGCAGCTGGGAGAGGATGGAGTGGCTGCTGTCCCGTTTCATCATTCTCATTACTTCACATCCTTTTTTGGAAGCTGCTTAACACCGACTAAGTTTAAGGTTTACAGCTAACTTCCCGAGAACAGAAGAACACACAGGAGCCAACTTTCCAAAATGATTGGGGGTGCTAAACTCAATGGAAGTTATCCCATCACTAGACACAGTCAAGAAATTTGCTCAATATTGGGGGGTGCTCCAGCACCCACAGAGCTGGCTCCTATGCAAGAACATAAGGTCCATCAAGCCTGGTATAATGTTTCCAATGGTGTCCAATCCAGGTAGTTCCTGGCAAACTCTCAAAACTGTACAAAACATTTTCTGCTGCGTATCCTAGTAATAAGTAGTGGATTTTTCCCCCAAGTCCAACATAATAATAGCTTATGGACTTTTAGGAAGTTATCCAGAGATTTGCATATAATGGAGACAGTGCATGCAAATCAAGTTCATGCATATTCATTGTGGATATCCTGAAAACCTGACTGGAAAGCAGGTACTCCAGGACTGGACTTGGGAAACACTGACATAGAAACAGGATTTGAACCTTTAATGGGGCCTTATCTTTCACTTGTGGGAATAGCAAACAGATTTAGGGCGTCTTTTCCTAAGGCGCGCTCACGTTTTTAGCGTGCGCTAAAATTGTGGGCGCGCTACACGTTAGAGACACCCATAGGAATGAATTGGCGTCTCTATCATTTAGCGTGCCCAAAATTTTAGCGCACGCTAAAAACGAGAGCGTGCCTTAGTAAAAGACGCCCTTATTGATGTCTTGGCGAAGGATAAGGTTCTTGCATTTTGACGATTAATGCGACTGCTCTTGGTGTCTTTCCTATTACTATAGTACATAAGTATTGCCATATTGGGAAAGACCAAAGGTCCATCGAGCCCAGCATCCTGTTTCCAACAGTGGCCAATCCAGGTCACAAATACCTGGCAAGATCCCAAAAATGTACAAAACATTTTATACTGCTTATCCCAGAAATAGTGGATTTTCCCCGAGTCCATTTGATAACGGTCTATGGACTTTTCCTTTAGGAAGCCGTCTAAATTTTTTTAAAACTCCGCTAAGCTGACCGCCTTTACCACATTCTCTGGCAACGAATTCCAGAGTTTAATTACACGTTGAGTGAAGAAAGTTTTTCTCCGATTCATTTTAAATTTACAACATTGTAGCTTCATCGCATGCCCCCTAGTCCTAGTATTTTTGGAAAGCGTGAACAGATGCTTCACATCTACCTGTTCAACTCCACTCATTATAGAGATCTTTTTATTTATCATTGTGTTTCTTTGTCTTCGTATGTTTTTATTGTATAAAATTGTGAACCACTTTGGTCCACTCATGTTAAGTGGCATACTAAATTTTTAATAAACAGAAACAATAGTAAACATTTTTGAACGTTTTAGGGCAGAGAGGCCTCTTCAGAACATGACCGCTCCCAGGAGTTCAGAGGGAATCGTGCTGAAGCAGGTTAAACAATTTAAAAGATAGACATTGAGGCTGCAACTTCCTTCTACGTTTAGAAAAGCTTTCTTTGATTCTCCGAGGCACCTGCATTATATGAATGTCAGCCCAAGGTCACAAGGAATAGCAAACGTGTTTTCTGAGAAACCAAAGCAATTACTTTAACAAAAGGCTTGATTAAGCAGGCCCACAGTCAGCCCTGTTAATGCCTGCTATTCTTCAATAGTAACAGTACCCAAATCTGTCCTAGGGGACCCTCCAGCCAGTTGGGTTTTCAGTCTTTCCGTGATGAATACACCTGTGATAGATGTGAATGCACTTGCTTTCTTCCACACAAATTTCTATTGAGTATTCACTGCATCTATCCTGAAACCCCAAGTGACTGGGGCCACTCAGGACAGGTTTGGGACTCATTCTTCCAAGGGTTGAACTGAGCACTGATGGAAATAGCCCTCCCGCCCTCCCCCCCCATGTGAGAGGAGTTCTTTCTCCTCAGATAAAGAAAAAAAAATTTGCCTAGGTCTCTCATTTCTAATTCATAAGCCCTCCTGCAGGGTAATTTCTGAAGACCTTGACTTGCTTGAATTGATGTTAAGCTCTTTTAATTTTACATTATTCACTTTGGGAAGAGGCCGGCACAAGAGTCAGTGGGAACAGAAAGTACTTTACCCCAGTAATCAAACTGCAATTACAAAGGAGATTAAATGGAGGCTCTGAGCAGACAAACTGCACCCCGAAGGTTACCAGATAGGGAGGCCAGTCCTAGAATATAGCATGGGGACCCCCTGCAGGCTTGTTAGTGTCTTTAAATTAAATTCCAGGGTGACAATTGACTGTTTTCTCTTTCCATTTCATAACCAACATTAATACATTGAAAACGTAATCTCCCTCATTCTGTAAATGAATTTCCCTTCTATGAGTGAAAGACCTGAAGCTCTGCTTCAGCTGGTCATGGCTGCCTTCTTTGCTGACTTCAGGCAGGTTAAAAAACTGAATGCGAGGCCCCTTCACCCTCTTCCTAACCTCCTTGAACTCTGTGTGCCCTCAGACATTTTGGAAAACAAATATTTACTTAAAAAGTACTTAAATTATAGCTCTGGTTGCATTATTACCTACCTGTGCTGTGCTGCAAAATGTGAAGGAAAACAAACTCCGTGACTTTCCCAGCTTTTCAGAATGAGTGTGAGTTGCTAAACGCAGTGCAAGCTTACCCTCTCCCCTTCTGGCTGAAAATCCCAAAACACTGTGGTCCATATAAACTAATCTACTACAACGAGATTCCTGAATTTTCACTCTAGTTACTAAAATTTAATAACTCTTCATATAAAGTAACTACCATAAGTAAATATAAATTCTTTATTAGTATCAAAAAGAAACTTTTTTTTTTCACAATACTCCAATACATTTCACCAAGTTCTCCTGCTTTCCTATCTCACACATTCACAGCTCTAGCAAACCTTCTTTCACAACCTACCATTATATGAAGAGAAAGAAAACAACCACAGATTTTTTTTTCTTACATTTGTACCCCGCGCTTTCCCACTCATGGCAGGCTCAATGCGGCTTACATGGGGCAATGGAGGGTTAAGTGACTTGCCCAGAGTCACAAGGAGCTGCCTGTGCCTGAAATGGGAATCGAACTCAGTTCCTCAGTTCCAAAGTCCACCACCCTAACCACTAGGCTACTCCTCCACTGTTGCTACTAGTTGAGATTCTACATGGAATGTTGCTATTCCACTAGAAGTCGGTCCTTGCAGATCACCAATGAGGCCGCGCAGGCTTCTACATGGAATGTTGCTAGTGGAATAGCAACATTCCATGTAGAATCTCCAATAGTAGCAACATTCCATGTAGAATCTCCAATAGTATCTATTTTATTTTTGTTACATTTGTACCCTGCGCTTTCCCACTCATGGCAGGCTCAATGCGGCTTACATGGGGCAATGGAGGGTTAAGTGAATTGCTCAGAGTCACAAGGAGCTTCCTGTGCCGGGAATTGAACTCAGTTCCTCAGTTCCCCAGGACCAAAGTCCACCACCCTAACCACTAGGCCACTCCTCCACATATATATATCATTCAAGTACTATTGAAAAGGGCGGAGGAAGCCGAATCATGAAGCAACGTGCAGTGGAGAAGTACAATTTTCATATTACAATGATGCTAGAACAGAAATGGCCCTAAGATCAGCAAGCATAGTGACATTATAGTGAGAAACTTTCTAGATTGAAGAACGTTTATTAACAACAGGAAGCAGCCGTAGAGTGGAAAATAACAAGGAGTAAATGATTTTTAGAAAAAAAACACTGCTATGAAAAAACAATAAGGATTATTATATGTATGGGACATCTCTGTACCTTTTCAATGAATCTGTGTGAGTTAAGGTAGAGAGTATGAATGTGGTAGGTTGTGAAAGAAGGTTTGCTAGAGCTGTGAATGTGTGAGATAGGAAAGCAGGAGAACTTGCTGAAATGTATTGGAGTATTGTGAAATAAGTTCTCTTTTTGATACTAATAAAGAATTTATATACAGTTACTTTTATGGGAGGAAAGATTCAGATTTTCTCTGATGTTTCCAGATGGACACAGGAGGGAAGGAAGAAGTTTCTCTCTGTGCGGCAGGAAGCTTTGAACGTGGGATAATGAGCGGAGTAGAGCGGAGAGATGTGAAGCGATTGTTTACACTTTCAAACAACAACAAAACCAGAGGACACAAGATGAAGCTAGAATATGGTAGATTTAAAACAAAGAGGAGAAAGTTTTTCTTTACTCAGCGTGTAGTTAGACTCTGGAACTCGTTGCCGGAGAATGTAGTGACAGCAGCTGGCCTTACGGAATTTAAAGGGGGTTTGGACAGATTCCTGAGGAAAAATCCATTGAACATTATTACATTTTTTTTTTTTTTGGTGGTGGTGGTGGTGGGTTGTCGGGTTCTTGAAGCCTGGATTGGCCGCTGTCGGAGACAGGATGCTGGGCTTGATGGACCCTTGGTCTTTCCCAGTATGGCGGTGCTTATGTGAGCTAGATTTCAGTCAAGGTTTCCATGTAAATGTGTATTACAGATTCGCAATGTTAGTTTTCATTTCTTTGAGCCTTCACAGCGTCGTTCCTTCTTGGATGCAAGAACTCCTAAACAAGATTCGTAATGGCTACTGGTCCTTTTAAGAGTTTAGGTGCAGTTAAAGTGGAATTGTGAATAAAATGCAATAGCCCAATTTGTGGTAAGGGCCGTCAGAGAGCAGATAGAAACATAATCATCGAAACACGCTGCCGTTGCATGCTGGGTAACCTTACCATGATCTTTTACACTGCTGAAGGGTCTGAACAATGATTTCAAGAGTTGCATCTCTACTGCTCATCTCTCCTCTCTCGAGAGGAGGAGCCACATGGTTTCAGGAACCACAGGATAAGTCATTCAACCCCAAAGATCTGGCTCCTTATTATATGGCTCACCAGTATCAATTAACTAAATTATACATGTCCTAGAATTCACACTGCTGTTCCTCACCTGGGAAATCATCCTAGCTTCCAGTCACAAAACACAAAGAGTCACACAGCGAACGGCTAAATATACTCAAGTACTGGGAACGAACTAAGGGCTCTAATTGCAAACTTCTGTTAACCAGTTAATGGACATAAATACGCGTTAAGAAGGACGGGGCTTGGAGTTTTTAATGTGTTAAGTGGCATTAATATGTGCTCATTACGTATTGAGACCAGCATTAACTGGTTAACCCTCACTAGAAAATAGAGCCCTAAAGTTTTTACATACAACAAATATATTGTGCAATAAGGAATGTGTCAAGGCAAAAATTGGAGTCCAAAAACTGATGCTGAAGTTCACCCAATGCAGATTATAACGAGAGGAAAAGTGTTCATCTTTCTTTGCAAGAGACGAAACTGCTCCATCACAAGAGAAATATTTACTAAGAAAAAACCACCCAAACCTCTCTCAAGCACTCTAAGAAGATCAGAGTCGAAATAATTGCAAACCGTTTGCGTTTCTTCATGTCCGTCTCATCTACTCCCACTCGATTTAACAGGAACTTGATTTTTGTTAGGAAGGGGCATAAATTTATACAGCGGAGAAGAGAGAGAGAGAGCTGTTTACTGTCACGTAATGGCTCAGTGCATCCAGATTTGAAATTCTTTGTGAATTATGAGTGGAAGGAAATTCTTTTCTCAGAGTCATGGTTTTTTTTTTTAATCGTTCGGCCAAGACTAATGAAAATCATAGAGTTGAATATGGTCACATGGGGGTAATTCTAAAAAAGGGAGCCAAGAGTCATGCGCCAAGGTGCAGCATGCCAAGTGCAAATTCTATCATGGCACCAGGGCACCCGGATTATGTTATAGAATACCTACGTGAGCTGGTATTTATGTGCCAACATTTAGGCAGGCCAATGTATGCCATGTCAATGGAGCGATTATTTATTTATTTAACACATTTATACCCCATATTTTCCCACTTAATTGCAGGCTCAATGTGGCTTACGAGGAGGGGCATAATCGAACGAAAACGTCTATCTCCATGGGCGTTTATCTCCGAGAACAGGTCCGTGAAGGGGCGGACCGAACCGTATTTTGGGAAAAAATAGACGCCCATGTGTTATTCGACAATTTGTGAGCTGGGCGTTTTTGTTTTTCAGCGATAATGGAAAATGAAAGCGCCCAGCTCAAAAACGAATAAATCCAAGGCATTTGTTCGTGGGAGGGGCCAGAAGTCGTAGTGCACTGGTCCCCCTCACATGCCAGGACACCAACCGGGCACCCTAGGGGGCACTTTTACAAAAAAAACAAAAAGGTAAAAGAGCTCCCAGGTGCATAGCACCCTTCCGTTGGGTGTTGAGCCCCCCAAATCCCCCTCAAAACCCACCACCCACAAGTCTACACCATTACTATAGCCCTAAGGGGTTAAGGGGGGCACCTACATGTGGGTACAGTGGGTTTGGGGGGCGGTGTGGAGGGCTCCCATTTACCAGCACAAGTGTAACAGGTGGGGGGGCATGGGCCTAGGTCTACCTGCCTGACATCCACTGCACCCCCTAATAACTGCTCCAGTGACCTGCATACTGCTGCCAGGGAGGTGGGTATGACATTTGAGGGTGAACATAAAAAGTTGTGAAACGGCATATTTTTGTGGTGGGAGGGGGTTTGTGAACACTGGGGGAGTCAGGGGAGGTCATCCCCGACTCCCTCCAGTGGTCATCTGGTCATTTAGGGCACTTTTTGGGGCCCTATTCGTGGAAAAACAGGGTCCAGGAAAAGTGCCCTAAATTCTCGCTAAAAACGCATATTTGTTTTCCATTATCGGCGAAAAGCGCCCATCTCTGATCGGCCGATAACCACGCCCCAGTTCCGCCTTCACCACGCCTTTTCAACTGCACTCCGTCGCGGATGCGGACAAAGTTGATGGGGGCGTGTCAAACGTCCAAATTCGGCTTTCGATTATACCGCTTTATTCGTTTTTGTGAGATAAACGTCTATCTCGCGATTTGGGTCGCAGTATAGGCATTTTTCTTTTTCAATTATAAGCTGGATAGTACCATAGGGCAGACTACTGTTCAGTAAAATACAATTAAACAATGTAATAGTAAAATAGTAATCGTAAAGGTATCGTATAAAGCAACAAAGATAATAAAAGATAATAAAACATCAGTAGGGTCCATGGATTTTGCTGTAACGAAGAAGTAGTAAATTAAGTTGAGTCTGGAAGGTCAGCCTTCTTGTGAAGAATACAGAAGAAACCTGTCTTCGCAAAAAAACAACAATAATCCAAAACAGCGAAGATGACACAAAAGATCAAAAGGATGAAAAAAATGGGGAAAAGGGAGAAAAATGAAGAGCAACAAAAAAATGTGAAAGGCAGGAAAATAAAAAACAAAAACAAAAAATGAAAATATAACGAAAATTAAAAAACAAAAAAAGGGGGGACGACACAAGTAAGATAAAAAATGGTTATATATTTATTGAGGTGATATGACTCAACACAGCTGTGTTTCGGCCCAAACGGCCTGCGTCAGGAGTCTGTTGCACCATATATGTATTCTCTGACAATATAATTGCCAGCGAACGCCAGTAGCTTTGGTACTTTGTTCAACGAGATAGAGTTACAATTTTCGAACTAGTATTCTCTATAACGATTATCGCTACATCACGCACACAGCCTTTTTAAAGGCAGAGTGTTCATTGAATTAAACCTTATTGAATATTCTATAAGAACTTATATTGTCAGAGAATACATATATGGTGCAACAGACTCCTGACGCAGGCCGTTTGGGCCGAAACACAGCTGTGTCGAGTCATATCACCTCAATAAATATATAACCATTTTTTATCTTACTTGTGTCGTCCCCCCTTTTTTTGTTTTTTAATTTTCGTTAGGTATGCTTCTTGAACAGGATGGTCTTCAGTGATGGTTCTGAATTGATTTTAAGACTTTAGGTAATGCATTCCATAGCTGTGTGCCTGTGAAAGAGAAGCTGGATGCATAAGTAGATTTGTATTTGAGGCCATTGCAATCTGGATAATGTAAGTTTAGATAAGATCGGGAAAAACTGGTACTGTTTCTAGGTGGCAGATCTATTAGATTTAACATGTATCCAGGAACTTCTCCGTAAATGATCTTATGAACCAAGGTGCAAACCTTAAAGGCAATACGTTCCTTGAAGGGAAGCCAGTGTAATATTTCACGAAGGGGCTTGGCAGATTCAAATTTTGATTTACTGAAGATCAGTCTCGCTGCTGTATTCTGGGCGGTCTGAAGTTTCTTAATTAATTGTTCTTTACATCCTACATAAATACTGTTGCAATACACACATCTAAGGGGCTGTTTTACTAAAGGGTTGCTGTGTGGCAACAGGCTTTGCCACGCACCAATCCGGAAATACCGCCAGGCTATTGCAGGAGCCCAGTGGTAGTTCCCACTCCCAGCATGCACCATTTCCGGCGCTACAAAAAATATTTCTACTTTTGTAGTGCCAGTTGCTTACCCAGTGGTAATCGGGCTGCACCGTGCACTGCTCGGTTCCTGCCAGGTTAGCGCGGGAGCCCTTACTGCCCCCTGACATGGCTGCTCGGCAAGTGGTTCACTTACTTCACGACCATTTCTTTTCCAGCAAAAAAGAGACAGCCTTTTATCCGCTGCAGTAAAAGGGGGCCTCAGTGTGATGCTAGTGCAGGGCCCCCCCTTTAATGCAGCTTAGTAAAAGGAGCCCTAAGCGTGGCACGGAAGCAGGTACTTGACAGTATTCGGTAACCTAAGTGGGTAATTGTTTGATGTGTCTGTGTCCCCCACTCATGGGCTTCTTTCTGCGGACACCCCTTGCAGTTAATCCTCCAGATTCTGTACTGGTCGCCAAAGGTTGGGGGCGGATGCCAGATCTGCATGTAAACTAATACTCAGTACTATCTCAGCATGGATCATAAAAGGGAGTAGGGGTGGACCAAGTGACCTGATGTGAAAAGAAAAACTTCAAAAGGAATTGAAAAGAAGCCTAGTTTATTAGTCACAACACTGACCGGTTAGTGGTTAGGAGACAGCCGGTTTAGTGGTCATACTTTGCTGCGTGAAAACATGGAATATCTTTGGCCGCTTTAAAGATAACCGGCTAAGTCTGAATAATGACTTAGCCAGTTATCTTTAAACCGGTCGACAATAAACCAGATATTCGATGCTGATCGCTGGAAATGGCCTGGAATTCAGAATCCAGGCTCAGTGATGACCGTGGGAGGTAGCCGGTCTAACTCCCATGGTCTGAATATCGGCCCCAATACATTTATCTCTTCTCTGTAAAGTGATAGTTTTATTGTTAAGTTCTAGGCAGAGTACAATCAACAGATAATTAACAGTTAAGTGGACTATAAATGCCCAAATTAAATTAAATTACAGGGGAAAAGGAAAGGGGAAAGGAGATGGAACTTGATATACTGCAGTTTTCATATTATGTAAAGGTACTTATTTTGTACCTGGGGCAATGGAGGGTTAAGTGACTTGGCCAGAGTGGTCGTCCCAGAATAGCGCTGATTTTTCCCAGCACCTAAATGTGGCCTTCATTTACTGAATCTAGAGCCCTATATGACTACATGCTTTGTAATCAGGTTACTGGCATTTCTTATTAGGGAAACTGAACGCCTGTGCAAAGCGGATTGGAAGTAGGAGAGTTTTATAGCGAGAATGAGTTTTTATTAAGGTACCCTCCAGATAAGGTGCCAGTAAGGGTACTGGGGAGGGGGGAGTTGTATAATTGGCTACCTCAATTGGGGTGCACTCCAATTCAAAAAGCATCTGTGTGCCAAGATGCCATTCTGCAATACGAGCAGAAGTTGGCATCATCAAGCCTGCATTTTGGCGTGTTCAGTTCCTCCTGTACGATGGCCACTGACATCCTGAGAATGGAGCACGGGAAATGCCTGCCACTGTTTTCCAATGTTCTGCTCCAGGGAATCAGCCGAGAGACAGCAGGAGCAATCGCTGGCCCCCAGGGGAACTTTGATGTATTCTCAGGGCTGAAAGTTGAACAATAGATCTAGCCAGAGATGAAGGGAAAGAGAAGCACCTGAAGATTTTAAAACCCAGAAAAGAACAAAACCAAACAAAAGGCAAACCCTTTTATTTGAAGTCATATATGCTTTTTAGGATATAAAACTGGATTTAGAAGTTAAAAAGGTGTGTTTAAATAGTTTCTCTTTCATCATTCAGGGTTTTCTTCTCTCTTAGTCTGTCAAAGGTTTAAAAAAACTTATGCTATAAAAAATTCTGAATAAGGGGCCGCAATATGTGTCTGAGACAAAATAACTCACAAAAAGACATCAAATTTGAACTGAAAGAAAATAGGAATCTTAGACGAAGTCTAAAATCAGAAATATTGGGTTAGCATTGGAATGGCCAGCAAGAAAAAGGAGGTGATCGTACCTCTGTATAAGTATCTGGTGAGACCAATTCTGGAGACCATACCTTCAAAAAAGATATATAAGCAGGATGCATTCAGTCCAGAGGGCAATTACTAGAATGGTCAGTGGTTTTCATTATAAAGCATGAGAGGACAGACTTAAAGATCTCAATATGTATACTTTGGAAGAAAGGCATCAGAGAGGAGATATGATAGAGACATTTAAATATCTCTGTGGCATCAATACACAGGAGGCAAATCTCTTTCAATTAAAAGGAAGCTCTAGAATTAGGAGGTATTGGATGAAGGTGAAAGGGGACAGACTCAAGAAATACTTCTTCACAGAAAAGGCGGTGAATTCATAGAATAGCCCCCGGTGGAAAAGACTGCAAAAAGCTTAGTTGGATCCTCAGAACCTTAGCAGAGATTGAGTGGCAGCACCGATGGTTAGGAGGTGGGGCTAGTGGTTAGAAGGCGGGGCTAGATCTGGGCAGACTTCTATGGTCTGTGCCCTGAAAATGGCAGATACAAATCAAGGTCAGGTATACATATAAAGTAGCGAATATGAGTTTATCTTGTTGGGCAGACTGGATGGACCGTACAGGTTTTTTTCTGCCGTCACTTACTATGTTACTATGTATATGTTACTATGTAAGTTCAAGAAAGCTCGGGAGAAGTACACAGGATCTCTAAAGGAGAGGAAGGGATACTAGATGGTATGGATGGTCAGATTGGATAAGAGCATAAGAATAGCCATACTAGGTCAGACCAATGGTCCATCTAGCCCAACTGCTCCAAATCACATCACAAGTGCCTGACAGAATCCCAAATAATAGCGAGATTCATGCTACTGATCCCAGGGACAAGTAGTGGCTTCCCCATGTCCATCTCAATATCAGACTATGGACTTTTCATTCAGGAACTTGTCCAAACCCAGATGCTCTAACTGCCGATATCACATCCTCTGGCAACGAGTTCCAGAGCTAACTATTCATTGAGTGAAAAAATATTTCTTCCTGTTAGTTTTAAAAGTATTTCCAAGTAACTTTTTAATATAAACTGCTTAGCTCTGTGTGTCAGTTTAGGCGGTACAGTAAATGCAATAAAAAATAAAGAATAACTTCTTTGAGTGTCCCCTAGTCTTTGTACTTTTTCAAAGAGTAAACTATCAATTTACGTGACTTGTTCTACACCCTACAGTATTTTGTAGACCTCTCCCTCCTCAGCCATCTCTTCTAAGCTGAAGAATCCTAACCTCTTAATCTTTCCTCATGTCTTTCGTTGACTTTTTCCTATTGATTTTTGGAGTTCTTTTGCTATTTTGTTTTAATTTTTATTGTACACTGCTGCGACCTTTTCTTAGAAGTGGCAGTATATTAATCCCCCCCCAAAAATCAAACATATGAGAGGAGTTCCATCCCCTTAATCATTTTGGCTGCCCTTCTTTGAACCTTTTCTAATTCTGCTGTATCTTTTTTAAGATACCGCAACCACAATTGCACACAATAATCAAGGTGTGGTCGTACCATGGAGCGATACAGAGGCATTATAATATTCTTTGTCTTACCACTAAGTCAATGGGTGGCAGCAGGGGCATAGCCAGACTTTGGCGGGAGGGGGGTCCAGAGCCCGAGGTGAGGGGGCACATATTAGCCCCCCCCAGCACCGCTCACCCCCCTGCCATTTATGACCCCCCCGCCGCCACCAACTTTGACCCCCCTGTTGATGACCCTGTCGACCCCCCTCCCACCACCAACCCTCCCCCCTCCGTCACCGTCCTTGGCTGGCAGGGGACTCCCAACCCCCGCCAGCCGAGGTCCTCTTCTTCCGGCGCAAGGTTCGTTCTGTTTCTGTGAGTCTGACGTCCTGCACGTACGTGCAGGATGTCAGACTCACAGAAACAGAATGAAGCCTTGCGCTGGAAGAAGAGGACCTCAGCTGGCAGGGGTTGAGGTCCCCCGCTATCAAAGGTAGGCGACGGCGATGACTGCGGCGGCGGGGGAGGGTTGGCGGCGGGAGGGGGGTCGAGAGGATTGTCGGCAGGGGGGGTCCAGGGTCAAATCTACAGGGGACCAGGCCCCCGTGGCCCCACGTAGCTACGCCACTGGGTGGCGGTAAGGTCTCAGGCCGAAAATGGACATGCACTGATTTTTATTTTGCTGCATGTCCATTTTCCTGCCTCTTAAAAATGGCCCCTTTCCAGGACACAGTAAAAACTGGCCCGGCACGTGCCCTAAAGATGTGCTCACACTGCTGCATCCACTTTTTGCCACAGCTTAGTAAAAAAGCCCTTTACTGTATGGCCACCCACTGGCGTGACTTTCAAGAGTCAATACCATGGCTCTCTGACCCAACTTCCCCAGTCCTGCTTTTCAATTCAGGGGACCCCCTTGGCTCTCCGAGCTACATGGTAGGATCCGTGCCCTCACTCTCTGGTCTTGCCTATGAGCAATGAAACCTTAATTCTAGCCCGGAAAGTCTGGGATTTATTATTGACAGAGATTTGCATCTTACATATATCTCATCCGTGTTTGCCGTTCTTTTTTTCATCTTAGGTGTGTTTGAGCTGTGAAATTTATGCTAAATGAGGAAGACTTACGAATTTTAATACATGCTTTGATAGCCAATTACCTTAACTACTATAATTCTCTTTTGAGTGGAATCAGTGTATCTGCTAGGAAACGTCTCCAGACGCAGTGGTTAGGTTATTGCTTAACGCAGGAACGTACGATCCTGTCTCTCCCTTACTTTATAAATCACATGGCTTCCAAGTTGTTTTAGAATTCCATTTAAGATTCTTCTTCTCACACACGGGGCCGTATTCACTAGTCTGCTCATGATCTGGCATCTTTATTACTTCCACGTACTTCAGATTATCTCATCTTTGCTTATATATTTTGTCTCTTCAAATGATTGGTTGGAGACTACTAGATACACATTCTATATCCAGCTCCTTGTTAGTTGAATGTTACCAGCAGAGCTTACAGAAGAATCATGAGGTTAAAAATGTAAAGTTGTTTTGAAAACCGGGTATTTCATCCAGTGTTCTAGAGAAGTAGGTTAGATGCTAGAATGGGGCAGCCAGTGTGGTGGATGATCTTTCCAATGAGTGTTGTCCTTGTGTCTCTTTCTGTATTGGTAGGTTAATTTTGTCTCAGTCCTGATGTGGTCTATCCTTTGGGGTCAGTTTTTGTATCCTCACCCCCGCTACTAAATGGACTTGGGAAAAATCCACAATTTTGGGAATAAATTGTATAAAATGTTTGTACGTTTGGGAAGCTCGCCAGGTCCCCTTGGCCTGGATTGGCCGCTGTTGTGGACAGGATGCTGGGTTCGATGGACCCTTGGTCTTTTCCCAGTATGGCATTACTTATGTACTTATGGATGTATGTTTTTATCAGAATTTTTTTCTTGAGCTGCATACACGTTCTTTTAAATAAATGATGGTATATCAAATGATTAAGCCATAAAAAAGCATATACAGTTCTAAGATGGGGTTAGGCAAATTCATCCTTTCCTTTGGTGCTATGACTTGAGTGACGCAGATGGTTACATTGTTACATTTGAATTATTGCAATGCGGCCAGAAAGGTTGCAGATAATCCAAAAGAACACCAACAAGGGTTGTAACAGGAAGCGATGGGTGGGGTACGGTATCTCCTGTGTTGATGTCTCTCCACTGGCTCCGGCTTAGGCCCTGATTGGTGTTTAAGGCTCTTCTGAGTGTGGTCCCTCAATATTTGTGTGCTGGAGATTGACATTAACATCAAGTCAGGACTTTAGCTTGAGGGAGTGTTCAGTTCAGGTAGTGAAATTATTTCTAACTTGTAACTGTACGTTGCTTGGCAAGGCTCCCCAGTTGTGAAACCTAGAGGTGGACTCTTTGTTTTGCTGATAAAATGGAAAGTGTTGGTGTTTCCCAAGATTAATGGTTAATAACAGGGAGGCTGGCATAGTGGAGAGTAGGAGGAGACCACCTGGTGGAGTATTTTTACAGTTTTTTTGAAAAATGTTATGACGTTATATTGTACTGCTATTTTGAGAAGAGTTTTGGATGTTGAACGTATTCCAGGCTGGTGCTGGCGAAAACAGACTATAAATGTCTCGTTAAATTAAAAATGAAATAAAACAAAGAAAAATACATCAGGTCTCTAGAGAGGGAAGTGCAGTGGATTAATTTAAATGATGTAAAGGTGCTTACCAGTTTATTCACAATATTGATCAGCTGTAGTGTGTGGCTACATTGATCGTGGAGTAATGATATCCTATAGCTGCAAATTGCTTTAATTTAATGCATGACCTGAGGTGGGCCAAAATACTTGTAAACTCTGTTGAGTAGCTCTGCCGTAGAGATTTGTACCTGGTGGCAGTATATTTATTGGAATTGTATGTTCAGCAATGCTACTCATTGAAAGGGGGCAGATAAATATGCAAATAAGCAGTGACTGCACTACTGCACATATGCATGTTAGACCTGCAATTTCAGTGGCCTATGTTATGTATAACGTTATATGCTCTCCCATGAATTCTATATGTGGCATCCAAGGTTGTGCGCCAAGTTTTGTCATGCACACAACTTAATTGATCAATGAGCCCTTAACTAGCAATAATTAGATGCTAATTAATTATTGCAGTTCATTGGCATCAATTGGAATTTGCACACACAACTGGCCGCAGGATCTTCTATAAGGCTCGGCATCTAACTCTCATAGCGTGTATCTCAAAACGGGGGTACGGCCATGGGCGTATCGGGCATTTCAAAAAGTTACATGCGATGATACAGAATTCGCCCGGCATCACCTAAGTTGGGTGCCTGCATTTACCCCTGCCTTTAGCAGGCATAAGTATGGCATTCAAACGTTAGGTGCTGGATCCATACTGAACACTATATTATAAAAACAGAAATTGTTTTAGAATTTTATATGTTTTAATTTGTTTGAAATTTTGTTTGCAAGAATTATGTTTTTGATTTTATGCATGTATGCTTTGTTAACTGCTGAGAACTCCTAGAATGTGCAGTATAGAAATGTTTAAATAAATAAATAAATAAATAAAGGGCAAACTCCCTTTCTAGAATAGCACTGAGTGCTCATATTTTTCAGTGCCAAATTTTGAACACTATTTATATAATTCCCTCCTCTGACAGAATCCGAATAGTAACAACGTTCCAGAATCCCAAAGAGTAACAAGATTTCATGCAGAATCCCAAAGAGTAACAAAATTCCAAAATCCCAAAGAGTAACAAGATTCCATGCAGAATTCCAAAGAGTAACAAGATTCAGGAATCGCAACGAATAACAAGATTTCATGCAGAATCCCAAAGAGTAAGAAGATTCCAGATTCCCAAAGAGTAAAAAGATTTCATGCAGAATCCCAAAGAGTAACAAGATTCTGGAATCCCAAAGAGTAACAAGATTCCAAAATCCCAAAGAGTAACAAGATTCCATGCAGAATTCCAAAGAGTAACAAGATTCAGGAATCGCAACAAATAACAAGATTCCAAAATCCCAAAGAGTAACAAGATTCCAAAATCCCAAAAGTAACAAGATTCTATGCAGTATCCCAAAGAGTAACAAGATTTCATGCTACCAATCCCAGTGACACCAGTGGTTTCCCCCATGTCTATCTATGGAATCTTCCTTTGTCTGGTTTCACTTAGGCACTTGCGTGCTGAATATTGCACTTAACTGCATAAGTGATAGCTGGCTGCACATAACTGGATATTCAGTCCTGGTGCCCGGAAGTGGCCTGTCATTGAATATCTGGGCATAATGCTGGTGGTAGCCAAAAAAATATATATATACTGACTGCCATCGGCTGAATATTAACCCAAACATTTTCATGGAAAGGTCACATTTAAGACTTTGTCCCATTTTAAGACAGTTTTTCTGGTCATATAAATATAATGATGCATTTGTTTATTTTTTCATGATAATTATGTAATGAATTTTTTAGATTTGTATTTTAATGTAATCAACTAGTCATCTAAAGAAATATGTAGTCAATATTTTGTGTCAACTTTCCTTCCTGCAAGCACAAGAGAAGAAATGATACCCCACAGCTTGGCAACCCCAAAATGTCCAGCAGGAATGACCTTAGACAGTTTTACACATAAATTCTAATTAATGCCAATTAGTGTCAATAATTGATTGTTAAGTGTAAATATCAGCACCAATTGGCTTAATAACTAATTAAGTTGTACATGGAAATCCAGAATACGACTGGTTTTAGGCGTGCAATTTAAGTCATGCTATATAGAATCCTGGGGAAAATGTCTGCATCAGGAGTCAATAAATTGACAAATTGCTCTAGTGGTTCTCTCCAAGAACCAGTGCAGAACTCAGCTTCCTCCGTGGTCATCCTTACTGGACTTTTTAGCTTTCCTACCTACCCAGGCAAAGCACTTGTCACAAGGTTTGATTTACAGAACAAAAGGGCTGAAATGTCTAGAAGAAGTTGCAGCTGAGACTCTTTATTTCAGACTAATGTCATCCGTGATGAGTTATTAAAAGCTCTGTTTCCTTAATGACAAAGGGAGCATAGCTTGATAAAATTATGAGAACTGTAGTGATAATAAAATACTTATGGGGCTTGATATTCTAATGATTTAACAGGTCAAATTGTGCTGTGTGACCTGGAGCTGATATTTAGTGGCACTTAATCAGACAGTGCTGCTAAACATCAGCTCTGACCCTATGACACTTGCAAGGGTGGTTTGGGTTGGAGTCAAGGGTTATGTGTTCACCAGGGTTGTTTTTTATTGACTTGAATAAAGACCTTGTTTAGAAAGACACCAACTGTGAGAGGACTTTTTTGGATCCACTGTTTGTACGTTTGTTCACCAGTGATATTTAGCACCAGTGTTTGCATAACTAACCACACATTTAGGACCAAACAAAAGGCAGGTCCAACTGAGCCCAGTTAGCTATGAAGGTACAGCAGAAAAAAATTGGCTGATCCGTCCAACTTTCAGGCATTGGAAGTTACCTTGGGTTATGCAGTGAGGCTTTTACTGTAGCAGTGATAGGTATGGTTTTCATAATGATAATGAACCTCTTCCAATGTACTAAGAGTAATAACTGAACCACATTACTCATGCTGGTTCATACCTTGTGACTAAACTCTGGAATGCACTGCCTTGCTAAGGACAATCTACGAACTAACTAGCTTCTGCAAACTACTGAAGACACATCTCTTTAACAAGGAATACACAAAGATCAATAAATATGAGCCCTTACACATTGTGAAAAGGATGAGGCTATTGTGCAGATGAAGCTCCCACCTCAGGATCCCAGGTCCCTCTTTCACTCAGGGTGAGCTGGTTCTCAGTATGCAGATTTTATGCAAATTAGTCTACTACCCCTTTCTACTCGGGGTGACCTGGTTCTCAAAAAGGCAAACATAGTCAGGTCTCATCAACAGGATTTTTCTCATACAACTCTTTATTCCAGCCTCTGGGGGCACACTTCTTTTAGCTTAAAACACTTTCACAAGCTTAAACAGTTCTTCCAGCTTAACCATTTCTTCCTACTCAGTGCAATCTTCCAGCTTAAACATTTCTTCTTGCACAGTTCAATACCCAACAGATTTCTTCCCCCTGAGCCTTCTCACACAGGCCTCTGGGCTCACTACTAACTCAGTCCTGGACACACAGTCCTTCCTTATAGCACACAGCTCTTATACTTGATACTCTAGGGCCTTCTTACCCCAGCCAGCTTCCTTGCTTTGCATACAGTTCACCACCAGTCCAAAGGGCTTAGCCAGTACTTCTCATGGGGATCCTCCTGCTCACAGCCAATACTTCTCATAGGGATCCTCCTGCTTCAGCTACCAGCCCTCATCTGCAGCTGCTAGCTCTCCTTTCTCCCTCACCACTCAGGTGGGGTATTAAGTGGTTAATGGCCAAACAGGACCCAGCCCATAACCTGCTGCACCTGTTTCTATCCCCAGGACTCTCCTCGGTCCTAGAGACCTCCTACTATACACCCCTTACTGGCTCCCTTTTGTGACTCACCCAGCCCTTCTCCTTGGACATTTTAGGGGAACAGCGCCCTCTAGGGGCCTAACCAGGGTAGGACAGCCTCTTCCTTCTCACAACATAAACCCAAAAAGGCACACGACATTAGCGTCTTATACTACTATCATGCTTTATCATTATCATGCTATCCAAGATTCTATGCAATACTAAATGTACATTTTCCATATATCTCCACTATTCATGACGTAATGTAAGCCACATTGAGCCTGCAAAGAGGTGGGAAAATGCGGGATACAAATGCAATAAATAAATAAATAGTTGCAATAAGAACAGAGGTGTAACTAGTTTCATTCTTAATTTTTGTTTGCTTTCAGTCTTCTCCAAAATTCCTTCTGAAATTTTGGGAATAACAAAAAACTACAGTGCTGTTGCTACGTGGCTGAGGCTTCTCCATCTGTCCTGGCATTAAGGGGCCCTTTCATAGAGGGGCACCAAAAACTGGCCTGCGGAGGTTGGGGACATGCTTTTGGTGCTCACCAGACCGTTATTGTACCACATCTGGAAAAATGGATCATTTTAATGGGCTGGAAAATGGACATGCGGCAAAATGGAAACCATCCATTTTTGGCCTGAGACCTTACCACTACCCATTGACTTAGTGGTAAGGTCTCACATGCTACCTGGGCAGTAAGCATGCTGCGTGTGCCAACTGCTGTTTACCACCGGGTAGGTGCCCTGCGGTAGAAAATATTTTCAACCACGTGTTTTTGGCGGTACCTGGTCAAAATAGCCCTGACAAAAAAGCTCCAAACAAAAAAAGCTCCCGACATAATAGTCTGTCAAAATGGCCTGCTCACAATATAACCCTTGACAAGTTATCCCCCCGACAAAATGGCCTGATCAGGCTGCCCACAATTTGGGACTGCATTTTTTCCCTAATAATCTTACCTTGCCAAACAGGATAAGGTTGGTAAGACTATGAAAATGATGACAATATTGTTTTGTTTTTTAATTAGTATGTTGATGGAAGAATAGTTTCTTTAAATAGCAGAACAGATCATGAATACCAGTTTGTAGCTATAGAATTTTGTTTATATACGCTTTATGCAATTGAATTCTAGTAGGAGTCTTTATCAGTGAAGATTTCAGTTGTAGTTTATTATATTTTTTTGTGATGTGTTATTTTTTCTTAGGGGACTGTTTTGTTAAGGGGTCTATTTTGTGTAGAGGCTATTTTGTCAAGGGTTGTTTTGTGGGAGGGGCCATTTCGTTAGGGTGTGAAATGTCAAGGGTTATTTTGTTACAAGGCTGTTTTGTTGGGGCTATTTTGTCAGGGCTGTTATGACCGGGTACCGTTTTTGGCACTTGCCAAATTCAGAATTATCTCCCAGGGCAAGTGGTAGCTGGGTGGTAATGCTGATTTAGCACATGGTGGACCTGCGTAGGCCTTTACATGCCTTTGTGAAAGGGCCCCTAAAGAAGCAGTAGAGCAAACTGAACCAGACTACCTTTCAGCACCATGGCCAGCAGCCATCACCCAGGGCACTGTATTTCAGCACCTCCAGCTACAGTGCTGTACAAGAAGTGCTTTGTACATGAAGAAACTGGCTCTCCACTCTACTGGAACCATTGCCTGAGCAACTGAGGTGAGGTGAGGTGAGTTTTCAGTCGGCAAGGGATGCCTTTGGAGAATGTGGTCTTACCTCAGATTTGACTTTCTGGGATTACCTGTCCACAGTTCCTGTTTCCCGCTTTTGCTGTGGTGTTTAACTACTGCATTCTGAGTGTAGTCAATTGAGAACCTTCTAAACTGTCCCCCAACTCATCCAAGTTTCCCCAAACTGAGCTGTGAGGAGGGAAGAGTGAGTGCTGCTGGCTGAGCTTGGGGTGCTGACATGAGTTGGGGTAATTTTAGGAGGCTCTGAGGGGTGGGTTGTGCCTTGGGAGGGAGGACTGGAGGGCAAGATTTGAGAAAGGGGCCTCACAACTTAGGGCTCTTTGTTTTGATTTTAGTGTTGGGTGCTGGAATAGGGAGGGGTTGGGGATTTTATGACTTTGAACACATTTTTTTTCAGCTGGTAGGTGCTGGGAGAGAGGGAACCTGAACAATCGCAGACCAGACTTAGGTCTCCTATTGCAGCTCTTAAATTTGATTGGATAAATGTAGGCAAATATTTATCTGGCTAACAGCTGATTTTAGCTATTTATATCTTTTGAAAATTGACCCTAACATATTTACATAGAAGGCAATTTTGAACAGTTTTGTATGCATACTTTTTTCCTGGAGCTATCTCTGAACTGTTGCCAAATATTCAGTTATTACTTCAGGATCTCAGCAATAATTTGAAACCCTCCAAACATGTATCACCATAAAACTGCTGAAGAAAGGAAAATGGAAAGATTGAGTGCCTGACTCAGCAAAGTCTTGTTCCTTAAGATATAAAAGGAGAAGAAAAGCTTTAGTCGGTCTGTCCCTTATGGTTCTATGTACTATATACGCTTTCCATAGATTCAAATCCCTAGTTCACAAACACCTAGTGAAAGGCAGAATGGTTTTCCTACCCTTTAAGGTCTCGTTCAGTGGGCTGAAAAAGCTTCAATTACTTCGTCTCTGCACCACTCACATCAGTTACACTTAACCTCACGTTTCACATTTATGGCTTGTTTGCTAATACAGTGGCTGTGGCTCATAAAACATTTCACTTTATGCCTCAAAACTTCTTGACCTTGTAAATAATGGAGCCCTGTAGACGCAAGTCAAAATCCAACTGCTGCTTTCAGGATCACAGCTCAGCGATTCCATAATTCTTTATCATTTGGGAAGCTAGAACTAAAATTTGTGAAATCCATTAATAACTACAATTGCGTATGGCCAACCCCAATGAAAAACTGCATGGGGGAGGGGAGTTATCAGTCTTACAAACATGTATTCCATCTAATATTACTTGTACTCTCAGGGGAAATTTTCAAAGCCGGTTAAGTCAACTAAAGTGACTTACTTAGGTGAATTGGGGGTCTCTATTTGTTCCTGCATGATTTTGTTTTTGTGCTTTCAAGTTAATACATTTTATTTAAGATACGACATGGACCAGGGATGATATTACTAGACGCACTGAAGCATACGGCAGTGTTACAATAGGTATTGTATATGTAGCCAAAATGTGTGCAAATCTGTTCCTGTCCTGAAGGTGCCTTTTGAGTAACAGTAAAACCCCTATACCAGCTTTCTGAATACGGAAGCAAAAAGTGAGCGCATTGGACATAAAAGCGAATGGATTGGACGTAAGAAACACAACAAGAAATATAATTGAACAACTTGTACTTCATAACACAAAGCAGCTGTCAGTACTACAATTGTGACTACCATTTTTCAAATGCAAATAATGAGATATTTACCTGTAAAGTTAACTTTCAGTAAATAGTCCTTGTACAGTTTCTTTCCATCCAGAACCTTCATGGCATCACACAGTTTGGTTGTGTTTTGGCAGAGTGTTCGCTGCATGTTGTGTAAGGCGTGGGCCATTGCGTACACAGCATTCAAAACGAACATAATCTTGGACTCTTGTTCATAGTTTGAACTATCAATACTGAGACGTTTATCACATGCTTTCACGTGGGGACTTTTCATCCGAAGGCTGCACTGGAACTTCTGTTCCCAGAAATCCTTGAACCATGGGTTCCGGTGATTGTTGTAAGGGGTGAGGCTCTTAAAATATGCATCAAACTCTTTAATGGGGTGGGATGCGAGTTCCAGTGTTATTGCCCCATAGGCTATATGTTCACTACCCTTTACAATACTCTCTTGTGCACCCCACCCATCACTGGCGATCCATGTAAACGATGCATTAAATCGATTGGCGGCTGCGAGCAGCTCTCTTGTGTCATCACTCCGCATGAAGAGTACCACCACTTTTGCAGTGGGTTTCTGCAGCAGCCCTAGGATTGTGTTGTCGTACGACTTCTTGATGTTGGACCTGCCAACTTTCTCTGATGTGGCAATACAGATGTTTCTGAGTCGGGCCTCTTGCTCAAAAGCTTCAATTCCTGTCTCACCATAATCTCCTTCAGAAGCAACCGTCGACACGTATGTCCAGTTGAAGATGCGCAGAATCTCGGCCATTGCCTTGGCTTGATAGAAGTCAGGAGGTACTGTTCTTGCAAAGTAGTCATAACGGGACTTATCACTTAGTTTGGCACTGGTTGACGCGTAGCTTATTTGAGGAATGCGGAATAATCTTAGCAGATTTGCAACCTATGAAGAAACAAGACTTTTTAACATGCTGTAAGAATGAGAAGATCATTAAAAATTAATTACACAAATGTAATAAAGTCCCCACAATTTGTCCTCCCCCTCTCTCTGTCAGCTGTTTTATTAATTAGGTGACTTTCCTGCCATTACTGGAGGTCATTTTAGAAACCTTTTCCCCATACGTAAAGCCAGAGTTTAAACCAGAGTTATAGAACATCACTGTGAGAAGACTCAGAAGTCTTGAAGCAAAATCTTCTTTAATGCAGTAATCAAACAAGGAAAATAACTTGCAGTTCAGACGTGCTGGACAAGAATTTTGCCTTGCAAGCCGGGAGTAATTCAACAACACACTGAGAGTAATGCTGTTTATACTTTTGCACTGGTGAAATCTTGATAGAGCCATAGTAGCTTGGAAAGATCAAACAACAGAATACAGCATAGGCAGTTTCAAGTCACAGAGGAGATATGCTGCAGACTAACTCTTAAAGACCCGATGGAGAGAGAAAGGGGGGCAACTAGCCCAGCATGCCCAGGGAACAAGGTAAGCCAATAGAAAGAGTCCCATAAGAAACGGGGAACCAGACATGTGCTCTGAAAGAGATTATTACAGAGAACAACAGGATTACAGAGATTTGTAGTCTTATTATATATCCTGTTATCTTCCTCCATGCAAATGGGGAACATTACAAATTGACTAAATTGATCAATGCCATTCTAGAACAGTGTTTCTCAACCCAGTCTTTGAGGCACACCTAGTCCCATCAGGTTTTCAGGATATCCACAATGAATATGCATGAGATAGGTTTATATATCAAGGAGGCAGTGCATGCAAATCTCTCTCATGCATATTCATTCTGGATATGCTGAAAACCTGATGGGATTAGGTATGTCTCAAGGACTAGGTTGAGAAGCACTGTTCTACAGAACAGTTTATTTATCAATGCTATTCTAGATAACTGTCTAATAAAAATGCAATGCATTTAGAGGAGTTAAAACTAAAACTTGATGTGCATATTACTTAGACTCATGGGGCCCAAGACCACATCGCAGAGTGAGAAGTCTGGATAGAAAACCTACTTACCCAAGGTCTAATGAATATCTCACTGAAAACCTCAGGAAATATGTTCAAGGCCAAGTATTATCCCAATAACTAGGCTACCCGAAGTTCTTGAGGATTCAGAATTAAGAAAGCTATGTATCAAATGGATTCTTGGACAATTTTGGCTGATTACTGAGAATCGAGGGTGGGGAATGTGGCACAGATTGGCTACTGTAAATTTCCACTGAATAAATACATAAACCAGATACAGGTTGAGAGAGCAGACTGTTTGGGTGTTCGTAAGGAAGACTTTCTGCAACACAAGTCATTGATACAACACTTTAATGGAATTCTCTATGGGAAAAATATAAATTTGACTTAGCGGGGGCCACAAACCCATGTTATTCTCAGACTTTTGGGCTAAAATATTGGCAGATTTAAAGAAATTATGCCATACTGCAGCCAGCTATTTAATAAAGGAGTTAAATTTCAACGTGAAACAATGTCCAACACCAAGGTTTAACTACAATCTTCATTTCCAAGTTTGATGTTATGAATTTCTTGAATAGTTTGACAGAATGTAACATTGGCAGCAAACTGTATTGTATCTCTGTGTTGTAACATGTAATGAACTCATAGTAGTAAATAGTGTTTAATCAAATATATTATGCGAGTCAACATTTTAAAATAATTATGGCTTCGGTGTATAAATCATCCTTGTATATTCAGCCCTGCTATATATATATATATATATATATATATACCATCAGTGGTAATAAATATATGTATTCACATAGAGATAAAGTAATTTGTGGGTGAAAAGATTTATTAAATGAAATAAAAAATGAAACTAAATATATAGGCTGTTTAATTTAGGACAGGCTTTTTGCTGATCGAAATCAAACTTCTTCGCAATATGAATAGCGGTTGAATGTTGAAGCTATCCACATAGTCGGGCAGAATGCCCTCACCCTGCCCCTGCCACTATAGAAATGATGCTGGGGCAGTTTGTAAGAGTTTCTAGCAGCGTCTGTTCACGCTTTCCAAAAATACTAGGACTAGGGGGCATACGATGAAACTACAGTGTAGTAAATTTAAAACAAATCGGAGAAAATTTTTCTTCACCCAACGTGTAATTAAACTCTGGAATTCGTTGCCGGAGAAAGTGGTGAAGGCGGTTAGCTTAGCAGAGTTTAAAAAGGGGTTGGACGGTTTCCTAAAGGACAAGTCCATAAACCGCTACTAAACGGACTTGGAAAAATCCCAAATTCCAGGAATAACATGTATAGAATGTTTGTACGTTTGGGAAGCTCGCCAGGTGCCCTTGGCCTGGATTGGCCGCTGTCGTGGACAGGATGCTGGGCTCGATGGACCCTTGGTCTTTTCCCAGTATGGCATTACTTATGTACACTATGAGGGTAATTTTATGACAGGGTGTCTAGGTTAATAGGGCAGGAAGTTGCCTATTTTTGCCTATGTTATAAAGACATCATAAGCGCCTACGTGTCTTTAGAAAATACCAAGACTCTATAACAACAACTCTACTCAAAAACAGACTGATTACTCATTTTTAAGCAAGAAAAAGATTTGCATATCACAAGGGCACTTGACACTTATGCACAGTGGACACTTATAATGCTCGGTTATAAATTTTTGGTTATTAAGAGAGTCCTGTGATTTTTCGAACTGAATGTTGACAATAAAAGTTGGCCTTCATGCTGGATATATTTGTCAAGCTAGCATACGCTGTTCCAACAGTGCGGTATGCTGAAGGTCTCCTTTTGCACAATTTATTATTTATATTTCATTATAACCAAGCAATATTCAGTCTGTTTTTGAGTAGTTGTTATAGAATCTTGTTATAATTTTCCTCTCTTCAAAATCTTTTTTGTATTTTGCAGAAATCATGCTTAGATTGAAGGTGTAGATATGTAAGAGCAGATAAAAATGTACATACATACAATATGTGTGGATAACGCATATGTTCATAAATCATGACTCCGCCTATGCTCTGTCCAAACACTGTCCCTGAGCATGGCTACTGTATCAGTAAATCCCAGCTTTCTCAGCTACAGGGTTGCCGAGAGAGGGGTGGCCCAGCCTCCAAGAGGGGGCCCGGTGCCGGCAAGGTTTCAAGGGAGCAAAAGCTTCTTCCTTCCTGCCTGATTCCAGGTCTGTCTCTTTCCTCCTCCTGTGTGCCCAGGACCTGGATGATTGCATTAACATGATAACCTGGGTCCTAGCACAGAGAAGCAAGAGACGACAGACCAAGGGAGGAGCAGACACAGGAAGGTAAGGGGTCAGGGGCGATGGCCCAAGTGTGTATGTGTGTGTGTGTGGGGGGGGGGGGGAGGGGACATGGTGTGGCAGCAGCCCAGGTGGGGGGCAGTTCTGCCCTGGGCCTGGCTGTGTCTCTCAGTGGCCCTGCTCAGCAAGTACTTTTATAAGAGCCCATTTACATACACAAAACTTCATTTTGGTTTATAAAATTATCTTCTATATCAGGGTTATATATTTAAGGCTCCTTTTACCAAACAGCAGTAAAAAGTGGCCTTAGCCTGCCTTTATGCCGGTCATTCCCACTCACACTAAGGCCATTTTTATTCCTGCGGTAATATGGGCCAAATTTCAATGGGGTTCTTTTACTAAGGTGCGCCGAAAAATGGCCTGCGCTTGTGTAGACATGTGTATTAGATGTGCGCAGGTCCATTTTTCAGTGTACCTGCAAAAAAGGGCCTTTTTTGGGCCAAAAATGGACATGCGGCGAAATGAAAATTGGCGCGCGTCCATTTTGGGCCTGAGTCCCGTTGACTTAGCGGTAAGGTTTCCTGAATTATCTGGGTGGTAAATTGTCAGCGCATCTACAATACCGATCACTGCCCACTTAGCGCCGTGTGCCAGAAAATGTTTGGCACGCGTAGCGGATGCACTTAAAAAAATGAAATTACCGCCTGGGCCATGTGGTAGCCGGGCGGTAGTTCAAAATTGACTCACATAGGATGCGCATACGAGCCTACGCGGCTTAATAAAAAAGGGCTCCTATGTTTGGTTTTAATGGCCATGTGTTAATTTCACACAACTATCTTCTCTGGCTTTATTTGCTGCTCAGAAAATATCACTATATGGAACTAACAAGTAACATTTAAAAAAAATACAAGAACAACAAAGGGTTCCACTCAAATTTCATCACAGACATATCAGGGACACAACAGAAGAATTGGATTATAACAGACTACTGGCCATGTGGAAAAACGATATACCGATGGACTTGACGGTATCTCAGATTAAAGAACATTTGTTGAAGATACGAAAACAATCCGCCATGACTATGCATTGGGAACTGCAATATAAAGTGGCGCTTCATTTATACATATCTCCAAGAAGGGCCTTCCACATGGGGATCTCTTCATGGGGAGAGTGCCCCAAATGTGGAGAGGTCGGAGCCACACTGGGACACATGCTTTGGAGTTGTAGGAGTGTAGTGCGATTCTGGACAATTTTGATACAATATTCTTCTGGCCTTTGGTCAGCAAAGTGGAAATATGACCCTGGGTTATTGCTGGGACACCCGAAGCTCATTCATCCAATCCCGGCAGGATTTACAATCTTTGTCCAGAAATCAATCATAGTTGCTAAGCAAGTGATCATGGCTGGATGGTTGTCCCGGCAAGGCCCTACACAATCTCAGTGGAGGACGCGCATGATAACACTATTGAGATTGGAGAGAATGGGGATAGTGGATTTCAATTCCAAAACTGGATTACAGTTTCAAGAGGTATGGAGCCTCTTTCTCAACACATTGACCCCGGCAGCCAGGAGTAGACTTTTGAACTACTAGTGGTACCTAGGAGATTATGCAAGCATGGTAGGGGTGGGAGGGTGGGAGGTAAATGGGAGGGAATAGAGGGAGGGAAAGGGTTGGCTGGGAGGGATGTTCATAAAAAGCAAGTTGTGGTTACTGTGTTTCTGTAACAATGTGTTTCTCTTTTATTTGCACTAAAAAAGAAAGATTTAACGCAAAATTGGAGGGGAGGAGGGATGGGTTAGAGTTGGGGAAGGGGAACAAAAATGGAAAACTAATTGACGTTGGAAGAAGTACTGACAGTTGTTTGGTGTATTAGAAAAGTTATTGGCTGGAAAGTTGTGAATGTATTATTCTTGCATAATACGTCAATAAACAGATTTAAACATTTAAAAAAATACAAGGAGGAGAAAGGACTTCAGTGGCTCAGGTCACGTCTGAAGTAAAACTTGGACCAATGACCCGCCCTTACGTCTTCACTAGTCCTAAAAAACCTCCGATATTTAATTGCATAATTTTTCAATTTTTAACAATTTTTTTCTTTTTTCTGTAAAGTCCATTTATATTCAGACTCTCTCAGGTACTTATTTGGAGAAATGCTGCTATGTTCTTACAGCACGGCTGTTCCACCCTGGCTTCGTCAGGAGTGTTTTTATTACGCAAGACTCTCGGTACCCCCAAGTGTTAAGACGAATATTTTAATTGATTTATTTGTTTTATCTGTTTTAATATTTTTGCGGGAAAAGGGGCCCTGCGCTGGTGGTGGGGGCCATTTTTCCCCACGTGCTTGGGCCCTTTTTAGCGCAGTGAGTAAAAAGATCCCAGTCATACATGGCCATGTGGTAAGAGAACTCTTACCACATGGCCATGCGACGGGGAGCCCTTACCGCCACCCACTGATACACCGATAAGGACTCCTGCGCTAACCCGGTAGTAACCAGGCAGAATGCAGCAATGCCTGATTATCGCCAGGTTATTGCCGAGCAAGCCGTTTCCTGGGGTTTTCTTTTTCCCTGGATGTCAGACTCACAGAAACAGAAACAGAAGCCTGTGCGGCTGCATTGCTGATCTGCAAGGGCAGGCTTCTACATGGAATGTTGCTAGTGGAGGAGTAGGTTAGTGGTTAGTGCAGTGGACTTTGATCCTGGGGAACTGAGTTCGATTCCCACTGCAGCTCCTTGTGACTCTGGGCAAGTCACTTAACCCTCCATTGCCCCAGGTACAAAATAAGTACCTGAATATATGCAAACCACTTTGAAGGTAGTTGCAAGAACCACAGAAAGGCAGTATATCAAGTCCCATTTCCCTTATGACATCACAATATCAGAAGTGAGCCAAGTATCGGGCAATCAAGCCATTGTGACATCACTGATGAGGTTGGCTCTTATTGGTGGAATGAGTGGAGGAGTAGCCTAGTGGTTAGTACAGTGGACTTTGATCATGGGGAACTGAGTTTGATTCCCACTGCAGCTCCTTGTGACTCTGGGCAAGTCACTTTCCATTGCCCCGGTACAAAAATAAGTACCTGACTATGTAAACCGCTTTGAAGGTAGTTGCAAAAACCTCAGAAAGGTAGTATATCAAGTCTCATTTCCCTTTCCCCTTTATGTTCATTCAGCACATGCCAAAGTGAGTCTACCGTCAGGCTAGCACCCTCCCCCCCAGGTGGTAATTTCAGATTTGGTGCACATCCATACGGCCGGGACACATTATTTTTTATTTCCTACTGCGAAGGGCATTTCTGGCATTAATCAGCAGTTGGCGCATACCGACTGGTCATCATGCACGTAACACATGAGTCCTTACCGCTAGATCAATGGGTAGCGTTAAGGGCTCAGACGCACTGGTTTCAATTTTACTGCAGGCTCTTTTCCTGGCCCATTAAAAAAAAGCCCTTTTCCCCAGACGTGGTAAAACTGGCCCGGCGCGTGCCAAAAACACGTGCCCCTACTACCGCAGGCCACTTTTTGCCGTGGCTTAGTAAAAGGAACCCATAATTTAATAACATCGCTTTGATCCTTTTGGAATATGAGAAGAAATGTTGTTATTGGTATTGTAATCACAGGATATCTTAATTCATTAGCAATGCAAATTTTATCCCCAAAGGATGTAAATATCTAACCATGAAAACAACCCCCCCCCCAAAAAAAATCAGATAAGAAATGATAAGAAATCTAGCAGGATGGAAAACCTCAACCTGAGCTGTGTTTTGCTGAGCTGCTTGAGGAAGAATTAGCAGTATATCCTAGATGGTAATAGCACTCGACTCGAAATACCAACCGAGATAGGAGGTCAGATGAAATAATTCATAGACAGAAATGTCTTAAACTCATCATTTTGCTGAAAGATGTCTCATGCAACAACATACCGGCTATTTCAGTGAAATGTCAATGGGGCATGTTAGAGATGGCAAACAGCAGACTCAAGCTGACATATGGCAAAAGGGAAGCTTTATGCCGCTATTGATGTTGTGACCCCTGTTTAACTCTATTTGCAAGATTGAATGGTTTAATATTTTTGAAAGGTTTTTGGCTGTCCCTTCAATTGTTTTTCGTGCATCAATGCAAAGACAGCTCTGAGTTTATAGCATGTAATGAGTACAGGTTTGTTTAGAAATTGCTTTTAATCAGGTTTGTGGAGCCCCCAATACGATGGGGAATATTTCTGCACCTTTCTGGCACATTTTCTGGGTCACTGACTGCATTTGTTGGTACTTGAGGATCTTCCCTCCCTCTTCACCCAATTCACAGAATAATCACTTGGCACCGACATCTCTATTCTGAAATGCTGTTCTCACATTGGTAGTGTTTAATTAGCCTCCCTCTGGGTCCATGCAGTAAACTTGCATTACAGCTGTGCTCTGATGCTTAGCACATGGCTTCCTAATGAAAAAATTTAGCTGCCTAATGTAGTAACCAAATAATATGCAAATAGGCCCTATGCAAGAAATATGCTTCAACATGGGAGATCACACTGGATGCATGCACAAAAATTTTGCATTGGTATCCGGACTTTCACGTGCATACATCTGCAGTGAGATTCTGTGCATATAGGGGTCCTTTTACTAAGGTGCCTGGAAAATGGCCTGCAGAAGTGTAGGCACGCGTTTTGGCCGTGCGCTGGATCATTTTTCAGCGCACCTGTAAAAAAGGCCTTTTTTGGGGGGACAAAAATGGACGTGCGGCAAAATGAAAATTGGCACGCGTCTATTTGGGTCTGAGACCTTACCACTAGCCATTGACTTAGCAGTAAAGTCTCACACGTTAACCAGGCAGTAATGTTCAACCCATGTTCTAATGCCGATTACCGCCCGCTCACCAGAAAATATAAATATTTTCTGATGCGCGTATCGGACTCACGTCAAAAATGAAATTAACACCCGGGCCATGCAGTAGCCAGGTGCTAACTCAGAATTGGTGTTCATTGAGTGCACGTAGGTGCTTATGCGGGTTAGTTAAAAGCACCTCATAATTTTTTCAATTCTGATATTTATATGCAAAATATCATCTATATTAATAAATCCCACCTTGAACGTTCTGAAGCTCACTCCAAGGCAGAGAAGCACAAAAATCCTGTAGTCTTCATAGGCTAGGACCAGTCACCCTCACTCATAGACCCGCCCTCAGCCACGCCCCATCTCTCTATATAAAACGCACCACCAACATTCTGAAGCCTCACTTTTCCAACGTTCTAAATGTGAGGCGCCAGAGATCAATTTTTCATCCATGACTGTCTGCCCCGCCCACACGTCAAACGTGATGACCTCGTGGGCGGAGCAATGACACTCACAGACCGTGTAGCACGTCTGATTGGCTGAGTTGGGTGAAGCCAAGGATGACGTCGCCAGCACAGCTGCTCCACAAAAAACCAAGGAAAGGGGGAGGAGTAGTTTTCCACTTTGCAATTCACTTTGCTGTGGTTCTGCTTCCTTGGGAAGTACTGTGCATGGTAAAGCACTTTCAGCACTGCTTTTGCACTAAACCTGCAGTTCACAAAACAACATTTTTGAAAGCTTTCTTGCCTTTTACCATATGCTTACAAACATTTAATTACTTGAAAGGAGTATTGACAATTCTTTTCCCAGCATTTCATTCCTGAAATACCTCAGTCAGTAATCTCTTTTCTTCACACACACTCACTATCGGTCTCACACAGTCTGTCTCTCTGTCTTACACACACAAACACTCTGTCAAAAAGGACCACACCTGTGGTCCTACACAGGGCCTCCTCCTTCCTCATTATACACCCTTCACTATTACTCCATCTCATTACAATACTTTAATATTAAATATTTGGTTGACAAAAAACAACTAATCAATATAACCTTGCTAGCGCCCGTTTCATTTGTGTCAGAAACGGGCCTTTTTTTACTAGTTATAGAATAAATATGGACAATTTTTATGGTGTGGCTACAACTGTGCTCAGACTAATGATTATATACAGCTCAGCTCTTCCACAACATCCTCAAAATTTTATATATGGCACTGAAAAAAGTGAGTTGAAATTTGCATGCAAATTGAAGATGTGTACACAAATTAATTAGCTAATGAGTCATTAACTTGCAAAAAATTGATGCTCATCCATTATTCAGGTTACTCGGCAGTAACTGGAATTTACGCATGCATCGTCCCGCATTGGGCGCTCATATGCACCTTCGCACAAGTGAAAAATGGGTGTGGTCATGGGTGGGGCCGGGGTGTTCCAAAAAATTGGGCATGCATTATTAGAGAACAGCGTTATTTCCATGACCAAACGTCAAGGGTAGGGCACCGACATTTGCATCAGGTTTCAGCGGGAACCGGCTTTGAGCGCTATTCTAAAAACGGTGTTCAACTTGGAGTTCCTGTTTCTAAAATGCTGCTCTGGGCTGATTTTTTTGGATGCCAATTTTTCAGTTTGCCCATTGCAGTCTCTCATCATTCAAAGCAGTAGCAAACTTTTAATTTTTATTCCAAATTTTCAGTGCCAATTATACAATTTGCTCCTAATGTGACCCATTGACCAAAAGATACCAAACGTGGGGTATGTGACTTATTTATAGCACAAGATAGAAGGTTATTAACTGCATAATCCTGGCAAATTTCAGCCTCAGGTATGGACTAATTATATTTGGAGTTTTCAGTTTGCTATTTTTCAAATGTGTTTTTCTGAAAATGTATTTTTTATGGATATACTTTTCTTATTTTTTTTTTTTTTACAAAGTTATGAAAAAATTGCTCAGTCCCTTTTTCAAATCTTTCAAAAATGAAAGGGGCCCCTCCAAACGTTTAGAACCTTTATTTGAAACCCCTCTTTTGGTACCTTTCTGCTCAGCAGGTCAAATTTATTTATTTAGGGGTCCTTTTACTATGCTGTGGCAAATAAAATGGCCTGCGGTAGTGTGGGAGCGTGTTTTGGGTGCGCGCCAGGCCAGTTTTTACCGTGTCTGGTAAAAAGGGCTTTTTTTTCAATGGGCCGGGAAAAGGTTGTGCGGTAAAACTGAAACCAGTGCCTGAGCCTTTAACGCCACCCATTGATCTAGCAGTAAGGGCTAGATCAAGTGACCGGTTGGTGCATGCCATCTGCCGATTAACGCTGGAAACGCCATGCGTGGTAGGAAATAAAAACCTAATTTGTCCTGGCAGTATGGGGTGTGCACCATATCTGAAATTACCACCAGGGGGTGTGCTAGCCTGGCGGTAGTCTTGTTTCGCTGCACGCTGCATGTGCGTGGAGTCTACCGTTCCTTTGTAAAAGGGCCCCTTAACTTTTATATACTACCTGCAAGTCATTGAAGCAGACTACATTCAAGTACAATAGGTATTTTTTGGCTGACAGTTTAATTTTCCACCTGAACCAATGGAGGTTAAGGGACCCTTTTACAAGGCAGCGGCAGTGACGATCCTTGGTTGGCTGCCACCTGGGGCGGATCGCCGCTGCGCAGCCCTCTCCGGGCACAGCAGCGTCCCCACCCCGGGGGTGCAACATGACCCCCTCGGCGCATCAACCCCCCCCCCCCCAGGGTGCATTCTTACCTGCTGGGAGCAGTTGTGCGGATGTCGGTTCCGCAGGTTCCCTGCTCCTTCTGCCCCGGAACAGGAAGTAACCTCTTCCGGGGCAGAGGGAGCAGGGAACCAGCGGACCCACATGGCTGCTTTCTGCACCCTTCCAGCGGCGTGCACCCGGGGCGGACCGCCCCACTGCCCCGCCCTCGGTACGCCACTGATCTGGAACTACCGCCAGCCCAACAGAGGCGCTGGCAGTAGTTCCACTCCCAGCGCTCAGCATTTCTGGCGCTAGTGGAAATACTCAAGAAATATTCTGCGTGGGGGGGGGGGGGGGGTTACCCAGTGGTAATCGAGCAGCGCCACATACTACCTAGTTACTGCCAGGTTAGCGTGGGAGCCCTTACCGCCAACTCAGTGGGTGGTGATAAGTTCTCTCCTCGCATGGCCACGCGGTAAGAGCAATCTTAGCGCATGGCCATGTCTTTTTTCAGCCTTTTAACGCGCTACGGTATAAAGGGTCTCAGCACGTGGCAAAAACAGCCCCCCCCCCCCGCCACTAGCGCAGGGCCTTTTTTTAACCACAGCTTAGTAAAATGGCCCCTCAGTGACTTGCTGACGATCACAAAGAGCTGCAGTGGGATTTGAACTGGGCTCCCTTGGTCCATAGTCCACTGCGTCAACCTTTAGGCTCCTCCTCTACTCTGTTGTATCTTTGTTTTTTTTAAACCTTTGCTCTTTATGGACCAAGGAAAAACAGCTGTGGGTCTTGAATGCTGACGGTAAAGAGAAGAAACAGAATGAGTTGACCTTTTAAGCCTCCTTATACTTGGCATTAAAGCTCATGCATTGCACTCAGCCTTTCAGTCTTCCGTGCACTTCTCCGCATCTGCGTAGAATAGTTAATAGCCTCATTACCACACATTTAAGTATGCTACAGAAGACTCTTTGCAAGGTTAGCTCATGTACAAAACTCTTTTTCACATCTGTGCAACCATCAATTTTGTGTGATAAAGCCACACTAAGCCTACCCTAAGCCTATGCAAAGCCTTTTGCACTGAGCCCTCCGTTCACTTGAAAGAAAGTTACAGGTCCGCAATGTTCTCTTTTAAAATCATTAGTCTTTCAGCTCTCTAAGGAGAAGTTTACGTGTTGATAAATGTACAGGTTACTATGATCTGTGCTGATGCGTGAAGAACATTGGAACGATCTGGGAAAGGTGGATCACACCGTCCATCCCATTCTATAATCTGACCCACAAATTCTAAACATGGCGTCTTAAGTTGTGAACGCTAATTTGGCCGCACATCCAAATTGTGTGCACAACTTAATTGATTAGCAAGCCAATCAGCACTAATTGGCTTTAATTAGAATGTATGCATGCAACTTTCTAGATGTGTTCTATAAGTGGTGAGTGTTCATTCTAATGCGCACAGGCGAATGGTGGGCGTGGCCATGGGCATAGAATGGGCAGGTGGTGGGAATTTCAAAAAAGCTATGCACACTAGTATAGAATACACCTGAGCTGCGCCTAATCTAGGTCTGGTTTTAGGTACAAAAACCGTGTGTGAGCATATTCAATGAACTATGTGTAACTTTAGGTGCAGTTTATAGACAGTGGCGTAGCTACGTGGGGCCTGGGCCCCCGTAGATTTGGCCCTGGACCCCCCTGCCGACGACCCACCACCAACCTGCCGTCGCTTGCCTTTGCTGGCGGGGGACCCCACCCTCACCAGCCGAGGTCCTCTTCTTCTCGCAGGACGTCAGAAACAGAAGGCTCTTAGGTAGAAAGCTGAAATCCAGATCCTCCAGGGTAGCATTTTCTGAAATGCTACCTGTGCCACGCGCAGGGCCCAAGAGACAGGCAGAGCTCCAGAGTCTCAATGCGTGGATGAGACGATGGTGCAGGGAGGAGGGCTTTAGATTTGTTAGGAACTGGGCAACATTCTGGGGAAGGGGGAGCCTATTCCGAAAGGATGGGCTCCATCTTAACCAGAGTGGGACCAGGCTGCTGGCATCGGCGTTTAAGAAGGAGATAGAGCAGCTTTTAAACTAGAAATGGGGGGAAGGCCGACAGTCGCTCAAAAGAGCATGGTTCGGGATAAGGTATCTTTCAAAGATATCACCATAACAGGGAAGATAGAGTATCCTGATAGTGAGGTTGCAAAAGAGATTGTAGTAGATCGGGTATCTTTAAATAACAATAAAAATCAGACAAAAGATTGCCAATTAATACTGTCAAGTACTAAGCATGATGTACTTAGGAACAACAAACATAGTTTGAAATGTCTATATGCGAATGCCAGGAGCCTAAGAAATAAGATGGGGGAGTTAGAATATATTGCACTAAATGAAAAATTAGATATAATAGGCATCTCTGAGACCTGGTGGAAGGAGGATAACCAGTGGGACACTGTCATACCGGGGTACAAATTATATCGTAGTGATAGGGTGAATCGGATTGGTGGAGGGGTAGCATTGTATATTAACGAGAGCCTTGAATCAAATAGATTGAAAATTCTGCAGGAAGCAAAACACTCCTTGGAATCACTGTGGATTGAAATTCCATGTGCAAAGGGGAAAAGGATAGTGATAGGAGTGTACTACCGTCCGCCTGGCCAGGACGAACAGACGGATGCGGAAATGTTAAAGGAAATCAGGGACGCAAACAAACTGGGCAACACAATAATAATGGGGGATTTCAATTACCCGCATATAGACTGGGGTAATGTAACATCTGTACACGCAAGGGACATAAGATTTCTTGATGAAATCAAGGACAGCTTCATGGAACAGCTAGTTCAGGAGCCGACAAGAGAAGGAAAAATACTAGACTTAGTCCTTAGTGGTGCTCATGATCTAGTGCAGGGGGTAACGATACGAGGGCCGCTTGATAACAGTGATCATAATATGATCGGTTTTGATATTGGCATTGAAGGAAGTGAAACTAGGAAATCAAGTACGCTAGCGTTTAACTATAGAAAAGGTGATTACGACAAAATGAGAAAAATGGTGAAAAAAAGACTGAAAGGAGCAGCTCGCAGAGTAAAAAACTTGCATCAGGCGTGGATGCTGTTTAAAAACGCCATCCTGGAGGTTCAGGACAAATATATTCCACGTATTAGAAAAAAGGGAAAAAAGACTAAACGTCAGCCGGCGTGGCTAAACAGTAAGATAAAGGAAATCATTAGAGCCAAAAAACAATCCTTCAGAAAGTGGAGAAGAGAACCAACTGAAAGTAACAGGATAGATCATAAGGAATGCCAAGCCAAATGCAAAGCGGAGATAAGGAGGGCAAAAAAGGACTTTGAGAAGAAATTAGCGTTGGAAGCAAAAATACATAGTAAAAACTTTTTTAGATACATTAAAAGCAGGAAACCGGCCAAAGAGTCGGTTGGGCCGCTGGACGAAAATGGTGTTAAAGGGGCGATCAAGGAGGACAAAGCCGTAGCGGAGAAATTAAACGAATTCTTTGCTTCGGTCTTCACCGAGGAGGATTTGGGGGGGACACCGGTGCCGGAAAGAATATTTGAAGCGGGGGAATCGGAGAAACTAAACAAATTCTCTGTAACCTTGGAGGATGTAATGGGTCAGTTCAGCAAGCTGAAGAGTAGTAAATCACCGGGACCTGATGGTATTCATCCCAGAGTATTAATAGAACTAAAAAATGAACTTGCGGAGCTACTGTTAGAAATATGCAATCTGTCCCTAAAATCGAGTGTAATACCGGAAGACTGGAGGGTAGCCAATGTTACTCCGATTTTTAAGAAGGGTTCCAGAGGAGATCCGGGAAATTATAGACCGGTGAGTCTGACGTCGGTGCCGGGCAAGATGGTGGAGGCTATTATTAAGAATAAAATTGCAGAGCATATACAAAAACATGGACTGATGAGACAAAGTCAGCACGGATTTAGTGAAGGGAAGTCTTGCCTCACCAATCTAATGCATTTTTTTGAGGGGGTAAGCAAACATGTGGACAATGGGGAGCCGGTTGATATTGTATATCTGGATTTTCAGAAGGCGTTTGACAAAGTGCCGCACGAAAGACTCCTGAAGAAATTGCAGAGTCATGGAATCGGAGGTAGGGTATTATTATGGATTAAGAACTGGTTGAAAGATAGGAAGCAGAGAGTAGGATTGCGTGGCCAGTATTCTCAGTGGAGGAGGGTAGTTAGTGGGGTCCCGCAGGGGTCTGTGCTGGGTCCGTTGCTTTTTAATGTATTTATAAATGACCTAGAGATGGGAATAACTAGTGAGGTAATTAAATTCGCCGATGACACAAAATTATTCAGGGTCGTCAAGTCGCAGGAGGAATGTGAACGATTACAGGAGGACCTTGCGAGACTGGGAGAATGGGCGTGCAAGTGGCAGATGAAGTTCAATGTTGACAAGTGCAAAGTGATGCATGTGGGTAAGAGGAACCCGAATTATAGCTACGTCTTGCAAGGTTCCGCGTTAGGAGTTACGGATCAAGAAAGGGATCTGGGTGTCGTCGTCGATGATACGCTGAAACCTTCTGCTCAGTGTGCTGCTGCGGCTAGGAAAGCGAATAGAATGTTGGGTGTTATTAAGAAGGGTATGGAGTCCAGGTGTGCGGATGTTATAATGCCGTTGTATCGCTCCATGGTGCGACCGCACCTGGAGTATTGTGTTCAGTACTGGTCTCCGTATCTCAAAAAAGATATAGTAGAATTGGAAAAGGTACAGCGAAGGGCGACGAAAATGATAGTGGGGATGGGACGACTTTCCTATGAAGAGAGGCTGAGAAGGCTAGGGCTTTTCAGCTTGGAGAAGAGACGGCTGAGGGGAGATATGATAGAAGTGTATAAAATAATGAGTGGAATGGATCGGGTGGATGTGAAGCGACTGTTCACGCTATCCAAAAATACTAGGACTAGAGGGCATGAGTTGAAGCTACAGTGTGGTAAATTTAAAACGAATCGGAGAAAATTTTTCTTCACCCAACGTGTAATTAGACTCTGGAATTCATTGCCGGAGAACGTGGTACGGGCGGTTAGCTTGACGGAGTTTAAAAAGGGGTTAGATAGATTCCTAAAGGACAAGTCCATAGACCGCTATTAAATGGACTGGAAAAATTCCTCATTTTTAGGTACAACTTGTCTGGAATGTTTTTACGTTTGGGGAGCGTGCCAGGTGCCCTTGACCTGGATTGGCCACTGTCGGTGACAGGATGCTGGGCTAGATGGACCTTTGGTCTTTCCCAGTATGGCACTACTTATGTACTTATGTACTTATGTAAGCCTTTTGCGAGAAGAAGAGGACCTTGGCTGGCGGGGGTTGGGGTCCCCCGCCAGCAAAGGTAGGTGACGGTGGGTTGGCGGTGGGAGGGGGGTCAAGAGGGTAGGCGGCAGGAGCGGGGGCAAAGTCGGCAATGGCGGGGGGGGGGGGGGGGGGGGTTGGCAGCGCTGGGGGGGAGCTAAAATGTGCCCCCTCACCTCGGGCTCTGGACCTCCCTCCCGCTGAAGTCTGGCTACGCCCCTGTTTTACGGCACTGATTTTTAAGGTGCCATATACAGAATTTGCCCCCTTAGTGTGTAAATGTAAGCGCCATTTGCCTCGAGTCATTCAACGATGTCATTTCTGGATAAGAAAGCATTCCACGGCCACGTTTGGGATCCGATGACGGCGTTCTGAAGATATTGGGAGATACAGCATTAAGGTATTATGGCTGCCGGGTGTAGAGCATTTACCCGACAGCCCTGAGATGCATTTTAGTTTATAACCTAATTAACTTATAAGCTTATCATTATACGCTATAGATATGTGTGCTTTTTATAGATGTGAGGACATAGGAAATGTTATAAAAGTTATACATAATACAACAAAAAGCACCAATAGCCTTCAGAAATGGGACACAGTTCCTTTAATTATAAAAATAGATTTTCCAATATGGACCTGATACGGGCCGTGTTTCAGCGCACACGCCTGCGTCAGGGGTCAAATGTCTTCTGATATAAAAGGAATGCTGTGTGCAGCAGCCAAACTTCTTCCTTATGATCAAAGAATGAAGGGACATTTTCTTCTTAACGCATCGAGTAACTACTTTATAAAGTGGATGGAATTCTTTTTAATTTCCTCATCTCCATCTCTACACCATCCCCCACCCTCATCGCTTCACCAGTCTCCATCCCCAACCTCATCTCCATTTCTACCCAACATCCCTATCCTGAGCTGCATCTGCATATCTAACCCACCCCCACCCCCAAGTCCATCTTTACCCCAGTCCCCATCCCCATCTCTATGCCACCTCATTCCCATCCCATGTCCACCTCTACCCCAGTGCCCATCCCCACCATCATCCCATCCCAAGCTCCATCTCTTCCCCAATCTCCAACCTCCTCTCCATTTCTACCCAACATCCCTTTCCTGATCTGCACCTCCATTTCTAACCCACCCCAAGTGCATCTTTACTCCAATCCCCACCCCCATCACTATGCCACCTCATTCCCATCCCATGTCCACCTCTACCCCAGTGCCCATCCCCATCCCCATCCTCATCTCCATCTTTGCCCCACCCTCACCCCATCCCAAGCTCCATCTCCATCTCTTCCCCAATTCCCAACCTCATGTCCATTTCCAGCTTAAGGCACATCCCCCTCTTCTTCCCCACTTCCATCTCAATCCAGCCCATCTGCACCTCTATTCCTGTGCATTTGTAAGCACTGATTACAGAATGTTACAGAAGCCTCTTAGCTGCTTTTTTAAACTCACAAACAAAACATATGAGCTGAGATGGAATATTGCTTTAGGGGGAATGAGTGTTCCTTTGCTACCTCATCTCTACTTTGAGTTAAAAAGGTTCCATTGTACTTTGTATTTCCAATGCTTACTCATAGCATGATTTTGGAAAGAGTATTTCATGTGTTTAGGAAGTAGGATTGTAGAGAAAATTTAGAAGTAAGTTACATTACATTATTACAGCTCTTATAGCCTGCTGCATCCTTGGTCAGGCTCAGTGTGGGTTAAACGCAAGAAGGACCTGGACAGTGCCAGGGAAATACAGTAGTATATATATTAATACATAACTTCTAAAAAAAACAGATTTAGTCCCCAATTTACCATAATAACCTCAACTGTTAGGAATCAACCCTTAATAACCCAAAACTTATGGAATAAAAAGGTCTTCACAGCCTTTCTAAAAATGTTGTAATCACGTACTGTTCGACAAGAAGAAGGCAACGAATTCCAGACCCAAACCTCTTGCCATGATATAGATGCTGAAAATATGGGAAGAATGGATTAGTAGTTAGCGGTTCCAGTACCGGTTCCTCCTTTTACTGTCATTTTATTATATCCGTCAATAAATGGGGCAATGCCCCAGCATGACTTCACCCATGGCCAAGGGGTATGTGGAGATGTTGCCATTAATGGGGTGACCAAATGTGTCCCCATCCCCACCACTGCCCATACTCACCCTGACTTGCTGGCCTTCCACTCTTCCCTCATTAGACAGTGCAACCCCACAGAGAGGCCCAGTACACCAGGATCCAGCAGGTGGCGACAAGGAGTTCAAAGTTTATGGCCCCAAAATAAGGATAGAGGGGGCAGTGGAAGCAAGGTTGAAGGGTGCCAGCCCAATAATCCGCAGGACCCAACTTTACAGATGGAAGAGAGGATGCACACTATTATGGAATCCACCTGATCTGCGCCTGGTTTTAGGTGGCCTAAATGGGTGTGCCTACTTTTAGTCGCTAGAACAGAATGTGAGCGTATTCTATAAACTGCACCTAACTTTAGACATGGTTTATAGAATTGTGATAAGCATATGGTTTTTTGGTGCTGATTTTTAAAGCATTATTTATAAAATTTGGGCCATAACATGTACATATCCCAAAACACAATTATGCATTACACTACATGTAGTTAAAATATACAGATAAGATTCTTAGAAAATCCTTGCAAATACATAATACCTCTTAGTTCAAGTTGAAACCAGATGCTCGCTAAATAAAACAGTTTTTAACTGTGAACTAAGACGTAAGAATTCTGAGCTCTTAATCTTAGGGTCAAAGAATTTCCAAAAACGAGCAACCTGACAAGGCTGTAAATGTTTAGAGTAATGGCATATATGGGTTTAAATCCCACAAATCCACCTTAGTGCTAGTATGTAAATACATGCAGAGTTTACATTGTGCATATTTACAGGCAGACGTACATATAGGTGGGGTCTGAATGAAGCACGGGTGGCAGGGGTGGCCCAACCATTAGGCCACCTGAAGCGGGGGCCACAGGCGGCACTCATCAGGAGCGGCATCTCCCCACTCTCCGGGGAGCGACATCTCCCCCTTCGCGGCGTTTACCTCTTTACGTTCCAAACCCAGCAGCGGCAGCGATTCCCATACGCTGCCCTGCTTCCGGCACCTGCCTCTTCCCTTTACTGCAGCCGCCTCTTTGATGTAACTTCCTGTTTCCGTCAGAGAATCACGCAGCCGCAGGAAAGGGAAGAGGCGGGTGCCGGCGGCTGGGCAGTGTATGGGAATCGTTGCCACTGCCGGGTTTGGAATGTGATGAGGTAAGTGCCGCAAATGGGCTGGAGGTAGAGAAGGGGAGGGGGCAGCATCTCAGCCTGGGAGGGGGAGGCATCTTGGCATGGGGTGGGGAGTGGCATCTCGGCCTGGGAGGAGGGCGGCATCTTAACCCCACCTCTGGAGGCATCTTGCCTTGGGCCGGCCCTGATGGGTGGGACTCATTCTATAAGGTAGGTGCATCAGTGGCGTAGCCAGGGGGGGTGCCAGGGGAGCGGCCGCTCCCCCAAATGAAGTTCTGCCAGCTCTGGGACCTATTTGTTTCTCAATGTGTTGCATTGAAAATGTGCACCAGCGCCGGCGGAAGTCCACTCTCGCGCTGCTCTTACTCCCCCCGTGCTGTCAACCTGGCTCCGCTTCTGAGGTGCGTGTATCTGTCATTTAAACATGGACACTGACATCGGCTCTATGGCTGCTCTAAGCAGTGGTGTCTAACCACATAGGCTAGTATTATAGACTGGAAAGTAGACGCCTACTTTTCCTTTATAGAACAAGTGTCACATAGGTGCCCTCTGGACACCTAAATATAACAGCAGTGTTACAGAATTACTCCCAGGTGCCACTGCATCCAAGAAATAGAAAGGCAGTTCAAGCCGCAGGGAAGGGAAGTGATGGACTTTAAGTCCACGTGTGTCAATGCCTTCTGCCTTGAAGACACTTTACAGAAAGGAGCCCCATATCCCCTGATTTGGCCTAGTATGATAATGGCAGATCTCCTCTTCCACTGTCTACAAGAGACTCCGTCATCAGGGAGGCTTTGAGGACTGGGATGTTGGTACCACTGCAAGTCATAGAATAGGGGTAGGTACTGGTCCCCGTGGGGCTTATGTCATAGGGGAGGGGATTCCTGGGCTCCATTACGTCCTTTTACCTTGTTGCCTCCTTGTAACATAGTAACATAGTAGATGACGTCAGAAAAAGACCTGCACGGTCCATCAAGTCTGCCCAACAAGATAAACTCATATGTGCTACTTTTTGTGTATACCTTACCTCCTTGTGTTACTGGGACAACTGTCATGTGCTATCTTTGTACCTTAGGGAGGGTGTAAGGACCAGGGCGGTCTCCCACTTTTCTTGTTTGGTGAATTCAGAAGGGAAATCCATCTGTGTATGGGAGCAGGACATGTTGCATTTATACATAATACAAGCCTTTGCTGTGTTCAGTGTGTTTCTTCTAGTAAAAAAGGTGCCGGTACTCAAATGCTAGGACACTCTTCAGGAGCGGAGTGATCACCGAGGGACCCACCCCATAATAGCCAGGTCCCCTGCAATCAGTCACAGAATCTATGACAAGGTAGAATTGGTGTGTAGAGCCTGAGCTCTTTCATTAAAACTTGGGTTCCATGGGTCAATTTTAGCAGACAATGGAAAAGGTGCCGGTACTCAGTACCCCCTTAAAAAAAGCCCTGGCTGTGTGTAGCTTTACCTCTTCCCTGTTTTCTTCTTCTTATGAAGCTCCTGAAGGCGAGAGTGCATGCAATGGAATAATAAAGAGAGTCAGCAGCACAGGATCCTTATGGGTCTGGCACACAGTGCTCCCTGTAGTCTCAGCTGAAGCTCTGGACGACAGGGGTGACTAGGATTAATGGACAGATGAGCAGGGGAAGGGGGTTCATATATGGAAAAGTTGGCAAGGGTTGCCTACCCAGACCTCTTCAGTGCAGTAACATAGCTAGAAATGAATTCTGAGAGGGGGTCCCAGGGTTAATATGGGTGGTTTGAGCCACGCTAGTTACGTGCCTTGGAATGCATGTGATTAATTTATTAAGTAAACATTCTTCAACAGTGCTGTGTATCATGGGTGATACTTTAGTATTTACAAGTGCTTGGAATTATTGAATTGAAAATGATTAATTCACAAACATGCTTATGGAAACAGTTCAGTTATATTAGAAGATGTCTCAATGGGTCGCATCCCATACCTTCAGTGAAAATTAAGCAGACACACTTTGACTATGAAGATAAAACATCAAGACAGATTGCAATATCCTGCGAAGCGTTCTAAAGCCCTGCCCGATGTCATGGTAAAAGAATTAATTACCCCAATTTAACAAATGCCCTTGGACTTACTTTTATGACAAATGCCTTTTCAATTTATATTAATAAAGCAAGTAAATATATCTGAAGGCTTCTACTCTTTTTTTTATATCTATTGACGTTTATAAATACTCAAGAAGGATATTCTATAGAGACTTTTGACCAATCACATAACATAATACTTTGTTTTGTTTTAAGTCCCTTTTCCCGAATATTCAAGGCAGAAAACAAAATAACTCTGATGATAATCAGAAGGTGCAACGGGTAAACAGCAGAACGAGGTTGCTTCACTTTAGATGCCAACATTTGGGAAAAAGGTATATTCCAGTTCTGGTGCCTCTACAGTAAAAGCTGAATCCATTGCGAGACACACTATGAAGTAACAAAGGGGCACCGGCATTGAATATCGGGGGCTAATTTTGGTGGGTTTAGCTGCCGGAGCTTACCCAGGTCCTGGCCGATATTCAGCTAGGGTCCGTATAAGACAGTTATGCAGGCCCCGGTTGAATAGTGGCTGGGATCTACATGACTTTTTTTTTTAACCACCGTGATCCCCCTCCCGCCACTGATGAAGCCCTCCATCCTTGACTTCCCCTTCCCCCCAGCTGGCAATACTCACAAACCCCCTTTCCGGGAGCATCCCCAATCCCCACCCCCCTCGGTCTAGATAGGCCTCTCTGGAACTACCTGACATCCATGATGGTGCAGCGGGAGCAGGACCAAAGCCCCTCGCTACTGCCCCTTGTGGCTGCTTTCACAAAATGGCAGCCACAATCTCTTGTGGCAGCTCACAGTACTTATGTACCCTAGATGTGCCCCCAAGTCTGTGACCTGAGTTTGAATCTTGCACTGGGATAAATTTCAGTCAGCTAGCTGGCCTCTAGCCAACTCAATCATCTATCTATTTTCAGTTGGTAGATGAGTACCTGGCCTCAGCTGGGTGGGGGGGGGGGGGGACAGGGGGATGGAGGGGGGTTAAAGTTGACTGGGCAATGCAATGGAAAACCACCCCACTAACACATGACAAGAAACCATCAAGCAAGTGGCGGCTCCCATATGTTGTTCATGAGTGGGCAGAGTCCATGAGAAACTGAAGAAATGTTGCTGGTGCTGATTCTTAAAGGCTTGAGCTTGACCTCTGTTCCTTGGCTTTGCACAATGCTGGTGTGGGAAACAATTCAGCATCTTTAGCTGATTCTATGAGTTGTGATAGAGGGCTGAAGATAGGAAGCTAATTAAAAATATCTAATGACTTTTAACATTATTTGTATGTTTTCATTTGTTCTAAGCTAATATTTCAAACCTTTGAGTTTTTTTTCTCTACTTCTTGCCATGCATTCTGCCCTCATAGCTTGTGTGTGCATGTTTACGTCGTGTTTTGCATTTTACCGAGAGCTCGTACGTTAAAGCAAGGAGCATCTTCCTGCCAGGTGCATGTAATCTTTCGTGTTGATATTCAAAGCAATTTAAGCGGGCAGGAGAGTGAGGGGCAGTTGTGAGGGTGCTGTGCTCTTGCACCCAACAACTCCTACTGGACCATCAGGGATAGAGGTAGGCCTGGGGGTCTACCTAGATGTCTAGGGCTGTTGGAGGCAGGGGGGCATTCCATGGGGGAAGGAGATTGTTTCCTGGCCATGGACTGGGGGAGAGAAGGAGGGGGCTCAAGGGACTCAAAATTGATATTCAGCTGGGGCCAACATAACTCTCTTATGCTGTCTTTGGCTGAATATCGGCTGGGTCTGCATAAACCTCCAGAGTCCAGGCCACCCACATTTAGCCCTCATTATTCAGTGCAGGTGCCCAGACACGGCCCAGCACTGAATATTGGGGGCTAATTTAGCTACTGACGGTACGCATTTAAAAAAACGATGAGTGTCGTCAGCTGAATATTGGGGCGGTGGGTAGGTGGGTTGTTCTTATAGGCTAAATGTTACATGTGACCCATTGCCTCCACTCTCCTTGACACCTTCCTAGCTTGATGTCTCAGCCTTTGACTCTATTAGTCATTGCCAGAGACTCTTGTCTTTTAGAGTATTCCTTTGCACCCCTCCCTCTAGGGCAGAAATCTCCATCTTGGCTCAGATAACAAGTTCCCTCTCAGTCTCTCTCCCTCTCTACTCCTGGAATTCACATCAGCTTTTTACCAGTCAATTGATCGGCATCTATCTCTTCAGCCACTCTCAACTGTCCATTTCTGCACTCAGTCTACATTCTTTTCTTTAGCCATTTAATTTAACATGACCCAGTCAGCAATTATTCAACTGAAGTAGCTTCAGAGATGCTCATCTTGATTACATTGAGCCAGACTCAGTGCAGCACTCTTGATTTCAACTATCTACTGTAAGTTACTTGTTTACTTATTTGTAATAATCAGTTGGAAATTATGAAAGCAAGTCTCTTCTTTGGATGTTGAAATGGGATACACATTAGAACAGTACACCAAGTAATACAGTGTATACTACATTCATCTTGACCCATTTGATTGTCCAGTGTAATTATTACATTGCCTGTTTTTCACAATTTTTAATGCTTACCTGTATAGAAACACTGCTGTATGAACCTCCTATTACACCTGCAATGAACAATGGGTTCTTTTCTTGGATGGCATAAGATCCATCAGGGCACATAAACTCAGCTTCATCCACCTTAGTCAAGGAGGCCCTGACAAATTCCAGTGACTGCTCCAAAGCGTAGGTATCCCTTGAACACGTGTCCAAAATATGCACTCCGAGCTTAATTCCGGGAAGCAAGGACTTATCACTATTGATTTGATCAATTGCAAAAAGCATGGCCTCCAAGCGTTGGATTCCTCTGTCTTCATTGATCCTTCCGCATTCTTCAATTCCATTGCCTTTCTCTTTGATTGGAAACAAACCACCTAAAACCAGATCTCCTTCTATCTTGATTTCCCTCCTCACAAAATTATGGTCACTTAGAGAAAGCAGCAAACCTCCTTTGGAAAACAATGTAAGGGCAAGCACCTGGAGCCTGTACAACATCTTCACTGGCCCTCGTTAGCAGCTTCAAACCAATTACATGGAATTGCCTTTAGGCCCAAGGTCATGTCCTTGAAGGAGCTGTCCATAAGCATCAGATGGACCAACTGACAGACGCAGCATCACTTTCCTAAAGAGGGAAGCCAAGATAGAAAATACATTTAGACACACTGTTTTCCAAAAATGGCCGCCCTGGGAGAAGACAGTGAGTGTGTTAGAAACCCAAAGATGTTGGTTTATCTGTTAGAATAGCTCCCGAAATCGGGCATGATGTAACATTTTAATGAGCTAGTTTAATATTGCAGTGTGTATTGTTTTCCTGAAAGCTGAATGCATTGTTACCTGTATCGTGGCTATACATAATTCAGAAACTTGATATTACTGTAAAGAACATGGCAGTAAAGTTTTGGAAAAAGAAAATTAAAATTTAATGCAAGAGACAGGTGAACAAGCATAATTGAAAGAATCATTTTCCTGCCATACATCATCTAAACAGACCCTCACCATGACGGTTTTATATCTAAAAATCGAGTGCTCTGACATTTTTTTTAAATACATACGTTTTATGTACATTCTGCTTTACCGTGGCCAGGTCTACAAATTCCCACGTGAAAGACTTTGTACTGTTATCCACACGTAAGGAAAAGACTCTATTTCTCCCTGCACCAGGGGCGTAGCCAGACCTCGGCGGGAGGGGGGGGCCAGAGCCAGAGGTGGGAGGGCACTGTTTAGCCGCCGACCCCCCTGCCACTTTGGACTCCCCCGCCGCTGCAAACCCAACCCCCCCCCCCCCGCCGCTGCCCTGCCGCCGCATCAGGAACCTTGTTTGCTGGTGGGGGTCCCTAATCCCCGCCAGCCAAAGAGTCTTCTTCTGCACCGGTCGACTCCGGCGCCTTCATTGTGGGATCATCTGTTTCTGATGCCTTACGTCCTGCACGGGGCTACATGCACGGTGCAGGACGTAAGGCATCAGAAACAGGTGATCCCACAATGAAGACGCCGGAGTCGACCGGCGCTGAAGAAAATTCTTCGGCTGGTGGGGTTTGGGGACCCCTGCCAGCAAACAAGGTACCTGATGCAGCGGCGGGGTGGGGGTGGGGGTCAGATGTAGAGGGGGCCAGGGCGTAATCTGTGGGGGACCATGCCCCCATGGCCCCACGTAGCTACGCCCCTGTCCTGCACTAATTTTAGCCTCTGTATGTACAGTCCAGACGTTGATGCACTATCCTGTATGAGTTCCCACTTGTTACTAGTCTCATTTGCATGAAAGTTTGTTACTGGAACAAGGCACAAAGAGATTACTTGCCGTGCGGCCATTTTGGTGGTGGTGGTGGTGGTGGGGGGTGGCGGTAATGGTAACCGGGCAGCACGGGGCACAACCTGATTACTGATGGGTAAACACTGGTGCTGCTAACGTGTATAACTTACATGTGGAGAACGCTATCTACGCATACCAGCGTATTTGGTGGCGTTGCTGAATATTTATTTTTTTTATTTATTGCATTTGTATCCCACATTTTCCCACCTATTTGCAGGCTCAATGTGGCTATGTGAATATGCAAATAAGATGAAACATCCTGCTCAAGAAGGAACTTTGGGGGTCCAAAAACTTGTGTGATGGACGTTGATCTATCACCCATTAATACTACAGACGGAGGGAAAGTCTGTCTGTAGGTCACGTCTCTGGATAGTAATATCATTACATTACATTACATATCCATCTTATATTTCACCATGACCTTTCAGGTCTATGCGGATAACAGTTAAAGAGACTGGGAAGATCCAGGAAATACAGTCAAAATTCAATTCACAATTAGGACCCACAATCCAATTAACAGTGCTATAATTTTAAGCATAGAAATGCTCATATTTCTTTATATCTTGTGTAAGGACACAAATGAATCAGACGCAACATTAGTAAAGGACTTCTGAAATAAATGTGTTTTGATCTTATGTCTAAAATCCTTATAATTGATGAGATTTCCTTTCCAAGTTTTGAAGCCTGGAACGGAATGGTATTCTCCAAGAATTTAAATCTCTTTGTACCTTTCAAAGAAGGGAAAGAAAAAACACGTAATTAAACCTAAGGGATCTGGAAGGGGTAGTTAAGAGAAAATGGTCATTTAAATAGAGAGGATCCATGCCATGTAATACCCTGTACAAAAAAACCAACAAAATAATGTAAACAAAATTCGTGCATGAATGAGCATCTAGGCTATCATTTTTCAAGAAAAAAATCAAACGCACAGCCATAATTTAGGTGGTTTGAAGTTTTCCCAATAATGAAGTAGAAAACCCAAGATAAATAACGTTGCAATAATCTAGTAGACCGAGTAATAAAACCTGAACAGACATCGGCGTTGAATATCCAGGTATGTGAGGACAGCTGGCACTTAAACGGTTAAGCCCCGTCTTTAGCCGTTTTCAAGTCCAAACTCGAAACCCACCTCTTTACCACTGCTTTTGACTCCTAACTCACTTAACCCTGTCCTTTATCCTCACCTCTTTATTCCCTTACCCTTAATTGTTCTGTCTGTTTACCTGTCTTACCTAGAGTGGAGGAGTGGCCTAGTGGTTAGTGCAGCGGACTTTGATCCTGGAGAACTGGGTTCATTCAATTCCCACTGCAGCTCCTTGTGACTCTGGGCAAGTCACTTAACCCTCCATCGCCCCAGGTACAAATAAGTACCTGTATATATTATGTAAGCTGCATTGAGCCTGCCATGAGTGGGAAAGCGCGGGGTACAAATGTAATTAAAAAAAAACTTGTAAGCTGTTTGAGCAGGGACTGTCTTTTGTGTATGGTGTACAGCGCTGCGTATGCCTTGTAGCGCTATAGAAATGATTAGTAAGTGCTGATATTCAGCTTTAAACGGTAAATTAAACTGTCCGAAGACAGGACTGCTATTTATGTGGCCCTATTTGACTGACTAACTTAGGGCTCCTTTTATCAAGCTGTAGTAAAAGGGGCCCCTTTACCCACGGCCGCCGAGAGGGGGGGACAAAATAGGCCTGGCGCCGCAGTCCCACCCGCCACCGCCACCGGGCCCCTTCCACCCGAACCCCCGCCAACACAAGTGCTATCTTTTGACTCCGGCGTGCGCGGCCCACACAGACACGCGCTCCTCTCAGCCGATCTTCGCTGTACTGTGCAGGGCTTCGGTGCGTCTGATGTCCTGCACAGTACAGCGAAGATCAGCTGAGAGGAGCGCGTCTGTGTGGGCCGCGCACACCGGAGTCTCAGAAGACAGCACTTCTGCAGGCGGGGGTTTGGGTGGAAGGGGCCCAGTAGCGGAGGCGGGTGGAACTGTGGCACCGGGCTCCCCTCAGGGGGGCGGCAACAACCTGGGGGGGGGGGGGTGGCGGTGGGGGGGGGGGGGGGGGGGCCCGGGACCCGGCCCAGTCCCTCGGTGGCCCTGCCTTTACCACAGCAGGTAAAAAGCCAACAAAAAGGAAATGGCCATTTCTGGGGGGTACCTGGTGGCAACTAGGCAGCTCACAGCACTGCCTGATTGCTGGGGATTAACGTAATGTTTTTACGGTCATGCTAGAAATAGCACGTTTAGGCTGGCGGTAGAGCCGGATTGGTGCGTGACATAGCAGCAGTAGTTCTACCTCCACTTTGTAAAAGGACCACTAGCAGGCTTGTTTTCGAAAGAGAAGGGCGCCCATCTTTCGACACAAATCGGAAGATGGGCGTCCTTCTCACAGGGTCGCCCAAATTGGTATAATCGAAAGCCGATTTTGGGCGTCCCCAACTGCTTTCCGTCGCAGGGACGACCAAAGTTCACAGGGGCGTGTCGGAGGCGTTAAGAAGGCGGGACTTGGGCGTGCCTAACACATGAACGTCCTCGACCCATAATGGAAAAAAAGGGCGTCCCTGACGAGCACTTGGACGACTTTACCTGGTCCTGTTTTTCTTATGACCAAGGCACAAAAAGGTGCCTGAATTGACCAGAAGACCACCGGAGGGAATCGGGTATGACCTCCCCTTACTACCCCAGTGGTCACTAACCCCCTCCCACCCTCAAAAAATATCTTTTAAAATATTTTGTGCCAGCCTCAAATGTCATACTCAGGTCCATCACAACAGTATGCAGGTCCCTGGAGCAGTTTTAGTGGGTGCAGTGCACTTCAGGCAGGAAGACCCAGGCCCATCCCCCACTACGGGTTACATTTGTGGTGGTAAATGTGAGCCCTCCGAAATCCACCAGAAACCCACTGTACCCACATCTAGGTGCCCCCCTTCACCCATAAGGGCTATGGTAGTGGTGTACAGTTGTGGGTAGTGGGTTTTGGGGGGGATCTGGAGGGCTCAGCACATAAGGTAAGTGAGCTATGCACCTGGGAGCAATTTATGAAGTCCACTGCAGTGCCCCCTAGGGTGCCCGGTTGGTGTCCTGGCATGTCAGGGGGACTAGTGCACTACGAATGCTGGCTTCTCCCACGACCAAAGGACTTGCATTTGGTCGTTTCTGAGATGGGCGTCCTTGGTTTCCATTATCACCGAAAATCAGAAACGACCAAGTCTAGGGATGACCATCTCTGAGGATGACCTAAATTTCAAGATTTGGGCATCCCCGACCGTATTATCAAAATGAAAGATGGACTTCCATCTTGTTTCGATAATACGGGTTTTCCCATCCCTCCACCGGGACTTTTTGCGAGGACGTCCTCAGCAAAGCTTGGGCATCCCTTTCGATTATGCCCCTATTAACCATCTAAGGGGCCCTTTTACTAAGGCGTGCCAAAAAATGGCCTGCGCTGGTGTATTGGACACGTGCAGGTCCATTTTTCAGCGCCTGCAAAAAGGCCTTTTTTTCCGAAAATGGAAGTGCGGCAAAATAAAAATCAGCCCACGTCCATTTTGGGCCTGAGACCTTACCGCCACCTATTGACTTAGCGGTAAGCTCTCACGCATTAACCAGGTGGTAATCATCAGCACGCGTACACTGCCGATTTCCGCACGGTTAGCGCCGCCTGGTAGAAAATAGAAATTATTTTCTGCCGGGCCTTTTGGATGTAGTCAAAATGAGAATTACCACCTGGGGCATTAATTTGACACATGTTGTACGCACATAAGCACCTACGCGTCTTAATAAAAGAGTCCCTAAGTGCTGACTCCATCCCTGGGCTGCCCATTGAATAGCTGGTTTTGGCTTTGGCAGTTCTCGGCACTATCTGGTTAATTGTCACTGAATATAAAAGGCTTTGCATATTGACCCCATAAGGTTTTATACCAGCGTTTCTCCCTTGTGAATGTCGGAGATCTCCTCTGAGAAATTATTGGCTTACCAAGAAGCAATGCATCAAATCAAAATGAAGCTTGAAATTGAGAGCATGTGTTTTCATCGAAGCAAAGCGTTTTCGACGTGCTCAGCTGTGCTCTTAGCCTGTGGGAGTTATTTCTAACACGAGTTCTAAAGACAGTAGGGAATTAGTAATATAATCAGCTAATCAGACTGCAATTAGTTATAATTTTCTAAACACAGAGCAGATAATCAAATCTGGCTGTCTTATTTGAAATACTTGGAAATTCTCAGAGTAATGCGTTCCACTAGGCTGATTAAAAATAATGTCCAAGGACATCTTGATATGTTGCCTGTATCTATTATAGCTTTTGAACTCCAGACTTGAGGAGCCCTTTGGCATAATGCAAGTGGTAAAATGAGCTTAGAAGTGAATCTGAGAGATGGAGATACTTTCTAACTTACCTTGAAGTGGGGATGAGGTTCATTCCTGTCACAGTATGCACAAAATAGGCCGATTTGAGACACTGCCCAGAGTAAAACAGTGGAGACCAAGACCCACCTCTGGGGTCCTGACAGTGTGATTTCATTTTGTGATGCATTACACAGGCGTGTGTGTGTGTGTGTGTGGGGGGGGGGGGGGGGTGCGGACACGACTTCTTAAAGCCTGTAAGTGGTTATCAGATGGAAAAGGATGTTTGAATTCCTATAGATTCTGCTACTTTTGGGTGTTAAGAATTAGTATTTTAGGGGGTAGTTATGGAGGTATGGTGAAAGTTGGTATTTAGGTAAAATGCCAGCTTTCACTGCACCTTCATGACCACCCCCCTAAATCTGAAATACCAGAGGAATCAGAAATTTGCAAGTATCTCAGAACTACAGGTTAGTGACTCCATGGTGCATGAATGAAGCAACTCAGAATCAACCGTGTAAGCGGTGCCATTTATCCTCTGGATCATTGGGTGCCAACCTGTGGCCTAATGGTCCTGAGGAGCTTTCTTAAAGTGGCTGGATCTGAAGCATGTTTTCCCATTCCTCCCTTCCCCTGAAAAGACTCCCTGAAGAGTGACCTCTTCCACAATGAGCACCCCATAAAAAGCCACTTCCCCCTCATACATACCCTCCCCAAAGGCTCTACCCTTTCATAGGCCCCTCTCGGCCTACTTCTTATAACCTCTGGTGGTGTAGGGGCTCTAGTCATTCTTGCCCTTGCCAGTGCTGGCTCAGAATGGCACTGGCAAAGTCTAGCAGTAGGTCTTGAGCACCCCATAAAAAGCCACTTCCCCCTCATACATACCCTCCCCAAAGGCTCTACCCTTTCATAGGCCCCTCTTGGCCTACTTCTTATAACCTTTGGTGGTGTAGGGGCTCTAGTCATTCTTGCCCTTGCCAGTGCTGGCTCAGAATGGCACTGGCAACGTCTAGCAGTAGGTCTTGAGCACCCCATAAAAAGCCACTTCCCCCTCATACATACCCTCCCCAAAGGCTCTACCCTTTCATAGGCCCCTCTTGGCCTACTTCTTATAACCTCTGGTGGTGTAGGGGCTCTAGTCATTCTTGCCCTTGCCAGTGCTGGCTCAGAATGGCACTGGCAACTTCTAGCTGTAGGTCTTGCAGTACTACTGGTAGGTATCCAGCTCCAGGTTGTCTCTAGGGGGGAGGGGGATGCGTGCTTCAGCTCTGGCCCAGGACCATCGTGCTGTGGGTTGGTGTCCAAAAAATGCTGCCCAACAGGAAGAATAACACTACCTTTAAGATGGCTTATTTTTCCTGGAATAACAAGCTTATGGTGCTCACCACAAGCTGTTTTATTAGATTTACATAATGATGAGATACTTTGCTTGGGTTATGGTAATATAAGGAATTATATCACAGTTTAATGAGCATTAAGAGGCAAATATCATGCATTATTACCTTTAAGATGGCTTGGTACCTTAATATACCTTAGTAACTGCCTCCCATTGATGGGAAAAGGGCAGAAATATTTCAGGATGCTTATGCCAAGGATGCTTATACCTGGGACAATATTACAGAAATATTACTATACTAGGAAAAAATGCCCGTTTCTGAGTGCAATGAAACGGGCGCTAGCAAGGGGACCCCTCCCTCCGTCCCTCGGAGCTACTTGCGTTACTTGTTCGGGGTTCGCGTTCACCTCGCGTTTCAGCCCTCGAGTGTTATAGCTCCGCCCTCGACGTCATGACATTTTGACGCGAGGGCGGTGCAGACACTCCAGGGCACAGCGGATATCTCGGGCGCCTCAACTTCCGTGGAGGCTTCAGAACGTTGGGGTTGCCTTTTATATAGAGAGATTATAAAACTGTGGATAGAGGAGGCTCAGGCTGGAATAGTTTGTATTACAGAGACCTGGAAGAAATCAAAGGATGATTCAATTACAAATGACCTCTCCCTGAATAGATATAAAATATTTAGCTGCAATCAAGATAGAAAAAGAGGCGGAGGAATGGCAATTATTTATAAATCATTTTTAAAATTAAAATGCAGAGAAGAGTCAATTTCAGCTGTATTAGAAGCAGTGTATAAAAAGTCATTATTATTCCAGGGGCAAAATAGACTCAATTTTTTTCTAGCAAAAAAATGGATGATGCCTTCAAATCAGATAATATTGCAGGTCATTCTCTACTTGACTGGAATTTATTAAGTAGGGAAATCCTGGATGAATTAGCTCCACTGAAGCAAGAAAAGGGAAAGGTAAGGAACAAGGAAAATTGGTACTCGGAAGAGTTAAGGGCTGGTAAAAGAGTATGTAGACCGTTACAACGAATATGGATTAAAAGTCGAAATGAGTTAGTTAAGGAGACATGGAGGGGCATTTTTGATATGACATCTAAGTCCGACTTCAGACGTTTTGTAAAAGACGTCCAAAATCTGAATAAGAAAGAAGGTCATTTTCCAAAAAGAAAAACGTCTATCTTTTGTTTTTGAAAATACTGTTCTTAACAATATTTTGTGCTGTAGACATTTTGTTTTTGGTCCATTAAAAAAAAAAAAGTCCAAGTGAAAAACAGAGAAAATTGAGCCATTGGGATGTAGGAAGGGCCAGCATTTTTAGTAGACTGGTTTCCCCGACATCCCAGGAGATAAATGGGGCACCCTAGTGGACTTCAAAAGCATGCTCCCAAGTACACATCTCACCGTTGCTCCCTTATCTTGTCTGCTGAGCCCCCCCCAAAACTCACCCAAAACCTACTGCCCACAGCTGTACACAATAGCCCTTATGGGTGAAGGCCGCACCTCTATGTGGGTACAGGGGTTTCGGGTGAGTTTGGAGGGCTCAAAGCTTCCCCCACAAATGTGAGAGGTAGACAGAGATAGGGACCAGGGTCCCCCACTCCATGGTGCACTGCACTGACCACTACACTACTCCAGGGACCTGATTGCTTCTCTAATAGACCTGGCTCTAACACCTGAGGCTGTATTCACATTTGTGGGGGTGGTAGGGGGTCACCCATGATTCTCTCCAGTGGTCATCTGGTCATTTAGGGCACCCTTTTGTGCCTTATTTGTTATAAAAACAGGTCTAGCTCAAAATGTCTTAATTTTAGTCCTGGATGGTTTTGTTTTGTTCTATTATGACTGAAAAACATCCAAGTATTAGGAACGCCCAGATCCCGCCTTTAATACACCCATGACATGCCCCCTTGTGATTTGAATGCACTTCTGATGGACTTCATAGAAAAACATCTAAAAATTGGTTTTGAAAATACCAATTTGGATATTTTTGTGAGAAAAATGTCCAAATGCAGATTTATGCCACTTTTTTGACTTTTTTCTCTTTTGAAAATGAGCTCCATAGAGAACAACCATAAGCAAGTATAAAGCTAAGGTTCAACAGACAAAAGGTGCTGGGCTGAGCAGAGTCAGTATTTCTGATGTCCCAACTTAAGTATCTTCTTTGCAGAGTTTCTTAACATTTGGATTTCAGAATCTCCTGAAGACGCCGTTTAGAGCGAAACATGGCAACCATGTAGAGATTCTGGACATATGGATTAAGGTTTTTATGTACAAGTCTGATCACACAGTATGTTTTCTCAGCATTGCACTTTATCATTATTTGATTGGAAGTCGCACCTACAAGTGGATGCTGTTCATCGCTGCTGTGCCCCGAGAGAATAGTCGGAACTTAAGAAGATCTTTTTGTCATCATACACAAAGCTAAGTATGTTGAATCTTCAAGTACATCTACTTTAATAGTGTGTCATAATTTTTTATTGATTCAATAGCTGATTATAGACTCATTCAATAATGAACTTTGAATTCAGCTGTTGGGGGCAGCAGGTGCGATGATTGGATGGTGATTGCTCATCCACTTATTAGCTCGGCAACACAAATTCTGAGCACCAAAAAATCTTTTAAAGGGTTTATAGATTCATATTTTAGTCTTTAAATTGATAGAATTGATATACTATTGAAGAGGCTATTTATACAATTGAGTCTTGTAGTTAAGGCATTAGGATAATGTTTTGTACAATTTTCAGTTGGGATTCAGAAGCAGCTACAGTACGGAAACAGTTATGGCTACATTTATATTGAATATTAAGGGGTAGTTGGTGAAGGAAAAAGAATGTTACTGCTCTACTTTGACATATCCAATGCCTTTGATCTTGTAAATCACGAGGTTTTGTTAAATATCATGGAAGGTTATGGAATAATGGTTTAAGGGTTCCAAGTCAACAGGTCCTATCAGGTGAAAATGGGGGAATCCTTTCTTCAGAATGGATTCCCAAATGTGGAGTGCCATAGAGCTCTCCATTACCTCCCATCTTATTTAACATGCTGATGATCTCTTTGGGAGTGAAATTGGAGGCTTTGGGTTTTTGCACATTCATTTATGCCGATGATACAACAATTTGTATTCCTTTTAAAGGGGGTATATTTGGCATAATACCAAGAGTTAATCAGACTTTATCTTTTTGGAGAGCTGGGCTGTGTCATCTAAACTACAGCTGAATGCAGAAAAAAACACAAATTTTTATTACAATCCGGATAGGCCATATTCCGAAGATGAGGTCTTTGTTAATGGATAAAGATGTATGTTGGAACCTCAATGGAGCATATTGAGGGTTTTGTTGGATAAGCATCTTACTTTTGAATATCATGTATCTCTGTAAGTTTCTAAGGTATTTAACCTTCTTTATTCTGGAGTAACTGAACTCTTTGATAAATGGATGCATTTCAGCCAATGTAAATAATATTACAGTAGTCCAGATGTCCTAAGACTAATGTCTGTACAATTAACTGTGAAAACATTCAATTCAAAACACGACCTTACTTGTCTCAACTTCCAAAGAAGGTTAAATACCTTAGAAACTTACAGAGACACTTTCACTTACAGAGACAGTGGCAAGGCTTATATTCAGATCTTCCAGGTCTGAAAGTACTAGACTACTCCTATGCAAATTGCATTGGCTACCTAAGGCGGCTCGCTCAGTTTTTAAGTTGTTTTGCTTAATCTTGTATGGTCAAGTATATATATATATATATATATATACATATATCATCTGTGATTACTATGTATAAGAAGAATTATGATGTTGGTTGAAGCCCTTTTTGACCATTCAATTCTTCTCACCTAAGGGTATGATTTTTAAAACTGAATTTTCTCTGACTTTTTCATATTTAACTGCAACCTGGTGGTATAAATTACCCAGGAACATTCGTGTTTCCAATCTTTTACAAAAGTTGAAAGCAGGGAGAGATTGTTAGTGCCGTGGATGATAACAAGGGTAAGAGTTTGAACAGTGTAGGTGCTTGAAAGCTGGAAGAGATCATTAGTGCTGTGGGTGATAAGGGTAAGAATGCATCAGGATCAGAGCGTCAGTGTAGGTTCTTGAGCTTGTGTGCTTGAAAGCTGAAGAGATTTAATGCTGTGGGTGATAACAAAGGTAAGAGTGTGAACACTGTAGGTGCTTGAGCTTCTGTGCTTGATAGCTGGGAGAGATCTTTAGCTAGAACAGGGTATATTTAGGGAAAGCTGGGCAGATTAGGTGGGTCTTTATCTGCCAACAATGATTATGTTACTATTTATATCTATATCGATCAATTCTATACCTGCAGTATGGGCCTGGTTTTATAAAGGTTTTAAAGATGAAAGTTTAATAATTGATATTCTGCCTGTTCCTAGGCAGATCACACTTTATACACACATAATCTTTAAATAAACATAAAACCAAACTACAGCTTGCATAACAATCATTACAAAAACACAATACAACAGGCTGCTTATCTGAGAACTCCAAAAAAGGCATCTGTTGAAGACCATTTGATAAAGGATCTGGTCCTAATTTGCATTTAAATCCAGCTGTGCAGGATGCCTTGACATCACCCCTTGCAATAAATTCCACAATTTTATAGTGCGTTGAGGGAACAGTTCGCTTTAAGCCAGCCCCTTGTTGGTTTTGTCTGAAAAAGTTAAACTATTTCACAGTTACCTTTTGTAAAATGTGTGTAAGGCCAAAGGAAATATATTTATATTGGTGGCATGCACAGCAGAAACAGTAACTTTTACAAAAAAATACCTTCCAAACACAGGCGCTTAAAGCTCAGTGACGCTGTCCTTTTTTTGTGTGTAAACAGCAGGTTTTGCCTCTTATATGAGCAAGTGCTGGGTTTTGCAGAACTGCGTGTCCAAAGGGAGCCAATTAAGGACCGAGCTGCAAACCTGATTTTTTTTTTTTGGTTCTGTGAAGTGGTTTTGAACACTAGAAAAGGTAAAACACAGTTCCTCACTCAATCCTCAGTCATTGAGATGAACCTCCGGTCCAAATGAGCACTTAGCTAACAGTTATTTATGTCTCAGAGCGGGTGGAAAAGTCAGTGGGGAAATTTCTTGAAATGAGAAATATGTATTTCCATTGCAAAACAGTGCTAACATTTCTCTATGCTTTGAAACATGGAGCAAGGCAAGTTGTATGTGGCCATCATGTGGCCAGTGCAGACGGCCAACCTAGAAAGTTGTTAAGTTGAATCTCGTGTGTAACCCTTCTTCTAGTCAAAAAACAAAATCACTCACGTTTAACCAGGATCTCACAGTTAGTCTGATAATGCAGTGAGTCAGGCACTGTGGAACAGAGTACATTAGCCATGATTTTATTTATTTATTAGGATTTATTTACTGCCTTTTTTAAGGAATTCACTGAAGGCGGTATACAGTAAGAATAAATCAAACATGAGCAATAGGCAATTATAGCAGTAAGAATATTCAAACAGCAATACAAAGTATGGCGTGGAGGGGCATAATCGAACAAAAACGTCTATCTCCATGGGCGTTTATCTCCGAGAACGGGTCCGTGAAGGGGCGGACCGAACCGTATTTTCGAAAAAAATAGACGTCCATGTTTTATTCGACAATTTGTGAGCTGGGCGTTTTTGTTTTTCAGTGATAATGGAAAATGAAAGCGCCCAGCTCAAAAACGAATAAATCCAAGGCATTTGTTCGTGGGAGGGGCCAGGATTCGTACTGCACTGGTCCCCCTCACATGCCAGGACACCAACCGGGCACCCTAGGGGGCACTTTTACAAAAAAAAAAAAAAAAAAAGGTAAAAGAGCTCCCAGGTGCATAGCACCCTTCCCTTGGGTGTTGAGCCCCCCAAATCCCCCTCAAAACCCACTGCCCACAAGTCTACACCATTACTATAGTCCTAAGGGGTGAAGGGGGGCACCAACATGTGGGTACAGTGGGTTTGGGGGGGTTGGATGACTAAGCATTAAGCAGCACAATTGTAACAGGTAGGGGGGGGATGGGCCTGGGTCCACCTGCCTGAAGTCCACTGCACCCCCTAACAACTGCTCCAGGGACCTGCATACTGCTGCCAGGGAGGTGGGTATGACATTTGAGGGTGAAAATAAAAAGTTGTGAAACATCATTTTTTGTGGTGGGAGGGGGTTAGTGACCACTGGGGGAGTCAGGGGAGGTCATCCCCGATTCCATCTGGTGGTAATCTGGTCATTTAGGGCACTTTTTGGGGCCTTATTCGTGAAAAAACAGGGTCCAGGAAAAGTGCCCTAAATTCTAGCTACAAACACATACTTTTTTTCCATTATCGGTGAAAGGCGCCCATATCTCCTCGGCTGATAACCACGCCCCAGTTCCACCTTCGCCACACCTCCGACATGCCCCCGTCAACTTTGTACGCTTCCGCGATGGAGTGCAGTTGAAAACGTCCAAAATCGGCTTTCCATTATACCAATTTATTCGTTTTTGTGAGATAAACGTCTATCTCCCGATTTGGGTCGAAATCTAGGCGTTTTTCTCTTTCAATTATAAGGTGGATAGACAGGTACCTAAGAGGAGTTAGAAAATAAGAGGACTGGTTTAAAGAAAGGTGCATATGAGGTCAGAGAGGTGATGCTAGGGTAGGAGTGGATAAACATGTCCTGCTGCGGTATGTGCAGCCCGTGTCTCTCCTTGGGTGTGTGAGTGACACTAACTAACTACTTAGTTACTTCTTCCATTAAATCCCTGGTTGAAAAGCCAAGCTTTCACCTGCTTCCTGAAGTAGAGATAGTGTTGTGTTAAGTACAAAACATTTTATGCTGCTTATCCTAGAAATAAGCAGTGGATTTTCCCCAAGTCCATTTAATAACGGTCTGTGGACTTTTCCTTTAGGAAGTCATCCAAACCTTTTTACAACCCCGCTAAGCTAACTGCTTTTACTACATTCTGAAGTCAATCCTTCCTGCACAGTGACAACCTTGGACTGCACAAACAGACAGTGACTTCTAGAATCAAGGTTCAGATGGAAATGAGTTAAACCAAGCTAGTAATTACTCTCGTATCTGTTCATTGGATTTTTAAGCTCAGAAACTTAATTACAATAGCCCTTTAAACGTTTTTTAAACACAAATGTGCTATCACATGAATGTGACCAAGGGGCTTCAGCATTCACCCAAGTGTGAAATCACAATTAACAGAACGAGTGTTTTCGAAGTGAGCAGAAGCGGCTGCAAATTACATTTTGCCATTAGCGGATATCGGAAGAGATATTCTGAGCAACCTTCTGGTTACTGGAGTGTGGCTTGGATTAAAAAAACATTAATAACACACAATTGATTCTCTCCTGATAGCGCTAGCGCTTGTCTTTCTAATTGTTCTGTTTCCCTGCTTCTATCATCAGTGTTTTTCTTCATTTGGGTTATGGTAAATGCAGCCCCTCACTGCAGGAGTTATTTCTAACAATGCAGCTCGATTTAAATCAAAGATAACCAGCCTATAAAGTCTCCAAAGACTGATTAGCCCTGGGGCCAGAATTTCATTGTTTGATAAATGATATTGGATGTATATTTGGTATCAAAACATAGAATTCACAGGCAGGGTGGGACTGTGGAAAGGCTTTGATTATTGCTCAAGTCAGGCAATAGAGACTGGAGGACTATAGATTGTAAAAGTCATTTACCTGGTTAAAATTGGCCTGTCTGAAAATTACTTCCCTTAAAATATGCATGAAGTTTGCAATGTGCATATTTTTAGCTGCAGTAAAATGAAGCATTTCTGAGGGTCATGATATATGTGAGGACTCATATTTTAAATCTCTGTGTGCCCTTTTTCTCCTTTCCTCTGCCTATAGAAAAAAGGCGCAATTTTCCCAGGCTGTTATGCCTTCTTCAGGGGTCACAGCTATATTACAAATATATAAAAAATGTACGAGAAAAATATATAAGAACATATGAGATGCACTTAAAATAATAATAAACATAATAAAGAAATGGATGATCGTGATATATAGAAGGAGTGTGTTGGAAATGAAAACGGTAACGGAATTCAAACACGTGTGGGATAAACATAAAGGAATCCTATTCAGAAGGAATGGATCCTAAGGAGCTTAGCCGAGATTGGGTGGCAGAGCCGGTGGTGGGAGGCGAGGATAGTGCTGGGCAGACTTATACGGTCTGTGCCAGAGCCAGTGGTGGGAGGCGGGGCTGGTGGTTGGGAGGCGGGGATAGTGCTGGGCAGACTTATACGGTCTGTGCCAGAGTCAGTAGTGGGAGGTGGGGCTGGTGGTTGGGAGGCGGGGATAGTGCTGGGCAGACTTATACGGTCTGTGCCAGAGCCAGTGGTGGGAGGCGGGGCTGGTGGTTGGGAGGCGGGGATAGTGCTGGGCAGACTTATACGGTCTGTGCCAGAGTCAGTAGTGGGAGGTGGGGCTGGTGGTTGGGAGGCGGGGATAGTGCTGGGCAGACTTATACGGTCTGTGCCAGAGCCAGTGGTGGGAGGCGGGGATAGTGCTGGGCAGACTTATACGGTCTGTGCCAGAGTCAGTAGTGGGAGGTGGGGCTGGTGGTTGGGAGGCGGGGATAGTGCTGGGCAGACTTATACGGTCTGTGCCAGAGCCAGTGGTGGGAGGCGGGGCTGGTGGTTGGGAGGCGGGGATAGTGCTGGACAGACTTATACGGTCTGTGCCCTGAAGAGGACAGGTACAAATCAAAGTAGGGTATACACAAAAAGTAGCACATATGAGTTTGTCTTGTTGGGCAGACTGGATGGACCATGCAGGTCTTTTTCTGCTGTCATTTACTATGTTACTATGTTACTATATAGAAGGAGTGTGTTTAAATGTGAGGAAAAAAAAAGAGTGAAGTGGTGAATGAGAATGATGAAAACTGTTTTTCTATTTGTAAAGAGGGCATCACTCTTTTCCAGAATAAAGTGCCCATGCAAATCACTGCACATGTGCAATGTGGTAAAGGCGGTTAGCTTAGCGGAGTTGAAAAAAGGTTTGGATGGCTTCCTAAAGGAAAAGTCCATAGACCGTTATTAAATGGACTTGGGGAAAATCCACTATTTCTGGGATAAGCAGTATAAAATGTTTTGTACTTTTTTGGGATCTTGCCAGGTATTTGTAATCTGGATTGGCCACTGTTGGAAACAGGATGCTGGGCTCGATGGACCTTTGGTCTTTCCCAGTATGGCAATACTTATGTACTTATGTACAGTTGAGAAATGAGCGCCCGCTCTTTCCAAAAGACTGCACCATTTTTGCAACCAGTACACGCTCTTTTGAATGAGTGCATCTCTAAAATCTGTGCTCCTGTGAAGATAAAATGGCCAAACAAAAACGAATAAAACAAACATTTTGAGAAACAACAAAACAACATGAGAAATGACTCGGAATGAATTTTTTCTGTCTGCCCTTCCCCAGAGTGTCTGATTTCTGTGTAAGTCTGGGTCTTGAAAGAATGAAATGAGAGAGTGTGGTTGAGTCAGGAATGGAGCATGGATGGGACAAGTGACTGAGTGGTAGGGTCAAGAATTGAACACAGAAGGAGTGAGTGACTGGGCTCTCTTGTTATTTATAAATGAAGGTTTACTGGAGCCCGAGCCTAATTATGTGGAGGAGTGGCCTAGTGTTTAGAGCACTGGTCTTGCAATCCAGAGGTGGCCAGTTCAAATCCTGCTGCTGCTCCTTGTGATCTTGGGCAAGTCACTTAACCCTCCATTGCCTCAGGTACAAACTTAGATTGTGAGCCCTCCTGGGACAGAGAAATATCCAGAGTACCTGAATATAACTCACCTTGAGCTACTACTGAAAAAGGTGTGAGCAAAATCTAAATAAACAAATATGTAATGTCTCAAGTGGAGTTACAATGAAATGCCATTTCTAGGCACAGCAGAAACATGGTTAATGATGCTCAGAAAATAAAGGTCAAAACCCAACAAATGGAATACAAAATCTTTATATTGGGCTAACTCAGTACATTTCTGGACCATCTTCAAGGAGAGAGAGAAGAGGAGCCCTAAGCTGTCTAGCCTTTCCTCTAAAGGGACCCATTCTCTCCCCTTTAACATTTGGGTTTTCATTCTCTGTACATTTCTAGTTCTGCTGTTTATTTCAGATGCAGCAATTGCTAACCGCTGTTTCCACATCCTCTGGCAATCACACCTTAAGTATTGTGTGCAGTTCTGTGTCTGGATTTTAAAAAGGTTTGGACAAATTCCTGGAGAAAAAGTCCATAGTCTGCTATTGAGACAGACATGGGAAGCAACTGCTTGCCCTGGGATTTGTAGTATGGAATGTTGCTACTCTTTGAGATTCTGCATGGAACCTTTTCACTCTTTAGGATTCCGGAATCTTGCTATTCTTTGGGGTTCTACATGGAATGTTGCTACTCTTTGAGATTCTGCATGGAACCTTGTCACTCTTTAGGATTCCGGAATCTTGATATTCTTTGGGGTTCTGCATAGAATCTTGTCATTCTTTAGGATTCCAGAATCTTGCTATTCTTTGGGGTTCTACATGGAATGTTGCCACGATTTGGGTTTCTGCCAGGTACTTGTGACCTGGCTTGGCCACTGTTTGGAAACAGGATACTGGGCTAGATGGACCATTGGTCTGACCCAGTATGGCTACTCTTATGTTCTAACAATACAGAGGCATTATGATATTCTCTATTCCTTTCCTAATAATTCCTAACATTTTTTTGTAGAGAGGTGTGGCAGCCGTGTTAGTCCACTCTTAAGGTTATCAATAGAAATCAAACAAAATAAAACATGGAAAAGAAAATAAGATGATACCTTTTTTTATTGGACATAACTTAATACATTTCTTGATTAGCTTTCGAAGGTTGCCCTTCTTCCTCAGATCGGAAATAAGCAAATGCGGTAGCAGATAGTATATATGAGAGAAACATCAAAGCATTACTTTGACAGTCTGACAGAGTGGGAGGGTGGGGGTATGCATGGGGACATCAAAGCATTTCATTGATATTCAAACTGGATGGGTGTTGGTAGGTGACAGGAGGGTAATAAACAGAGAAATAATCAGAGAAATACAGCTTATGGTTTATAATGGGTTAGAAAACCCAAATCCTTATTAAGTCCTGTTTGTTGGGTGTCAAAATATTCAATCATTCTTATTTCAAAGGTCTTACATTCCTGTTGCACATTGAGCAGAGAATTTCAATGTATTTTCTGTGATGGCACCTTCAGTCGATCCTTTTTCTAGCTGGTGATCTATAGTGTAGAATTTAGGCTTGTAGACCTACACTTTGGATTAATTTCCCCAATGCCCGTCACTGTAGTTGTTCATTTGTCTTTTGGTTGCCAAGTCTCTCTTTCTCATAATATCCTTCTCTCCTTCCTGTCACACACAAAATTGTTCAACCCTTCCATGCTGAAAGACATTCAGCATCACCTTTCCCTGTAGAAATGTTCAGCCCTCGTGCTTTGTGGAAAAACACAACACCCTGTTTCCACAACTTCACTCTGTCTCACTAACAGCTGTTCATCCTCTACTCTTTCCCACTGAGAGATATTTAGCCCTCACTGTTCACTGTTGAGAGACACTCAGGACCACCTTTCCCCACTGAGAACCAATTCCTCCTTCCCCAACAAGTGATACTTAGGGGTCTTTTTACTAAGCCGCGTAAACGTCTACGTGCGCCCAACGCATGCCAAAATGGAGTTACCGCCTGACCACTGCGTGGCTCTTGCGGTAATTTCATTTTTGGCACACATCCAATACGCACGTCTGAAAAATATTTTTTATTTACGGGCACACGTAACGGACACGCACCAAGTGGCATTTGGCTTGCGTAGGTCATTACCGCCTGATTACCGCATGAGACTTTACCACTAGGTCAATGGCTGGCGATAAAGTCTCAGACTCAAAATGGACGCACAGCAATTTTGCCGCACGTCCATTTTCAGCAAAAATAAAAAAAAGGCCTTTTTTACAGGCGGGCTGAAAAATGGATCTGCGCGTGTCCCAAACCCATGCCTACACTACTGTAAGCCATTTTCAGCGTGCCTTTGTAAAAGGACCCCTAAATTAGGGAGTCTACCTATCACTGCTGAAAGATGTCTTGTTCCAATCTCCCTCACTGAAAGTCACTCAACTCATCCTCCCTCAATGACACATACTCGATGGACCTTTGGTCTGTCCCAGTATGGCAACACTTATGTACTTGGTATTCTGAATGGAATCAAGCCCAGCATCCTGTTTCTAACAGTGGCCAATCCAGGTCACATATACCTGGCAAGATCCCCAAAAGAGTACAAAACATTTTATACTGCTTATCCCAGAAATAGTGGATTTTTCTCAAGTCCATTTAATAATGGTCTATGGACTTTTCCTTTAGGAAGCCGTCCAAACCTTTTTAAATCTCCGCTAAGCTAACCGCTTTTACCACATTCTCTGGCAACGAATTCCAGAGTTTAATTACACAATGAGTGAAGAAAAATTTTCTCCAATTAGTTTTAAATTTACTACATTGTAACTTCATCGCATGCCCCCTAGTCCTAGTCCCATCCTATATCTGCTCTTGGATCCTCAGCTATATGGTAAGCCATATTGTAGCAAATCTTTAGCATCATATTCATGTTAGTTGAATGCTCTAATGCTGCTTATTAGGTGTATCATTAGTATTATGCTAACATTGTATTATATCTCTGGTATTTGAATTCCAGTGCAGTTAAATGTCTATATTTTTTATATTGTTTCACGGTAGTTCTATTATTAGGTTTCAATTTACTGAAGTTCGATTCCCACTTCAGGCACAGGCAGCTCCTTGTGACTCTGGGCAAGTCACTTAACCCTTCATTGCCCCATGTAAGCCGCATTGAGCCTGCCATGAGTGGGAAAGCGCAGGGTACAAATGTAACAAAAATAAAATAGATACTATTGGAGATTCTACATGGAATGTTGCTATTCCACTAGCAACATTCCATGTAGAAGCCTGCGCGGCCACATTGGTGATCTGCAAGGGCCGACTTCTACATGGATTGTAGAATCTCAAATAGTAGCAATAGTGGAGGGGTGGCCTAGTGGTTAGGGTGGTGGACTTTGGTCCTGAGGAACTGAGTTCGATTCCCACTTCAGGCACAGGCAGCTTCTTGTGACTCTGGGCAAGTCACTTAACCCTCCATTGCCCCATGTAAGCCGCCATGAGTGGGAAAGCGCAGGGTACAAAAGTAACAAAAAATAATAAAATACCTCATTTACATTTCACTATTGTTCTGCTGTTAACAAAATTGTAAGTTTTATGTTAAACTTTACCTGCTGTACACCACCTTGGGTGAATCTCTTCATAAAGGCAGTTAATAAATCTCAATAAATAAATAAATATTGAGGTAATCAAAATTGTTGAGTTTAATTATCAAACTGTAAGGGGGGGGGGGATATATAAAGGGGGCACAAGGCTGAAGGTTTCTAAGGGTTCATAATATGCTTGTACCGGCTCTGGTTCCTTGAGAGTCATCTAATCCCATCTTGCAGATGGATGCTCAGTCCCAGTTTCACTAGCCCGGAGCCATTCACCCCACTCTCCCCAGCTGATAGTCCAACCATAGAGCCTGTTATATCCTGAGGATACACCATTTCACTGTCACAGTCTCACTTTTCCCTGTAGCTCTAATTTACAGTGTTCACACTTTTCGCGTGATACCACACACTCTGCTCCGAGAAAAGAGGCTTCCACTGTCTGCCTGCAGGACTCTTTGGACATGCTTGTTCATCCGACAAGCTGTAACATCTCCAGCGGCTAGACTGACTTCAAACAGTCCCTGCATGGAATTGCAAGTTTAGTAACATTGTTATCAGTGACAATCATGAAGGTGAACACAGCAGTGGAAGAACAAGGATGAAAGATAATAACATAATCCATAACAGAGATGAAAAAAAATCTATCATCTTAAACTGTGACACGAAGAGAAGTTGAACCTTTCTGTTAGATTTTCTGCATGCACCGCAGTTCCTTGAAGGAGGTTAGCATTTTGACTTTGATTGTGAGTTAATTTTGGAACTTCGCAGTACACTACTATCATTATATTATGTGAAAAAGTGCAATGAATTTTACAGGTTTATGCACAATCAAACTGAAAATTGAAATCACGTATTTGAAGAGCACTTGATGTTAACTGCATAAGTCAGTGGTTCTCAAACCTTTTTTGGTTCACGACAACCTTAGTGTCTGAGCAATTTTTCACTGCACCCCCACGGCCACACAGGTGTGCACCCTCCCGCCCCACCACACATCATGCCCAATATTTCTCCCTTTCTTCCCATGCACCATCTCCCCCCCTCCAACCGATTTCACCTTTTAATCTATTATAATCCATTTTTTACCTTGCTCCGTGGGGAGAGGATGAAAAAGAGCCCAGAGGTGAGTACAACAGGGAGGCAATATAATGCCCCACAGCCCCGCCCTCCCTCCCTGACAGCTGAGCAGCCAGGGTCCCGGGGCGGGAGCAGGCCTTCAAACTTCCAGGCTTCCGGCAGCGATGTGTAAGCGCTGCCTTCAGCCTTCTTTGTACAACCACTTCCTGTTCTCGCGTAACATAGTAGATGACGGCAGAAAAAGACCTGCATGGTCCATCCAGTCTGCCCAACGAAAAACCTATAAGTGTATACCTTACCTTGAATTTGTACCTGTCCTTTTCAGGGCACAGACCATATAAGTCTGCCCAGCAGTATTTCCCGCCTCCCATCACCGGCTCTGGTACAGACCGTATAAGTCTGCCCTCCCCTATCCTCGCCTCCCAACCACCACCCCCTCTTCCCCCCACCTGCTCCGCCACCCAATTTCAGCTAAGCTTCTGAGGATCCATTCCTTCTGCACAGGATTCCTCTATGCATATCCCACGCATGTTTGAACTCCGTTACCGTTTTCATCTCCACCACCTCCCGCGGGAGGGCATTCCAAGCGTCCACCACCCTCTCCGTGAAAAAATACTTCCTGACTGCTGTACAAAAAAGGCTTTTGGGGGCAGGACAGATTAATGGCCCAAAATATTTCCTTTCTGTTCCACAAATTCATTTATATTTCTGTGCTATTGGTAACCCCCCCCCCCCCCCCCGTTTTACAAAACTGGGTGTCTGAGGAAGCACTTCCTGTGTCACGGTGGGAGCACAAAATGGTGGAGGTTGAAGTCATAAGGGGAAATGTTTCAAGTATTGTGAAGGACGGCTCGGTGGTGATATTGAGTAAGGCAGTCAGCATTGTTTAGTATGGCTTTTGCTGATGCTTGATAAAACATTTGCTGATGCTTGATAATACAGGACCAAGTCAGATTTATTACATTAAGAACAAATTGTACAGTGCAGCGAGACTACTAGGTGGGTTACAGCTATTTTTAGCTCTGAAATGTATGGTGCCCGTGTTGAGGAATGGTTGCAGCTAGGGTTGGGGAGATGGGAAGACCATGACAAGCGAGGTGACACTGTTTTGGTCCATGGCGGTGGATTCTAGCCTAACAGACCACACAGCAGTATGTTTAGACTAAATCAAGCTTCAAGAGTCGTCAAATGTGAAGTGTTTTGTCACATGCTATCAGTGGCATGGAGAATGTCAAAACCTGGGGCAGTCCCCCTCTTGTATGGAGGTGGGGCCAGAGCCAGAGTAACAGAAAGTTGGGGGTGTCTACCTCAGACTTGGATGGAATAGGAAGACTGAAGGCATCAGGAAAGAGAGTCAACAGTTAAGAGACTCAACAGTTACGAAAGGGGATGGAAACATTGAAACATGATGGCAGATAAAGTCCATATGACCCATCCAGTCTACCTATCCTCTGTAACCCCTAATTCTTCCTGTTCTTAAGCGATCCCACATGCTTACCCCATGCCTTTTAAATTCTGAACAGCCCTCGACTCCACCACCTCCACCAGGAGGCCATTCCACGCCTCCACCACCCTTTCTGTGAAATAATACTTCCTTAGGTTACTCCTAAGCCTATTCCCTCTTAACTTTGTCATATGCCCCCTCATTCCAGAGCTCTCCTTCATTTGGAAAAGGCTCTCTTCCTATACATAAATGCCCTTGAGATATTTAAACGTTTCTACCATGTCTCCTCTCTCCCTCCTCTCTTCCAGCGTATACATGTTGAGGTTCATAAGCCTGTCCCTATAATTTTTGCATTCAAGACCGCTTACTAATTTCGTAGCCACCCTCTGGACCGACTCCATCCTGTTTATATCTTTCCGTAGGTGCAGTATCCAGAACTGCATGCAGTACTCCAAATGAGGCCTCACCAGAGACTTATACAACGACACTATCACCTCCTTTTTCCTGCTGGTCATGCCTCTCTTTATGCACCCAAGCATCCTTCTGTCTTTGACCGTCACTTTTTCTACCTGTTTGGAAGCTTTAAGGTCATCAGACACAATCACTCCCAAGTCCCGCTCTTCCTTCGCACACTGAAGCACTACACCCCCTATACTGTACCGTTCCCTCGGAGTTTTGCGACCCAAGTGCAAGACCCTGCATTTTTTGGGATTAAATCTTAGTTGCCAAATATCAGTCCATTCACTAGGTCCTTCCTCATGTCATTCACACTCTCCAGATTGCCCTCCCTGTTGCAGAGTTTAGTATCATCCGCAAAGAGACAAACCTTACCAGACAGCCCTTCTGCAATATCACTCACAAAGACGTTAAAAAGAGCCGGCCCAGGATGTGCTTGTATGGCAAGCCCTCATCAAGGAAGTGATTGTAGCGCCTCAGCATTTCTTCGAGATATGCCACAGGTGGAGCAGGAAATGCGCTTTGCGAGTAAGGCGGAAGTAGTTGAGCTGTGTAACTGAAAAGGCTAGTCACCGTGCCCAAAATGTTCCAGATAGCAGATGGAGTCATAAGATTTTGCAGCGTTTGCAGGAATCAGAATTTAAAATAAACCCTAAAAAAAGTACAATTAGTGAAACCTGTTTAATGTAGCATATTATGCCATACTTTGTATTGTCAATTGAATATTTTTACTGCTGTAATTGTCTATTGCTTATGTTTGATTTATTTTTGCTGTACACCGCCTTGAGTGAATTCCTTCCAAAAGGCGGTAAATAAATCCTAATAAATAAATAAATAATGGAGTTAATTGCTTGATATTGTGAACAGAGTGGAGGAGTGGCCTAGTGGTTAGGGTGGTGGACTTTGGTCCTGGGGAACTGAGGAACTGAGTTCAATTTCTGGCACAGGCAGCTCCTTGTGACTCTGGGCAAGTCACTTAACCCTCCGTTGCCCCATGTAAACCGCATTGAGCCTGCCATGAGTGGGAAAGCGCAGGGTACAAATGTAACAAAAATAAAATAGATACTATTGGAGATTCTACATGGAATGTTGCTACTATTGAAGATTCTACATGGAATGTTGCTATTCCACTAGCAACATTCCATGTAGAAGGCTGCGCAGGCTTCTGTTTCTGTGAGTCTGACGTCAGACTCACAGAAGCAGAAGCCTGCGCGGCCACATTGGTGATCTGCAAGGGCCGACTTCTACATGGAATGTTGCTAGTGGAATAGCAACATTCCATGTAGAATCTCAAATAGTAGCAACAGTGGAGGAGTGGCCTAGTGGTTAGGGTGGTGGACTTTGGTCCTGAGGAACTGAGTTCCATTCCCACTTCAGGCACAGGCAGCTCCTTGTGACTCTGAGCAAGTCACTTAACCCTCCATTGCCCCATGTAAGCCGCATTGAGCCTGCCATGAGTGGGAAAGCGCAGGGTACAAATGTAACAAAAATAAAATAGATACTATTGGACATTCTACATGGAATGTTGCTATTCCACTAGCAACGTTCCATGTAGAAGGCTGCGCAGGCTTCTGTTTCTGCGAGTCTGACGTCCTGCACGTACGTGCAGGACGTCAGACTCACAGAAGCAGAAGCCTGCGCGGCCACATTGGTGATCTGCAAGGGCCGACTTCTACATGGAATGTTGCTAGTGGAATAGCAACATTAACATTCCATGTAGAATCTCAAATAGTAGCAACAGTGGACTTTGGTCCTGGGGAACTGAGTTCGATTCCCACTTCAGGCACAGGCAGCTCCTTGTGACTCTGGGCAAATCACTTAACCCTCCATTGCCCCAGGTACAAATAAGTACCTGTAAGCCGCATTGAGCCTGCCATGAGTGGGAAAGCGCAGGGTACAAATGTAACAACAAAAAAATGTAATTGTATGATACTGTAAATGCATTTGCACATGTAAGTGGTAGAATGCTACAGCCATAATAAATTCCACTTTTCTCAGATAATGTGTCAAGTGTTGCTATATGGAGTGTACGGTGCGGGATGAAAGGGGGGCATGTGTTTGAGTACATTGAACTCCACCAGCATTTTCATTTCACTTTAAGCTACATTTCTATAAAGTCTGCAATTTGTACAGAGAAAAGAAGTGATAAAAGCCGATTAAGCGGGGTCTGTGGCACTGCACCAAGAATGAAATGAGATGGGCCAGGTGAGGATAATTGTCTTTATCTGCTTCACAGGCAATGTTTCTGTTAGTTCTGACAAATATTCATTTTGTGATGTCCCCCTGCAAAAATTATCTCAATGGGGTTTTTTTTGTATGTGTAACTCTATATCGTAATTATCGTGAGACAAAAAATATTGCACGTTTATTTCAATTTATTATGTCTTTTGTAATTTTGGGACAGTAGAATGCATCAAAATTCTGTTTCTCCAGAAGAAGAGGGGAAACCTAGAGAAAAGGAAGACGTGTCTTCCTAAACCCTCTACCACAAAAATTCTCAGTCTCGGTTTGCCATCCTAGGTCAGTAAAGTGATAGAACCTCCAAAGTGGGAACCACTGAATGTACCAGGGGAAATTCTGGAAATGGCTCTCAACAATTAACACCGGGAAAAACCAGCACTAAGCGCAATTCTATAAAGATGGCAAATACCGTGGGGCATGCTGAGGTCTCCTGTGGTCACTTTGCCATGTCCCCACACTACCCACATGCTAAAAAAATATTTTTGGTGCAGGAGGCAGAGATTGGGTATGTTCTGCGTGTGGCCATTATGGAAAAGTTCAGAATATTGGCCGTTTACTCCAACGGTAAAAATGGCCGTAGCGCATGGGAGTGACCCCTATAGGCCACTCTTTATTGCTGTTTGGTCAAAGGGCCCCTAAATCTTCTGTTAAAGAATGATTAGCCTTTCCTCCCAGTATTCTTCCACTGCAGGAACCTCAAAGAGAAATAAAACTCTATTGGTTAAGGATCAATGACGTAGATAATGCAGTATATAAATTTGTGAATAAATACAATAAATAAATGCCAAATATGTCCAATAAGTATCAGACTTTGCCTTAAAGGCTTTGTACCAGTAGTTCTGAGAACATACCCACAAAAACACACTCTGCCATAATAACTTTAACATATTCAGAATGGTCATATCCAAAGTGTGCTTCACAACGCCACCCCATAATTCAACAGTCAGAGTGTGTCATAGGACTATGACCAGAAGGACCAAGTCTGAAAACAGGCACCCTTGGTGTCCTCTAAGAATTACATAGGTGCAGAAAGAATATGAGACCTATCAACAATAAAGTTTATGTAGTCTGCCTAATTTATTCACGTTAACCTCTGGTCTCTATGATGCTAAATTGCTTGACACTTTCAGCTAATGCTGATAAAGCATCTTGCACGTGGAGGGGCATAATCGAACGGGGCGCCCAAGTTTTCCTGAGGACATCCTCGTAGGACGTTCCCGCAAAGGGGTGGGGAAACCCGTATTAGCGAAACAAGATGGGCGACCACCTTTCGTTTCGATAATACGGTTGGTTTGGTCTGTCCCTGTATAGCAACGCTTATGTTCTTAATATTGCTTGAGGTTAAATAAAGAATTTAGGCTCATGTTGGCCATTTCAAGACAGCTTGCGTACTACGCTACGTAGTGCAGACTACAGAGCACCATGTTTTCACTGCAACACGCACTAATCTTGCACAGTATTTTAACCACATTCCATTAGAGTTTCACAGTCTGCTGGCTTCTTAACTGTCAGATCTAAAGAACAGGCTGCAGAAAGCAGGAGACACAAGCATGAGAAACAAAGGCAATCTCCACTCTCTTTACCTGTCAGCACTGCAATTATCTGCCTCTCAATTACAGCCCCTGCCACTTACAATAATCATAATACCCAGGAATGATAAATACAGCTCTGTATGTGTCAGGGTCAGTTAATTCATGCAATTCAATTTTACAGAAATATTTCCATAAATTTAGCTTTAACAATCTGAAGTCAGCTTGTCCTGAGAGATCTTCAAATTGTTAAAACCAACCACAGCCTCAGCTATTAATATGCTGTTGCGCTACTGATAAGCGATGGGTAATGCTTAGCCTGTTCCTTAAGTGTCACACCATTCAGTCCTTAGTTAACATCGAGGTTATGCCTTTCTGCCATTGTTTGATATTAAAGTGTGTGTGTGTGTGGGGGAGGTCATACAAATTCTGTTTGGACTTGGGAAGCCAAATCACCAGAAATATTTGGTGCAGATTATTGGCTGAGACAGAGTAATACACCTGGGAACTGTCTCAAAACACTGTCCAGAAATAGACCTGCCTGATAAAAGTAATGGGGATTGCAACAGGGCCTGGGGAAGAGCAGCCCATGTCCTCACCTTTCATTTCCTCTTCAATGCAGAAAACTGAAAGAAATTAAGATAAGAACTGGAGAGTCTCTCAGCAATGTCCTTCCGTTAGAACCTCTTCAGTGGCACTCAAGGAGCTTGGACCTCTGGGACATAATTCAGCAACTGAGCTGCAGCTGAAACTTGCAGTTCCCACTTCATTTCGGTGCAGCTCCTGGTCTCTCCAGTTTCTCCTAACTTGGCATCTTTCCGTCCAATAACTCAGGCAATAGTTGGCTGTTCCTTTGCAATGCTGTGGCTTCCATCTCAACAATACTAAAACTGATGAACTCCATCGAGGTCAACCCAACAGCCAACATCCCAATGCACTCGTGACCTACAATTAGAGGAGAATCCCGATCAAGAGCGCTCAAGCACCAGTTAAGTGGGAGGCAAGAAAGCGTTGTGATAAATGGAGTTCCTCTGAGGATAGGGACATTAGCGATGTTTTGTCAGCCGGTCCCTCATCCAAGGTCTGGCCTAGGTCGGCCCTGCTTACCTTCCTCAGACGCACTGCCAACTGGATGGGTCCGCCACGCTCTGGTCTTTACTTAACTCTTAGTGCCAATATTGCCTGCTCTTTCTATCCACAAATGCACACCAACGGCAAGACTTCTTATAAATGAAAGTTTATTTGAGCAATCCATAGCAGTTCTGCTTACAGCTTCACAGTGGAACTTCTTTCTCACCTCAGTCCTGCACACAGCTGGAGGAAGCTTTACTGTGCCTTTACTTTTCAGACACTGTTTTCAAACTCTCAGCAGTTGATGTGCTTCTACACCTTTACAACATCAGTATATTCCTTCACACGGTCACAGTTCATCAAACAAACAAATCTCTTTCATTTCTTCTACTCCGGTGCTTAATCTCTGCAACACCCCTTTCTATTCTCTCAGGCAAATTACCTGACATATCTTTCCCACAGGGTTTTCCCCCATTGCCTCAACCTTCTTTCTCCAGTCTTCCACTACTGGCTCAGCGTGGCCGCCAGGAAACCTCTCACTGCATTCTCCTTCGTTTGAGCCAGAGCTGCAATCTCCATACTTTCCTCCTCCAGCTCCTCAGCTACCTCCATTTTATCATAATCCCTAGTCCCCTCCCCTCCCACCTGTTCCTCATCCTTTTCATCAGAAATCATTTCCCAATCCCTGCCTCCCAGCTCCTGTGTGTCTTGCCTAGGAAGAGAGGGTTCCTGGGACTGGTAGTTCCTCCCCCTCTTCAATACTCGGGCTGGTTTCTCGGCCACTAGGGGGCCAACCCTCTGTGTACTGGGAACTTGATACTGAAACTTTCTCATTCTGTAACCTTCTACCCGCTTGAGCCCCTGTTCCCGTATTCTTTTGGTCCAACTTTTCCCTGCCCCCTTACAGTTTATTTATCAGACTGTCTTGACATCACAACTGTAAAATCACAAATAACATTCTGTTTAACAATTGAAAATATAACTGCCCCCCCCCCCCATGGTGTGCTCTGATCGACAGAGAGCCAGCGCGAAACTCTAGACTACATTTTTGTACTACCATGCAAATGTGTGGTCCCCTTCTCTCTAACATTTTCATCAGCTATACTGCAGAAGGGCTGTCAGGAAAGGTTTCCCCCTTTATGGACGATATCAAAATTCACAACAGATAGACCCCCCCCCCCCCCCCACCACCAGTTGATGTGAATACCATGAGGAGGAATCTAGCAAAACTTGAAGAATGGTCTGGAATTTGGCAGCATATTTTTCAGTTCTAGCTTTGCCCGGGTAGGTATGCTGGCATTGTCGCTGAATATTGGCCAGCACCCACATAACTTCCTGGTCCACAAAGCTCTGGAACTCTTTGCTGGAGGATGTGGTAATGGCAGTTAGCTTACCTGCATTTAAAATAGGTTTGGAGAAATTCCTGGAGGAAAAGTCCATAGTCTGCTATCAAGACAGACATGGAGAAACCACTGCTTCCCTGGGATTTGTAGTATGGAATGTTGCTACTCTGAGATTCTGCATGGAATCTTGTCACTCTAGGATTCTAGAATCTTGCTATTCTTTGGGATTCTGCATGGAATTGTGCCACTCTTTAGGATTCCAGAATCTTGCTATTCTTTGGGCTTCTACATGGAATGTTGCTACTCTTTGAGATTCTGCATGGAATCTTGTCACTCTTTAGGATTCCGGAATCTTGTTATTCTTTGGGGTTCTACATGGAATGTTGCTACTCTTTGAAATTCTGCATGGAATCTTGTCACGCTTTAGGATTCCAGAATTTTGCTATTCTTTGGGCTTCTACATGGAATCTAGTCACTCTTTAGGATTCCAGAATCGTGCTATTCGTTGGGGTTCTACATGGAGTGTTGCCACGATTTGGGTTTCTGCCAGGCACTTGCGACATGGCTTGGCCACTGTTTAGAAAATAGGATACTGGGCTAGATGGACCACTGGTCTGACCCAGTATGGCTATTCATATGTTCTTATGTTCTAACCTGAATATTTAGTGCCAGTGCCCAGACATGGCTTGGCATTGAGTATCCAAGTGTAATTGAGCCCACTGCCAGCAGCTTTAAAACTACTGACTGCCCCAGGCTGAATATTGCCCGGTATATTTCTATGTTTTATGCTCCAGCTGGGATAGAGCCTGAGGGCTATTGAGGTGGTATAAATACAGTAGGTATTTCCCTGTATCTGGAGAGCTCACCATTTGCAGTGGAATATGAACCCCCTCCCCATCCCCCCTCACAGTCCCCATAAGAGCATAAGAGTAGCCATACTGTGTCAAACCAATGGCCATCTAGCCCAGTATCCTGTTTTCCAAAGAGTGGCCATGTCTGAAATATGCCCCAAGCTGGATATGGAATCCTTTTCCGGGGAGGTTAGTATGGTAAAACCATCAGTGCATATTGATACACCACCTAACTGGAGTTTAAAATTTGAAGAAACATGGGGAAACATATAAACTCATATATGGCTGTAACTGGTGATATACCACACCTTGAATATAAAATCATATGATGGAATATATTTATACTACACCTTGCTCGAGGTATTCGGGAACACGGGGGGGGGGGGGGGCAGCAATGTAAGTAAGATGCTATGTGGATTTAAGATGAACACACAGCACGGACAATACTCATGTGGCCTAGAACCTGCTGGGGACATGTGAATGCTAAATCACCTTGACATGCAAGTTTTCCAACCTCGACATGCTATCTTTCCCAGTAATCAACAGAAATCAAACAAAATAAAACATGGAAAAGAAAATAAGATGATACCTTTTTTATTGGACATAACTTAATACATAAAACATACCAGTAATCAACCAAAGCGCAGGCAGAGTATGAACCTAGACTTAGAACCTGCGGGGAACACCATAACAACCATGTGTCATTTTTCGAATAATCAGCACGCGCTGAACCCACCAGCCACTGAACAAAGCTATGTCGTTCCAGTACAGTGGAATGAAACACTGGAAAAAGGTAGGCCAATCTCTAACAAGAGCAGCCCGTGAGCCATACCGAGGGCAGCTGGGGTGGGTCAGCCATTGGGTCAGCAGGCAAAAATGGCGATTGCATCCTTGCAGATGCTCCTCTTACTGCTTCCAGTGGTCCCTCCTTCTTCCGCCTCCAGCACCTCCCCACTTATTCATTGCCTCCTCCCTCCCTCCCCTAACCCCCTCCCCTCTTCTACCTCCTCTTGCTTATCCCTGATCTATCCCACTCAACACCTACCTAAGAGCCCTTCCACATCCCCCAGCCTCCCTCGGCATGTCTGGCCGCTGCCCGTTTGTGCGGGTATGCTTCTGGTCATCTTCCTGAACCTCTGCACCTTGAAACATTACAATGCAAGGTACTAGAGGGCAAGCTAATATCGCTTATATAACGGTATTCAAGCTTGTAACATTTTAACAATTCAGCAAGCCAATAAAAAAAATTAAAACTGTCTCCAGTAAATTAATGCACATGAATAAAATATTCTAAGTGTGATTTTACCTGGAGCTGGTCACATATCGGTCACAGCAGCAGAAGCAGTGTAAGGAATGTTTTCCTTACATTCACGTTTCGATTTTTCTGCAGTGCTGAATATTCTCTTTGTGTTTCAGGAGTCAGTCGTGTGATTGCCTGTTAATACTTTCAAAGGTGTCCTCCTTTCACTCTGAATTTTTTTTTTAAAGGGAGGGGAACGTAAGACACACAGATACACTTAAACTCTTTCTTCTACTCTGAGTTTCTTTCTGGGACAGCTGTGAAGGAGGAATTTGCGTTGTCTGGAAACTTCATGTCCATTATTACCTCTAGATAATTCTTTAATTGGTTATCAAAACCTGCAATGAACGTAGCTTTCTGCCAAACACATCCCACCAATAGAGCCTCCGCTCCATGCAACGAGAGAAATGGGAATTTAGACAAATAGACCAAACACCTGTTATAGAAAGAACCACAAAACTGTCATTGTGGTACAGCATCCAGCTGAACGGAGGAATAGCCTAGTGCAGGGATCTCTGGGGTACACCCAACCAGTCAGGTTTTCAGGATACCCACAATGAATAGGCATGAGATAGAGGGGCATTTCAAGAAGGCACTGCATGCAAATCTCTCTCATGTATATTGATTGTGGATATCCTGGAAACCTGACTGGCTGGGTGTGCCTTGAGGACTGTGTTGAGAACAGAGGCGTAGCTAGGTAGGTCGCCAGGGGAGCAACTGTTCCCCCAAACGTACTTCCAACAGCACCGGTGCCTATTTTTCACGTGATCTGTCAAGTAAAAATAGGTGCTGGCGCCTTCGATAGTCCACTCTCTGCTCCCCTCAGTGCCTCGACCTGGCTATGCTTCTGGTTGAGAACCCCTGTTCTGGGAACCAGGGAAGCCAGGGTTCAGATCCCACCAATGATCTTTGTGACCTGGGGTAGCAGGTCACTTAATTCTATAAGGGGCATCTAAATTCAGGCACCATTTACAGGTGAAGCTATGTGCAGAAATGATGGCTCTAAATGGTTTTTATGTATGTAGGTGGTAGGAACTAGTCCAGTGGTTCCGAAACCTGGTCCCGGAGGCACCCCATTGAGGTGGGGGTAAGGGCTCCCGTGTTAACCAGACAGTAACCGGGTAGCATGTAGCACTGCCCAATTACCACTGGGTACACTCCGGCGCTATAAAAAAAATTTCATTTTTTGTAGCGCTGGAAATTGCGCACTAGGGGTGGGAAATCTGAAAACCAGAAGTCTTGTAAAAATATATTCTACTCTTATAAGTACATAAGTAATGCCATACTGGGAAAAGACCAAGGGTCCATCGAGCCCAGCATCCTGTCCACGACAGCGGCCAATTCAGGCCAAGGGCACCTGGCAAGCTTCCCAAATGTACAAACATTCTATACATGTTATTCCTGGAATTTTGGATTTTTCCAAGTCTGTTTAGTAGCGGTTTATGGACTTGTCCTTTAGGAAACCGTCCAACCCCTTTTTAAACTCTGCTAAGCTAACCGCCTTCACCACATTCTCCGGCAATGAATTCCAGAGTTTAATTACACGTTGGGTGAAGAAAAATTTTCTCCGATTTGTTTTAAATTTACTACACTGTAGTTTAATCGCATGCCCCCTAGTCCTAGTATTTTTGGAAAGCGTGAACAGACGCTTCACATCCACCTGTTCCACTCCACTCATTATTTTATATACCTCTATCATGTCTCCCCTCAGCCGTCTCTTCTCCAAGCTGAATAGCCCTAGCCTCCTTAGTCTTTCTTCATAGGGAAGTCGTCCCATCCCCGCTATCATTTTAGTCGCCCTTCGCTGCACCTTTTCCAATTCTACTATATCTTTCTTGAGACGCGGCGACCAGAATTGAACACAATACTCAAGGTGCGGTCGCACCATGGAGCGATACAACGGCATTATAACATCCTCACACCTGTTTTCCATACCTTTCCTAATAATACCCAACATTCTATTCGCTTTCCTAGCTACAGCAGCACACTGAGCAGAAGGTTTCAGTGTATTATCGACGACGACACCCAGATCCCTTTGTTGGTCCGTAACTCCTAACGTGGAACCTTGCATGACGTAGCTATAATTCGGGTTCTTTTTTCCCACATGCATCACCTTGCACTTGCTCACATTAAACGTCATCTGCCATTTAGCCGCCCAGTCTCTCTAGTCTTAGAAGATGTGATCTTTCTTCCTCTTTCCATTCCCTGTGCTAATTGTTTCTGCACTGCTGGGTATAAACAGCACAGCCAAGACAGTTCCTGTTGTAAGACACATAGCCCTTACATGTAGGACGTCTCCTTCATCTCTGATCTTTGCTGAGGGCCAAGCCATTAATAAAAACAATGTTTAACAGACAGCTGTGAGCGCATGAAGTTACAAGATGCTGTGTCAGCAGCATAAGCTTAAATACTGCACTTCAAGAAGGGGTGGGAGCGGCTGTTGTGACCTTTTGCTTCTCAGAGAACATCTACCAACCACCAGTAATTTCAAAAGTCAGTGTTCGGCTGCCTGATGGGAGTTCAGTCTTTAGACTTGGCTGGGTCCCTTCAGAGAAGCCATCTACCTTAAATCTCACAAGATAATCCAGTGGTTCCCAAGCTGTCTGCTCTGTTATTTGTGAATATTCACAATGTTCAAGTGATATATCTCTGCAAGCATTTGATCTAAGGAAGACCTTATGTTGCATGTTGAAACTAGACCTGGCTGAAGGTGAAGGGACCTATTGAGATGAGTTAGAAAGTTAATTCACGCAAGTGTAGAGATTTCCAGAACATTCCCATAAGTATTGCCACACTGGGACAGACCAATGGTCCATCAAGCCCAGCGTCCTGTTTCCAACAGTGGCCAATCCAGGTCACAAAGACCTGGCAAGATCCCAGAAAAGCTCAATACATTTTATGCTGCTTATCCCAAAAATAAGCAGTGGATTTCCCCAAGCCCATTTTAATAATGGTCTATGAACTTTTCCTTTAGGAAGCTGTCCAGACCTTTTTTTAAAACCCTGCTAAGCTAACCACCTTTACCACAATTTCTAACAACAAATTCCAGAGTTTAATTATACATTGACTGAAGAAAAACTTTCTCCAATTCGTATTAAATTTACTACTTTGTAACTTCATCGCATGCCCCCTAGTCCTTGTCCTAGTATTTTTGGAAAGAGTGAACAAACAATTCATGTCTACCTGTTCCACTCCACTCATTATTTTATAGACCTCTATCATATCTCCCCTCAGCCATTTTTTCTTTAAGCTGAAGAGCCCCTTATCCACATGCTTGTTCACCCCTTCAAAGAAATGTAACAGATGGGTAAGACAAGATTTCCGTTCACTAAATCTCCCCTCCATTTCCTCCTCATCAGTCCTAAGTATCAGGACTCAGCATTATCCGTTAGTAGAGCTACATCCTGGAGAACCTACTCTAGGCTTCCTGCCACATATCCATGCCCTTCTTGAGTGACAGCAACTCTTTCATCTGGGGCATCTCTTCTCAGTAATCTCTTCTCGTTCAGCCGATCCTTTCACCGTTACTTAAAGAGAGTCTTCCGAGTGAATGGGTGTCTAGAATCTGAAACTGTTCAGCTATAAATATTACTGCAGTAGAACGAATGGTGGGCTACACTAGCTTTAAATTAACACTTGCGACTACAACAGAGAAATGAAAGCTTTTCTCACTATATTATTATATTATAGTGGAACCATGTCCGTTTCCTCAACAATGAAACAGGCCCTAGGCAGGGGCGTACCTATGTGGGGCCACGGGCCCCCGTAGATTTGGCCCTGGACCCCCCTGCCGATGACCCTCTCGACCCCCCCCTCTTGCCGCCAACCCTCCCCCGCCTACCTTTCCTGGCGGGGGACCCCAACCCCCGCCAGCCGAGGTCCTCTTCTTCCGGCGCAAGGCTTCGTTCTGTTTCTGTGAGTCTCATGTCCTGCACATATGTGCAGGACGTCAGACTCACAGAAACAGAACGAAGCCTTGCAGATCAGCCAGCAACGCAGCCACGCTGGAGAAGAGGACTTTGGCTGGTGGGGGTTGGGGTCCCCCGCCAGAAAAAGGTACCCGACGGTGATGGTGACGGCGGCGGCAGGGGAGGGTTGGTGGCGGTGGGAAGGGGGGTTGAAAGGGTTGGCGCTGGGGGGGGTCAGAGCTGGTGGTGGCGGCGGTGGGGGTCAAAAATAGCGGGGGGGGGGGGGTCGGTGGTGCAGGGAGGGCTAAAATGTGCCCCTCACCTCGGGCTCTGGACCTCCCTCCCGCCGGTCTGGCTACGCCCCTGGCCTAGGTAGGCTGTCCTGTAAGCTTTTTTTTTCTCTCTCCCCTGCCCTCCCCTCCATGTCCAGTGATTCTTCTCTCCCCTCCCCTCCGTATCCCACGATTCTCTCCTGTACTACCCTCCCATCCAATCCATGTCCATCAATTCTCCTCTGCCCTGCCCTCCCTTCTTCCCTCCCCTCGATGTCCCGCGATTCTCTCCTCCCCTCGATTTGTACCTCAACGTTCTCTGGCTGGCTGGCGCTGGCTTCCGTTCCATTCGTAACATCCCTCCTGACATCAGCTCGCCTCCAGCATTCCCTTCCCTCTCATTGTTCCACCCTCTGACGTCATTATGTTTTGACGTGAGGGCGGGGCAACGAGTGGGAATGGCTGTTACGAACCCAGGCATCCAGATGTAGAACGTTGGAGGTGCAAATTATTATATAGGACTATTTCCTAAAGTTGGAGGCCAGTAATAAATGGGGTCAATTTCATATAGGACTGCTATCATCTACAAATTGTTTCTTGAGATTGTGTCAGTCACTGGGGGCATCTTCAAAGACCAGGGAAAGCACCTGAGTCCGTTAAAAGAACTAGCGCCTTAGAAAACGTACAGCATGTCACTTCAAAGGTGCTCTCGCATGATATAATGAACTGAAATATACAGTTTCCTTTTCATAAATCTAACCCGTAATTTCAACCAGATCTGTTTGCTGACTGCCTCAACCTTTTCCACTCTTTGTCAGACGCTGGGTTGCAGCAAAGTATGGGCTATTTGATGTTAATTAAGACTAATTTCCTCAGGGGAGCTACGTAAGTCTGTTTTACAAACCAACAATCATTTTATTTCTGGTGCACGATTTAATGAACTACAGTTCAGAACAGAAACGCCAATAAATAATCCAAGCACTGTTAGCCTGGGAATGGAGAAAGATGGCCCACTGTTCTACAATTACTTCTCCAGATAGAACAGGTTATTATTATTATTATTTCTTACATTTGTATCTCGCGCTTTCCCACTCAAAGCAGGTTCAATGCGGCTTACACAGTAAAAGGAATACAGAATATTGTTAGAGAGGGTAAAAGTTAAGTATACCAGAATAATAGTTGAGATGAGTAGGTAGAAATAGGCAATAGAAAGGGGAGTAAGGTGGGAGATATGGTCTGGCTCAATGTCGGTTTTAGCTGAGACACTGGTGGGGGGAGGGAGGGGGTCCAGGATTTCTCACACAGGCGCTGAGCGAACGCCATTACGGTACTTTGTAAGCCACATTGAGCCTGCAAACAGGTGGGAAAATGTGGGATACAAATGTAACAAACAAACAAATAACATACTTTTGGCTCGAACCCTCCAGATTTCTCTGTTACACGTTTCATTTTACAAATTGTCTTTTGAACACAGTAGCTGTTTTTTTCCCCCTGAAATAATCTATTTTCTAAGCCCTGCAGCCTGCTGAGTGCAATATTTGAATATCCATAATTGTTTAGATAAGAATGCTTTATTTTATGCATTGAGAATAATCTGTATTGAACAAATGTTTGGAAATGGGGAATATGAGCAAGTAACTCAAATTACATCTAGTGATGTGGGAGTCATCAGGGGCTTTTCTAAAAAACAAAATACCCTGCTTATTTAAGGAGAGGCAGGCCACTAAAGGGGTCCCCCCTTGAGGAATGATTTGGAAGTGATCACATCAGGCTCAGGCTGATTTATTTGGATTATCTTATAGAGTAGCATCGACGGCTACATTTATTGTGTAATTATAGTAGGGGTCTGATTTATTGTCTCAGGTGAGTTATTCCGTCATGAGGGTGGGGAGTAAGAAGTAGTTGGGGGAAAGGATTTCATTTTTCTATTGAATTGATTTGAATTGGTTTATTTATTCATTTGCTGCACTTGTGTCCAGCATTTTCCCACCTATTTGCAGGCTCAATGTGGCTTACAAAATGTTACAACGACATTCACATTAATAGAATTAGAATTTCAGAATATAGATACAGATAGGTGCATAAGAATACCAGAGCAATCATATTTATTTTATTTTTGTTACATTTGTACCCCGTGCTCTCCCACTCATGGCAGGCTCAATGCGACCTACAAGGGGCAATGGAGGGTTAAGTGACTTGCCCAGAGTCACAAGGAGCTGCCTGTGCCTGAAGTGGGAATCAAACTCAGGACCAAAGTCCACCACCCTAACCACTAGGCCACTCCTCCACTGTTGCTACTATTTGAGATTCTACATGGAATGTTGCTATTCCACTAGCAACATTCCATGTACAAGTCGGCCCTTGCAGATCACCAATGTGGCCGCGCAGGCTTCTGCAGGACGTCAGACTCACAGAAACAGAAGCCTGCGCAGCCTTCTACATGGAATGTTGCTAGTAGAATAGCAACATTCCATGTAGAATCTCCAATAGTAGCAATGTTCCATGTAGAATCTCCAATAGTATCTATTTTTTTTTTGTTACATTTGTACCCTGCGCTTTCCCACTCATGGCAGGCTCAATGCGGCTTACATGGGGCAATGGAGGGTTAAGTGACTTGCCCAGAGTCACAAGGAGCTGCCTGTGCCTGAAGTGGGAATTGAACTCAGTTCCCCAGGACCAAAGTCCACCACCCTAACCACTAGGCCACTCCTCCACTGTTGCTACTATTTGAGATTCTACATGGAATGTTGCTATTCCACTAGCAACATTCCATGTAGAAGTCGGCCCTTGCAGATCACCAATGTGGCCGCGCAGGCTTCTGCTTCTGTGAGTCTGACGTCCTGCACGTACGTGCAGGACGTCAGACTCACAGAAACAGAAGCCTGCGCAGCCTTCTACATGGAATGTTGCTAGTGGAATAGCAACATTCCATGTAGAATCTCCAATAGTAGCAACATTCCATGTAGAATCTCCAATAGTATCTATTTTATTTTTGTTACATTTGTACCCTGCGCTTTCCCACTCATGGCAGGCTCAATGCGGCTTACATGGGGCAATGGAGGGTTAAGTGACTTGGCCAGAGTCACAAGGAGCTGCCTGTGCCTGAAGTGGGAATCGAACTCAGTCCCTCAGGACCAAAGTCCACCACCCTAACCAGGGCCGCCGAGAGGGGGGACAGGGGGGACAAAAGTCCCCGGGCCCGGGCCTCCAGGGGGGCCCGGCGCCGAGTCCGTGGGTGGTCGCCCCTCCGTCCGACTCATAGGTCCCTCCCTCCCTCCGACTCCCAGGGCCCGCCCTCCGTCCCTCCCTCCGAATTGCAAAAGCGATCTTGCTCTTACTTCGTTGGGGGTTACGGCGAGAGCAGCACGCAGACGCAGTGAAAAGCGTGCAGGCTCCCGCTTCAGCCTTCCCTCGTTGTCTGTCTCTCAGCTCTGGTCCCGCCTTTGAGGGCGGGACCACAGACAACGAGGGAAGGCTGAAGCGGGAGCCTGCACGCTTTTCCCTGCGTTCTCTTCTGCATGCTGCTCTCGCCAACCCCCAACGAAGTAAGAACAAGATCGCTTTTGCAATTCGGAGGGAGGGACGGAGGGGGGCCTTGGAATTCAGTCGGATGGACGGAAGGAGAGGGGGGCCTTGGATCTGGGAGGGAGGGAGGGAGTTTAGTAGCGCTATAGAAATGATAAGCAGTAGTAGAAGGGCCTTGGATCTTGGAGGGAGGGGGGAGGCCTTGGATCTCGGAGGGGGGGCAGGCCTTGGATCTCAGAGGGGGGGAGAAAGAAGAGATTGCTGGACAAGAGGGCAGGGGGGAGAGAGAAGAGATTGCTGGACAAGAGGGCAGGGGGAGAGAGAAGAGATTGCTGGACAAGAGGGCAGGGGGAGAGAAAATAGAAAAGAGATTGCTGGACAAGAGGGGCAGGGGGGAGAGAGAAGAGATTGCTGGACAAGAGGGCAGGGGGAGAGAGAAGAGATCGCTGGACAAGAGGGCATTGGGGAGAGAGAAGAGATCGCTGGACAAGAGGGCAGGGGGAGAGAGAAGAGATTGCTGGACAAAAGGGCAGGGGGGAGAGAGAAGAGATTGCTGGGCAGGGCAGAGGGGAGAGAAGAACTGCTGAACATGGATGGATGATTGGAGGGGGCAGGGGAGAGAGGAAATTTACTGGATATGGTTGGATGGAGGAGAAGCCAGGAGAGAATGAGGAGTTGCTGGACATGGATAGATGGTAGGAGGGAAGTCAGGAAGGAGATGCACATGGATGGAGGGAAGGGAAGAGAGAAGAAAAGCTGAACATGGATGGATGGAGTGGAGGGCAGGGAAGAGAGAAGAAATGATGGACAAGGATGAAGGGAAGGAAAGACAAAGGAAGGAGATGCACACGGATGGAGGAAAAAGGAAGAGAGGAGAAATGCTGGATATGGATGGAGGGGAGGGAAGACAGGAAATACATGCACATGGATGGAGGGGAGGAGAGTGAGGAGAAATGCTCAATTTAAGGGCTGGATCGGAACACTTTCAGGACAGATGCCGAAACTTGAGGAAGGATAGGGACAGGGCTACAGATGGTAGACAGGACGCATAAGGACACAGGAGGATGGTGAGAGAAAAAATATCAAATGGAAAGAAGACACTGCATAAAACAGAAGTTGGGACCAAAGCGAATAGAAAAACTATGATCAGACAACAAAGGTAGAAAAAAGTATTTTATTCAGAATTTATTAATTGGAATATGTCAGCTTTTGGAAATGTGTATCTGTGATATTTTTTATGCAAGTTTCAATTTTTCTAGTATTGCTGCATGCTGAGTCTGACTTCTTGAGGTAACTTTCTAGTTCAGTATTTTGCCTTCATATTTTTTTATTTCTAGTTCCTTATGTCATATCTGTTGCCATGTGTTTTTCATGTGTGATCAAGGTACAGTATTCTGCTAGTGTGTAGTATTTGCAGCCCTTTTTGTTTTGTTTTTTATTAGGTTGTGTACTGGTGTTTTAGAGCCCGGTGTAATTATAGTGCTGCCTTTCCACGCATAAGGTTGTAGTTCGTCCTGTCCTTGGAATTAGTGCTGTTATGCTGTTATGGTTTGGTAAGGTTATGAGTGGGTTTTTGCACAAGTTTGTGTATAGTGTTTTGCAGTGGAGAGATTGTGTTTTGGCTTTACTGAGGTGGCACCAAAACATCAGAAAAGGTGTAGAGCCTAAATCATGACACACTACCTCTTGAAGGATCTACATATAGTGCAAGGGCCCGGCAGTGGGGGTGGGGGGGGGCCCAGGGGCGGCCTTGTCCCGGGCCCGGCCCAGTCTCTCGGCAGCCCTGACCCTAACCACTAGGCCACTCCTCCGGAATAATAATTTTACAATTGTTACAAATAAGAGTGCATAAGTAAATCATGTAGGATTGGAAGTGGATTGATAGATAAACATAACATAATGATATCAGGACAAGATAAGGATGTAATTAAGATGAACAAATAGGAGGGTTCCATAATAGTTGTAATTGGAATAATTTGGGAGTCAGATCGTTATGGGGAATCTTATTAATCTAACCTATTCTTATCTTTATAACAATACCCTCCTTGTTACCCGCAGAGATGCCCAAAGTGGCTTAATTAACGTTCATAGTAACATAGTAACATAGTAGATGACGGTAGAAAAAGACCTGCACGGTCCATCTAGTCTGCCCACAATAAACTCATATGTGTATACCTTACCTTGATTTGTACCTGTCTTTTTCAGGGCACAGACCGTATAAGTCTGCCCAGCACTATCCCCGCCTCCCACCATTGGCTCTGGCACAGACCGTATAAGTCTGCCCACCACTATCTTCGCCTCCCAATCACCAACCCCTCTTCCCCCCACCGGCTCCACCACCCAATTTTGGCTAAGCTTCTGAGGATCCATTCCTTCTGCACAGGATTCTTTTATGTATATCCCACGCATGTTTGAATTCCGTTAAAGTTATTATTTGGATAACAGTACCTGCTATCCGCATAAGTGCAGCTGACCAGGATATTCAGAGTCACCATCTGGAAAGTGCTGGGATGGAGCTTAGGTGGAACCTGGGCTATGCCAAAATTTATCTGGATAGTGACAGTATTCAGTCTGCTAGCCAGATAACTTTTCTGGATAACTAAGGACATAAAATTGTGGATAGCAGACTGAATACTGCCACTATCCGGAGGTTTCCAGTGCTGACTGTTTTATTTAACACCAGCCACTCTCCAGATTGTGGTATTGAATATCCTGATATTTTTTGACTGCTGGTTTTAAAGAAAACAGTTGACTATGGCAACTGAATATTGACCTGAAGAATATTGTTGATGACCTGGTTCTTATCTAGATTGGGGGCAACCCTGTTCATCTCTTAGTTGCGCTGTGTCTCATTCAGGCATTTGCTACATTGGAAGAGCAGAGTTTGACCTGCTACTCCAGAAACATTGCTAAAGGTCACAAGAATTTAGGAGACGTGATGAACTTTGGTGATATTTCTGGAGACGGAAAGTGGATGGCTGATCTTCCTCCCCAGTAAGCTCGTGAAATTCACGGTGAATCTTGAGGTGGTTCAGAGCTTGGGCATTCTGCTGACATCACTCAGTTTCTGTAGGGTGACTTTAGGTCAGTTCTGCCTTCTTGATACCTCTTTGGATTCATTCTGGTAAGTGTGGTGCAGTCTTCTAATGGAAGATACAGTGACTATGAAGACCACAATGCTTTGGATGGAAATGATAAATCAGGAATGGCTAAAAATTACATGTGGCAGTTGAACCCATGGATTTAGGGCTGAATCTATTTTGGGTTTGGCCAGTTAATTGCCATTCTCCCCCAGAATGAGGAAATGGGGAGATTTCATAATTCAAGCTGAACAAACGAATTCTTCTGTCCCTTCCGTGAAATGAATGACATTTTTTGGTTATTATAGGACAGGATAGTATTAATGGAAGAGGTCTGAGAGGCCCTCTGTAAATTCAGAAAGTTTTCTTCCCTCGCTGCTCCTTCTTCTATCATCTCTTCCTGACTACTCCTTTCTCAATTCCAGACAAAGTTGAGCAGCAGAGCTGAGTGGCTCTTCTTCGTACTTTTCCCGTGTTCTTCTAAATTTCCTGCCTGGCAGGGTAGTGTCCTGAGACCAAACCCTGTAGTACATTGTGTAGCCAGTAGAAGTCACTCTTGCTTCGCCTCTATCACATACCCTGGGTGGACAGGAGTCCTCAGTCCAAGCGCTCTGTACTACAGCTTAAAGTGCTGTGGCCACACCATGAAGCCCATCTCCAGTGCAACTTACAGTAAAGCTACTCCTGGAGGGCTCAGTCTCACAAATTTCACCTACCAACTTTCCTCTGTATTGTTTTGCTTCACTGAGTCTTTCTTCACCTCGTTATTATGGAAAGTTTCTTCTTTCTGTGGGCAGCTCATAGTTGAGAAGCTTTCTACGATTTTTGCTGCAGGCACAAAACAAGAGACGACAGCATCCAAAAGGAAGAGGAGAAACCAACCTGGTCCTGGAAGCACCCCAGTCAGTCAGGTTTTCAGAATATCCACAATGAAAGGGGAAAGGGAAATGGGACTTGATATACCGAATTTCGGAGGTTTTTGCAACTACATTCAAAGTGGTTTACATAGTATATACAGGTACCTATTTGTACCTGGGGCAATGGAGGGTTAAGTGACTTGCCCAGAGTCACAAGGAGCTGTAGTGGGAATTGAACTCAATTCCCCAGGATGAAAGTCCACTGCACTAACTATTAGGCCACTCCTCGGGATTCTGGAATCTTGCTATTCATTGGGGTTCTAAATGGAATGTTGCTACTCTTTGAGATTGTGCCTGGAATCTTGTTAATGGCACTTGATATACTGCCTTTCTGAGGCAACTACATTCATAGCAGTTTACATATATTCAGGTACTTATTTTGTACCAGGGGCAATGGAGGGTTAAGTGACTTGCCCAGAGTCACAAGGAGCTGCAGTGGGAATCAAACTCAGTTCCCCAGGATCAAAGTCCACTGTACTAACCACTAGGCTACTTAATATTCATGAGTCAGATTTGCTTGCACTGCCTCTACTGCATGCAAATCTATCTCATGAATATTCATTGTGGGTATCCCGAAAACCTGACTGGCTGGGGTGCCTCCAGGACCAGGTTTGGGAACCACTGCTGTATACTAAAACATGTACAATTTTATGACTGGTAGAATGCAGTCTTGATAGAAAATGGTTGTATTGTCCGTCTCCATAATTTGCCATGCTGTGGCATGTTCCTTACACCCTGAATAGTCTCCAATCTCCACTCATAAACTCACAGCTAGAACATCCCTTTAGAACAAACACAATTCACGTCCCTTTTCAAAAGACAAATTATTAATTTCTGTACTGTCTCATTTCCACCTTTACTGCACACTAAATGAAGTAAGATCATAAAACCCTGAGAAATCACCTGAATTTTAATAGCAAGTCTTGAGCCGCTGTTGAAGTATATATTAAACGTCTTTGGTAATTAACATGTTGTACGTCGAACCACTAAAAGCTTGAACTAATTCTTAAATTGGGTGTAATCGTGCTTTTCAAATAGGCAATTTTGGAACAGTGGGGAACAGATTTAATTTGATTGTTGTATGAAGTCCTCTGGAATGCATAATTCAAGTATGCTCAGGAGTGTAGGCAAGGGAATAGATTTCCATGGGATCCATCTAAAAGTGTTCATCTGAGCTGGTCTTATATCTTTTTCATTGCAGCACGAGAACAAAGGTGTAAGTCAAAAATCTTTTCAGATGTTTTGGCTAGTTGCATGACTCAGCAAAGCGGCCCTAGTGCAAGGGCAAGGAACTGCAGGCTTTGAGGGGTGCAAAGTAGTCAGGGATTGAAGTTCAATTATATCCCCACCAAAGTGTCCATAAATACATAACAGCAAATTCTTCTAAGAATTTCTTTTGGGAGAAAATGTTTTCCCGACCTCCTCATTTTTCAATATAAGAATATCATACACAGAACTACAATACGTGTATTAACAGAAAATAAAAGTGCTATTAGAACGGGAAATAAAGCCCCCCCTCCCCCACAAGCACAGAGTTTCCCTCCCGGGTTCCTGGGTGCATGTGTGTAGGCCAGAATGCAACCACACTGCCCTGCAGTGATGCCTTGATCAAGGCATGGGTAAACCGAGGCATTTTTTGTAAGTCGTTGGTGAGGCCCCACCTGGAGTATTGTGTTCAGTTTTGGAGGCCGTATCTTGCTAAGGATGTAAAAAGAATTGAAGCGGTGCAAAGAAAAGCTACAAGAATGGTATGGGATTTGCATTACAAGACGTATGAGGAGAGACTTGCTGACCTGAACATGTATACGCTGGAGGAAAGGAGAAACAGGGGTGATATGATACAGACGTTCAAATATTTGAAAGGTATTAATCCGCAAATGAACCTTTTCCGTAGATGGGAAGGCAGTAGAACTAGAGGACATGAAATAAGATTGAAGGGGGGCAGACTCAAGGAAAATGTCAGGATATATTTTTTCACGGAGAGAGTGGTGGATACTTGGAATGCCCTCCTGTGGGAGGTGGTGGAGATGAAAACGGTAACAGAATTCAAAAATGCGTGGGATAAACATAAAGGAATCCTGTTCAGAAGAAATGGATCCTCAGAAGCTTAGCAGAGATTGGGTGGCAGCACCGGTGGTTAGTAGGTGAGGCTAGTGGTTGGGAGGCAGGGCTAGTGCTGGGCAGACTTCTACAGTCTGTGCCCTGAAAATGGTAGATACAAATCAAGGTCAGGTATACATATAAAGTAGTACAAATGAGTTGAGGAGTAGCCTAGTGGTTAGTGCAGCGGACTTTGATCCTGGGGAACTGAGTTCAATTCCCACTGCAGCTCCTTGTGACTCTGGGCAAGTCACTTAACTCTCCAATGCCCCAGGTACAAATAAGTACCTGTATATATGTAAACCACTTTGAATGTAGTTGGAAAAACCACAGAAAGGTGGTATATTAAGTCCCATTCCCTTTCCCTGTATATTGTTGGGCAGACTGGATGGACCATAAAGGTCTTTTTTTGCCGTCACTTACTATGTTACTATGTAAGAGATGGAGTTTAAATGTGCTGGTTGGCACCAGGGGCGTAGCCAGACCTCAATGTGAAGGGGGGCCAGAGCCTAAAGTGTGTGTGTATGTGTGGGGGGACATTTTAGCTCACCTCCCTGCTACCACTCCCTCGCCACTGCTGCCCCCCCCCCACCTCTGCTGCACAAAGGTACCTTGGCTAGTGGGGGTCCCCAACCCCTGCCAGCTGAAGCGTTTGTACCATGCTTGTCTCGCATTTTCTCTACTGTTCTCAGTCGCACAGTGCACACTCATTTTAATGAAACTGTGCATGCGCACCCGTGCATCCTCAGTTTCACTAAAACGAGTGTGCATGGCACGACTGAGAAGAACAGGGTAGGCAATGCGGCGAGACCAGCATGGGACAAACTCTTCAGCTGGCGGGGGTTGGGGACCCTGGCAGCCAAACCTGGGGCCCCAGAGCCAATTTGGGGTGGCCTGGGGCCCTGTGGCCCCCCCATAGCTATGTCACTGGTGAGCACTTTTATTCAAATAAATAAGAGTAGCAGGCTGCCAAAATGCTCTCTCATTGGGGTTGTGGACAGAACATTCTGGCCTCTGCTAAAAAAAAAAAAAAAAAAGATGCTGAAGTGTAACAGAAGGAGATACATTCAAACAGTCTGAACCAATAGGGACGTAGAACATCTAAGAACAGGGGAGGAGCCATGTTCTTCCTCCCTAAGAGGGAGTCCAGAAAGGAGAGTCCAGCTAAGAAGGATGTAGAGGAGCAGTAAGTGAGGAACCCCACCCTGGGACCCACCAGAGCCTCAGCTTCATGCTCAAAGGACTAAGAGAGGAGAAGGAGAAGTAATGACGTAGGGACTGCCAGTCTGTTAATCAACTGTCTCCTGGAGACCTAAGGAGCAGAGCCAAGTTTTTGTCACTTGCTTGGAACTGTTCAGAGAGGTCAGTCTTGATTCACAGCTGTCTCTCTGAGGCACAGAGTGCCCTAAGATAGAAGGCCTAGTCATGGGGGAGACTGGGTCCTAAGCCTTAGTAAGAGAAGAGCAAAAGGTTGAAGCTGTTGACAACTGTAAATCCCAGTCGGGGAAAGGCATGAAGGCCGCAAGCAGTAGAAACGGTGAGTCCCAACTTCCTAGACATGAAAGGGGATAATGCACCTACCCTGGAGCTTATCCTTAACCTGTTAACAAGGCAGGCATCCAGTACTCATGGAACACCTAGAATATTTAAAGGAAAATTAACTTACTAAGAGTACAGTAACTCTCACCATCCTGCTAAGAGAGGCTTAACAATCCATCCCATGTAACCATATCATCCACAGTGAGAAAAAAGGGATACAGAGTATCTTATAGAGACTTTGATATACCTTTATAAGGAGTAAGGTAAGAGGATGGAGTTGGAAGTGAGTGAAATTACTCCAAGGAGACCATTTTATGTTTCTTTGAAGAAGTATTATGATCAATGTTGTCACCAATTTACTGGACAATACTGTATGTCTTTTCCTTATTCTTTTTTCGTACATACTGGTTCAATACTGGAGTGCTCATTAAAGAGACTGTTTATCTTAAAGCCAGTATGGTCTTCAGTGATCCTTTTTTGCTCATATTTTGCTGTGCCCAACTTGTTCGTAGTTTACTATGGTGAGCTCGCTAACTGGAGGGAACCCTTAATAGTCTTTGAGGAAAACAATGAGTTAAAGTTAAGAAGGGAAAGGAGTAAATTTGAACATAGTCATTGCAAACTCGGGGGTAACCCTAGTCTCCAACTAACTAGAGGTCCTCAACATAAGCAAACACAAGAGGTGTGAAGCCAGATTTTAGATAGAACATAAAAATCCAAATTGAGGGGAACAAGATGGCGTCTTGAAGAGAACGCTACAAGGCGGCTCACCACTTGACTTCCTCTACTATTGAAATTTTTTACCTGACTCTATGCCGAAGCGGAGGGGAAAATGTGTTGGCCCCGCAACATCTGTGAGACCATCGGGACCGATGGACCGCTTTGCAGTGCCTGGAAGTTTTGCGGGGCTCGGTTCCTCGCTGTCGGGGGGAGCAGTGGGAGGTGTCCCGCTCCCTCTGCCTGAGGTTGAGATTTCATTTAGCCCTGACGAGCGGAGCCCTCCGATGATGCCGGCGGTGGAGCTGCAGCAGGGGCGGGAGGCCCCTTGTGTTGCTGACCAAGGGGTGTTCCCTCCAGCGGGGTCAGCTCACAGCGTGGATCTGCTGGATGTTTCCATTGGAGAGAGGATATCCGAGAAGGCCAGTGGTTTGGCGGACTCTGGACTAGTAGAGGTGAAGCAACCATCGCGGGAAAAAGTACTTCAATTTGTAAGTCTTTTCTGCCTATAAAACCACCCGTTATTACCTTAGACTCTATATGGGAAGTTCTTATGAGTTTAGAAACTTCTTTGTCACAGAAATTGTTGCTGGTGACTCAAGTTTCAAAATTGCCAATGGAAAAAATTTCTATCTTGGAAGCAAGAACAATTAAAATTGAGAAAACAACAGAATTGAATAGTGATAACATTAAATCTCTTCAACAGATACAACTTAATTTGATTAAGGAAAATTATACTTTCTCTAGATTTTCAGCTTTATAGTATAACAATTAAAGGCCAAAACTTTAAGGGTGATTCATTTTCCAAAAATTATATCGGTTGCTCCTTTAATAACTTTTAAGAAATATCTATCTGAAATATTGAAGATTCCTGAACAGGCTTATTCGCCAATTTCCAAGATATATTATCGTCCACCATTTAAAAAGGGTAAAAAGAAAATATTAATCAAGTTGAACAAGGAGCAGAAGCCTCACACAAATAATGCAAGAGGATGATAAGGATGTTACACTAGCAGCTTTGATTGTGACTTTTATATTGGAACTGGATTGTGATTGGATTTTGAGACAATATTTCCGCCGATATTTCCTGATATTGCGAGAGCAACCCAAAAGAGACATCAATTATTTCTGAAATTCCATCCTAAGGTTTTACAACTGGGTGGTTTATTTTGGCTTAATTTTCCCGGCAAATGTGTACTGAAAATTAATTCAGTTAAGTATATTTTCTATGACCCAACACATCTGAACTCATTTTTGGAGTCGAGGGTTGCTGTTACTCCTAATTTACCAACATCTACTCCGTGATTGCATTGTTATGGCACTTAATGTATCTCTTCTATTTTCCTTTTTGGAATCAAATTTCATGGAATTGTACCCTGTTCCTTCTTTAAAGTGGTGGACTTGAGATTGGAGGGCGGGAAATATTATATATCGTTTGAATAATTGTCTATTTGGAAATTGATGTCACATACGTAGTCGGAAACACCAGGATGGAGAGCGAAGCCAGGGACCCAAAAACTTATAACAAGGCTGGTCTCCGACGTCATAATTAAAGAGAACGTTCTCCCTGTGGCTTTCCTTTAAATGAATATTCATGAGATCAGTGTGAAGACTCTTTTTGGGTCATTTACAGGAGGAGGATTGCTGGGGTTTTCTGCATCCCTTGACAAATTATTGTATAAAACGGCGTCTCACCAAGTAGAACGTGAATCTCCGCTTGGTTCACACCATCCCTTCCTGTTTAGGGAATGGGAAGTTAGGCTGCAAGGCCTACTCTTGATAGATGTATAAGTTGACGTTATGGTGTTGCTTAAACCAGTGAAACAAAATCCACAGCAATCCAATTATTTCAACAGTGAATTCTACGAATTATTATTTAAGGGATTTTCATGGAAACAAATAGCTTAGGAAAAATGAATGCAGCAATTCATAGCTAGATTCCTGACATTTCTACAGCCTTTCTTGTAAGGGTTTATTTTTGTTTTACAAGCTACAGTGAGGGAAATGGTAGCAGCACATCTCTTCTCTTCCGGTCTCTTGGGATCAGGTTCCTTTGACCCTTCCCCAAGATCGGAATTTTCAAGTTAGTTCTTCAACTCTTTGAAGACCTCTACTCATATATTTAGTTTGCAAACAAGTTGAAATTCCCTGTCCCTCAGAATTCGTCTCCTAAGACACCAAGGAAAGCAAAGATCAGCTGAACAAGCAAATTCGTTTAAGGACACTTCTGAACAAAAGGCAGAGACTATTAGCTGAGCTGTTTTCTTCCATGGGAGGTAAGATCAGTTTCACCAAGCAGAGCTGTTGCAAGCTTCGTTTTCATTCCACAGTTCCGTCTAAGTTGCCCTTTCTCTTTTAACTGCTAAAGCAAGCATTATAAATGAATTTGAGAATTAATCTATGATCTTTGCATGCACAGGAAGCAGAGAAGGACGAAGATACCGGCTGGTGCTGGTTTTTTTTTATGCCCTACAAAATGATTCATCTGCAGAAGGGGCCGGAGTCAGTAAACAGTGCCAAAAAATAGTGCTATTCTATAAAGGGTAATCCGGGATGAGCAGCCTTTATAGGATAGCGCCTAGCGAGGATTCTTGCGCTTAACTTTCAGGGCTGAAACCTGGTGTAAATCCTGGTGTGTAACTTGGACGCATATCCCTTGAATTATATAACACTGCATGCAATTCATTGGAATGCCCCTGACCTGCCTGTGCCCCTCCCTCCTCTTGGGTTGCACGCGAGAAGATTTGGGTGCAGATTATTATAGAATCGCGCACAGCTAGATCCATGCGAAAATCCAAATTAGTCCTAATTAACATCAATAATTAATAGCTGGTTATCTAATTAATTTTCATGTGGATCTCAGGATCACAGGCAAATTTGAGCGCCATTTATAGAATACGAGAGATTTTTTAAAACATATTTTAGCTTACGCTTACATTACGACACACCTTGACTATTGTAATATCATTTATGCGGGCATTACCAAATTCATTTTGAAACGTTTACAAACTATTTAAAATACAGCTGCTCGTATAATTTGTAGAGCCTCAAGATACGATAGGGCTATGCCTTTACTACATCAACTTCAATGGATCCCGATCTATCTAAGAATTTCATTTAAGGTTCTTATCTTTCCATATAAAGTGCTTTACTCAGCTACACCGTCCTATCTTGCAAATCAATCATTCCATACACAACATCACGAAGTTTACGTTCACTGATAATTGGCTGGTAATTCCACCTCCCTTGAGAGCTAGGTGGGAATCAACCCTAGACACAGCCTTTTTCTTTCTATCACCATCACTGTGGAACTCCTTCCCAAAATTTATCAGGGTGGAAGAATCATTTACGCTCTTTCGTAAGGCCTTGAAAACCTATTTCTTTGAAAAAGCTTTTGAAATTTAGCACTGCCTATCTAGAGAACCACTCAGGAAGGAAAGAAAATATAACAATTGAACAGGGAATATTATTGACTGATGTGAAGTGTATGATTGACACAGTTAATTGTTTTGTCCTTTTTGGTATGGAAGTTTTGTTAGTGCCGTCCTATCATAAAATGGATTTCTTTTATGTTAGAATATCATTGTATGTTATTTGTATTTTTAACGGTAAGTGACTATTTGGCCCAGATAATCATGAGAGGTGTACATAAGGACATAAGTAATGCCACACTGGGAAAAGACCAAGGGTCCATCGAGCCCCACATCCTGTCCACGACAGTGGCCAATCCAGGCCAAGGGCACCTGGCAAGCTTCCCAAACGTACAAACATTCTATACAGGTTATTCCTGGAATTGTGGATTTTTCCCCAAGTCCATTTAGTAGTGGTTTATGGACTTGTCCTTTAGGAAACCGTCTAACCCCCTTTTAAACTCTGCCAAGCTAACCGCCTTCACCACGTTCTCCGGTTCAACCTTAAAGCGAAATCTAATTAACAGAAAAACAGAGACTAGGGGACACACCATGAAGTTATTAAGTACTACAGTATGTTTAAAACAAAATCAGAGAAAATACTTTTTTCTCTCAATATATAATTAAGGTTCTCCAAGGTGTCACTGGAGGATGTGGTAAAATCAGCTACTGTAGCTTGGTTTAGAAAAGTAGGGATGAGCATTCATTGAATGCATACAGTTTGTTTACATGCCTTAAAAATGTTATTGCATGCAAAATCGGTTCCACATGCATAGATGCAAGAAGTCAGGCAGCAGGATCTCTGGCAATAAATATCAGAATGATGGAGAGGGAGAGATCGATAATTTAGAAAAGCTGCACAGTTGATAACATAACTACTACTACTACTACTTAGCATTTCTATAGCGCTGCCAGGGTTACGCAGCGCTGTACAAGTTTAAACATGGGGAGGACAGTCCCTGCTCAAGAGAGAACCCTGAAGAAGCCTAATAGCTGGGTGAAACGGGACCCGTTGGACTGAATTTTTAAAGATAAGTGCAAGCAATCATTTATGAAATAAAGACTAGGGGTTGAATGGAAGCAAAAAGAATTGAAGAAAGATTTTTAAAAATTTAAGGTACCCAATAGACAAGTATGTACTGGTGTCATTAGCGGTGGTTTCTGAGGTCCTTAAAAAGATAGTAGGTGAATAATTTCATTTACTGTGTTTTGCATAAGACCTTTTTTGTATTTTGTTCAAAAATCCGAAAACCAACTTTAAAATTTTTGGCTGTGTACATCCCTATAGAAAAGGTCTGAACAAGTTCCTGGAGGAAAAGTCCATAAACTGTAACACACTAGAATTTGAGAAAGCAGTATGGAATCTACTTTTAGGGATCCTGCCAGGTTCTTATGACCTGGCTTGGCAAATCATTGGAATCAGGATACTGGGCCTGATGGACCTTTAGTTTGAACCAGTGTGGTAGCTGTTAAGTTCTTATGTTCTCAAATTTCATCATTAGGGCTTAATACAAATTCTGCATTATTTAAACTCTGCTAGGCAGTTAGCTTAGTAGAGTTTAAAAAGGGGTTAGACGGCTTCCTAAAGGACAAGTCCATAAACCGCTACTAAATGGACTTGGGAAAAATCCACAGTTCCAGGAATAACATGTATAGAATGTTTGTACGTTTGGGAAGCTTGCCAGGTGCCCTTGGCCTGGATTGGCCGCTGTCGTGGATAGGATGCTGGGCTCGATGGACCCTTGGTCTTTTCCCAGTGTGGCATTACTTATGTACTTATGATTCTCTGTGGACCTCCTACACTTGTCACTACCCTTTTGGGGGCACAGTTTCTAGAACTGCATGTGATACTCCACAGAAGATCCTTTATAGGGAGATCAGAATTACATTCATGTATCTCTCCACACTCGTCCTTCCCTACACCCCTTCCCGTGCACTCCGCTCCATGGATAAATCCTTCTTATCTGTTCCCTTCTCCACTACTGCCAACTCCAGACTTCACACCTTCTGTCTCGCTGCACCCTACGCCTGGATTAAACTTCCTGAGCCCCTACGTCTTGCCCCATCCTTGGCCACCTTTAAATCTAGACTGAAAGCCCACCTCTTTAACATTGCTTTTGACTCGTAACCACTTGCCTCCACCTACCCTCCTCTCCTCCTTCCTGTACACATTAATTGATTTGATTTGCTTACTTTATTTTTTGTCTAAATACTAGTAGTAGTAGTAGTTTTACATACAGACTGAAAAGGCATGCCCAAGGATAGAGACTGTGCATATTTTTGCTTATTTAAAAGCACATGCATTGATTTGTCAAGGAAAGTAACCCTCTGAGAAGGCAGCTGCAAATCTCTGAGAGTAATTTTTTTTTCTTAGAGCAATCCACATAGTTTTGCTTTTTTCTTATTGCTGCCAACCCTCAGAGCCTGACAGTCCATAATAAATACTTTTATTTCTCCTGAGCGGGTGGATTTTTTTTTTACTTCTCTCTCCAAGCTACTGATGCTCAGATTCTATCATGCTGGTGCTACCGTGTGGAGCGCAGAGTTATCACTGAAGAAAACCATGCTGTTTGCTAAGAGATTAAAGAGTGGGGTGATCCATGCAGAGAGAATTAGGATGGAAGCTGGTCAAGCCTCAGGTATTCCAAGGAGAAAAGAAACAGAAGTGGCCCTAGTAATGGAAAGATACTGGTAGAAGGAAAGACTTGAGACACAGGAGTCAAGGAAAGGGAGAGAGGGGAAAGCAGAGTTAAATTTGAACCTGCAGAGAGCTGAGATGACTAAGTGGAGAAGGACCGAGGGCACGAGAAGGCAGGACAGCAGGTGTCAGACTCAAAGCTTGCATAGCGAGTTCCCACTTTATAAGGATTTCCATAAAGGAACATTCATGGCAGGAAAAAGATAACAAGGTTGACGCTGATATTCAATGGAGTGACTGCTCTAGAAAAGTATAAAAAACTTAGCCGTGTATTTTTCAGCAGATTTTCACCTGGCATATCTGTTGGAATATGTGGTCCTAATATTAGGGAAGCTATTTGTATAGCCCTGGTTATGGATAAAGATCTGCATAACCCTGAATATCACTATAGGGCCCTTTAATTAAGCCGCATGGAGGGACATAATGGCTGGCCCCGTAAAGCGGCATACCCGACCGTATTATCGAAACAAGATGGCCGGCCATCTTTCGTTTCGATAATACGGTCGGAGCCGGCCAAATCTCAACATTTGGGCCAGACTTAGAGATGGCCACCATTGGTTTCCAGCGATAATGGAAACTATTGGCGGCCATCTCAAACCTGGCCAAATCCAATGCATTTGGTCATGGGAGGAGCCAGCATTTGTAGTGCACTGGTCCCCTTCACATGCCAGGACACCAACCGGGCACCCTAGAGGGCACTGCAGTGGACTTCATTAATTTCTCCCAGGTACATAGCTCCCTTACCTTGTGTGCTGAGCCCCTCACCCCCCCCCCCAAAACCCACTCCCCACAACTGTGCACCACTACCATAGCCCTTACGGGTGAAGGGGGGCACCTAGATATTGGTACAGTGGGTTTGTGGTGGGTTTTGGAGGGCTCCCATTTACCACCACAAGTGTAACAGGTAGAGGTGGGATGGGCCTGGGTCCGCCTGCCTGAAGTGCACTGCAGTACCCACTAAAAACTGCTCCAGGGACCTGCATAGTGCTGTGATGGAGCTGGGTATGACATTTGAGGCTGGCATAGAGGCTGGCAAAAAAATGGTTTTTAATTTTTTTTTGGGTGTGAGGGGGTTGGTGACCGCTGGGGGAGTAAGGGGAGGTGATCCCCGATTCCCTCCAGTGGTCATCTGGCCAGTTGGGGCACTTTTTTGAGGCTTGGTCCTAAAAATAAATGGACTAAGTAAAGCCGGCCAAGTGCTCGTCAGAGCCGGCCTTCTTTTTTCCATTATCGGCCGAAGCCGGCCATCTTGTAACCATGCCCCCGTCCCGCCTTCCTACCCTGCCGACACGCCCCCTTTAACTTTGGCCGGCCCTGCGATGGAAAACAGTTAAAGCCGGCCAAAATCGGCTCTCCATTATACCGATTTGGCCGGGTTTAGTAGATGGCCGGCCATCTCCCAATTTGTGTCGGAAGATGGCCGGCCTTCTGCTTCGAAAATAAGGAGGATAGGCATCTATGTGCTCCCAATGCGCCTCAATTTGGAGTTACCGCCTGGCTACCACATGGCCCAGGTAGTAATTTCAGTTTTTACGTGCAGCTGCTATGCGCCCCGGAAAAACTTTTTATTTTCCTGCATGCGGTGGAAACCAGGCAGTAATCGTCATTCTATGCACGTAGACGATTACCGCACAGTTGCCGAGTGAGACCTTACCGCTATGTCAATAGGTGGTAGTAAGGTCTCAGATCCAAAACGGAAATGTGCCAATTTTTATTTTGCCACACATCCATGTTTGGCAAAAATTTAAAAAAGGCCTTTTTTACAAGTACGCTGAAAAATGGATCTGCGCGCGCCCAAAACACGCGCCTACACTAGCGCAGCCCATTTTTCAGTGCACCTTAGTAAAAGGACCCCTACGATCCACATAGCTTTTGGCCCCCTCCCCCTGCAATGCCTTTTCCTCCTACAATCCCAACGTTTGGCTGAATATTGAGATTATATATCGTTCAGCTCTAGATTCTGATAAAAAGAGATTTGTGCGGTTAACTCCTTAACTGCAGAAATCTATTGAACACCAAGCCCGATATTTTTAAAAATGTGCAACAGAGTGTCAACGAGCTGTGCCTATGTACATGGTGTCAGCCTGCCAGCATCTGGTATATTTCTGTAGAATTTACATCTATCAAATGCTGCTAGAGTCAAGCTCAGAGCAATTTATGGTGTTATCACATCACAGTCTGTTAATAATAATAATAAATCTAAGCAATGCATGAAATTGAAATTCTACAGAAGCGAATCAGAAACAGACGACTGGGGTTATTCTAGAAGCATCTCCATGTATAAACAGCGACATTTACATGTGTAAATCATATCCCCATGTACATGGTGATTTCAGAAAGCCGCTATTTATATACACGGAGATCCATACTACGCAGATATGGTCTTGGGCAGGAAAAGAAATCTACACATGTGGTCCTTATTTTGCAATGGGAATGCACGTACATGGGCAACATTTACCCATCAGGTTGTGCACTAGCTCAGAGGTGAGCACAGGTTTTTTTTAAAAAAGTGCTTGTTTATCCAGGGTTTTACATGAGGGATTAATGGAGTCATTCTGCTTAATCCCCTGGTGTTTATTTCCACCTCCAAAATAAAGAAAAACGGGTTTGTGCTGTCGATTTTTTCCCATATTTGTAAAATGGCTGCTCCCGCTGTGTGTGCCTGCAAACACATCTGCACGGCTGCTTGTGCAGAGTCTTCTGTAAAATACCGCCGGAATTCAGCAAGTCCACATCTGGATGTCTCAGTTCTGATCTCAAGGTTCTATGTAAAATTGATCTTCACATGTCACTCATTCAAAAGGTCTGGCATACTATAGGCTTAAAACACTTCCAGCATAGACCTCCTGGAGTAGGCACCCCAAAACCTTCCCACCAAAGTCCCACCAACCAAAACTCCTCTTTAAAACACTTCACCAGAATAATCATCGATCAGTTTTCAAGATGGTAAGTGAAGAATGGAGTAGCTCTGAAGAAGGATGAGCTGAAGATATTAATAAACAAAATAACTGCCTGGGCCCTTTGTTCTGCCCAAGCTCTGCTAAAAAATAAGCATGTCCCAGAGAGGATCTGACCAGACACCCTCATTCAAATAAAAATGCTAAGGAATGGTCACGTGATCTGTGGCAAATATGAGGAAGTGACAGAACCCAAGACAAAGTCATAGAACTAGGTGGGCAATGCCAGGAGGGGCATCTACCTTGGTGGAAGTAGATACTCCATAGGGGCAGATGAAAGGAAACAGATCATCAGATTGATATATTTAGTATGAAGAACAGCAGGGTCACTCTCATTATCTCAGGAACACTAGTAGTCAGATTTTGTGACAGAAGTATATTCATCAATAAATATGAAAAACGTTCCATCATGTATGCCTGGACAGTTTGGTCTGATTTAAGAACATCTCTATTGATGTACAGGTATGTGCTTGAAATAGTCATGGTGAAATGCTAAGTAGACTAATACACCCCTTCCCCTTAGCTAATTTGTGGGGTTTCTTTTTACTGGAAAGTAGAGGCTGACCAACAGATGCTCCAACACAGGAAATAGTGCTTAAAAGATTCTTTATTCACTACTTGGGCAAGAGGGACCCGACACAGTCTGTGTTTTGGTGCTATCAAACGCCTGCCTAAGGGGTCACATAAATATTCAAGCAAGACCTGAACTAATGAAATTGCTCCAAAAGACTTCATTCGGTAGAAAATCCAGGGTTACGCAGTGTCTGGATTTTCTACCAAACGAAGTATTTTTGGGCAATTCCATTAGTTCAGGTCTTGCTTGAATATTTATGTGACCCCTGAGGCAGGCGTTTGATAGCACCGAAACACAGACTGTGTTGGGTTCTCTTGCCCAAGTAGTGAATAAAGAATCTTTTAAGCACTATTTCCTGTATTGGAGCGTCTGCTGGTCAGCCTCTACTTTCGCTTGATCGTACTGACTACGTGGAGGCTTTCCTGTTTGTTGTGCTTTTTTTTTTTTTTTTTAACTTGCACAGTCTAAATAGAGGAAGAGTGTAAATAATGAATGATGAAGTCAGGATGTGGTAGACCAGGGTCATAAACAGGTCATGTTTAAGAATATCCTTAATGAATATACATGCATATTTGTTTAAAAATTTCTACTCCGCCTACAACTAGACGGATCACATAAAAACATATACAACAAAATCACAGATAAACTCTACAGAAACAGGAATGAAAAATGCTCAGACCTAGTCCATCAGAAGGTGTCAACCCCATGTTTCAAAAAAACAAGTGTTCTCAGATTTTTTTCGAAACTGTTCCATACTGTTACAAAGCCTTAAACATCCAGGCAAATTATTCCATATCTGGGGACCCGCAATCGAAAATGCTGAAGCTCGTGTTGAAGCATTTTTCACAACATTAATTTTGTTATTCGCAAGTAACATCGAAGTTTCAGAATGCAAAGTCCTCTGCAGTCGATACACAGCAATTACCTGTTTAAAATACCACGGGACAGATGCAGAGTACAAAACATAACGAATCAACCAATCTCAAGTATATTCATTAGGGATTTCCTTAAAATTGGACTTTGTGCCCTCCTGAGATGAATAAGGCCCTCAGTGGGGACTGTGAATTAGGGTCTAATTCCATGGTAGTGACCTTAGTCACCTGATGTCACGGTCAAATAGTTTTTCAAGAACCTACTTTGGTCTTTCCCAGTTGCTCATATTACAGTATTGCAGCTCCTCATTTTCTGACACTTGTATTTATTCACATTTTGGGCCCTGGTCCCCATTCCTCTCCTAATTATTCCTTCAGGAACCGTCTCGAAACCCTTAGTCCCAAATTACAGCTCCGTTGGCTCCCATCTATCTTTTTCATTCCATTTATTTGTTGCTGTTTTACTATGCTGGAGAGGTGGGAGTGGGGTGGGGGACCTTCATGAATTAAAGATCCTTCATATCATGAATTCATTAAAAGACCCTTCTTTGTGTTGTCATCAGAAACACAAGAATCCCAGAAACGGATTATGAATGCCTGAGCTCCAGACAAGCAGTCACGGTTGGTGTAGGACTGAGATCCTGGTGGAAACTGAAGTTCTGAAGTGCAGTGTTAGAATATGTGAACTGCAAACAATTCTTTACCCAAGGACATTTTAACAGAGTCCTCATGGGAACAGTCTTCCTGAGCTATTCTGAAGCTCCCTCTGTATAAATCATACTGCAATGACATGAACAACTGCAGTCCAGACTACAACACCTTGTAATATAAACAGGAAAACTCAAAGAATGAGCTAAAGATTTTCACAGGAATGACAACTTAAGGGTTTTCTGGCCTTTATTTTTGGGCCGAGAAGCATCTTCCTGCTCCTTTGGGCTTCCAGTTCAGTTGGGATCTGCTTCACCATGAACCTCATTTATAGTCATCAGGACATATCTCCATTGTGTTCTACTTCCCTGCAATTGTAGAGAGAGTCCTACTGGAGAAAGGCAGGCACCACACTTCAAGCCAGTTATCAGGTTCCTGTAAATGCTCAAGCCACTAGGTGTCACTGTTGGGCAACAGCTGAAACACCTTTCCCCCTCAGGGCTGTGAATGCTTCTCCTGTGGCATGAAACCTTTGGCTGACCTGGGAAAGAGGAGCTAGTTTTTTTTTGCTTATTTTGCATGGCATGTATTGGCTTAGCCCTGGAGCTTTTCTGTGGCTATGGCAAAGCTATTAAAAACAGGGTCCATAATGTCATGGAAAGCAGAAGCCATTAATGCTCAAAATCATTCGCACATTGTCAAGATAATCACAAAAAAAATTCCAATATCCCTAATTTCAGCAGGAAGGAGATAATTCTATAACAGGTGAAATACCATGGAGCTGGTGGAAGCAGCTGCATCTTCATGCTAGAGACCCATGCGTATCTTCCATTATTCTATAAGTCACATGCGTGTCAGTCCCTCCCAGATCCAACCTATGTCTATATCTACCTGTAAAACAGAGCTATTTACGTTATGTGCATATTTCCAGAATAGCTCTTAGGCTGAATTTGATCATTTATGTGTTATCAATAGAAATCAAACAAAATAAAACATGGAAAAGACACATAACATTTATGTGTTATGTGTCATTCAGGCTTATTTTCAAAAGAGAAGGACGCTCATCTTTCGACACAAATCGGAAGATGGGCGTCCTTCTCCCAGGGTCGCCCAAATCGGCATAATCGAAAGCTGATTTTGGGCATCCCCAACTGCTTTCCGTTGCTGGGATGACCAAATTTTCCGGGCGCGTGTCGGAGGCGTAGCGAAGGCGAGACTTGGGCATGCCTAACACATGGGCGTCCTCAACCCATAATCGAAAAACGAAGGGCGTCCCTGATGAGCACTTGGACGACTTTACTTGGTCCTTTTTTTGTTATGACCAAGCCACAAAAGGTGCCCAAACTGACCAGATGACCACCGGAGGGGATTGGGGATCACCTACCCTTACTCTTCCAGTGGTCACTAACGCCCTCCCACCCTAAAAAAGTTTTTTTTAAATATTTTTTGCCAGCCTCTATGCCAGCCTCAAATGTCATACTCAGGTCCATCGTAGCAGTATGCAGGTCCATGAAGCAATTTTAGTGGGTGCACTGCACTTCAGACAGGTGGACCCAGGCCCATCCCCCCCACCTATTACACTTGTGGTGGTAAATGTGAGCCCTCCAAAATCCAACAGAAACCCACTGTACCCACATCTAGGTGCTCCCCTTCACCCATAAGGGCTATGGTAGTGGTGTACAGTTGTGGGTAGTGGGTTTTGGGGGGGGGGGTTGGGAGGCTTAGCACACATGGTAAGGGAGCTATGCAGCTGGAGCAATTTCTGAAGTCCACTGCAGTGCCCCCTAGGGTGTCCGGTTGGTTGTCTAGCATGTGAGGGGGACCAGTACGCTACAAATGCTGGCTCCTCCCATGACCAAAGGGCTTGGATTTGGTAGTTTCTGAGATGGGAGTCCTCAGTTTCCATTATCGCCGAAAATCAGAAACAACGAAGTCTAAGGACAACCATCTCTAAGATCGACCTAAATTTCCAGATTTGTGCGTCCCCGACCGTATTATTGAAACGAAAGATGGACGTCCATCTTGTTTCGATAATACGGGTTTCCCTGCCCCTTCATGGGGACGTCCTGTGAGGACGTCCTCAGAAAAACTTGGGCGTCCCATTCGATTATGCCCCTCATTGTGTGTCATCAGCAAGTAAATGTTAGCATCCATTTTATCAAATTAACCCCCCCCCCAACTCCCCCCAAACTTAACTAAATTAGTCTTATTTTCAAAAGACTATTTTTAAAAAACATTTTACATCCTTGGTAAAATTGTTGAAAACAGAATCCATTGGTTTAAATCTATTCTTTTCAAAGAAGCAGGTTTGAGGTTCACTGGGGAAGAAAGTGGATCAGAAAAACATTTGTTGTTACTCTGAAGAAAGTAGTAGAGGGAATCCTTTGAAGCCTTCTGGGGGGGACAGGAAATCTCTACCGTACCTTACTTTGCTTTGAGCTACTACTGAAAAATGTGAGCTAAATCCAAATAATAATAATACTGATGACAGTAAATCATGCCTCACACCCACCGATTAATATACGAAGAATCAGAGGATGCAGAGGCAGTATGCTTCTCGCCAGTGACTCTAGATTGAAGTTGCCCTTATGTTCTTTCCTTCCCCCTTTTCTATCATTATTGTAGTTTTCCCCCAACCCTCTCTGTGGCTATCTGTCCTCTCTTTCTTGCCTTTGTATTAGATTGTAAGCTGCCAAGATGTTTATTCAATAGGTGCGATAGTAAGCCTTCCAATAAACTTGAAACTTTTGAGTGAAGGCTCGTGTGGAAGAAGACATACATGGCCTAAAAGACTACACTGCATTCAATTTTGGTTGCTGTATCTCAAAAATGATGATTTTCAAAGCACTTAGACTTACAAAGGTACGTGGAGGGGCATAATAGAACGGGAGCGCCCATCTCTAAGGGCGGCCATCTCCGGGGACGGCCCTGGGAAGGGGCGGAGTCAACCGTATTATCAAACAAGATGGGCGGCCATCTTTTGTTTCGATAATACGGTCGGGGCCAGCCAAAACTCAACATTTAGGTCAACCTTAGAGATGGTCGACCTAAATGTTGAGATCGCCAGACTTAGAGATGGCCGGCCTCGGTTTTCGCTGATAATGGAAACCGAGGCCGGCCATCTGAAAACCGGCCAAATCCAAGCCATTTAGTCGTGGAAGAAGCCAGCATTTGTAGTGCACTGGTCCCCATGACATGCCAGGACACCAACCGGGCACCCTAGGGGGCACTGCAGTGGACTTCAGAAATTGCTCCCAGGTGCATAGCTCCCTTACCTTCGTTGCTGAGCCCCCCCAAACCTCCCCCCCAACCCACTACCCTCAACTGTACAACACTACCATAGCCCTTATGGGTGAAGGGGGACACCTACATGTGGGTACAGTGGGTTCGTGGTGGGTTTTGAAGGGCTCATATTTACCACCAGGTAGGGGGGGATGGGCCTGGGTCTGCCTGCCTGAAGTGCACTGCAGTACCCAGTAAAACTGCTCCAGGGACCTGCATAGTGCTGTGATGGAGCTGGGTATGACATTTGAGGCTGGCATAGAGGCTGGCAAAAAATGTTTTTTTTGGGGGGGGGGGGGGTGGGAGGGGGTTGGTGACTACTGGGGGAGTAAGGGGAGATGATCCCCGATTTCCTCCGGCGGTCATCTGGTCAGTTTGTGCACCTTTTCAAGACTTGGTCGTGAACAAAAAGGGACCAAGTAAAGCCGGCCAAATGCTCGTCAGGGCCACCCTTCTTTTTTCCATTATTGGCCGAGTGCGCCTATGTGTTAACCATGCCCATTCCTACCTTTGCTACGCTCCCGACACACCCCCTTAAACTTTGGCCGCTCCTGCAATGGACTGCAGTTGAGGGTGGCCAAAATCAGCTTTCAATTATGCTGATTTGGCCACACCTGAGAGAAGGGCGTCCATCTCCCGATTTGTGTCAGAAGATGGGCGCCCTTCTCTTTCGAAAATAAGCTGGATAGTAACCTATGGAATATTGTAAGTCTAAGTGCTTTGAAAATGAGTCCCATAGTGGAATTAGAAAAGGTTCAAAGAAGAGTGACCAAAATGATAAAGGGGATGGAACCCCTCCAATATGAGGAAAGGCTAAAGAGGTTAGGGCTCTTCAGCTTGGAAAAGAGATGGCTGAGGGGAGATATGATTGAGGTCTACAAAATCCTGAGAGGTGTAGAACGAGTAGAAGTGAATCAATTTTTTTACTCTTTCAAAAAGTACAAAGACTAAGGGACACTCAAAGCTACATGGAAATACTTTCAAAACATAGGAAGAAATATTTTTTTTACTAAAAGAATAGTTCAGCTCTGGAATTTGTTGCAGGAGGATGTGGTAACAGTACTTAGAGTATCTGGGTTTAAAAAAGGTTTGGAGAAGTTCCTGGAGGAGAAGTCCATAGTCTGTTATTGAGATAAACATGGGGGAAGCCACTGCTTGCCCTGGGATTGGTAGCAGGAAATGTTTCTACCATTTGGGTTTCTGCCAGGTACTTGTGAATTGGATTGGCCACTGTTGGAAGAAGGATACTGGGCTAGATGGACTGTTGGTCTGACCCAGTATGGCTACTCTTATGTTCTTAAGCAAACAGCCCCTGTTAAATTCTGCAAAGAAAAGTTTCTGAAAACATTAGAATCGAAAAAAGAACACACACACACACACACACACACACACACACACACACACGATGCAGGTTCAACTGCTGGAAAGATAAGTCACTGCATGGTCAGAACATAAAAATTATTGATGGAAAATGTGACAAAAACTTACCATGGCAATGACTGAAAATTAGAGCACTTGAAACTGTTGGAATGATCCCAAGAACATGCATTACAAACAAATATTATGAAAGCTAAGATTCAAAAACATTTCAAATTTTGTAAAGCCAAGGATGAAACTGTAGATTATCAAGTCGTGCCTATAGCAAAGTAGCCAAAACTGACTGCAAATGCCTTGATTGAGTGGATAAATTAATCCATTGGAATCTCTGCAAGCGAACAACTGTTGGGATCGTACCATTGAAAAGCTCATGGAAAATGAGCAGGTGAAGATCTTGTGGGACTTTACAATACAAACTGACAGGCACTTGGAGCTCAACACTCACTCACGATCAGAAAATGTATGGTTTATAGATTTGGCGGTGATAGAAGTATTGATGAAAAGCAGCTGGAAAAAATAACAAAACACTATGATTTACAAATTGTAGTGGAAAGACTGGAGGAAAAACTTCAATGATAATACCAATTGTAACTGGAGCTCGTGTCGGGTCTTTTTGTCAAGGCTTATTCATTAAAGAACTGTGTTCCATTTTTAAAGCCCCGTGGTGCTGTTTTTTTTTTGTTTGGACTGTATTTTCTACTTCGTTCCCTCTGTTTTGCTATATACACATTTCCATTTTTACCATTAATGGCCAGGTGCTAATATCCCAATTACCGACCCCTATTTAGTAGGCACAAAGGGCTCATGCTCTAACCACACACTAATCAGTTGGCATGCGGCATTATAGCTGCACTAATTGATTTGCTCTGGGAACGCCTAGTCTCTACCTCCAAACACATTGGGGAAGTGTGCGCCGATGCCTGAAACTACCATAGGATGTCTGAGCAGTAGTGCATTTTGGTGCGTGGAAAGGCGCACGTCAGTACCAACTGCTACTTAGTAAAAGGACAGAAGCCTGTGTGGCCGCGTTGCTGATCTGCAAGGGCAGGCTTCTACATGGAGTGTTGCTAGTGGAATAGCAACATTCCATGTAGAATCTCAAATAGTAGCAACAGAATCTAAGATAGATAGTTACCCTAACTAGACATTCAATTTACTTATTCAATTAAAAACTAGAGTTATTAAAATGTGTCACCACATTAGTACACATTAACACCACTATCCTCCTAATTTAGAAAAAGGAACCTGCAATAAATGAACGCATAGTAACTACGTTAAAGCAACTGGACCACTGTCCTCAACTTAAGCACATAAGATATGTGATTCAGTTTAAGACGGCTGTTCAGGTGGATCTTGTCGGGTGATTGTGACCTGGACTGGCCACTGTCGGAGACAGGGTGCTGGGCTAGATGGACCTTTGGTCTGTCCCAGTGTGGCGATGCTTATGTCTTATGTCTGGATAGCACAGAATAGTTGTGTGCTATTGGATTATGTTCATCCCCATTGCTAACCACTTTCATATTTAGTTCATTCTCTTCCTACATCATTGAACCCATCACATTTATCGACAAATGCTGGTCAATGCCATTTTCCAAAGTCCAAAAATGCCCCAATGATGTTGTATTACAACGAGGGGAACACGGACAAACATCAGTTCATTCAATATCACAAATAAAGGTCGAGTGTTGTATCCACATTAGAGCACATTACTACATCAGATGTTCCTACAGAGGTACCAAAACAATGAAGCCGTAGAAAGAGGCAACCTCACCTTAGTAAAAGGGCCCCTAACTCCCTGTTACAATGTTACCCTCTTCCAACATAAGAGACACATACAATAATGACAGAAACTTTTTCAACTGCTCAGCTTTTGAATGAGACCTTGCGGAATTCTGTCCTTCCTCTAGACTTGCAGAGGTATCGTCGCTGCTATTTTTCCCTAGGTGACTATCTTCATGTCAGGGAGGGATAGCTGTTATTTTAGAATATCTAACATCTCAGAGAATGAACTGTAATGTATCTCTTGCAGGTCCTCGAATTAATAGCTCTTTAGATTCCATGATTATATAGTCTGTCTCATGCGTGTACTTGAATTTGGGGAGGTTTAACATAAACACATAAGTGTGAACTGGCTCTGAGCTTGTATCCTAACCTGGTGAACCATATCAGAAGTGAGGCATGGGAGGGAAACATGGAGAAACCCATTCAACACAGATCTGCTGGTGTCCACAGATATTTAGCAACCACGTATGCGTCCAGGACAAATGATTAAGGGCTGTCTCAGAAATATTATCGAACATCCTTAAACTCACCAAGACTCTATGACATTTAATTAATTTATTTTTACATTTGTATCCCACATTTTCCCACCTTTTTGCACGCTCAATGTGGCTTACATAGTACCGTTAATGGCGTTAGCCGATTCCGGTCTGAAACAAATACAAGGTATGAACAATACAAGATGATATTGTGGTAGAATGAGGTTCATGTATGGTAGGTACAATTGGTTGGAACTTAGAGAGGGAGAGGAAGAGTCAGGTAATGCCCATTACGGTCTTTGTTTACATTGTGTCGCAGGTATCTAGGTATTTTTACATTTAGTAGACAGCTTGTGAAATTGTGAAATTTTATTATTTATTTATTTATTGGGATTTATTAACCGCCTTTATGAAGACATTCACCCAAGGTGGTGTACAGTAGGAACAGTTTAACATCAAACTTAAAATTTTGTTAACAGCATAACAATAGTAAAATGACCAAGTATAAACATAAATGCAGTAAATATAGCAAACTAAACCTAATAATAGGACTGCCAAGAAACAGGATAAAAAATATACACATTTAACAGCACTGAAATTGAAATAACAGCGATATAATACAATGTAAGCATAATACTTATTAAATATCTAATAACCACACAATTAGAACTTTCAAATAACATTGCTATGATTCTAATGCTTTTCTGCAATACAGCTTACCTTATAGTTGAGGGGCCAAATGCAGCTATATAGATGAGGACAAGATGCGGGGTACAGAGTCAGTTGGGGTAAATAAGTGGGTGGCTAAACTCAAGGCAAGTTCTTTGTACAGTTAATCAAGATATAAGGAACTGGTCTAAGTTACAGATTGTGTGTTGCAAGCTAGTCCAGGTGCAGAATGAGTGTATAGTCAGTCACTGTAGGTATTAAAGGCTTGGGAGAAGAGCCAGGCTTTTACCTACTTCCTGAAGTTGAGGTAGACTCGAGTTAGACGTAGCCCCTCTGGGAATAAATTCCTTACCATGGGGGCTACTCCTGAGAAGGCTCGCTGGTGGGTATCACATCATACAATATCTTATGCTAGAAAGGGATGTCGGTGCAACCATAGAATTGGCCAAGCCATGGAGGGTTGACTTGAAGGACACCCTGTTCTGTATCACTACGGGGGTAATTGTATATGGAGGGCACCACAGATGCATGTAAAACACCAGAATACTGGCGTATATGAGTGAATGTATAAATGCCAATATTCCAGCCACAGTTTCGAAATGCAATAGCACATAGTTTGAAGGTGACCACACCCATATGCATAAATGATGGAATTGTATCATTTACATGCATTTTGTAGTGATCAATTGTAGGCGGGGCTGCCGAGAGATAGTGCCAGGCCTGGGGCAAGGCTTCCACAGCCACCCCATCTCCCCACTTGGGCCGTCACACCCTCCGACTTGGGCAGCTGTCCCGCCCCCTTACCTTCCTGTGTCTGCTCCTCCGTCACTCTCCTGCTGCTGTGTGCTGGGACTCGGGTTATTGTATTAACACAATCACCCAGGTCCCGACACATAGGGGCAGGAGACAGACTCCAGTGCTGGGCCCCCCTTGGAGGCTGAGACCCCCCCTGCCTCCCTCCTCTCGGTGGCCCTGACTGTAGGTCTGAGGTTTCACTCCAGCTCTACGGCTGATATAAGTGGTTGTCCATATTTGCCCCGCTAGTCACCTACTTTCTTTTAAACTATAGGCCCCTCCTTAGTCATGAAAACTGGGTGTTCTTTTATTAATTAATTAATGTATTTATACCCCACATTATCCCAACAGACATGCAGGCTCAATGTGGCTTACAAAAAACGGAGAGAGAGAGAGAGAGAGTGATCTCTGGTGACATCAAATACAAGATAGAATTGAAGGGTTATATTGCATGAAATAAAGAATACAATGCATGAAACAAAACAAAAGAATAAGTCCAAACAGAAGCCAAGTATGCCAAGCTAGAAGAGGCAGTAGTCCTATATTGTTTCTGTAGAAAATGTTTTTTTTAAACAGATATGTTTTGAGGGCCTTGCGGAAGGTAAGGTAGTCACTCAGTCTGGTTATGGCTCTGGGAAGCGCATTCCAGACTTGAGCACTGATGAAGGGAAAGGTTGACGCCTGAATAGATCCTTGCTTATAGACTTTCCAATTGGGGTAATGCAAAGTGAGATATAATCTTGATGATGGGTTAGTATTTATGACTGGCAAGTCTATCATGTTCAGCATGTAACTTGGTGCTTCCCCGTGGATGATTTTATTGAATTATTATTAATAAAGCCATTTAGCTCACCTTTTCCCAGTGAGTTTCATTTAGGTACAGTAGGTATTTTCCCTGTCCCCAGTGGCTGATGCTCAAAACATAACGCCTGTGCCAGAGGCGATTAGGGTCTAGCGCGGGAGACAATGTGCGTACCGAAGATTGTTGCAAAAAGCATGCAAATCTAGTCAAATGGGTGCTAATGAGGTCATTTCCTATTCCCTCCCAGTACTCAAAGTAGGTGGTAGGGTGTTTGAAGAGAGGATTTCTCACGATTCTTTCATTAAAATCTGCCAGTTTTGATTTCTTTTGGAAGCCCGGGCAAGCCTGTAACAAATAAATGTGCGTGAGTCCGAGCAAACCCCAAAGTGAAAGCGTACACTGGGGTCTCTTTCCTACGCTTAAATATAAGCTTTCCAAGTACAAAAAAAAAATTAAAAGCATGTATGTAAAGGCACAGAAAACAGACGCCAGTGTGGGCTTCACTTTCGGGTTTGTCTTGCGCATGCGCACGGGAGCCGAGCTTACCACAAAACTCTTCTGCGCATGTGCCGAGCACGCTCTCCCTTGCTTTTGCTTTTACAGCGCACATGTAATTTGAATAGCATTTCCTTTCAGCATTGGCGTACTAGTTTTTTGCGCTGCTCCGGCGGTATGGGTTCTGCGCTTTTGGCTTTACCACGGGAATTCTGAGCAGCGGCCTATGGGTTCGGATCCATGGCAAGTCTCTGCTTTTGTTAACAAAATGATCTTCTCAGCCAATTAAACTTTATATCGAGACGGAATTGTTTGTTGATTCATTGCAAATGACATCGTTTAGAAGTTAGCCCAGGGCGATGGGTGGCAAATCCGACCCAGAGACAAGTGTGGTTTCACACCAAACAGAGAGACAGATGTCGAAACGGTTCCGTTTGAGAAGGGGCTTAACACATTCCGCTCCTGGAAAATTGTTAAAGTAAGATTTCTCAGCTTTGAAGCAGTGGAAACACACACAACAATTTTCCATAGTGTAGATGGTGGAGTCGGCTGATGAAACTTCTTTATTGTGAAATAAAATCAGATAATATTATGTATTTATTTATTGGGCTTTATTAATCACCTTTATGAAGACCTTCTCCCTACCTTGCCTTCAGCCTCTCCCAGCAGCATAAATACAGAGGGGAACAGGCAGAAAAAACATGGGATATGCATAAAGGAATCCTATGCAGTAGGAAGGGATCCTCAGAAGCTTAGCCGAAATTGGGTGGCGGAGCAGGTGGGGGGAAGAGGGGTTGGTGGTTGGGAGGCGAGGATAGTGGAGGGCAGACTTATACGGTCTGTGCCAGAGCCGGTGATGGGAGGCGGGACTGGTGGTTGGGAGGCGGGAAATACTGCTGGGCAGACTTGTACCGTCTGTGCCCTGAAAAAGGCAGGTACAAATCAAGGTAAGGTATGCACATATGAGTTTATCTTGTTGGGCAGACTGGATGGACCGTGCAGGTCTTTTTCTGCCGTCATCTACTATGTTACTATGTTTACACCTGGCCAGTTTAGGAGGTACAAGGCTGTCGGATATAATGGAGCATCTGCTTTGTTATCAGAACTGGTAAAATACAGGGCATTAGAGTCCTGGTCTGACTTTCTCAGCCTCCAACTTAAAGCCCATTTTATTTCAGACACAGTTTCACAAATGAGTCCGACGCCCCAATGGGCTGACTCCTCTCCTTCCTCAGACCCATCGGTGCAAAGGAAGATGTGGACAACAGTGCTGTAAGGTTGAAGCTACTTTTAACCATAACCAAAAAAGCGGATGGCAGACTTCCCCCTGGAACTGATAAGGGCTCACTTGCATTCTGATTCTAAAGATACACGTGTCCCCAGAAGGTGAAAACGCCTCGCTCGCCTGTCCTGCACAACCCCCCCCCCCCCCAATTCCCAACTCAGATCCCAGCTCATGCATCATTTTTTTCTACTTCTGATACAGATGGTTAAAATGCTAACGTTGTAATAAAAACAAGCAAAACGCCCATAAGATTTGCAGAATTTACACATATCGCAGTAATAATCTTAGCAAACAGGAAAATCAGCTAAATTGTGGTCAGAAATTGAAAGGTTTGTTATAGGTCGTTCAGGGTTTTTTTTCCTGCACTAATTAGCTCCTTCCATTTGGTGCAAAGGGCAGCACAATGTCCGGGGTCGTCTTGCAGACCCGACAGGCACCAGAAGAAAGTGGGGGAAATGCGGGGGAGGAAGGCAGAAGTTTTCTGCAGGGAGCTGAGGAGGTCTTACCTGGTGCAAGTCCTGCTGCAGAGGGCTCACCGGGAACCAGGAGCAGAAAAGCCGGAGCCGACGCGGGAGCTGTCCAGGGTAGCAGAGCCTCCTCGGTGGGCTTCATCGGAGCAGTCAGTCAGCGAGTGCAGCTCCGCCGGCTGCAGACCAGAGACAGCTTCTGCCCCTGCTGCTGCCTGAGCATTTGGGCTGGAGTGGAGGGGGGGGGGGGGGGGGGGGGGTAGGGGATGTGTGTGAGTATTTAAGTGGCTGTGTGAGGTTAGTCCGTGTGATAGTTGGAAGAGCTGGAAGGGGTTGTGAGGATTGTGTGTGCGTGAGAGAGAGTTTTTAAGTGGCTGCGCGAGAATATTATGCGAATTTGAAGGGGTTGTGAGTGACAGTATTATATGTGTGATTGAAAGGGGCTGTGAGGGTATTCTGTGTGTGAAAGGGGTGTTTTTAAGTGGCTGTGAGGATATTACGATTATGTATGTGTGTGTGAGAGAGAGAGGGAGGGTTTGAAGGGGCTATGAGTGAGAATATTGTTTGTATGTGTGAGAGTTGGAAGGGGCTGTGAGGATATTCTGTGTGTGAGAGAGTTTTTAAAGTGGCTGTGACAGTGGCATAGGCAGACAGCCAATTTTGGATGCGCCTGAGCTCAAATTGGTTGGGCACAACATTTTCTGTGCTCCTGCCATACCCCCCACTCTCTCCAGGCACCTCACAACTCAACTTACCTAAACCTTTACTTCCCAAGATGCAAGGGATTGAAATATAAATCAATATATGCGTCCAGCTTCTCCCACGTAAGCACACAGCTCTGGAACTTTACCAAAAGACCTGAAATCCATGAACAATCTCCTGAACTTCCAAAAAACCCTAAAGACCCACCTATTCAGAAAGGCGTATCTCACAGAACCAATATAAACAACGAAAAATGAACACCACCACCTAACCTAGGAAACAAACAATTCTCTAAACCTTGCTGCATGATCCCACCCAGTGGCGTTCCTAGGGGGGCTGACACCCGGGGCGGATCGCCGATGCGCCCCGCCCCACAGGTGCAGCACCCCCCGGATGCAGCGCGACCCCCCCAGTGAAAAAACACCTCCCGCGAAGGAAGTAACCTGTTCTGGGGCAGAGAAGAAGCATGGAACGAACGGAGGACAGGCGCGCGCGGCACCCCCCAGCAGCGTGCACCCGGGCGGACCGCCCCCCTAGGAACGCCACTGATCCCACCCCTTGCATTCTGCTCGGGGCAGTCCACAGCAGATCTACTTAAATTACTATACACTCTGTATCCATTCACCCTGGAGCCATACCTACCTCTCCGGATTCATGTAAGCCACATTGAGCCTACATTGGTGGGAAAATGTGGGATAAAAATGTAACAAATAAAAAAATAAATACTATATCTGAAAGTGCCCGGATCTCATTTTTACCAAGTTTGGCAGGCAGCAGCAATGGCCCTGAGCCATTGATATTGGTACTCCCACATGTGTGTGGTTGTCGAAGACTCAAGGATGGTGCTGCACACTGCAGAACTTGGCAGAAGGGAAGTTTGGCCACCTTTGGAAGAGGTCCACAGCTGGCAATGCTTGGAAATCCCCACCAGCAACAGCAAGGGTCTGGGCTGGTGTTAAACATGCTGGGGCCCAAGTCAGAAAATAAAAGATGGGGCCCTCCTGATCCCCCTCTCTTCCCTGCCTCCCCTTCGATCTCCCAGCTGCCATTACCATCATACCGACAGGATGTCAGCAAATGCTGAACAAGGAATCACAAAAGTTGAACTGGACTTGATCTTCCTGCTTCTCTTGGTTATCCTGAAGCTTCAACAATGTTGTCAAATAGTATAGCTTCTGGACAGGTGGGAAAGAATGGTCTGGATATTTGAAATTCTCCTTTAAAAATTTATGGAACATATCTCTTGGTGAAATAAATCTTGAATACGGAAAATTAAGTATTCGTAGATTTAAATTCCTCGTTGCATTCTCCAAATTTTCCATTTTACGATGAAGGAGTAATCTATCCCCTGCAAACTGAGCTTGACTCTCTTGTAATTTAGCCACATCTTATATAATAAAACTCACCCTCAACGTTCTGAAGACACTGACGTCACTTCCTTCAAGACGGGTTCGAAGGGTTCGTGGTGGTGAAGCCACCGAAATTGCCAAGTCTTGGGGCCCTGCCCTCGCGTCAAACGTGATGACGTTGAGGGCGGAGCAATGGCGTCACACACCGAGTGCGGAGCAATGGCGTCAGAACGACGAAGGGGTCGGGCGTATGGTGCGTTCAGGAGGTGCGGAGCAATGGTGTCAGAACGACGAAGGGGTCGGTAGGTAGGTAGGGAGGGAGGGAGGGAGAAAGGGCTATTCCACTAGCAACATTCCATGTAGGAGGCTGCACAGGCTTCTGTTTCTGTGAGGACGTCAGACTCACAGAAGCAGAAGCCTGCGCGGCCACATTGGTGATCTGCAAGGGCCGACTTCTACATGGAATGTTGCTAGTGGAATAGCATATGTGCAGGACGTCAGACTCACAGAAGCAGAAGCCTGCGCGGCCTTCTACATGGAATGTTGCATGTAGAATCTCCAATAGTATCTATTTTATTTTTGTTACATTTGTACCCTGCGCTTTCCCACTCATGGCAGGCTCAATGCGGTTTACATGGGGCAATGGAGGGTTAAGTGACTTGCCCAGAGTCACAAGGAGCTGCCTGTGCCTGAAGTGGGAATTGAACCCAGTTCCTCAGGACCAAAGTCCACCACCCTAACCACTAGGCCACTCCTCCACTTGTGATCCTATAAGACAAAGAAGCTTTATTGAGACTATATTTTCAAAAAGCCCAGCCTAATTTTTTAGGAGGGAAAGTGTTAATTTTTCCTGATATTTCTAAATGGACTCAACAAAGGAGAAAACAATTTACTGAAATGAGACAAGACTATTGAAAGCTCGTTTGCAGTTACGATTTCCATGTAAATGTATTGTTTCCTTTAAAGACAAGAAATACGTGTTTTTTGAACCCCTCCAATTGCGCTGTTTTTTGAATTGGCAGGGTAGCACAGGTGAAGATCCAAATGTTTAGCTGTTCAAGTGTTTAAAGGGGAAAGACTGCCTGTATCTTTTCACAGTAATAGTTTCCTTTATATTCCAACTTCCATTGGATTTTTCATGGACTCTCCTAATTGTGGACTAATTAACCAAGTAAGAAGTTGATTGTATGGTTATTATTTCTTGGTAGCATTTTCCCCAAATCTTGGTGTGTCTTTGCAAAAATTTAAATTCATAAATAAATAAAAAAACAAAAAACAAAAGTTGAACTGGGAACCCCAAGAAGTTAAACTTGGCCTGAGTGCAACACTAGAGAAATAAAATTAGAAATGCATTTCCTTTACTAGTGAACTCGATACAAAGACATCTGCTATGCACATTTCCCAAAGCTAACATATTCCATTTAATACATTCAAAATAAAAATGCTTACAGATAAGGAGCAGGGGGAGGGGGGGGGGGGGGTCGGGCATATACTCTAAGCCCAGTCCCTGTATACTTTTTCTAGTCTTGTAGAATGTGGGCTGCCCAGGCGTACTGAGTTATTGGGCTTACTGGTTTTATTTGAATCCACTCGGATAGCAAAAAGCAAGTTTGGGAGGTAATGGAAATAGTGTGGGGGGGGGGGGGGGGGGGGGGAAGGGTTGGATGGTGGGGGAAGGGAAGGGACATATACACGTTGTATGGTTCCAGCATGATATCTTATTGTTTGTATGTTGGGTACATTGAGAATGTTGTGTTGTTTACCTTTGAGTTGTCAATAAAATATATTTAAATTAAAATAAAAATGCTTTCTTCTACTTTTGTTGTCTGAACATTTTATTGTTCCATCATATTCATTTCAGTTTCTCATTTCTGCTTTCCTGTCTGTCCTCTGCTAATTCTCCTTCAAGCGGCTACTGTCCATATGTCTTTTCTCCTCTCTCCTGTCTTGTTCTGTTCCCTCACTACATGTATCTTTGACATATTGATTTTTCATTTTTAGCTCTTTCCTCTCTTTTACTTTACTGTTTTTCTGTTTCCTCAAATTTCACCCTCTTCATTTTACTTTTCAGCTAGCTATTAAATTCCATCTCCTCTCCCATTACCCATCTCACTCCTTCCCCTAGCCTTCCATTCCCTTTCATCTTTAATCAACTCCACATACCATATTTCTACACCCTGTAATCACTATCCTCATTCATTTTCTTGCCTCCCCCCCAGTTTGTCCTCTCCCACATAGTTTCACCATTTATAGCATTTTCCTCCATTCACCCTTCTAGCTTCACACCTGCGCCCTCTTTCTCCCCTCCCCACCCTTGTAGCCTGACATCTTCCTGTCTTCCACTCCCCCAGCATCTTCCTGTCCCTTCTCTCTTCCCTTCTGCCCCTCCCCATGATCCAGCAGTTCTCCCTCTCTTCCTTGCCTCCAGCTGTCCAGCATCTTTCCTTCACTCCTTTCTGTTCCTGGATCCAACATCTTCCTCTTTCTCCCTTCCTCTCCTTTACCCCAATGTCCAGCCTCTCCTCCCTCCATCCTTTTTCCTACTGTCCACATCTTTTTCTCTCTTCCTTGTGACCCAGGTCCAACATCTCTTTCTTCCTCCCTCTCCCCATGCAGCATCTGTCTCTCCTTCCCATGTACAACACTTCTCCCTCTCCCTGTGCATCTCCCTCCCCTCCACCCCATCACCCCCATGTGCAACGTGTCTCCCTTTCTCCCCTGTGCAGCATCTCTCCCTCCCACCCCACCTCTAATAATCCTTCTTCCCCTAACCCATGCACCATCTCTCCCTCCCATCCCACTCCCAGAAATACTCCCTCTCTCTAACCCCACACTCCATGTGGCATCTCTCCCTCCCTCCATATTCAACAATTAACCCTATTCCTTTCCTTCTCCCCCCTCCCATCCAGTTCTCTGCCAGTGAGAATCTCTCCCCTGCTCCCATCTACCTTCACAAATGTTTGTGTCCAAGGGTTGCCAGCAATGGCAGTGATTTCCACATGCTGTGCACAGCTAACCCGGAAGCCTCCCCTCTGAAGTGTTCAGTCCAGGCAAAAAACCCCCCAGGAAGTTGTGTTGAGTGGGGGTGATATACAGCAGAAGGGAGGCTTCCGGGTTAGTTGTGGGCAGTGTGTGGGAATTGCTGTGAAATATGTGTGAAGGAAGGGAGGGAGGGAGATGCTGGACTGCATGAGCTTTTGAAGCCAAGCCTGCTCCCCCTATGCTGGCACTTGCAAGAGTACAGAGCCGCTGGTTGGGCCTGAGCCCAAATTGGGTGGGTCTAGTTTAAATAATTATATAAAATAAAAGAGTTGCACAAAGAACAGAAATCAACCCAACCTTGTCGTCTGTGGAAAATCTACTTAACCAAAGATGATGGATAATTTAAGACATCAAAACCATAAAGTAGTTGAAAACAAGGACAAGAAAACAGGACAAGTTGGCGGTTCTCCAACACATGGACAATTTTCATTACCCAGAGATTTTGCACCAATTTTCAAAGCAAATGTAACACACAGACTTTCAGTTTGGAAACTTTTAGAAGGTTTATTGGAGATATTACACAGTGTAAATTGGACTTTGTTTTTGATGGACCTGTGTTAATTTAGTTTATATCCATTTCTATTATCATTTATATGGAGGAATACTGATTTTATATATTTATTGAAGAATTTGTAATAGTGTGGTTTTTGTTTTAAGATGACACTCTGCAATCTTTTACAGTGTAGCTTTTAATTTATATTTATTTATTTTCAGCACGATATACTGCAAGGGATCCCTGAGGTGACAATGCGATTTACAGGTACTTTGCATTGTTAATTCTTTTCATCTTGTTATTTGTTTTTTAATATATAATAATTTTGTGCCTATAAGTAGTGTGGTTCCTTATGATGTCTCTGCTCATTTAGTTAATGTTTTAATTTTGTAATTGTAAACTCCTGATGCAAGCATTTTAGCCGAAACATGGTCCACGTCAAGTCAGTGGAAATTGAAATAAAGGATTTTTAAGCATCTTTTCCTATTGTCATCTGCATTGTTTCGTCTGCTTGGAACATTTTCAACAATTTTCAACTCCTCATTTAGGGATCCTTTTACTAAGGTGTGCTAATGGATTTAGCGTGCGCTAAATGAAAAGATGCCCATTATATTCCATTGGCCACCTTATCATTTACCATGTGCTAAATCGGTTAGCGTACCTTAGTAAAAGGATCCCTTACAGTGTAAAACACTGTTTTACCTAAAGGAAGGGCTTTGAAAATTTCGCTGCTTGTTCAGAAGCATGTTTGGCTTTTATGAATCTGTTACAAGGAATGAGAGACAAATACTTGAGTTGGATAGAGTAAATGCGGCTTTTGTAATGTTTTCAATATCTCCTCCTGCATCAGGAGAAAAGCACGAGCAGGACATCTGCCATTAATCCTTTTGTTTCTCTGAAAGTGCCTGTTCTCTGTTGTGTGTCTGTAGCATCCTAGATTGGTCTGAAAGTCTACCAGTGCACACTGTAATGACCTTTGCTGAAATAACTAATGAATTTTCTGGTACTAGGTGGCAGATCCATAAAGCAGCGGTTGGAAGCCAAAAGCTGCATTGTGTACCAGTGGGTGTGGTGTGTTTCCTGAAGGAAAACCAGGTTGCAGAGAAACAGGCATCCAAATTCAGGCAGTTTTTCCCCCTTGCAGTACCTTCTCTTCCATGCAAGAACGGTGTTAGCAGGAGACAGAGAAAGGGCAGAGAGAGTAGTTTGAGAAACTGAGCATTAGTCTCAGCCACTGGGGAATAAATGTCAGAGAAATGTCTGATAGAGTTAGCTCTGCCTAATAGAATCCAGCTTTTAGAGGCTGCGGGTGTAAATTCTGGCACCGTTGACTGAATGGCCTGAAATTCTTTCACCAGCTGCCTCTTTAGGATCATAACACTGCTGTTGACTGGCAGGTTAGAACCCTTACCTGCAAGATACCCGCTGGGCTGAGGAGGGGCAGAATGGGAAGTATTTCGGGACTCATTGGCAGACTAATTCTGAGGGGAGGGCATGCAGAAAGTGCCTGTCTCTTGCCAAACAGTTGATTAATAAGAATTCTGGCCTGGTGAAGTGGTCTTTCCTTTGCTGTGATCCCACCTGTATCGCTTGAATCTCACACAGGATATAATCGTTGACTTACCTCTTTTGCTTCTTTCTCCCCTGAGGAAGCATGCGTGCAGTTTGGGCTCTGCAAACATGTTACCAGGCAGTTCCCTCCCTTAGCTGGCAGTGTGTCTGTTTCTCCATTTTTACTTGGTAAAATGTTGCAATGATCCTGCGATTTTTAAGCCACTGATAAATGAAGCCCAGATTGTCAATGCTTCTGTGCCAGGACACTAGCATTGAATATCCAGGTCGATGTAGCCATCTGGAAGTTAACCAGGCACCAGCCAATGTTCAGACTAATGCCCGGTTAGTTCAGCAGATAAAGTTAGACCAGTTCTTTTTTTAGCTATCCTAGATTCGGAAGCGCCAAACCCCTACGAGAAAAACTACACTGGCTCCCAATCAAAGAACGCATTGCGTTCAAAATCTGCACCTTGGTTCATAAAGTTATCTACGGCGATGCCCCAGGATACATGACAGACCTCATTGACTTACCAACCAGAAACACAATGAGATCAACACTCACATACCTAAATCTCCACTACCCAAGCTGCAAAGGACTCAAATACAAATCAACCTATGCATCCAGCTTCTCCTATATAAGCACGCAACTATGGAACACACTACCAAACGCCGCGAAAGACCTATCAACACAAGACCTATCAAACTTCCGGATGCCACTGAAAACTTACCTGTTCAAAAAGGCATATCCAAATGATCCAACTTAAATGCCTAAACCCTGCAGCACAACGAATCTAATACTCGAAATGAACATAACATAACTCTTCTCCTTTCCTGTTCCATAATGTGTCTGTCACACATGATCTCTACCATCACTATGTACTTGTCATACCGGAACTGGCGATCGCCAGCATGGTTCTATGTAAGCCACATTGAGCCTGCAAATAGGTGGGAAAATGTGGGATACAAATGCAATAAATAAATAAAAATAAATAACCAGTTAAGGAAAGGGAAGCACTGCATTGCTACCAGTAAGGGGTGCTGCTTCAATCTTGTGTTTTCAATCTCTAGGGACAGCCAATTTCCCTGGAGTCCTGCAGAATTTGCCTGTCCCTCGCTGTTGAAAAAGTGATAGTGAAACAGCACCACACACTGGCAGGACTGTAGATAGCAGACTCCCACGCAGCTTAGAGGATGGGATTTGATATACTACCACGCCATTCTGCGCAGAGCGTCCTTTAGAGAATACTAGCTTAGGGACCCTTTTACCAAGCAGTGGTAACAGGGGCCCTGCGCTAGCAGCAGTGAGTGCTTTTGCCTTGTGCCATGGCCCCTTTTACCGCAGAGGGTAAAAAGGCCAAAAAAAGAAATGGCCATGCGGTAAGTTTGCAATTGACGTGTGGCAATTTTTTTTTTTTTTGGGGGGGGGGGGGGGGAGGGAGATCTTACCGCCACCCATTTTAAGGTTGATTGTAGTGTCACTGTAGTCCTCAACTTTTCCCATTTATACAACTCTGCTTGAGAGTGAGTGAAACAAGCCCCAAATGTTTAGGAATGGCCTTGTGCCTTTGGAAAGACAAAAGAGCACCAACTACTCTTTTTCCTAAACCCCCCTCCCCAATTTTTTTTGATCATGGCAAGATGTGTTCTCCCTATCCTCTATGGGGAAGACCAAACTCATAACCTTTATATAGGACAGAATGCCCAGAATCAGTCATGCAGATTTAGGGGAGAAGTGATCAACATGGGCAACTGTTAAGAAGGGTTATTTTACCACTACTACTACTACTATTAAACACTTCTATAGCGCTACTAGACTTACGCAGCGCTGTACAAATTAACATGAAAAGACAGTCCCTGCTCAACAGAGCTTACAATCTAAATTGGACAGATGAACAGACAGCTAGGGGTGGGGAAATTGCAGTGGTAGGGGTGATAAGTGAGGGTGTTGAGTAAGAGAGTCATGGTTAGGAGTCGAAAGCAGTAGCAAAGAGGTGGGCTTTAAGCCTAGACTTGAAGACAGCCAGAGACTGAGCCTGACGTACTGGCTCAGGGAGTCTATTCCAGGAATAGGGAGCAGCGAGATAGAAGGAACGGAGCCGGGAGTTAGCAGTGGGGGAGAAGGGGGACGACAGGAGACATTTACCTAGCGAACGGAGTTCACGGGGAGGAGTGTAGGGAGAGATGAGTATTTTACCACAACTGACGGTTCCATTTTATGCAATGAGACCTAGTTAATAATAACTGGGATTAAGAGTAAAATAACACATCTTAATGGTAGCCATTATTAACAACTCCCCCTCCCCATTCATTAAAAAAGAAATATTTCTAGAAATTGTAATCACTGCTCTACATATTAAAAGTAAGCGAAGTACAGGACAATCAAGCTATTGTGACATTGCTGATGAGGTTGGCTCTTATTGGTGGAATGAGGCATTATGACATCACAATATCAGCTCTTAAATCACTGCTATATGAAATAAAAGTGAGCCAAGTATAGGACAATCAAGCCCTTCTGACATCACTGATGAGGTTGGCTCTTATTGGTGGAATGAGGCATTATGACATCACAATATCAGCTCTGGTTACCAGAGACTGAAACTCTTCACACTAAGAGGGGAAGTTATCAACGTGGGTTACTGTTAAAAAGGGTTATGTTACTACTAAGTGGTGCTGTTTTAGCACAGGTCCATTTTTTGCTATGAGACCTAGTTACTAATAACTGGGGTTAAAAGTAAAATAATCTGTCTTAATGGGTAGCCCATGTTAATAACTTCCCCCCTTATGCTATAGGGTAGTTTAATTGTTACCCGGGTAATTCTAATTAGCCAGTTAACTACTAAAGAAACTAGGGATTCACTTACTATTTAACACAATGATTCTGAATTAGTCTTTTTGCTCCTACTGCTATTTGGCAAATCGCGATTTGAGGCAGCAAAGCCCCTTCGTGAGAAGCTCCACTGGCTCCCGGTCAAGTAACGAATTGAATTCAAAGTCTGTGCTCTTGCCCACAAGATTGTCTAAGGGAACGGTGCAGCCTATATGTTCAGCCTAATCGACCTCTCGCCAAGGAATTCCGAGAAGTCGTCTCACGCCTATCTCCATCTCCACTTCCCTAATTGCAGGATCTTAAGATACAAGCTGCTCTTTGCCTCTTCTTTTTGTTCACGTGTCCCCGTTTCTGGAACGCTCTACCATCAACATTAAAAGAGACAACTGATCACACACTGTTTAAGAAATCCCTAAAGACTTACCTGTGTGATGGATGTTACTCCTCTACTGCTTGATCCTCTGCATCCCCGCATCCCTCTCCCCTGCTGTTTCCCTCTCTTCCCCTCATCTACTTTTTCTACCCTGATTTGCACTAGTATTGTTATGCTGAACTTTTCCTCAAATGCCGTAAGCCACATAGAGCCTGCCTTGGTGGGATTATGTGGGATATAAATGTTCACAATAAATAAATAAATAAATAAATTACTGAGTCACCAGAAGCATGAAATAGCTTAATCTATGCCCTTTTAATTATATAAGACTGGTTTCAATTAAACAAGGTATCATAGCAAGAACTTGTAACACTTTAAAGTTCACAAGCTTTGTCTCAGCACTATAGATGGTAACATTGTAATTATACTTCTGTAGATAAATAACTGCAAAGATTATTCGATATGCTGACCTTTCTTGTTTCATTGAGTTGAGGAACAGAGGTAGCTCCATGGCTCCTAACAGATCCTGAGGGGAGGAGGAAGGAGAGGAGGTTAAACTCCTTTCTGACAGCATTTTGGACACAAGCTGGAGAGTGATTTCCCCTGAAGAAAAATGATAAATTCAAGAACGTTTTTGACATTTTATTTATTTATTGGGATTTATTAACCACCTTTATGAAGAGGCACAGTTTAATATAAAACTTACAATTTTGTTAACAGCATAACAATAGTAAAATAACCAAGAATAAACATAAACACAATAAATGAGGTAAACTTGAAAACCTAATAATAGAACATCTGTGAAACAGTATCAAAAAACACATTTAACAGCACCCATGGGAGGCAACACAGAATTACAGCTGCTCTGGAAGTATGAGTGGGCTCCTCCACTCACCCTTCTGCGAATGAGTTTGATATTTTTCAGATCTCTAAGCTTTCATCATTTGCTGAGGATTTTGTTCAACCTACACTTATTCAGGTGGTTCTGGACAGACTGAATTATTGAAAGCAGCATGTTTGTATACTGTGATTTCAACTAATATTAATACGAGTCATGTTACTGGCGAACTGCTATTTCAGGCTTCTTACAGCATGTTATATTCATGTGTTATGTGAAAAGCCAGAATATTAGAATTGTTAAAGGCACTTATCCCTTTCTTCTATCATTCCTACGGGCCTTTGAGTGTACATGGGGCAGCTACAGTGTATATAATAAGTATCACAAGTCACGGAGACACAATAGACAGGAGGGACTAGAAAGTAGCTGCTCACAAATTAATATATTTAATCATCTCTCTGACCTCATGTGCAACTTTCTTTAAACCAGTTCCCTTATTTTCTAACTCCTCTTAGGTAACTATCTGTATGTTCCATCTTTGCTTATATCCTACGCTGTCTATTAAAAGGTTTCATTACGTATTGTGTTGACATTGTAAGTAGTATACTATGCCATACTTTATATTGTTATTTGAATAATTTTACCGCTGTAATTACTACTACTACTACTACTTAACATTTCTAGAGCGCTACTAGGGTTACGCAGCGCTGTACAATTTAACAAAGAGAGACAGTCCCTGCTCAAAGAGCTTACAATCTAATAGACAAGTGAACGGTCGGTCCGATAGGGGCAGTCAAATTGGGGCAGTCTGGATTCACTGAACGGTAAGGGTTAGGTGCCGAACGCAGCATTGAAGAGGTGGGCTTTAAGGAAAGACTTGAAGACGGGCAGGGAGGGGGCTTGGCGTAAGGGTTCAGGAAGGTTGTTCCAAGCATAGGGTGAGGCGAGGCAGAATGAGCGGAGCCTGGAGTTGGCGGTGGTGGAGAAGGGTACTGAGAGGAGGGATTTATCCTGTGAACGGAGGTTACGGGCGGGAACGTAAGGGGAGATGAGGGTAGAGAGGTAGTGAGGGGCAGCAGACTGAGTGCATTTGTAGGTAAGAAGGAGAAGCTTGAATTGAATGCGGTATCTGATCGGAAGCCAGTGAAGTGACCTGAGGAGAGGGGTGATATGAGTATATCGGTTCTGGCGGAATATGAGACGTGCAGCAGAGTTCTGAACAGACTGAAGGGGGGATAGATGGCTAAGTGGGAGGCCGGTGAGGAGTAAGTTGCAGTAGTCCAGGCGAGAGGTAATGAGAGCGTGGACGAGAGTTCGGGTGGTGTGTTCAGAGAGGAAAGGGCGAATTTTGCTGATGTTAAAGAGGAAGAAGCGACAGGTCTTGGCTATCTGCTGGATATGCGCAGAGAAGGAGAGAGAGGAGTCAAAGATGACTCCGAGGTTGCGGGCAGATGAGACGGGGAGGATGAGGGTGTTATCAACTGAGATAGAAAGTGGAGGAAGAGGAGAAGTGGGTTTTGGTGGAAAGACGATAAGCTCGGTCTTGGACATGTTCAGTTTCAGGTGGCGGTTGGACATCCAGGCAGCAATGTCGGATAAGCAGGCCGATACCTTTGCCTGGGTCTCCGCGGTGATGTCTGGTGTGGAGAGATACAGTTGGGTGTCATCAGCATAGAGATGATACTGGAAACCATGAGATGAGATCAGGGAGCCCAGGGAAGAGGTGTAGATTGAGAAGAGAAGGGGTCCAAGGATTGTTTGATCTATTCTTACTGTACACTGCCTTGAGTGAATTCCTTCAAAAAGGCAGCAAGTAAATAAATAAATAAATAAATAATAATGAAAGGACATTTCTAGCTGCTTTCCCTAAGATTCATGAATATGCCATTGTATTCCTGAGATAGGAAATATTTCTGACACCTGGAAAAAGAGGTGGTCTTTATTTTATGAAAGTACCTGACTGAACTAGCTGGCCTTGCCAGTTCTCCAATGCAGCTTAAATAGCCCCAGAAAAGCGAGGCGAAGTGCCCCCCTGGTGCACGGAGCCGACATTAACATGGCGCCGTGCACCGAAGGGCCTTCATGCCCGAGGCAGCGGGGAGCGAGCGAGGGGGGAGAGGTCAGGACCCCGCCTCACAGGTGCTCCCCGCTGAGAGGGGCTGGAACGAAGGGGGGGGGTTTAAAAACCCCTGGGCTGAGCTCGGACGGACTCTTCGACGTCCGAGCACCAGCCAGCAGCCGCCCCCCCCTCCCCGAGTAAATATGAATTTGTACTGTTAATATTTGTCGCAGCTTTGGCGGGGTACCCAAGCCTGATGGTGTAAGGTAGACAGCTGGGATAGCTGCGCTTACGGTTGAGATCCCTTGCTGCACGGCGGGGAGCTCGGTTACGATTGGTCAGTCTTGCTGTGACGGCGGACTGGGTTGGCTACTACTACTACTACTACTACTATTTAGCATTTCTATAGCGCTACAAGGCATACGCAGCGCTGTACAAACATAGAAGAAAGACAGTCCCTGCTCAAAGAGCTTACAATCTAATAGACAAAAAATAAATAAAGTAAGCAAATCAAATCAATTAATGTGAACGGGAAGGAAGAGAGGAGGGTAGGTGGAGGCGAGTGGTTACAAGTGGTTACGAGTCAAAAGCAATGTTAAAGAGGTGGGTTTTCAGTCTAGATTTAAAGGTGGCCAAGGATGGGGCAAGACGTAGGGGCTCAGGAAGTTTATTCCAGGCGTAGGGTGCAGCGAGACAGAAGGCGTGAAGTCTGGAGTTGGCAGTAGTGGAGAAGGGAACAGATAAGAAGGATTTATCCATGGAGCGGAGTGCACGGGAAGGACGAGTGTGGAGAGATACTGGGGAGCAGCAGAGTGAATACATTTATAGGTTAGTAGAAGAAGTTTGAACAGGATGCGAAAACGGATAGGGAGCCAGTGAAGGGTCTTGAGGAGAGGGGTAGTATGAGTAAAGCGACCCTGGCGCTACTAAGCCGCGAGCTGATTGGCTTGGGTATACGTTTATAAAGTAGTTTGGATTTAAAATAAAGCTGCGGCCAAGTTTTGCCATGTTTAAGAAATTACCATGTGTCTCGAGTTATTTTTATACATTGTAACTAATACCCCAGGCCCAAGGGTCTCGGTTGCCTATGTTAAGACAGTGTAGGGGACCTGCAAGTCTCATGTCAGAGAGGAAGGGCAGAAGTGCGACTCAGATCCAACTCAGAAGCAAGGCAAAGCATCAAAGTCCCAGCAAGAAGGAGCAGAGCCCGGCCTTAAGCTTTCCCTCTGCCTTCTCTAGGAATTTCAGCTGCAGCTGGGAAGGACATGAGGTAGAAAGGTGCTGCAAATATACTGGGGGGGGGTCCTTAACAATGAATGGCAAGTGAGATTGTAGGACGAGAGAGGCAAAACGTAGGAATTTGTAAATACACAGAGAATATCCCCACAACCCCTTCCAGCTCTCTCTCTCACACACATACTATCCCTTCAATATCCTCACAACCCCTTCAAACTCTCCCTCTCTGTCACTCACACATAGCCACTTGATCTTGGGCAAGTCACTTTAATCCCCCCTCCCCCATTGCTCAGGTACAAAATTAGTTTGTGAATCTTCTGGGATGAGATAATGCAGATTATCAATTGCTTTGAGCCGCAACTGAAATGCACAGTCCCTTCCTCCTCCCTCCCTTTCCTACACCTTCTAAGGTGGAAGAACTGCTCTGTATATTGATGAGATTAACGCCTGTCTGAGTTTAATATTTAAAGTGTCAGACAGGAATAAAGGTGACGATCTATTTGAACATGAAACAAGATGAACATCTGCTCCTTTTAATCCGGCAAGTAGGACAGACTGTCCGGAAAGGATGCTGACGGTGCTCTTTTGGGAGGAAAGGCAGTAGTGAGAAACAGGACATGTAGGGAAGATTCCCTAGGAGGCAGAGTTCAGGTCAATGACTGCAAGTTTCCCATGGGTGGGACCGTGTGTGTGTGGGGGGGGGGGGGGGGGATTATTCTGGGTAGTGTTTTGTCGGGCTGGCTCTAATGTTTGATTTTGGCACACAGTTCTGGAGAAAGACTTTTCTAGCTTTGCAGTTTGAGGTGAAATACTGTAGCCATGGAAACAGGCAGAGGAAATTAGGAGCTGAATGCTAATGGCACCATATTGATGCTCTAACCTTGAGAGCCTGCTGAGGAATAGAGAGGCGAGACAATAGGGCAGAACTCGGGCGGAAACCCACTGTCCTGGGTCCCATAGAATGGTTGTAATGGAGTCCCCAGACTCAAGACCCCCCCCCCCCCTCCTGCATTCATACAAACCTGATCTAGGCACCTAGAGAGGTTAGGACAGTGCCAACAATACAAAGTATGGTATGGTATACTATTTACAATGTCAACACAAAAACGTAATAGAACATTATAATTGATAGTGAAGGGTAAAGCAAAGATATAAGAAAGTAGGAAGAGTTAAAGAGTTTAAAGAGTTTAAAGAAAGTTGCACATGAGGTCAGAGAAATAGTTAAATATTATCTCAGCTAGGGTAGGAGTTGGTAAACATGTCCTGCTGTAGTATATGCAGCCCGAGTCACTCCTCGTTGTGTGAGTGAGACTAAGAAGTTAGTTACTTCCTCCCTCCATTATAACCATATAGAAAGTAAATGAAAACTTTCAAAACTAGATCTCACTGCATAAAACGGGACCTGTGCTAAAATAGCACGTTAGTGGAAAATAACACATCTTAACAGTAGCCCAGTTGATAACTTCCCCCCTTAGTGTGAAGAGCTTTGGTTACCAGAGCTGATACTGTGATGTCATAATGCCTCATTCCACCAATAAGAGCCAACCTCATCAGTGATGTCACAATGGCTTGATTGTCCTAGACTTACTTTTATTACATATAGCAGTGATTTAACCAGAACTGATACTGTGATGTCATAATGCCTCATTGCACCAATAAGAGCCAACCTCATCAATGATGTCACAATGGCTTAATTGCCCTGTACTTAACTCACTTTTATTACATATAGCAGTGATTTTGCTATATGGGCTGTGTCAGCATTAGCACACGGCAGTTACTAGCGTGGCTTAGTAAACAGAAGGGGGAGGTTAGTTTTTCTTTAATTAAATGGAGGAAGTTATCAACATGGTCTAGAGCATTGAGACGTGTTATTTTACTATTAAACTCAGTTTTTAATAATTAGGTCTCATTGCATAAAATGGGACATGAGCTAAAACAGTACAAGTTAGTGGTTAAATAATATAACTTAACTGTAGCCCCACTGGTAACCATGCCTTTTAGCTGGATAACTGATTTGTTATATAGGTAATTTAATATAAAAAATCATCTTACACAAATATGTTTTTTCTTCCCTTGCTTTATCGCTATTTTTTGGACCTGTTACTCAGAATCAGGGCCAATATCCTGGCAAGATGAGCCATCATTTGCAGCAATGTTGAGCTTTTCCTCCTTTTTATACATTTTCACCAGTGTCATTGCAGACAGAAGCCTCTGCTGGGGGCCATACACGAGGGCATTCTCTGCTATCTTCAACTCTAAATGTGGCCATGTGGAGGGGCATAATCGAATGGGGTGCCCAAGTTTTCCTGAGGACTTCCTCGCAGGACGTCCCCATGAAGGGGCGGGGAAACCCATATTATCGAAACAAGATGATGGGCGGTCATCTTTCGTTTCGATAATACGGTCAGGGACGCTCAAATCTCAACATTTAGGTCGACCTTAGAGATGGTCATCCCTAGAGATGGTCGTCCCCAATTTTTGGCGATAATGGAAACCAAGGACACCCATCTCAGAAATAACCAAATCCAAGCCATTTTGTCGTGGAAGGAGCCAGCATTCGTAGTGCACTGGTCCCCCTGACAAGCCAGGACACCAACCGGGCACCCTAGGGGGCACTGCAGTGGACTTCAGAAATTGCTTCCAGGTGCATAGCTCCCTTATGTTGTGTGCTGAGCCCCCCCAACCCCCCCAAATCCACTCCTCATAACTGTACACCACTACCATAGCCCTTAGGAATGAAGGGGGGCACCTACATGTGGGTACAGTGGGTTTCTGGTGGGTTTTGAAGGGCTCACATTTACCACCACAAGTGTAACAGGTAGGGGGGGGATGGGCCTGAGTCCGCCTGTCTGAAGTGCACTGCAGCACCCACTAAAACTGCTCCAGGGACCTGCATACTGCTGTCATGGAGCTGGGTATGATATTTGAGGCTGGCATAGAGGCTGGAAAAAAATATTTAAAACATTTTTAGGGTGGGAGGTGGTTAGTGACCACTGGGGGAGTAAGGGAAGGTCATCCCTGATTCACTCCGGTAGTCATCTGGTCATTTAGAGCATATTTTTGTGGCTTGGTCGTAAAAAAAAAGGACCAAGTAAAGTCGTCCAAGTGTTCGTCAGGGACGCCCTTCTTTTTTCCATTATCGGCCGAGGACGCCCATGTGTTAAGCATGCCCCAGTCCCGCCTTCGCTATGCTTCCAACACGCCCCTGTGAACTTTGGTCATCCCCATAACGGAAAGCAGTTGAGGACGCCCAAAATCGACTTTCGATTATGCCGATTCGGGCGACCCTGGGAGAAGGACGCCCATCTCCCGATTTGTGTCGAAAGATGGGCGCCCTTCTCTTTCGAAAATAAGCCTGATTGTGTCATCCTTGAGCAGTGGTAACTACTCCCTCTCCCTGTCACCCCCTCCAGGTGCTGACTTCGCACTTTCCTCGGTCCTGGGGCCCTCTTGCATGGCTGTGCCCGGCTCTGCCCCAGAGCCAGTGTAATGACCTAACTTGTTTCCTATGCTGCTCTCACTTTCTCTTTTAATTTCATTGTGTGTGCTCTCTTCCAAGCCCATTTCCTGGTTCATTCTGTTTTATAATTCATTCCACTTGTCTTTTGCTTTCTGTACCTCACTCTTTCTCTCTCCCTATCTATTTCTCTGCCATTCATCTTATGTCACTCTCTCTTTGGCCCATGTTTTTCATTTATCTATCTGCTCCACCTTCCCATCTCTCACCCCGTTGCTACTTCTTAGTCCTCGGTCTGCTCCTCCCCATCATTCTCCCCTTCTTGTTTCCATTCCTCCTCTCTGTCTTTTCCTGCTCCTCTTCAGAGCTTCTTGCCCTTGTTCTCGTCCGTCCTCCTTCTGGATCCTCTTCCCGGCTCCTCATGCTGCAGTTCCCGTTCATCCTTCTCCCTTCTAGCTCTTTCCCATCATCTCCTCTTCTAGTTTTCCTCTCTTGGTTTTATCTCCCACTTGCAGCTTTTTTCATGCCCTTCACTTTTATAAAACCTGGTTTTTTTTTAAATAATTTAATTTCTTAGTACATATTAGATTGTAAGCTCTTTTGAGCAGGGACTGTCTCTTCATGTTCAATTGTGAAGCGCTGCGTATGACTGGTAGCGCTATAGAAATGATTTGTAGTAATAGTAGTAGTAATATAAAGGGAATAGTCAGCTGGTGGTAGTCAGTGTTTCTTTAAAACACTGGCCACCAGTGGCAAAATTGGATGTTCAGTGTGACCCTTATCTGAATACTAGCATAGAATATTTGGATCTGGGGGGAGGGCCACTGGGAGTTACCCCAACTTAGAGCCCGACTAAATTCAGTTTCGGTTTCAGTTCTCGTGCCGAAACCGACTTGAAAAGCTGTTTTCAGCAAGTTTCTGCAAAAAAGCTTTCGTCAGGGTATTGGTTATGGCCAAAGCTGATCTCTTGTTTACAACGGTTGCCGAAACCCCACCCCACCCCCTGGCCCTGGAAGAGGAACTCACTTTCGGCAGCAAAAGGAGCAGCAGCAGCAGCTTAACTCCAGTAGCAAAGAAGCTCACGTCCAGCAGGACAAAAAGTGCGTTCTAACTGCTGCTCCCCTAAGCCCCGAGAGTTCAATCTGGGCAGAATAATACCAAATAGAACCTAGATCCAAACAGATTCAGATTCAATACATTTACTAGCAAAACAGTTTGAAAATGTGAACTCTGAGGGCCCTGTTTACTAAAGTGCGCTAGCATTTTTAGCGCGTGCTAAACGCTACAGACACCCAGTGTCTCTAGCATTTAGCACGTGCTAAAAACGCTAGCACGCCTATAGCGCAGCTTAGTAAGCAGGGCCCTGAGATTGCGATGAAATAATACGCATAGCATAACCTGTTCAAGAGGCCTATTTACCTCAGCGCAGTCTCTCCTACGCATTCCAGCTTCAAGCAGTTAATTGTGCTCTAATTGCTGCAGCTTTGGGCAATACAGGAAATATTAATAAATTTGTTCACGTCGACACAGCCAAACTCAGGCCTTTTTTCTATTGTTTCGGTTTTGGCTGAAATCAAGCACCTAGTTTTGGCCACATTTTCAGTTTCGGCTGAAAAAAAATATGGACAAGCAGTTTCGGTGGCAGTTTTGGTTTTGGCTGAAACTGAAAACCCCAGTTTCGGTTGGGCTCTACCTCAATGATGCCAGTATTCAGTAGTGGTAACCAGACAGTTAACCAGTTAACTTAGGACAGCCTGTTTGTGTATAAGTTGACCAAATTGTCTATATATCTATATATCACTGCTGAGTATCGGCACTGCCCGGATAACTCCTGGCTCCGCCCTGAAGTGTCTCAGCATTAACTGGATAGAGCCACAGCAGTCAGGCAGGATATTCAGTGGAACTATCTATTTATGAGCCGCTGAAGATCCTGTCAGGACCCGGCCAGAGCTAGTAAACCCCAGGGGCAGCCTCTTCTGCCCAGTTAACCAGCTTCAATTATATCCCCCCATTATACATACCATGTGCAGCAACAAACAAACAGATCATGATGTTTCCTTTCACTTTATACCCTAATCAGAGCTGATCTCCCCCCTCTCCCCCCCCCCCCCCCCCCAGAGCAACAATCAACAACATCTCAGCAACTAAGAATACCAGTAGAAAGCCTATGGAGCAAAGACCCCCTGTAGCAACAGGAATGCGGATTCATTTGAACCTAGATGAGAATGTCAACATGTTGTTTCATGTTGGTTTTAGCCTGAAACAAGAGGACAAAGCCCAAAATGTCAGGTTTTATCCTGTGTCATGAAAAGTGAGCACTATTTATGGAGAGGGAAGAGCAGCCTGGCCACATCACATCCTGCAAAAAACTACACTGGCTACTAGTACCTTACAGGGCTGAATTTAAAACTCTTGTGTTTGATTTTCAAGGTCCTTGGACAAAATGGGCCAGAGTACTTAAAGAACAAGTTAGCCCTTTACTCACCTTTGAGACCTCTAAGGTCCTCTCAAGGAGCATTACTATCTGTACCCCAGGGCCGCCGAGAGGGGGGGACAAAAGTCCCCGGGCCCGGCACCACCACAGCCCGGCTCGCCCTCCGTCGCTCCCGGAACTAACCTTAAACGCCTCCTTTCACTACCTTCGCAGCAAGCAGCAGCAGGGCAGGCCACTCCTTCCTTCCGTGTCCTGCCCTCGCCTGATGTAACGTCCACGAGGGCGGGGCACGGAAGGAAGGAGAGGTCTGCCCTGCTGCTGCTTGCTGCGAAGGTGGTGAAAGGAGGCATTTAAGGTTAGTTCAGGGCCCGGTAGTGGGTGGGGGGCCTGGTGACCTCGGGTGGGGGGGCCCGGCAACGACGACGACGACGACCTCGACCTTGGGTGGGGGGGGGGCCGGACTATTTACAATGTCAACACAATACATAATAGAACATTATAATTGATAGCGAAAGGTAAAGCAAAGACGTAACATATAGATAGGTAAGAAGGTAGGAAGAATTTGAAAGTAAGGTGACTGATTTGAAGAAAGTTGCACATGAGGTCAGAGAGATGGTTAAATATTATTTCAGCTAGGGTAGGAGTGGATAAACATGTCCCGCTGCAGTATGTGCAGCCCGAGTCAATCCTTGTGTGTGTGAGTGAGACTAACAAGTTAGTTACTTCTTCCATTAAAGGCCTGGTTGAAGAGCCAAGCTTTCACCTGCTTCCTGAAGTAGAGATAGTCTTGTGTTAAGCGGAGCCTTTCAGGCAATGCATTCTAGAGTGTGGGGGCGACTCCGGAGAAGGCTCGCTTGCGGGTATCACATCGTGTAATGTCTTTTGGAGAGGGTGTAGTTAGTGAAAGTCCTTGGGAGGACCTTAGTGTCCTTGGTGGTGTGTGGAGGATCATCTTATTCTTCAGATACTCGGGGCCATTTCCTTTCAGGGCCTTTAAGATCAGACATACAGTTTTAAATTTAGCCCTGTATTGTACTGGTAGCCAATGAAGTTTTCGCAAAAATGGTGTGATATGGTTCATGTCGTTTGCAACCTTCTATGAGTCTTGCTGCTGCATTCTGAATCAACTCGGAGCTGGTGCAGGCCCTTTGTAGTCAGACCATTGTATAGTGCATTGCAGTAATCCTCTCCTTCACATTTGAGTCTCAGAATGCCGCTTTTGCAGCTCATCCGATCACTAACATACCTAAAAAATTTCTTGTTCCCTGTTTTTCCGTATTGGCTATTTTTTCTTCCGTTTGTATCTTTGCTTTCATGACTACTCTACCAGCTTCTCTTAGCTATTCCAGATACTGTCGCCCGTCTTTCTCTTTCTGCGATCTCTTTTAGTTTATCAAGACTAACCTGTTTTTCTTTACCTTTTCAGGTACGTTTTTGTTTTTGAAAACTGTAGCGGCCTCCTTCTCCTCTTACTTCTATTTACTTTCCTAACAAAAATATTTGTTGCCCTTAAAATATTTGTCTTTCCTTCTTCCCCTTATAGAAGGTTTGATTTACGCAATTCTGGAAAGCACTGCCACGTAACCTAAAAGCGACCTATGAACTGACCAACTTCCGTAAACTACTAAAGACCCATCTCTTCGACAAGATATACCACAAAGACCAAAACATGTGAAACTCCCACATATATCCAGTAATGTTAATAATACCTTCTATTATATCACTATCATGTATTCCATTACTATGCAACCCAAAATCCTTCTGTAACACCAAATGTCTACTCTCTTCTCATTTCCACTATTCATGATGGAATGGATCCTCAGAAGCTTAGCGGAGATTGGGTGGCAGAGCAGGTGGGGGGAAGAGGGGTTGGTGGTTGGGAGGCGAGGATAGGGGAGGGCAGACATTTATACGGTCTGTGCCACAGCCGGTGATGGAAGGCGGGACAGGTGGTTGGGAGGCAGGAAAAACTGCTGGGCAGACTTATACGGTCTGTGCCCTGAGAAAGACAGGTACAAATCAAGGTAAGGTATACACATGAGTTTATCTTGGGCAGACTGGATGGACCGTGCAGGTCTTTTTCTGCCGTCATCTACTATGTTACTATATGTTACTATGATGTATTGTAAGCCACATTGAGCCTGCAAAGAGGTGGGAAAATGTGGGATACAAATGCAATCCTATATAATAAAACGCACCTCCAACATTCTGAAGCTGACTGCATGGCTGAGGCAGTCCTGCTCTCTGTATCCATCTCCTGAATTGACATCACGTACTTCCAGGTTCGTCACAAGCAGAACTGATCAACCACACGAGGTTTCTCGGCTTCAGAATGTTGGAGGTGCATTCTGTTAAATAGGATTGGTCAGTTCCTTGAAGCACAGCCAGAGCTCAGCGTCCTGCACAGTAACGCTCAGACACCAGAGAGAGGGGGGGGGGGGGGGTCTGACACCAGAGAGAGAGAGGGGGGGCCTGACACCAGAGAGAGGGAGGGAGGGGGGCCTGACACCAGAGAGGGGGGGGAGGTATCTCTGTCACAAACACACTCTCTCTCTCACTCACAGTCAATGTCTTTCTCTCTCTCACTCTCACACACTGTCTCTCACACACTCTATGTCTCACACTGTATCACATTCACTCCCTATGTGACATACAGTCACTCACACACTCTCTTGGTCTCATACACTCAGTCTCATACACTCTCTCTCGCACACACTGTATCTGTGTGAAACACACTCTCTCTCACACTGTGTCTCACATACGCACTTGCACACACTCATTCTCACACACACACACTCTCTCTCACAGACACACTCACACCCAGACTCACTCTCTCTCTCTCTCACACACACACACTCGCACATTCACTCTCTCTCTCTCACACACAGTCACTCTCACATACACTCTCTCAAGCATACACACTCCGAGGAAAACCTTGCTAGTGCCCGTTTCATTTGTGTCAGAAACGGGCCTTTTTTACTAGTAAATAAATAAATTCTACATCTGAAGCCTGAGGGTTAAACCTCTTCCATAATGGAGAATCCACCAGCATAGTTAAGAGTGACTTTGTAAGTGAATGTAGAAAGTCTTAACCTGATATAACTTTGTCTTGTGTATGTCCATATTCTGCATGATGAAAGTCAATATCACAATAAGAGATGGCTATTAATATAGTGAAAAGGTTTATACCTTAACTAGGTTATCATGGTTAAAGTATCATATAAATAAAATAACCATAGAGACGCAGGGTTTATATCACAAATAGCAAAAGTGTTTGAGACTGAGAAGATTGGATACTGGGACACGTGAGAGTACTTTTCAGTCAGAACTGAATGAAGATGTCTTCCATCATTCCAGATTCTGGAACCAGTATGTAAAGGTGGAGATAAGGAGATACAATGCCTTAGAATGAGGCTGGCGTCTGCAAATGAAAAATGAAGTGTTAAAAGTAGAATTATTTTACAGTTTAATTTTGCTTATCGCATTCCGTCTCTGTACCATTTTTCAGCAGGCCGGTTTGCCATCCTGAGCTGCAGAGTTATGAAATAACTGAGAGACTCCAGTGGTTAGAATTCACATTAAACCGAAATTGTCAGCTAAACTCTTAGATAAGTTTTCATAATAAGTGGTAATGACCACAGTGGAAACTCTTTTGCAAAATTCATGCATTTGATTGATGATTTCTTTCCAGCTCCAGATCGAAGAATAAATGGACATGATATTTAACTGCAACGGGGAATTCTGTTAGCGCGGCCAAGTGGACTGGCAGCGGTTCAGTCCTTTAGGTATTGTTGGTACTGTTTAGTGACCTGCTGTAAAAATAATAAAGATGAAACATCTCCAGCCTTATCTGTGGAGATAGACCTTATGTACTATTGGGATCACTGCAGTGCCACTTGCAACATTTCCAGCCTGTCTCTTTAGCAAAGTTAAGCCACAGTAACTTGTGTTTCAGAGAATTAAGTCTGTTATATGTTAACTGATATTTCACCATACATGGATCCTGCTCTGATATGTAAAATGATCACCTTTTCCCCCTAGAGGCCGGTGTTTCCATCAGCTCGAGAGCAGGAAGGGCAGTTCCTCTGAGACAGGGGTGTATCTGAGTAGGGCCACAGGGGCCTGGGCCCCCGCAGATTTCACCCTGGACCCCCCTACCGCCGTTAACCCTCCCCCGCCGTCACCTACCCCCGTCGAGGTCCGCTTCCTCCTGCCTGCCGGTGCCTTTTACTTCAGCTGGCGGGGGACCCCAACACCCGCCAGCCCAGCCGAGGTCTTGTTTAAGTTTTCTTCCTCGTGCTGTGCTGTTAAAAGCTGCATCCCTTCCCTTCCAGTTTCGGACGGAGTCTGACGTCGCAGCTGACCTCGGCGGGGGTAGGTGACGGCGACGGCGGGTTGACGGCAGGGGGGGGGGGTTGACGGCGGTGGGGGGGGGGGGTTAAAGGCGGTTGGGGGGGGTTTGTCGTCGGCGGCCAGGGGGGGCTATAATATGCCCCCTCACTCTAGCCCCTGCCCCCCCTACCGCTGAACCTCAGATACGCCCCTGCTCTGAGACACAACCACAGCTCAAAAGCTGTCCTAATTCAGTCCACTTATATATGTGGGTGCTGGTACTGAATATTGGCCAGCACCTGCATAACTTTCCAACCCCTTTTTAAAGATCTCTGAGCCCCCCCTCTAGCCTACCAAAAGTGCCCCTTCCTCCCATTCCTCCTCCCCCCCAGTCCGCAACCAAAAGAATACACCTCCCTCCCACCCCTCCGGAATGGTCCCCCAATCCCCGCTGTCTCAATAAGCCCCCCTGATGATCCACTGGGGGAGATGACGGCAGGAGGGAACACTCCTCGCTCCTGCCCCTTGTGGCAGTATCCTGAAAATGGCTGCCATGACCTCTTGCAGTCCAATAAACCAATAACGAAGTTTAGAAAGTACTTTTTCAGACAGGGTTTGGAATCTGTTGAGACAGGATGCAATCAAGGCGACTAACAGAGTGTGATTCAAAAGAGGTTTAGCTCCTGGAGGAAAAGTCCGTAAAAAAGTATTAGCCAGGTAGATTTCAAAGAATCACTGCTTATCTCTGGAAATGGGCAATGAGAAACAGATCTACTTTTTGGGATCTGCTGAGTACTTGTGACCTGGACTGGCCATGTTGGAGACAGGATGCTGGACTCGATGGACCTTGGTCTGACCTAGCATGACTTTGCTTGTGTTAAGCAACAGCCGTTTCCGGTGCTGACGTCTTGATGATTATCACTACTGCTCACAAATGTGAAACTTGTTCTAGTTCAACCCCTTTTTTCTGTCTATTGTTTCAATAAATTGTAAAACCAAGAAGATATATATATATTTTTTTTAAATTTAAGTTTTATTGAGTGTTATAACAAAGGTAAACAACGTAACATACTCATAACATCTTACATACATATCGCGGTTAAACTATACAACGTGTAAAGTTCCCTTCCCCCCCCCACACCCCCTCCAACCCCTCCAACCCCTCCTCCCCCCTAGTACTTAGTCTCGGGAACCTACTTACTGCTAACTGAGTGGTTACAAGTAAATACATCAGAACCATATCATACCATCCTCAATGAGCATTAATAAACAAGCTTCTACCCCTTGGGCTGAGCACCTGAAGATAAGGCATCCATATCTGAAGAAATTGTTTCCTACGTTTAGGCGATAATTTTGAATCTCTAGCCTCCCAAGAAGCTAATTGGTGCACCTGATTGCGCCAATGCCAGTAGGCGGGCGCTTCCGGCGAGGTCCAATATTGCATTATACACTTTCGAGCCACCAAACTCAACTTTCTACATAACAGAGTTGCTGGAGCACACAAAGGGGAAAAAGCTATATTTTAAGACAATCAAAGAAATGAGAACCTAGGAGGTAGAGCAACAAAAAATAATAAAAAAAAAAAAGCCATATGAAACAGGTAGGCCGTTATTTGGAGAGTCTGGTAAGCATTAGAGTTTGACTTTTAGCTGCTCACTGGCCAAATATGACCCTCCCCATGTAGAGGAAATGAAAAGAGCTTCATGTTCCCATTAATTTGAGGTGGAGGCTTTCTGTGAGACACACATGCAGAGCCTGTTGCCCTCAATGGCTTCCTAAGAATGAAAAGTCTGTTTGTTTTTTGTGTGACTTTGTTGTCCTGTTTGTTTCCGACATTCTTCATGCAGAGAATCCATCTGGTTGCAGAGCTGACTGAATACCCTGCAGGGACGCTGCTTTATCCCTTGTTAGCCATAAAGAAAGAGGTTTATAAACAGACAGCTTTATACTTTTATATTAATAGGTCTACCACGTATTCCTGTTGTCTTAGCTGAAAATGTTTTTTTTTCCCCCTCTTCAAACTAAAGCAATATTGTTTTTGTGTTCCCTTCCAAGGAAGCCAGGAAATTAAAAATAGTCAAAAAAATAATTCTTCGAGAAAGAATAGAAAATTCAAAGTGGTTAGGTAATAGGAGTCAGCTTCTACTGGGCTACGAGATCACAAGTCACAGGCAAGCTACTCAGGGCTCTTCCCTCATCTTACAAACACCTGTGTTCCCCACATCTAGACTAGTCATCATGGGAACAGATTGGGACTGCAGAGCTCACCTTCCCCCATGAGCCTGATATGTGCACATCCTGAATCTGGCCACGCAATGGTTGGAAATTTCCAGTGATCAAAGCTGGGACCTTCCACTTGGTAGTGTACATCAAACCGACCCAATATAAGCATCAGGTGGTCAAAGTAATGCATTCCTCAAGTAATAGACTCCAGAAAGAATTGAAGCTAATCACAATCTATGAACTCAGAAAGGTTCTGGAGGCTGGACAGGACTGAGGTATGGGCACAATCTGGACACATTCTTAGTCCAAACGGTTGGACCTGCTGTCAAATATACCTTAGTTTGATCTGAACGCAGCTGCTGTGTTGGCTAATAGATGACAGGAGGTGGTATAATCAGCCACCTGTATCATCAGCTGGTTCTGTGCATTGACTTGCAGATTTAGAAGAGGTACAGAAACGAGTAACAAAATGATAAAGGGAACGGAACTCCTGTCATATGAGGAAAGGCTAAAGAGGTAAGGATTCAGCTTGGAAAAGAGACGGCTGAGGGGGGATATGATAAAGGTCTACAGAATCCTGAACGGGTAGAACGGGTAAATGTGAATCGATTGTTTATTCTTTCAAAAGGTACTAAGACTAGGGGATACTCAATGAAGTTACATGGTAATACTTTTAAAACAAATAGGAGGAAATACATCTTCACTCAATGAATAGTTAAGCTTTGTAACTTGTTACCAGAGGATGTGGTAACAGCAGTTAATGCATCTGGGTTTATAAAAGGTTTAGACAAGTTCCTGGAGGAAAAGTCCATAGTCTGCTATTGAAATAGACATGGGGCGGCCACTGCTTACCCTGGGATTGGTAGCTTGGAATGTTGCTACTATTTGGGTTTCTGCCAGGTACTTGTGACCTGCATTGGCCACTGTTGGAAACAGGATACTGGGCTACATAGTAACATAGTAGATGACGGCAGAAAAAGACCTGCACGGTCCATCCAGTCTGCCCAACAAGATAACTCATATTTGCTGCTTTTTGTGTATACCCTACTTTGATTTGTACCTGTGCTCTTCAGGGCACAGACCGTATAAGTCTGCCCAGCACTATCCCCGCCTCCCAACCACCAGCCCCTCCTCCCAACCACCGGCTCTGGCACAGACCGTATAAGTCTGCCCAGCACTATCCTCACCTCCCAACCACCAGCCCTGCCTCCCAACCACTGGCTCTGGCACAGACCGTACAAGTCTGTCCAGCACTATCCCTGCCTCCCAACCACCAGTCCCGCTGCCCACCACCGGCTCTGGCACAGACCGTATAAGTCTGCCCAGCACTATCCCCGCCTCCCAACCACCAGCCCCGCCTCCCGATCTTGACTAAGCTCCTGAGGATCCATTCCTTCGGCACAGGATTCCTTTATGCTTATCCCATGCATGTTTGAATTCCGTTACCGTTTTCATTTCCACCACCTCCCGCGGGAGGGCATTCCAAGCATTGATCTGACCCAGTACAGCTGTTCTTATGCTCTTATTTCCATAAAAAGGCATCCGAAAATTATGTTGAATTGACATATGAGAAGAGATTAAAGACTTATAGAAGAGGAGAGATGGGGAGATACAAGGCAGACATCCACATGCTCTGTTGGGAGCATTCCGGGTGCACAGTCAGCACTTGGCAGCTTAAATGCTGATATTCAGCTCTTAAGTGGCCAGATTTACTGCATAAATGAGACCACATAAAAATGGCTACGTGTTAATTGGCTTAAAAATAACTAGATATTCAAAGCTGAAGCCCGCACAGATCCCGACTTTGAATATTTGGGAATAACGCCTTTGCCTCACCGCCGATGGCTGAATATAAGTGCTGTGCACACCCCTGACCTGCCCATGCCCCTCCCACAGGAATCCTTCCCCTTGCAGTTACATGCTGTAGATTTTGTGCACTGTTTCTAAAATAGCGACTAAGTGCAGTTATGTAGACAACTGGAAATTAGTGCCAATTAACTCCAATTATCAGCAATTATTGGTTGTTAGGCCAGTTAACTTACTAACACAACTGGTACAATTCTATAAGCTGCGCTTGAAATTTTCTGTGCTTAAGCACAAAAATGTGTGTCTAAGATTATAGAAGTGTGTGTGTGTGTGTGTGTGTGTGGGGGGGGGGGGATGGGACAGGATTCATATCACAAATATTTCTTTTTAGAAGGGAGGTGGATACATGTGACAGCCTCCTGCAACAGTAACAGAACTAATGGTAAGACTGAGATCCAGTGGCGTAGGACGGGGGGGGGGGGGGCGGTGGGGTGGTCCGCCCCGGGTGCACGCCGCTGGGGGGTGTCAGCGCCTCGCTGGTTCCTTGCTCTCTCTGCCCCAGAACAGGTTACTTCCTGTTCCGGGGCAGAGAGAGCAAGGAACCAGCGAGGCGCCGACACCCCCCCAGCAGATTGGCCCTCCCACCCGTCCCTCACCGCCTTCCAGGTATGCTCTCGCGGGCGGGGCGGGGGTGTTGCGCTACGGAGGGGGGGAGGGTGCATCGCGCTGCACCCGGGGGGGGGGGGGTGCGCAGCGGCGACCCGCCCCGGGTGTCAGCTGCCCTCGCGACGCCACTGCTGAGATCAACTGGGGTCTATGGCATTGTAGCAAGAATAAGAATATAAGAATAGCCATACTGGGTCAGATCAATGGTCCATCTAGCCCAGTATCCTGTTTGCAACAGTGCCCAATCCGAAACTCAAACAGAAAAGCTACGAGGATGGTATGGGATTTGCGTTACAAGACGTAAGAGGAGAGACTTGCGGACCTGAACATGTATACCCTGGAGGAAAGGAGAAACAGGGTTGATATGATACAGACGTTCAAATATTTGAAAGGTATTAATCTGCAAACGAACCTTTTCCGGAGATGCCAAGGCAGTAGAACGAGAGGACATGAAATGAGATTGAAGGGGGGCAGACAAGAAAAATGTCAGGAAGTATTTTTTCACGGAGAGAGTAGTGGATGCTTGGAATGCCCTCCCGCGGGAGGTGGTGGAAACGAAAACAGTAACGGAATTCAAACGTGTGGGATAAACATTAAGGAATCCTGTTCAGAAGGAATGGATCCTAAGGAGCTTAGCCGAGATTGGGTGGCAGAGCCGGTGGCGGGAGGTGGAGATGGTGCTGGGCAGACATATACGGTCTGTGCCAGAACCGGTGGTGGGAGGCGGGGCTGGTGGTTGTGAGGCGGGGATAGTGCTGGGCAGACCTATACGGTCTGTACCCTGAAAAGGACAGGCACAAATCAAGGTAAGGTATACACAAAAAGTAGCACATGTGAGTTTATCTTGTTGGGCAGACTGGATGGACCGTGCAGGTCTTTTTCTGCCGTCATCTACTATGTTACTATGTAAGTAGCAACATTCCAGAACCCTAAAGAGTAACAAGATTCCAGAATCCCAAAGAGCAGCAACATTCCGGAATCCCAAAGAGCAGCAACATTCCATGCTAGCAATCTTAGGGCAAGCAGTGGCTTCCCCCACGTCTATCTCAATAGCAGACTGAATAAACTGGGTGGGCCTTTTGGTAGTTATCTACCATTGTTTCCTAGGTTTCAATTCTTCCTCCAGAAACTCTGAGCACATTCACAAAAGATCCTGCCACACGCTGGTGTCTGTGTTATGGGTGAGATTACAATATGGAGCATTAGAAGATGATGGGGGTCCCATTCATTCTATTTGTTTCATGTCTGGCGACTGTTACTGAATGACTTCCCAAGCTTTTGACCTTTAACTGATGTAGAATATTTGCTGTTCTCTTGCCAGAGTACACCGGGTCATCCTGCTTCCAGTACCATGTTACAGCTGAAGACTAAAATAGACTTTCCTGCGACTTATTGCTTTTGCCTCAGGCTGGATAAGGCAGCAGGAAAACCTGCTATAATATAATGAATCTAAGACTTAAGGAGTCCCATCGGGAAACTGTGCTATTGGACAAAGCCATCCATCCCTTGCTCTGTCGCATCCACTGCCGTTATGAAGAAAGGAGTTTTTACATTTATTAGGGCTGTTATGATGGATTACAAGTAGCAGAGAAAGCAAAGTACAAAGACTGTTATTCCTTCTTTTTAGATCTACCATATCTAATAGTAATAATGAATGAGTGATATTTACAAGATACAGCACTGATATTTATGAGATATACAGCACCATCAAAGGTGCAACTCTACCAGACATTTTGAATAGTTACAAGGTTCCCAGACTAGTACTTCCCAATCATGTTTGGTTGACTACTACTACTACTACTAATCATTTCTAAAGCGCTACTAGACGTACGCAGCGCTGTACACTTGAAAGCAGCTCCTTGTGACTCTGGGCAAGTCACTTAACCCTCCATTGCCCCAGGTACAAATAAGTACCTGTATGCAATATGTAAGCCGCATTGAGCCTGCCATGAGTGGGAAAGCGCGGGGTACAAATGTAACAAAATAAATAAATAAATATGAAGAGACAGTCCCTGCTCGACAGAGCTTACAATCTAATTAGGACAGACAAACAGGACAAATAAGAGATAAGGACAAAGAGTAGCAAGGTTCCGGAATCCCAAAGAGTAGCAGCATTCCGGAATCCCAAAGAGTAGCAACGTTCCGGAATCCCAAAGACTACTACTTATCATTTCTATAGCGCTACTAGATGTACGCAGCGCTGTACATTTGAACATGAAGAGACAGTCCCTGCTCAACAGAGCTTACAATCTAATTAGGACAGACAAACAGGACAAATAAGAGATAAGGACAAAGACTAGCAAGGTTCCGGAATCTCAAAGAGTAGCAGCATTCCGGAATCCCAAAGAGTAGCAACTTTCCGGAATCCCAAACACTACTACTTATCATTTCTATAGCACTACTAGATGTACGCAGCGCTGTACATTTGAACATGAAGAGACAGTCCCTGCTCGACAGAGCTTACAATCTAATTAGGACAGACAAACAGGACAAATAAGAGATAAGGACAAAGAGTAGCAAGGTTCCGGAATCCCAAAGAGTAGCAGCATTCCGGAATCCCAAAGAGTAGCAACGTTCCGGAATCCCAAAGACTACTACTTATCATTTCTATAGCGCTACTAGATGTACGCAGCGCTGTACATTTGAACATGAAGAGACAGTCCCTGCTCAACAGAGCTTTCAATCTAATTAGGACAGACAGAACAAATAAGGGATAAGGAAATATTAAAGTGAGGATGATAAAATAAGGGTTCTGAACAAGTGAATAAGGGTTAGGAGTTAAAAGCAACATCAAAAAGGTGGGTTTGCAAGGGCAGGCTTCCGTTTCTGTGAGTCTGACGTCCTGCACGTACGTCAGACTCACAGAAACAGAAGCCTCTAAAACCAGATGGGTTTTTGGTGTATCCCCAATGAATATGCATAAGATAAATTTGCATTTGCTGGGTCTCCAATGTATACAGTTTTATCTTATTGATATTCATTGTGGATATCCCGAGAAAGCAACCCACCTATGGTGTCACCAGTACAGGTCACCCCTCTCCTCAAGTCACTTCACTGGCTCCCGATCAGGTACCGCATACAATTCAATCTTCTCCTACTAACCTACAAATGCACTCGATCTGCAGCCCCTCATTACCTCTCTACCCTCATCTCCCCTTACTCTCCTACCCGTAACCTCCGCTCAGAGGACAAATCCCTCCTCTCAGTACCCATCTCCACCACCGCCAACTCCAGGCTCCGCCCTTTCTGCCTCGCCTCACCCTATGCTTGGAATAAACTCCCTGAGCCCATACGCCAAGCCCCCTCCCTGCCCATCTTCAAATCCTTGCTCAAAGCCCACCTCTTCAAGGTCGCTTTCGGCACCTAACCATTATACCTCCATTCAGGAAATCTAGACTGTTCCAATTTTGATTGACTGCACTTTTGTCCTTTAGATTGTAAGCTCCTTTGAGCAGGGACTGTCCTTCTTTGATAAATTGTACAGCGCTGCGTAACCCTAGTAGTGCTTTAGAAATGTTAAGTAGTAGTACAGGTAAAGGAAGCCCTGCCCTGGTCCAAAGTCTTCTTAATGGAACGCATCCAGGTACAACAGCATTGCTTGCCTCGTTTTAATGGTTGGACCAACCAAGGTGACATCTGCAATTTCACACCAGCTGCTTATTTTGGCCCTGACGCAGCCAGTGTCTTTGGCGAAACATGGCCGTGTTGGGCAAGATGTTTGAAAGCCTTTGACAGACACAAAAAGCTGAGAGGACATCGCTGCTATTCTGGTCACAAGATGCGCTTTTAATCATTTGCTTTCATGGGTGCTGGTGAAAGGCTGAGTAAAAATAAGAAGCAAATCAAACATGAAATCGAGACAGTAATGAGGGTTTCTAAACAGTGCCTGAATTTAATGGCGAGCAGACGTCGGTGTGTGGATCTTGGCCTGCCGCAACGGTGAGGTTTTGCCGCAATAACTTGCTTGAATCAAAGAGGAGTGAAATGTGCCACAGAGATGTGTGTGGCTCATTTTCAGTGCAGCTGAAGGCGACGTTGCTAGCTTCAATCCTCGAACGATATCGAGTCCATTTTCAAAGGCATTTACCCAGTAAATTGGCTTGGTTGAAAGTTATTCACAGCATGTGTGCTTTTAGCATTCTGGGGTCATTTTTAAGCTGGGAAGGAAAACTGCATGTGTACATTTGATTTTCAAATATGCATGCTCTGTTGTGTTCCTGATTGGCTGCCTGCACACATATAGGAAGATGCAAAGCAGGAATGAGTCTCCTATGTGCACACAGTGCAATATTAATTTTCAAAGGGAAAGAATGTGGATAGTTTCCTCTTTGAAAATTAGCTACTATGTACAGCCAGACGAAAAGTGTAGGAGTAACAGTAATTTACTGTGTGATCAAAATCTGCAAAAAAATTCATCTTTAGCTTTATAGACATGACAAAAAAATCAAAAGACAAAAATAGTCACTGTGATACTTCCCCTCATCTATGAGGGTTGAATGAAAAGTAATGCCTCCACCTCCATAACTTTTGTTTAAATGAAGATATTGTAATGAATGTAAAACAAAAATAATGCTTGATACTTGCTCTGTTATTGCAAGTATTTACTTTTCCGCATCGTCGCCACCATTCACCACACATTTCTGCTAACGATGGACAAGCTTATGAAAGAACTGCACATCTTCTTTCTTCGACTTTTTGCTCACAGTCCTTTGCACTGCTTCCTTTGAGTCAAACAGTTACACCTGAAGGCATTCCTTTAATTTTGGAAAAAGATGGAAATCGCATGGGGCTAAGTCTGGCCTGTATGGTGGAAGGGGAAAGACTGTGAGACCCATCTTTGCAATTGCCTTTGTGGTGTTTTATGCTGTGTGAGGCCTAGCATTGTCATGCTGCAACAAAATTTCCTTCTTCTGGTTCTGAACGCATAAGAACATAAGAGTAGCTATACTGGGTCAGACCAATGGTCCATCTAGCCCCGTATCCTGTTTTCCAAACAGTGGCCAAGCAGAAACCCAAATTGTGGCAATATTCCATGTAGAACCCCAAAGAATAGCAAGATTCTGGAATCCTAAAAAGTGACAAGATTCCATGCAGAATCTCAAAGTGTAGCAACATTCCATACTGCTAATCCCAGGGAAAGCAGTTGCTTCCCATGTCTGTCTCAATAGCAGACTATGGCCTTTTCCTCCAGGATTTTGTGCAAACCTTTTTTAAACCCAGATATGATAACCGCTGTTACCACATCCTCTGGCAAAGATTTCCAGAGCTTAATTATTTGTTGAGTGAAAAAATATTTCCTCCTATTTGTTATAAAAGCATTTCCATGTAACTTCTTTGAGTGTCCCCTAGTCTTTGCACTTTTGGAACGAGTAAAAAATTGATTTACTTCTATACCACTCAGGATTTTGTACACCTCAATCTTCTCAATCGTTCTCTCAAAGCTTTCAGGGTTGCATTGCAATGGGATCCTCCAGTTGTCCTTTATGAGTTCATTAACCTTTCTAATGTGAGACTCGTCCATTGCTGTCATGGCTCATCCATTTTCTTTTTAATCACACATATCAGACCTTCCCAATCCAAAATCTTTACATTTTTTGGTCCAGTGACACATAGTACTCATATTTCCATAAACAACCTGTGGAAGCAAAAGGCCAAAGCAGAAGGCACTATTTACATAAGTACATAAGTAATGCCATACTGGGAAAAGACCAAGGGTCCATCGAGCCCAGCATCCTGTCCACGACAGCGGCCAATCCAGGCCAAGGGCACCTGGCAAGCTTCCCAAACGTACAAACATTCTATAAATGTTATTCCTGGGATTTTGGATTTTTCCAAGTCCGTTTAGTAGCGGTTTATGGACTTGTCCTTTAGGAAACCGTCCAACCCCTTTTTAAACTCTGCTAAGCTAACCGCCTTCACCACATTTTCCGGCAATGAATTCCAGAGTTTAATTACACGTTGGGTGAAGAAAAATTTTCTCCGATTTGTTTAAAATTTACTACACTGTAGTTTAATCGCATGCCCCCTAGTCCTAGTATTTTTGGAAAGCGTGAACAGACGCTTCACATCCACCTGTTCCACTCCACTCATTATTTTATATACCTCTATCATGTCTCCCCTCAGCCGTCTCTTCTCCAAGCTGTATAGCCCTAGCCTCCTTAGTCTTTCTTCATAGGGAAGTCGTCTCATTCCCGCTATCATTTTAGTCGCCCTTCGCTGCACCTTTTCCAATTCTACTATATCTTTCTTGAGATGCGGCGACCAGAACCTGACTTTGAAAGATACATACTCAGGCCATCTTCATCTCTCATGCTGAGTTCTACCCCCCCCCCCCCCCCACACACACACATTACCTCTGTCCCTCATTTTATGTCTATGGTCTTTGTCTCTATTATCATTTATATCTCTATTAGATTGTAAACCACCCTGAAGGCTACCATAGGGCGGGGTAGTAAGTTCCAAATAAACTTGGAAGCTTGGAAGTCCATTCTGGCTGATTTGTGGGAAATGGAAAAAACATGTTTTGCTTGGTTCCTCTGCAATGAACTTACTGCCTTTTGCCTCTGAAATATTGGGGAGCCTGAAGGAGCAATGCAGTAGTCCAATATCCATTATGATGGAATGTACTTCCTAGATTATCGATAGGCATCGAGGGTTAGATTCAGGAAATGGTACTCAAAATTTGACGCTGAAAAAAATTGGTGTTCAATGCTATCCTATAACGGGGACTCAAAGGAAAGCAGCCATTACAGAATAGCACTGAGCGCCGATTTGGGCACCCAAATTTGGGCACCAGGGACTTACGCTTGCTGAATCCAGGTGCACATAATTTCCAATGCCCGATTTGAACGCAAATCTCTGCTATTCTATAACATTGTGCTTACATTTTTAGAAAGCCCCTGCGCTGCTCATGCACCTCCCATGGCCACGCCCCATTTTGTGATGCACAATATAGGATTCGGGCGTACATTGTTATGGAATAGTGCATAGCAAAATGTTTGCCCAGTTCCAAATTGGTGCCAATTATTGGCACTAATTGGCTCTTTAGCCAATTTAATTGGGTGCAGATCTTGCATCAGCACCATATATAGAATCTGGGGGTTATATAAGGGCAGTTCAGTCGCTGAAATTATTTTAAAAGTGTGGTTGTTGTTGCTCTGATCTGGAGCTTCAGTCTATGGGCCTCATTCAAAAAACATAAGAACTTAAGTGCTGCCATACTGGAACAGATCGAAGGTCCATCAATCCCAGTATCCTGTTTCCAGTGGTGGCCAATCCAGGTCACAAGTACCTGGCAAGATCCCGAACCCAACCTCTCCCGAAGGTGACATCATCATCCCCCACCATTAAGCTCCTTCACAATGCCTGAAAAATTGATCATGTCATACTTCTTCTAAAACAAGAACACTGGCTTCCCGTTTCCTATCGGGACCTTACGAGACTGGGAGACTGGGCGTCTAAATGGCAGATGACGTTTAATGTGAGCAAGTGCAAAGTGATGCATGTGGGAAAGAGGAACCCGAATTATAGCTACGTCATGCAAGGTTCCATGTTAGGAGTCACCGACCAAGAAGGTGTCGTCGTTGATGATACGTTGAAACCATCTGCTCAGTGTGCTGCAGTGGCTAAGAAAGCAAATAGAATGTTAGGTATTATTAGGAAAGGAATGGAAAACAAAAATGAGGATGTTATAATTCCTTTGTTTCGCTCCATGGTGCGACCGCACCTCGAATATTGTGTTCAATTCTGGTCGCCACATCTCAAAAAAGATATAGTGGAATTAGAAAAGGTGCAGAGAAGGGCGACAAAAATGATAAAGGAGATGGGACGACTTCCCTATGAGGAACGACTAAAGCGGCTAGGGCTCCTCAGCTTGGAGAAAAGGCTGCTGAGGGGAGATATGATAGAGGTCTATAAAATAATGAGTGGAGTTGAACGGGTAGATGTAAAGCGTCTGTTCACGCTTTCCAAAAATACTAGGACTAGGGGGCATGCGATGAAGCTACAAAGTAGTAAATTTAAAACGAATCAGAGAAAATGTTTCTTCACTCAACGTGTAATTCAACTCTGGAATTCATTGCCAGAAAATGTGGTAAAGGCGGTTAGCTTGGCAGAGTTAAAAAAAGGAAAAGTCCATAGACCATTATTAAATTGGACTTGGGGAAAATCCACTATTTCTGGGATAAGCAGCATAAAATGTTTTGCATTTTTGGGGGGATCTTGCCAGGTATTTGTGACCTGGATTGGCCACTGTTGGAAACAGGATGCTGGGCTTGATGGACTTTTGGTCTGTCCCAACATGGCAATACTTATGTACTTACTAGTAAAACATGCCCGTTTCTTGCGGCAATGAAACGGGCGCTAGCACGGTTTCCTTACGGACCTCCTCCCCTCCCTACTCACCCCGTTGGCGTTCGTCCGCCATTGTTGCGGACCTCGGCACGCCACCTTCAATCTGCTGACATTGCTCCGCCCTTCAACGTCATCACGTTTGACGCGAGGGCGGGGCCCCAACACAGTGTTTTCGGTGGCTTCACCACCACGAAGGCTTCGAACCGGAAGGAAGTGCCCAGAGGACCTGACAGTGACGTCAGTGTCCTCAGAACGTTGAGGGTGAGTTTTATTATATAGGATATTGACTTACAAACTGCTTCTTATGGTACACAAAGCACTTCTTCAATCTGCTCCTGACTATAATTCCAAACTGCTCATTCCCTACTCTCCCTCCTGATCCCTTTCATCCTCCCAGCAGTCCCTACTCCACCTCCTCCTCCTGTCATATGACTTGATAACACCCGTACCACTGCCTTTGCATAAGTAGGCCCCAAACTTTGGAACATTCTACCCCATTACGCCAAAACTTGTTTTTAAAAAAAAAATAGAAATATAATTTATTAATAATATGCAACAAAGTACACAGGTTGAATGCCAACAGGTAGACACAAACCAATCTGCTGTGGAGTGGAGGAGTAGCCTAGTGGTTAGGGTGGTGGACTTTGGTCCTGGGGAACTGAGGAACTGAGTTTGATTCCCACTTCAGGCACAGGCAGCTCCTTGTGACTCTGGGCAAGTCACTTAACCCTCCATTGCCCCATGTAAGCCGCATTGAGCCTGCCATGAGTGGGAAAGCGCGGGGTACAAATGTAACAAAAAAAAAATATCCAAAAGAAAAGAACAAGCCTACCCACCCAACCCAGCCCCCCAAACCCCACATGCCCACACTCTAGTAAATTGAAACGAACACAGAGGGTGACTAGGCCCTATTCCCAAGACATATTGAAAACAGATCAGAGGAGACCTCGCCATTGCTTATATGGTCTTCAAATAGCGTAAAAATGTCCCATAGAATCTCATTTAAGAGCTGTCAACTTCGACATCAGATATAAAAAGTCCAACTTAGATAAGAGTAGAGTCCGGTTGGGAGGCTCCGGTTGCCGGCACACCACTGCCAAATAAAGTTGAGTCACAGTGACCACAGAAGCCATCAGAGGATAGGAATCTGCAGTCAAACCACTGGAAGAGCCATTTAATAGATACTAGTAAAAAAGCCCCGTTTCTGATGCAAATGAAACGGGGGCTAGCAAGGTTTTCTTCTGTGTGTCCCTGCCCTCTGCCCTCTCTCCCTTCCCCTGTGCTGTCTGTCCTCTCTGTCCCCTCCCCCCTCGGAGTCGAGTCCTTCAGTGTTAAGTTTCCTGCTGTGCTGTGTTTGTGTTACAGAGATAGTGAGGGCTTCTGCCCTCTCTCCCCTCCCCCCTCTGAGTCCTTCACTGTTACAGAGAGAGCGATTTGATTTCGTGCTTTGCTGTGTTTTCCTTCACTGTTTGTGTTACAGAGAGAGTGAGGGCGGGGCAGACACTCATGGGGAAACCGGATCTCTCTCCCCCTTCACACTTCCAGCTGGAGGCTTCATTTAGAACGTTGGTGGTGCCTTTTATATATAGAGATGTTGAAATAGTAGGAAGTCACGGTTCAGACAGAATATCCCGGAGAAGGCAAGAAACCATCGTCCAATATGATTGCACCTTACAGCAGGACCACCAGATATGTGCAAACGTGCCCTCCTTCCTACCCTACTTTCAAAATGCTCCTGAAATCCTTGCTTTTTAACCAGGCCTTTCCGTGTGGACCTCCCAGCCATCCTGCCTAATTGCCTGTCTTACATTCTTTCTTCCTTCCACCTCTCCCCTCTGTCCCTTCTATGCTCCTCTAAGCTTTGATTGTTAACCACCTAGCTGCCATATTGAGATTGACAGTACATCAAATGTAATAACATAAATAATGAAAACAGATATTATTGCTGCTTACCCTAGAAATAAGTCAAGAATTTTCCATAGGTGCAGAATAGCAATTTTTTCTTTTTGGAATATGGCCCTATGTCAGTTTTGCTTTTATTACTGGCTGCTCCAAAGAGTAATCACAAGAAAGAAGGTCTTCTCAGTAGGCATGCACTGATTTGGAAATGCATCACATTGTAAACCTGTCAGCCTGTACTCTGCTAGATGCATGATAGAAAGTCAGATATTTTTGTCAGAGGGAAATGTATTATGCAAATCTTTGTAAGCAGTCCAAATTCTGAAACTCTTGGCATTATGATATAATAGTCGAAAAGGTGATAAAACTCCCAGGGTACGTTCTAATGCATGAACAAACTAATAGAGATGCATATTTTCCAGTTCATACATTTTAAGTGTTTCCCTTTTGCTCAAATAAGTTCCATGGTCTTTTTATTTTTAGCTTTAATTTTAAGTGAGATCAGCCCCAGTTCTTTTTCCCAAATTTCAAAGACTGTTGCTTTTCATTGCGATGATAGATGTCTCTTCTAGAAAACATAACAGGGTTTTTGGCTTGCCTTGTGCAGAAGGGGTACATGATGAAGGCTGGCATTTCGCAGACATTATATTTGACAGTATATCTTATTCACTGGAGTCTATTTTGCTAGAAAAGCATCCTTTCCAGAGAGAAGAAAATTGAATTTTGTCCTTATGATACATTTTAGAGATAAGGCCAAAACAATTGTCTGCACTTGTGTTTTATTGTTTTGGATTCCCAGATAGTGTGTAAACCTTTGAATACTAAATCGATTTCTTCAACTGAAAATATCTGTCAGGGGAGAAGTGAGAGTGCAAGACTTCAGGGAACATCATTTCAACAGGCCGTGCCTGAGGGCCTGTACAAGAGGATTAGTAGACACGGGGAAGTGAACTCAACAAGGCTTTGTCAGATGCAGTTCAGAAACTCGACTTAATGTGTCTGAAGTTACAGCCAGTCATTGATTATTGTCGTGTATTGTATGGTTTCTTGGATTGAGAAAGACACAGGTCCTAAGTTGACGGAGGGTGGGAGAATGGGAAACTTTTCTGCAGTGATTTTGCCGCAAGGAAGAGCAAGGAGGACTGCTATAAAGAGATCTCAAGATAGCTGAATAGCCAGGCTGGCTTCTGGTGAAAAATGCTAATAGGAAGAAGATGTGTGGTAGACCTTAATCGATTTTCAGAGGAGCTAGCTAAACTAAAGGTGGACAAAGCGATGGGGCCGGATGGCATACAACCGAGGGTACTGAAGGAACTTAGGGAAGTTTTAGCCGTTACGCTGGCTGACTTTTCCAATGCTTCTCTAGAGCCAAGAGTGGTCCTGGAGGACTGGAGATGAGCAGATGTGGTCAGTTTCCACAAAAGTGGAAGTAAGGAAGAGGTTAGGAACTATAGGCCGGTAAGTCTGACTTCTGTGGTAAGTAAATTAATAGAAATGCTTCTACATAAGTACATAAGTAATGCCACACTGGGAAAATACCAAGGGTCTATCGAGCCCAGCATCCTGTCCACGACAGCGGCCAATCCAGGCCAAGGGCACCTGGCAAGCTTCCCGAACGTACAAACATTCTATACAATCAAGCCATTGTGACATCACTAATGAGGTTGGCTCTTATTGGTGGAATGAGCCACTATGACATCACAATAGGTTAAATCACTGCTCTATGTAATAAAAGTGAGCCAAGTAGAGGACATAAGTACATAAGTAATGCCACACTGGGAAAATACCAAGGTTCTATCGAGCCCAGCATCCTGTCCACGACAGCGGCCAATCCAGGCCAAGGGCACCTGGCAAGCTTCCCAAACGTACAAACATTCTATACATGTTATTCCTGGAATTGTGGATTTTTCCCAAGTCCATTTAGTAGTGGTTTATGGACTTGTCTTTTAGGAAACCGTCTAACCCCTTTTTAAACTCGCCAAGCTAACCGCCTTCACCACGTTCTCCGGCAACGAATTCCAGAGTTTAATTATGCGCTGGGTGAAGAAAAATTACTGTAACAGAGAATAGTAAGGATTCTGGAATCAATGGATTGCAGGACCCGAGACAGCATGATTTCACTAGAGGCAGGTCTTGTCAGACAAATCCGATTAATTTCTTTGACTGGGTGACCAAAGAGTTGGATCAAGGGAGAGCGCTAATTCTGAACTTGGCATGCGCCAAAAACCCGCGGTAGAAAATACTTTCTATTTTCTACCGTGTGGTGCTTACCTGGCGGTAAACAGCAGTGTGTGCGCACTGCATGCCTACCGCCCAGGTAGCGCATGAGACCTTACCACTAAGTCAATGAGTGGAGGTAAGGTCTCAGGCCAAAAATAGACGCACACTGGTTTTTATTTTGCCACACATTCATTTTCGACCCCTTTCAAAAAAGCCCCTTTTTCCAGGAAGTGGCAAAAAACGGCCCAGCATGTGCCCAAAAGACGCGCTCGCACTGCCACAAGTCACTTTTTGCTGTGGCTTAGCAAAAGGGCCCCGTAATTAAGAAATCACCATTAATATGATGCAGGCAGCAGTCCAGAGTCACAAGGAGCTGTAGTGGGAATTAAACCCAGTTCCCCAGGATTTAGACTTGGTTTCAGCAGACATAAGTCCTGGCACCTAATCAGGGTTATGCTCATCCCACAGTGTCCTTTATAGAATAGCACTGGGCATCATTTAGGGGCCCTTCGATAGTGAGCTAAACGCTAGAGGTGCCCATATATTCCTAAGGGCGTCTCTAACGTTTAGCACATGCCAATCATTAGCACGTACTAAAAACGCTACCGTGCCTTTGTTAAAGACCCCCTTAGTGAATTGGGTTCTAGGTGTATCAATACTAGGTTACGCTAGTAGTCTAATAATAGAACCCGGTTACCTGTTCTAGAATAGGCTGAAACCGGGTGTTCTTGTGGTGCCAAAAAGGATGCACCCCGTTGTAGAATTGCCCTGTAAATGTATGTAAAGGGAGCTGTTTTCACAATGTATTTTCAATGGACGTTTTCAATCCGTTTATTGACTTTCAGCCTTGTGGATACCCATCTCATTAATAGCCCCAAAATGAACAGACTTAGTGCAATGTATGAAATTTCCAGGCCAAGCATAGAGCCTGTTTGAATGAGACACAGAATGGGACAAGAAGAGCCACAATTAATCGGGCTCTTTATTATTCAGAACAGAAAGACACATGTCACAAACTTGAATTTTTACCAATTACCACAATCGTTCCGTCACCAGACACCATTAGAAACCTTTAAATCGGAATTAAAAACTTTTTTATTTATAGATGCCTACAGCTCTGCTACCTGAGTGTTGTTCGGTCCCGAGAGGAGCCTGAACGATTTCTATTCCCCTCCCCCATGCACTAACCCACACTCATCTATCCTATCAGAACCGTAGTTCATCCCCTTCCTATTCTTCATGTCATGTCTGGTCTTCCCTACGTCTCTCTTTCTTTTTCACCCAGGTATTATTGAATAATGGACGGGATAGTAAATCCCTAATAAACTTGGACAGTTCTAGCCACAGTGTTCTAGAATGCAGATTTCTCTACTGGCAGCCCTCCAAGCATCTGTTCGATCTGCTAAACAGACCTGACCTCCAAGAAGACAGACAATAATATCAGACCCAAGTTTCCGCATGTGAAAATTTCCTTCTCCACTCTTTGGGCTTATTTTTTATTCACCTTTTCAAGAGCTGCCCAGGAAAACTAAACATGCAAGTAGACGAAGGAAATCAGAGTAGTGGACAGTAACTACTGATTAAAAAATACAAGATTTGTATGGCCAAAATAAAGAACAATGGCCACTGAGACTGGAGAGAGTCATTATTGGAAAGCAGCTGCTAAGAAGGATCATTACTATAACAGGGTCACTATGAGCTAAATAAAATCGCATTCAGAAACCGCTGAAAGAGAATAAGATGTGGTTTGAAAGGTGTCAGCACAAGAAAATGTTCTTTTGAAGCACTGCAAGGAATTTCTCCATTCTACCCTTTTATCCTTTTAAAAGCAAGAAAGCAAAGGAACCGTGGGAAAGTTCTCTTTCTCAATGAGCATAAGAAGCAATTCCCGTAGGTCCCTTCCAGAAGATCCCCCCCCCGCACCCCCACAGCTCTGCAGAACTGGCTGTTACACATCACGCCACCTGCTAGCAACTGTAAACAGATGTGAGGCTCATTCAGGCTAATGGATCCCACTGCAATGGGTGACAGATGAGAACCTCTGGGTCCATCCAGGCTACCCAGCTGCCATTAAACCTTTTGTCAAGGGGATGCCAGTTCTACTGCTATCAATCTCCTTGGTCCCTCAACATAAGTTTACAATGTGCTTCCTTCTCAGATGAGTAACAGAAAGTTTATTAACGGTTCCTCAATAGAACACAGCCTGAACTTCCACTGGTGAGTTACCCTTACTGTATTTCAGGCAGAAGTTTGCTACAGAATAACTGCAGGCTCTCCTCCCCTCCCAACAGTACCATATAATTTCTAGGCATCTTTGCAAAACCAACAGTTAGTAAAAAGTATTATCATAAATCCAGCAAAAATAAAACCCTTAATCCGAGTTTCCATGGCCGTAAATTCCTTGCATCATTCTGGGCTCTGGTGGCATCCAGCTGGCTCCCTGAACACAGGGCTTAGTCTCCAGAAGATTATGGGGCCTAGGAGACTTTGCCCCGCCCTGTGTTCAAAATGGGGTGGAGGGATAGGGACCCTCGCTCCATCTGGAGTATCCCTCTTTTTTTCTCAGAGTTAATAGTGTTCCCACGCTTTTAAAGTTCCAAAATCAGTTTCTCAGGCTTTCCCAGCAAAAATACTACAAAAAAGAAAAAAAAATCTTAGCTCTGGGGCTTGTATAGCGCTTACCCCAGGCTAGGGCACCCTCCTCCCTTACAGCGTTCTGCACACACTGTCCCACCTGCCTGGGCATACAAAGAGCCTGTAGGTCACATTCAATCAACAAAATGTTAGCAACCTAGCTTAACTTCAATGTCATCCTTACTTTGTCCAGCAGCTCACCAGCCTCAATTAGATCCATGTTCTCAAATTACATCTCACTGTTTGAATCAGGCCCTCCTATCTCCACTGGTTCAGGCCCTCCTTCTTCCCCCTTAGTTTGTCCCCCCCCCTTCTGGTTCCCCCCTGCCTGCCTACCGGAGTCCTCCAACCCCTACCTTGAGGCTCCTCCCTTCTCTGACGAGCAGCTGAGGGCTTGGGAGTTCTAAACACCTCCCTCTTCTGGAGGGCTCTGGTTTCTTCTAGCGCCCAGTCCCCACCTCTCCACACTATGTAACCCCAGAGTCTATTCTATCCCTGTCATCTCAATCCCCCTCTGTAACTGCTCCTAGAACACTTTTCCCTAAATTCTAACAAGCTCTAGTGTACCAAGGGTGGGGCGTTTAGGGGCAGTCCACCCTGGGTGGACGCAGCAAGGGGGTGCATAGAGCAGTCGAGTGGCTGTTGGCTCCGCCAGTTCCCTGCCCCTTCTGACGTTACTTCCTGTTCCGGGGCAGGGGACCGACAAACTCAACAATCTTGTGACTGCTTCATGCACCCCCATGTGGTGAGGGTGATGCATCAGGGGGGTGATGTGCCGAGAGGGAGGTGGTGCACCAGTGGGGTGATGCACTGGGGTGGGGGCGTATCAGCAACCTCCCCCGGGTGGCAGCCAACCTAGGTATGCCACTGCTAACAAGGCACTTACAGTTAGCATGCCATTGTTATAGAATGCCAGCACATACATGCATATGTGTGCACTTATGCATATATGTGAGTTGTGTGCTCAGCAGTAGTCTGTAATATATGCATAGAACTGCCTTAGCGTGCCTAAGTTTCGTTGGATGCTAAAGAACACCTATGTTCTAACGTAGGATGCAGCAAGGCATTCCGTGTTGGTTTTGCCATCTGTGTGCGCTAACCACTCAGTAATTTTTTTTTTTTGCATTTTTGGTGAGGGCGCTTCAGGAGCGGCGGATGAGTGTGAATGTTCTAATTAGTTAGCGTATGCTCATTACCACCACCCTAACTAAATAGGTGGCAGCCTCTGCTCCCGTGGTAATTTTGATTTTTTTTAATGACTTCTTGGTAATGCAAATATTCGTGTTTGAAATCACAAAAGCCAAAAATACATGAAATTCCATAGGAAAAAAAAACCCCAATGTAATAATGACCGTCAACTTTGGAGGCTTAACGATAATGACTGCAACGCAATCAACTTAGCCCTTGTATCATAACGCTTCAAAGGCAGCCTTCCAGATATTTCACCATCAGTTCCACTTTTATATTTTTTCAGTGTCAAAAAATAGAGCTCGAAAGGTTAATAAATAGAGCCGAACTTACCTTAAATGTAGGAATCACCCAACACGATCAGATTATGAGGGTTCAGTCTTTAAATCATCACCTTCAATTCATTAACATCAGTGTCATTCCATTTTTTTGGTTTCACCCTTAGAATGTTTTAGAGGTACCAGTGAATATTAGTGCCTGGCCACTAATGAAATGAATTGAAGAAAACCCTTTACTACTACTAATCATTTCTATAGTGCTACTAGATGTACACAGCACTGTACACATTATATGCAGGTACTTCCTCTGTCCCTTGAGGGCTCACAATCTAAGTTTTTGTACCTGGGGCAATGGAGGGTTAAGCGACTTGTCCACGGTCACAAGGAGCTGCAGTGGGAATTAAACCCAGTTCCCCAGGATCAAAGTCTACTGCACTAACCACTAGGCTACTCCTCCACTAGCAACATTCCATGTAGAATCTCAAATAGGGAAAGGGAAATGGGACTTGATATAGCTGCCTTTCTGTGGTTTTTGCAACTACATTCAAAGCAGTTTACATAGTATATACAGGTACTGCAGTGGGAACCAAACCCAGGTTGCCAGGATCAAAGCCCACTGCACTAACCATCAGGCCACTCCTCCATACCACCTGCACTATAATAGTGATTGCCACTGGTGTATCTCAAATTGATCTACAGGAATTCTCTGTTTGGACAGTAATCCTCTAGTACAGAGAGAGCTGATTCCTGCGTTTCTGACAGCACCCTGGGTGTGTAGAGATTTCTATCCTGACTGCTGAAGATTGTTTTTACCAAGGAAGTAAAAAAGAAGCAAGATAAGGAACACACAGGTGATGCGGACATAATTTAACGTATAGATTGCAAGACCCTGGCTGAGAAGCTGATAAAGGAATGTGCAGCTTTCTTGTCTGTTTGATAATAAATTTAACCGATTGGATAAAACCCTTGGACTGCAGTGTGAAGATCTCCAAATTAGCTCACACGAACTCTCCCTCGAAAACAATATACTGATATTATCACAGCTGAGTAATCACAAAGAAAATAAATGGAATTTAATATTGTTGGACTGTGCGTACATTTATGCATTCTACTTATTAAATCCAGCAAATGGGATTTTGTTTCTTTCTAAGCCTTATGTGAAGGCTACTGTCAGCCTTTCAGCTGCATTGCTCCACCCTGGAACCACCAGCCTTCTGGGTCACTTCAAGCTGAATTTATTAAGTGCCCCTTAGTATGGCCGGCATCACGACCTTATTAGTGATTGACTAGGTACTGCAGTCTCATAAAATATTCATCCTGAAGGCTTGAAAGATTGATTAACGATACAGCGAAACACCGTGCAGAAACAAGCAGTGAGAATAAGGGATGTTCATTCCTGGCATTGGTTGACTCTATGTTACCTTCTCCTGCATTCTTTCCTCTTTAGACTGAGAAGGAGCGTTTACCCTCTTCTGTGAGTCCGGTTATCCCACAGGTCATTGGAGGTCATGGAAGATACATGTGTTTGTCATCGTTCCCCAGGGATCTTAGGCAAGCTGGGGTTGGGGCTCAAAGGGGATGCCTATCCTTGTCAGGGGGAAGGCATCAAAAGGGGGGCTGTTTTGGAGGGGTGGGAGACGGATCAGAGGGGGGGGGGGCGGTGCTGTACTAGAGGTGGGAAGGGGATCAGAAGTGTAGGGACATTTCAGGGGGTGAGAGAGGGAATGGAGGGGCTGGGGACCACCTTGAATGTTATGTGCTACCAGCAGGTTTTCATCCCGGGCCTGTATAACTGTCTTATGTGGGCCCAGGCTCAATATCGGCTGGGACCCGCATTAGCACCCGTGGTCTGTGGGGGTACAGTGAGCCACCAATAATCAATGGTTGAGCCCAGATTTGGCCTGGTATTAAATATCGGCTCCTAATTGAGCTGACAGGGGGTTAGCATTTAAAAAACGCTGACCGCTACCTGCTGAATATTGAACAGGTCACAAATTCAACCAAATATCTATTCAAAATAGCAAATAGTCTAAGGCACCCCTTACAACCAGTCTTCCCAATCACGATTAACCAGCAATGACTATTTTGCATGCACTTCTCCAGTAGAATTGAAGGACTTCACCAGGGCCTATGAGTATTCTCATTCAACTTCCCATCAGATTATGAGACCGCCCCCCCTCCCTCACACGCTTGGCCATCTGGGACATCCTGCCCTCTTTACCCCCAAATTAGGCATGGATCCCCCTTATTCTGTAAATTCTAGCAATGCCCCGTTCCTCCCATGAGCCTCCCATGGACGCACCCCATTTTCAGATCTGCACGCGACAGTTATGCGTGGCTCCAAGTGCCTCAAGATGCACAAGTTAATTTAAATTAATGCTAATTAGCACCCAATTATCGGCATTAATTGGCTCATTTGGCAATTGAATTATACGCGCAATTTTTAGCGCTGTATATAAAAATAGGGCATTAGTGCCCGGGGGCCCAGATCACTGTCAGTCTGTCCCTGGCTAGCACACATGGTAGTGCCTAAGGGGTTGTTTTACAAAGCTGTGCCCTTACGTGGACGTTCCCTGCGTACTAAGCTAATTTCTAGTGGGGCCATCAGAAAGAGTTAGGCGTGGAGGAGTGGCCTAATGGTTAGTGCAGTGGACTTTGATCCTGGCAACCTGGGTTCAATTCCCACTGCCGCTCCTTGTGACCTTGGGCAAGTCACTTAACCCTCCATTGCCCCAGGTACAAATAAGTACCTGTATATACTATCAGGCTCATTTCTCACAGGGTCGCCCAAATCAGCTACTACTTACTACTACTACTTATCATTTCTATAACGCTACTAGACGTACACAGTGCTGTACCCTTGAACATGAAGAGACAGTCCCTGCTTGACAGAGCTTACAATCTAATTAGGACAGACAATCAGGACAAACAAGAGATAAGGGAATATTAAAGTGAGGATGATAAAATAAGGGTTCTGAACAAGTGAATAAGGGGTAGGAGTTAAAAGCAGCATCAAAAAGGTGGGCTTTTAGCTTAGATTTGAAGACGGCCAGAGATGGAACTTGAGGTACCGGCTCAGGAAGTCTATTCCAGGCATATGGTGCAGCAAGATAAAAGGAACGGAGTCTGGAGTAAGCAGTGGAGGAGAAGGGTGCAGATAAGAGAGATTTACCCAGTGAACGGAGTTCCCGGGGAGGAATGTAGGGAGAGATGAGAGGTACTGAGGAGCTGCAGAGTGAATGCACTTATAGGTCAATAAGAGGAGTTTGAACTGTATGCGGAAACGGATAGGAAGCCAGTGAAGTGATCTGATAACTGAAAGCTGATTTTGGGCGTCCCCAACTGCTTTCCGTCACAGGGATGACCAAAGTTCACGGGGGCATGTCGGAGGCGTAGCGAAGGCGGGACTTGGGCATGCCTAACACATGGGCGTCCTCAACCCATAATGAAAAAAAAAGGGCGTCCCTGACAAGCACTTGGACGACTTTACCTGGTCCTGTTTTTCTTACGTCCAAGCCACAAAAAGGTGCCCGAACTGACCAGATGACCACCGGAGAGAATTGAGGATCACTTCCCTTACTCCCCCAGTGGTCACTTAGCCCCTCCCACCCTCAAAAACATGTTTAAAAATATTTTGTGCCAGCCTCTATGCCAGCGTCAAATGTCATACTCAGGTCCATCACAGCAGTATGTAGGTCCCTGGAACAGTTTTAGTGGGTGCAGTGCACTTCAGGCAGGCAGACCCAGACCCATCCCCCCTACCTTTTACACTTGTGGTGGTAAATGTGAGCCCTCCAAAACCCACCAGAAACCCACATCTAGGTACCCCCCTTCACCCGTAAGGGCTATGGTAGTGGTGTATAGTTGTGGGTAGTGGGGTTTGGGGGGCTCAGCACACAAGGTAAGGGAGCTATGTACCTGGGAGCAATTTGTGAAGTCCACTGCAGTGCCCCCTGGTTGGTGTCCTGGCATGTCTGGGGGGACCGGTGCACTACAAATGCTGGCTCCTCCCACAACCAAAGGGCTTGCATTTGGTCATTTCTGAGATGGGCATCCTTGGTTTCCATTATCACCGAAAATCAGAAACGACCAAGTCTAGGGACGACCATCTCTAAGGACGACCTAAATGTCAAGATTTTGGCGTCCCTGACCGTATTATCGAAACGAAAGATGGACGTCCATCTTGTTTCAATAATACGGGTTTCCCCGCCCCTGGGGAACTGGGTTCAATTTCCACTGCTGCTTTAACAGTTGTAATGGGTTGAGATCCTAGGAAAGCAGGTTCAATTCTCTATGCAGCTTTATACCTGGGGAAAGTCACTTAGCCCTCCATTGCCTCAGGTGCAAAACTGTACTTGTCAACTGCTGGTGGGGGTGCGGGGAATCAATATATGGAGCCTAAAAAATCCGCACAGAAAACATTTCCAGTCTGGGGAGTGGCCAAGAAATAGAATTGTGCCTGGATTGGAGAATTATGCACAAGCTAATTAACATGTCGTTGGTTAGTGGGACGTCGTCAATTTCCTAAAAGTCATCCAGAAAGAAAATGCATTTTCCCATTCCCTTAAATATTTTCCCAATCTGTGATCTGACATAGAACCATTTCATTAAAACCTTACTTTTGGCTTTCTAGAAACAAATGTCATTTGCACATTCCCCTTACTGAATTCCTTCTAGGAGCAGATAATCAAATACTGACGTCTCAGCAACCCCCCCCCCCCCCCCCCACCCCACAGTATTTTTCACCTGTGCTTCGGTGCATTAATAAAACGAAAAGAGAACACATAAGCGTCTTGCTCACGAGACAGCAGCTACACAAAGAGGTGGAGAAGTAGCTTAGTGGCTAGAGCCACATTCAGATTCCACTTTGCCCACTTTCCACCTTATAATTGAAAGAGAAAAACGTCTAGATTTCGACCCAAATCGGGAGATAGACGTTTATCTCACAAAAACGAATAAATCGGTATAATGGAAAGCCGATTTTGGACGTTTTCAACTGCACTCCATCGCGGAAGCGTACAAAGTTGACGGGGGCGTGTTGGAGGCGTGGCGAAGGTGGAACTGGGGCGTGGTTATCGGCCGAGGAGAGATGGGCGCCTTTCGCCGATAATGGAAAAAAAGTATGCGTTTGTAGCTAGAATTTAGGGCACTTTTCCTGGACCCTGTTTTTTCACGACTAAGGCCCCAAAAAGTGCCCTAAATGACCAGATTACCACCAGAGGGAATCGGGGATGACCTCCCCTGACTCCCCCAGTGGTCACTAACCCCCTCCCACCACAAAAAATGATGTTTCACAACTTTTTATTTTCACCCTCAAATGTCATACCTACCTCCCTGGCAGCGGTATGCAGGTCCCTGGAGCAGTTGTTAGGGGGTGCAGTGGACTTCAGGCAGGTGGACCCAGGCCCATCCCCCCCCTACCTGTTACAATTGTGCTGCTTAATGCTTATTAGTCGTCCAACCCCCCCAAACCCACTGTACCCACATGTAGGTGCCCCCCTTCACCCCTTAGGGCTATAGTAATGGTGTAGACTTGTGGGCAGTGGGTTTTGAGGGGGATTTGGGGGGCTCAACACACAAGGGAAGGGTGCTATGCACCTGGGAGCTCTTTTACCTTTTTTTTGTTTTTGTAAAAGTGCCCCCTAGGGTGCCCGGTTGGTGTCCTGGCATGTGAGGGGGACCAGTGCACTACGACTCCTGGCCCCTCCCACGAACAAATGCCTTGGATTTATTCATTTTTGAGCTGGGCGCTTTCATTTTCCATTATCACTGAAAAACAAAACGCCCAGCTCACAAATTGTCGAATAAAACATGGACGTCTATTTTTTGCGAACATACGGTTCGGTCCGCCCCTTCACGGACCCGTTCTCGGAGATAAACGCCCATGGAGATAGACGTTTTCGTTCAATTATGCCCCTCTTTGCTTGCTAAACAGAAAGTACTACCGGGCTACAGCAGCACTACCGACGAAATAACTGACTTTCGCAAACCTTTAAAGACACATCTCTTCAACAAAGCCTACAAAGAGAACCCATAGCCTTACAAAACTACCCCATTAATCTACCCAGCTATGGCAATTCCCTTTATAGACTATCCTCCCTAACACCTCCTTCACTCTTCCATTACTTAATCTCTGCACATTACCAATTGTATCTGATACCCTGTAATATCCATGTCATAACAAAACTCTATAAGCCACACTGAGCCTGCAAATAGGTGGGATAATGTGGGATACAAATGCAATAAAATAAAGAAATACTTCCCACCCCTAGTGCGCCGTCATATCCAGCGCTACAGAAATGTATTTATTTTTGCAGCGCCGGAGTGCACCCGGCAGTAATCGGGCAGTGTGGCGTGTTACCCGGTTCCTGCCGGGTTAGTGCGGGAGCCCTTACCGCTACCTCAATGGATGTGGTGGTAAGGGCTTCCCCCCCCCGAAATGGCCGCGCAACAAGTGCTTTACTTGCCGCACGGCCATTTCCTGCAGGAAAGAGAGATTTCTTTTTTACCCGCTGCGGTAAAAGTGGGCCTCTGCACATGTGAATAACACGCGCCCATACCAGCGCAGGCCCCCTTTTGCCCCACCTTGGTAAAAGGGGCCCTTAACCTTCCATTTCTTTAGGTACACAATTTAGATTGTTTACCCTCTGGGATGATTGAAATGCCTACTCGATCCAAATGTATCTCACCTTGACCTCAGATTTGAAAAGGCTGAAATCCAAATCCCCTGGAACCCAGAATTATGCTTGTATTGTATAAGCTGCGTTCATAATTTGAATGCATGAAAATGGCATTAGTACGGGTGCCAAACCCCTGAACAGGGAGAATACTCCCAGACTCTCCAGAAAAGAAGAGCTTCAGTGACTTAGGAGTATGTCTAAGCAGCGGTTTCAGAAGACGCTGCTCTCGAGCGTTACTCTGTAATACCCACAACACCTGCAGGCTAAAGGGTTAGGTATGTGTAGGCCCTTACGCACCTTTGTAAAAAGGTCCCTAAGTTGCTAATGGAGTGGGAATAGACATACTAAAGTCTCCTAAGATTTGCTGTGCCAATATTTAGCTATTATAATTATTACTGTTTTAATGTTATTAGTAGGTCTCCCTCTATGGATCTAGGTAGACTGTATTTCTAAGAGCTAATTACTGGCTGATAGAGAAGCCCTAATTAATTTGTAGCTTCCTAATTGGTTCAAGGGTCAATAAATCAGAGGTCAGGTCAGGCCAGGGGGTGGGTGGGAGTTGGGGTGGGTGGGTAGGTGTGAATTAAAGTCTAAACTGAGGCTTCCTGAGCCTATAAGATGTGTTTTATACTGGTACTATAGTAAGTGTAAAAAGCCCCCTTAAATGCTAGGCCATGGAACTGTAACAGAGACTCCTTAAACTCCTGTGAGCAGAGTTTAAAAAGGGGTTAGACGGTTTCCTAAAGGACAAGTCCTTAAACCACTACTAAATGGACTTGGGAAAAATCCACAATTCCAGGAATAACATATATAGAATGTTTGTACGTTTGGGAAGCTTGCCAGGTGCCCTTGGCCTGGATTGGCTGCTGTCGCGGACAGGATGCTGGGCTCGATGGACCCTTGGTCTTTTCCCAGTGTGGCATTACTTATGTACTTATGTCCTCTACTTGGCTCACTTTTATTACATAGAGCAGTGATTTAACCTATTGTGATGTCATAGTGGCTCATTCCACCAATAAGAGCCAACCTCATTAGTGATGTCACAATGGCTTGATTGTATAGAATGTTTGTACGTTTGGGAAGCTTGCCAGGTGCCCTTGGCCTGGATTGGCCGCTGTCGTGGACAGGATGCTGGGCTCGATGGACCCTTGGTCTTTTCCCAGTGTGGCATTACTTATGTCCTCTACTTGTCTCACTTTTATTACATAGAGCAGTGATTTAACCTATTGTGATGTCATAGTGGCTCATTCCACCAATAAGAGCCAACCTCATTAGTGATGTCACAATGGCTTGATTGTATAGAATGTTTGTACGTTTGGGAAGCTTGCCAGGTGCCCTTGGCCTGGATTGGCCGCTGTCGTGGACAGGATGCTGGGCTCGATGGACCCTTGGTCTTTTCCCAGTGTGGCATTACTTATGTCCTCTACTTGTCTCACTTTTATTACATAGAGCAGTGATTTAACCTATTGTGATGTCATAGTGGCTCATTCCACCAATAAGAGCCAACCTCATTAGTGATGTCACAATGGCTTGATTGTATAGAACGTTTGTACGTTTGGGAAGCTCGCCAGGTGCCCTTGGCCTGGATTGGCTGCTGTCGCGGACAGGATGCTGGGCTCGATGGACCCTTGGTCTTTTCTCGGTGTGGCATTACTTATGTACTTATGTCCTCTACTTGGCTCACTTTTATTACATAGAGCAGTGATTTAACCTATTGTGATGTCATAGTGGCTCATTCCACCAATAAGAGCCAACCTCATTAGTGATGTCACAATGGCTTGATTGTATAGAATGTTTGTACGTTTGGGAAGCTTGCCAGGTGCCCTTGGCCTGGATTGGCCGCTGTCGTGGACAGGATGCTGGGCTCGATGGACCCTTGGTCTTTCCCAGTGTGGCATTACTTATGTACTTATGTCCTCTACTTGGCTCACTTTTATTACATAGAGCAGTGATTTAACCTATTGTGATGTCATAGTGGCTCATTCCACCAATAAGAGCCAACCTCATTAGTGATGTCACAATGGCTTGATTGTATAGAATGTTTGTACGTTTGGGAAGCTTGCCAGGTGTCCTTGGCCTGGATTGGCCGCTGTCGTGGACAGGATGCTGGGCTCGATGGACCCTTGGTCTTTTCCCAGTGTGGCATTACTTATGTACTTATGGAAACAAAAATAAGGTCTTTGAGGTTACCTATTTAATTCTAAGCCCAAGTTTCCCCAAGTTTAAAAACCATTTCCTAGCAAATTCTTACCATTGAAGATTTCTCTAGGGCAAGGTGTTGTAAGATAAATTTTGGGAATATTACACTGATGTGTAAATTTATTGCTAGCTTCCTAGTTGCTCATAGTTGAAGTAATTTCTGCTTCTTAATTTAATCTTCACTTCCAGCTGCTGGCTTTACACTAGGCTGGTGCTCTCCACACTTGCTTCCTTATCTTTAGGAAACGCTGTCTATTTTAAATGAGTAATGGAAAGAATGGAATACTCAGTGCTTATCTGGTACTCAGTTCTGGCAACTAGACTGTTAGAAATGTAAAGTCTTGTTGGATTGATGGCATTAATTAATCATTCGAAACATGGCTGATGGAAGACCCGTCTTCTCTGGTGGATTGCTCTGACTGGTTCGGTTCGTGACTTGTAGATTTGCCTTGGCAACATTCTGTGACGTTGTTTTGTATTGACGCTGCCTCACTTCTAGATATCATTCACGCCTGCTTGACTAGATTACAAGTCCTTCTGCAGAATTCTTTCGATAAACCCTGCAATGTATATTTCATGTACCAGTAGTGTTGACATAACATTTTCTCCAGAGCCTTCAGCTAAAGATTATAAGCTGGCTTTTGGAAGCACTTGTTTACAAATTTTAAATGACATTTGCATATTATCAATTTCATGGTATTTTGCACCAAATTAAAAGACAAACCATCAACTGGCAAAAGTGGGAAACTGTTTTTCTTGCGTAAGTGCCAAGTCATGCAAACCCTTAATTATGCTTGTGAATTATATATATATTACTGGCAGAATATATACATTTCAATGATTGAAAATAGGTGGTTTTGCATAAATGCTCTAACTATATAATATTTAGTTCCAAAATTAAAACTGCTTTTCTCTGTGATCATTATCAAGGCACATCGGTATATAATCTAATGCATTTCTCTGTTTCAGCACATCATGAACAGGACTCCAGTTGAAATAATATAATCACTTTAAGGTCTTGATATTGAGATAGATTTTAGTCTAGAATTGTTGACAGGCCTTAATCCTGCCTCTTCGGCTTCACTGGCTGCGCAAGTTCCCAGGGTGTTTTGCGTTGACTGGTTGGACGTCTGGAACTTAAGCGCATTCAAATATCCCAGCTTTAAATGATATTATATTAAATTCTGTGTGTATATTTCTGCTCTTTTGCTTATGTACCTATCAGGTACTCTCTGAGCCCCTCTATATAAAGACACAGTTATGGAATTGCCCCCATATGGGGTGAATTCTATATATGGTGCTGAAAATAGCGCTATTCTATAAGCTAGGCTTAAAGTTAGGTTTCAGTTTGTAGAACAGTGCTCATGCCCGGGAATCGCGCCTGATTTTAGGCCTAGCCACTTGCACTAACTGAAATGTGGTGCACCTACATTATGAGGTCCTTTTACTAAGCGGTGGGGAAGAATATTTTTCCCATGCACCAGGGTCCTTTTTTAGCGCAGCAGGTAAAAAAGCCCCCAGACAGGCTTGGCTATGCGGTAAGAGAAATCTCACACATGGTCATGTGGCAGGGAATCCTTACCGTCACAAACTGAGGTGCTAACCTGGCTTTGTTTTCTTGAAGTTCCCCTGCTTGGGCCTAATTATTCAGCAGGGGGATAAGTATAACTTTCTGGAATTAAATTCATTTGGAAAAATGCCCAGTGTGGTGAACGAACGTGTGGAGTCAGACCCTTTGGGGCCCTTTTACAAAGTCACGGGAGGACTAACGTGCTGGTAGAATGTACCAAATCGGGGTAGCATGTGTGCCGGGTGGTAATTCCGAGTTTGGTTACCATGCGGGTAGCACATGAGTCCCTACCACTAAGTCAACGGCTGGCGGTAAGGGCTCAGGCCATAAATAGGCGCAAACTAGTTTTAATTTTTGCGCACACTCATTTAAAAGAATGGCCCATTTCCCAGCCACGATAAAAAGTGGACCAGCGTGTGCCCAAAAGACCCGCCCACAGCACCGCAGGCCACTTTTTACTGGGGCTTTGCGAAAGGACTCCTTTGTTTGTTTGTTGTGGCTCCTGGAATGTTTTTGGATCAGTAGATAGTGGAGAGAGTTTCTTTTACTTTTCTTTTCCGTATCGGAATAAGTTTGTCACTTTTCTCCTCTGTGATGTGGGATAGTGTACAAATATGCGCAGTGATTTTCTCATAGTTATTGACTTTATACGGTACTGGGAACATACATTGTGTTATCTTTGATGTATGTTTAGATATTTTCCGTAAAAGTAAAAATGTAACGTATTGACGTTTTTATGTCTTGAGCCTGCGTTTGCAGCCTGCGTGTCTAATACCTGGTGTACTAGTAATTCAGGAAAGGTGGAGCACTTTAGAATTGCAGCCATAGAAGCTCAAAACAATTGACTTTCCACTTTTGAGTCTCTTCCTGCAAAGCAAATTTCAGCGAAGGCTCTGCATCTCTCCGATTCCATGGCAACAGCATTTCTAAAACTTGCCCTTTTGATGAAAAGCTACAGCAGGAACATATTGGGCAGGTACTCAGGAGCTTTGGAAACTAACCCAGATGTGCTGCCAGATGAGCCGGCATTGATTGTTTTCCACATTCTCCTGCTCTGCAACAGACACTTGACTGGCTTATATTAACTCGTTCAGTGCCAAATAGCATTGGCAGCCTATCGCCACAAATAATCTGACATAGTAGCAGAGTTAACCTAGTGTAACCCTGATCTAGCCAACCAGTCCGGGTACCAGCTAGCTCGTTGCGGGTCTAGGGGCAACCCAAGACCAGGGCCACAAAGATACAAGACTTTTTATCTCTACCGAGTTCTTAGTCCTTCTGACTTACTGAGCTGGGCACAGGTCAGGGCTGGATCAAAACCTGGAATGTCGTAGGGTTATGAGCTGAGGTTTTATTTCTCATTGCTGTCTGATCTCTTTTCTTTAACAGTCTGGAGTAAAGGAATGTCACGCTCACTCAAAGAAAAGACTCCAGTCCAGCAAGTTATGCAAAAATAGCCAAATTTAATGAGAAAACTCTACAACAGGCGTTTTAAGTCTTCTTCGAGCAGACAAATTGTAATCCAATTGGATATCCACAGCAAATTTATGGATATGGCAGTGGCGTAGGAAGGGGGGGGCGGTGGGGCGGTCCGCCCCGGGTGCAAGCGCTGGGGGGGTGTCGGCGCCGCTGGTTACCTGCTTTCTTTGCCCCGGAACAGGTTACTTCCTGTTCCAGGGCAGAGAAAGCAGGAAACCAACGGAGCCGACGCAGCTCCCAGAGACGACGTGCACTCGGCGGGGCGGAGCGCCAGCAGTAAAGATGCACTCCGGGGGTGTGTGGGGGTGGGGGTGTGTGTGCAGCGGCGACCCGCCCCGGGTGTCAGCCGGCCTTGCTACGCCGCTGGGATATGGTATATCTTCTTCAACAGTAATTTATAATCTTACCGTAGGTACATATTTACAGCTCCTCCTGTCCTGCAGCACTTGTGGAACAAGTAGATCTTCCTCTTTGGACCAGACTCCCCTTGTCCGTCCACTCCTCTCCTCCAAAGGAGCACCTTTCCAGACTACCATCTTTGGCTCTGAACAGCTCTTCACCGCTTCTGCTCCCAGGCTGGGATCCCCTATTTCCCACCTGGAGTTCTTCTCCTTCACACAGTTAATGCTGGAATTGGCAGAAACCACCTCATGGTTAGCTTTAGTTTCTTGAACCCATGATCCAGGACTCCCCCTCTCCTCCAAGGGTCCCGGCGGAGGTACAGGCAAACAAAGACCTTGTGCACTCCCCGTCAACTTCCTTTATTAACTCTAACTCCTCCCACACTGTCATTCAACAACCAGGAACATTTCCCTCTGCAACTTATCCAGGAACCCCCCCCCCCCCCCCCCCCCCCCCCCTTGGGCTGGATCCTTTACCACCCACAACTCAGAATTCTCCCTTCAGAAACCTCTGGAGAGTTCCCTCATGATGACACTTAGTAATCCCCATTATAATGGTGGCTTACACCAGTAAAAGGATTGGAGGGTGGCCAACATAATGCCAATTTTTAAAAAAGATTCTGGGGGCGATCCAGAAAACCATAGGCCGGGGAGCCTGATGTGAGTGACTGCCCTATTAAAACATGTCTATGTGTTTTGCCAGAGTCAACATGGATTTAGCCTTCTCATTTTTTGAAGGGCGAATAAACATATAGATAAAGGTGAGCCAGTTGATGTAGTGTATTTAGATTTTGAGAAAGCTTTTGACGAAGTCCCTCACAAAATTAAAAAAACAAACAAATATTGGATAAGAGACAATGTCCATTTGTGGACTGGGAACTGGTTAAAAGGTGGAAATCATAGAGTAGGGTTAAATAGTCAATATTTTCAAAAGAGAAAGGTGACAAGTGGAGTACCACAGGGATCTCTACTGGGATCGGTGCTTTTAAACATACGTATAAGTGATCTGAAATGGGAACAATGAGTGAGGTGATCAAATTTGCAGATGACACAAAATTATTCAAAGTTGGTGACTCAAAAGAGGATTGTGAGAAACTGGAAGAGAACCTTGAGAGACCGGAAAACTAGACATCCAAATGGCTAATAAAATTTAATATGGAGAATTGCAAAATAGTGCACATACGGAAAAGCAATATAAAGGATTATTTATTCAGTGTGCAGTTATTGCCTAGAAAGGAAATAGAATGTTAGAAGTTATTAGGAAAGGAATAGGGAATAAAATAGAGAATATCATAATACCTCTGCATCTCTCCATGGTGCAAGTCCACCTTGAGTATTTTGTGCAATTCTGGTTGCCGCATCTCAAAAGATATATAGCGGAATTTGAAAAAATTATGGCTAAGATCAGTCAAAATGATTAAAAGGATAGGATGTCTCTCATACTCTCATTTAAGGAAAGGCTAAAGAGGTTGGGGCTCTTCAGCTTGGAGAAGAGATGGCTGAAGGGGGATACGATAGAGGTTTACGCAGTCCTGAGTGGAGTGGAATGGGAAAAACAAAACTCAAATCAATTATAAAGAGTAGAGTGCATGCAAATAGATCAGAGAAAAAAAAATATATTTTTTACTCAATGTCCTTCTGGAATTTGTTGCTGGAAGATGTGGTTAAAACTGTTATAACTGAGCTTAGAGAAAGTTTTGTACAAGTTCCTGGAGGAAAAGTCTATAAATTGCTATTGAAGTAAACTTACGGGGAATGCACTGCTTATCCCTGGGGGTAAGTAGCAGAGAATCTTTCCACCTTTTGGGATTCTGCCAGGTACCTGAGCTTGTTGTTGGAGGTGATTAATAAGTCAAACTGAGTCTTGAGCAGGAGAGACGTATTTACACATTAGACTGATGATGATAACTCAACACATAATATTTTTAATACTAAACAAATATTGTGTTAAAGTTATTTATGTTTAGTTTATTGTAAATGGCTGAGATGAGTCTGGATTAATAAAATAAATAAAACATGAATATAAATAATAAAAAAGAAAATTATATAAGAACAATAGAAGTACATAAGTAATGCCATACTGGGAAAAGACCAAGGGTCCATCGAGCCCAGCGTCCTGTCCACGACAGCGGCCAATCCAGGCCAAGGGCACCTGGCGAGCTTCCCAAACGTACAAACATTCTATACAATCAAGCCATTGTGACATCACTAATGAGGTTGGCTCTTATTGGTGGAATGAGCCACTATGACATCACAATAGGTTAAATCACTGCTCTATGTAATAAAAGTGAGCCAAGTAGAGGACATAAGTACATAAGTAATGCCACACTGGGAAAAGACCAAGGGTCCATCGAGTCCAGCATCCTGTCCACGACAGCGGCCAATCCAGGCCAAGGGCACCTGGCAAGCTTCCCAAACGTACAAACATTCTATACAGGTTATTCCTGGAATTGTAGATTTTTCCCCAAGTCCATTTAGTAGTGGTTTATGGACTTGTCCTTTAGGAAACCGTCCAACCCCTTTATAAACTCTGCCAAGCTAACCGCCTTCACCACGTTCTCCGGCAACGAATTCCAGAGTTTAATTATGCGTTGGGTGAAGAAAAAGTTTCTCCGATTTGTTTTAAATTTCAGTACATAAGAAATGCCACACTGGGAAAAGACCAAGGGTCCATCGAGCCCAGCATCCTGTCCACGACAGCGGCCAATCCAGGCCAAGGGCACCTGGCGAGTTTCCCAAACGTACAAACATTCTATACATGTTATTCTCGGAATTGTGGATTTTTCCCAAGTCCATTTAGTAGTGGTTTATGGACTTATCCTTTAGGAAACCGTCTAACCCCTTTTTAAACTCTGCCAAGCTTGATACAACATAAATAAAAGTCAAAGTTCAACATAAATCAAGTGAAGCCACTATGTCAGCAGTCCTTAACCTGTTTACTAACAGCTCTGACCACACAGCCAGGGAGTATGAAAAGGAAATATTTTTCCTGAATTTGCAGGTCCTGGGGCACTGAATTCCAAAGCCCAATGGGTCCTTTTCTTGACTGGAACATTATGATCTGCATGGGGTGTAGGGTTGCCAAATGATCCAGATTTGCCTGACAGGATTAATCCAGTCTTGAGTTTACCCCTTTGCATGCAGGAACTTGAACTTCTGATTTCCCCACTGCATTCGCAAAGAAACAAAAAAACAAAAACAAAAAATGTATAGATAGCAAATATCATTAAACTCCAGGAGATTTTTCAGGACTAATGAGGAAGCTCGCCTGGCATCCATATTGGTAATTATACCAGTGAGAGCCGAGCATCTGAAGTCTTTTCCTCCATTAAATTAAAAATCAAGATAAATTAAAAATTAAGATCAAACGGGAGGTTGTGACACTTTCTTGCTCTTATATTGAAGTATCTTCATTAGCAAGTTGTAATGGTTAGGTTGATTTAATTATTCGCAAAGAAAAGCAAAACGGGTTCCTGCATGCAATAGAGGTGCCCAGGACTGGATCAGCCCTGTCAGGTGAATCTGGATCCAGCTGGCAAGCTTAGCGGGTGTAGCAAATTAAACAGTCTGCTAGCACTATTTTAGGGCAGTGTTTCATTTATCAGAACCTTGAAGAGCACCTTGCCACAGGAAACCAGTGAGGAGTGGAGGAGTGGTTAGAGCACCTGTCTTGCAATCCAGAGGTGGCCAGTTCAAATCCCACTGCTGCTCCTTGTGATCTTGGTCAAGTGCCCTCCATTGCCTCAGGTACAAACTTAGATTGTGAGCCCTCCTGGGACAGAGAAATATCCAGAGTACCTGAATGTAACTCACCTTGAGCTACTACTGAAAAAGGTGTGAGCAAAATCTAAATAAATAAAGATTCCATTCAGAACCTCAAAGAGTAGCAACATTCCATGTAGAACCCCAAAGAAGATCAAGATTCTGGAATTCTAAAGAGTGACAAGATTCCATGCAGAATCTAAAACAGTAGCAACATTCCATGTAGAACCCTGGAGGAGTGGCCTAGTGGTTAGAGCACTGATCTTGCAATCCAGAGGGGGCCAGTTCAAATCCCACTGCTGCTCCTTGTGATCTTGGGCAAGTCACTTAACCCTCCATTGCCTCAGGTACAAACTTAGATTGTGAGCCCTCCTGGGACAGAGAAATATCTAGAGGACCTGAATGTAACTCACCTTGAGCTACTACTGAAAGGTGTGAGCAAATTCTAAATAAATAAAGATTCCATTCAGAACCTCAAAGAGTAGCAACATTCCATGTAGAACCCCAAAGAAGATCAAGATTCTGGAATTCTAAAGAGTGACAAGATTCCATGCAGAATCTAAAACAGTAGCAACATTCCATGTAGAACCCTGGAGGAGTGGCCTAGTGGTTAGAGCACTGATCTTGCAATCCAGAGGGGGCCAGTTCAAATCCCACTGCTGCTCCTTGTGATCTTGGGCAAGTCACTTAACCCTCCATTGCCTCAGGTACAAACTTAGATTGTGAGCCCTCCTGGGACAGAGAAATATCCAGAGTACCTGAATGTAACTCACCTTGAGCTACTACTGAAAGGTGTGAGCAAAATCTAAATAAATAAAGATTCCATTCAGAACCTCAAAGAGTAGCAACATTCCATGTAGAACCCCAAAGAAGATCAAGATTCTGGAATTCTAAAGAGTGACAAGATTCCATGCAGAATCTAAAACAGTAGCAACATTCCATGTAGAACCCTGGAGGAGTGGCCTAGTGGTTAGAGCACTGATCTTGCAATCCAGAGGGGGCCAGTTCAAATCCCGCTGCTGCTCCTTGTGATCTTGGGCAAGTCACTTAACCCTCCATTGCCTCAGGTACAAACTTAGATTGTGAGCCCTCCTGGGACAGAGAAATATCTAGAGGACCTGAATGTAACTCACCTTGAGCTACTACTGAAAGGTGTGAGCAAAAACTAAATAAATAAAATATAAGGGAGAGTGAATATGATCAAATGAAGCAAAGACTGCCAATGATATGGGATCTGGCAGATGCAAAAGCCCTTCTTTGCCAACAGTCAGTTTCACCCACTGCTCCATTCAAGAGAAATATAACAATTGAGGGTTCCTGTTGCAGCAAAGTGGAGCTGAATCCTCAAAAGATGTATGTGTGGAGCACAACAAACCCTAGAAAACACCAATGACAATTAGGAGAAGTGTGCAAGCAGACAGTCACATTATATTACATTTGGACTTTTATCCCAATATCAGTTTTAAGCGGGTCACAGACATCAAGAAAAGAACCAGAACAAACCTCTGGGAATTATATAAATAAATCACAATTAGAAAACTGACCATAATGCATAATTTTTAAATAATAAAGGGATCTTTTGCAAAGCGTCGGTAAGCCCGCGAATCGGGACTACTGCCGGCCCAATGCAGCTGCTGATGGTAGCTCCGCACCGAGCGCGCACCACTTCCGGGGGAAAAAGAAAACCGCCAGAAATAGCTTGCGCGGTGGTAATCCTGCAGTAATTGGGCACTGCCAGGTTCCCGTGGGACCCTTATTGCCACCTCAGTGGGTGATGGTAAGGGCTCCCCGCCATATGGCCACACGGTAAGAGCTCTCTGACTGCATGGCTTTGTTTGTCTGGGGGGTTTTTACCTGTTGCAGTAAAAAGGGAACTGGCGCATGGGAAAAATGGCCTCCGCTGCTAATGCAGGGCCTTTTTTCCCGCTGCTTGGTAAAAGGACCCCAAAGTTTTTATGTTCTTCCTGAACAAAAGATGTGATTGTGAAAAGGAGAGCACTCCTGCGATGTTGTTCCATATTCAAGGTGTTTGGTAACAGGAGGCCCCCAGTTTACACTGTGAATCTTAATGAAAGACATACAGACAAAAACAGAGATTCATCATGCAATAAAAGACAAATGGTTTATTTAACATTTGTTATTATATACTGCTCATTATCAATGACGCCTGAGCTGTTTACAGATACAGTGGGGGAAATAAGTATTTGATCCCTTGCTGATTTTGTAAGTTTGCCCACTGACAAAGACATGAGCAGCCCATAATTGAAGGGTAGGTTATTGGTAACAGTGAGAGATAGCACATCACAAATTAAATCCGGAAAATCACATTGTGGAAAGTATATGAATTTATTTGCATTCTGCAGAGGGAAATAAGTATTTAATCCCTCTGGCAAACAAGACCTAATACTTGGTGGCAAAACCCTTGTTGGCAAGCACAGCGGTCAGACGTCTTCTGTAGTTGATGATGAGGTTTGCACACATGTCAGGAGGAATTTTGGTCCACTCCTCTTTGCAGATCATCTCTAAATCATTAAGAGTTCTGGGCTGTCGCTTGGCAACTCGCAGCTTCAGCTCCCTCCATAAGTTTTCAATGGGATTAAGGTCTGGTGACTGGCTAGGCCACTCCATGACCCTAATGTGCTTCTTCCTGAGCCACTCCTTTGTTGCCTTGGCTGTATGTTTTGGGTCATTGTCGTGCTGGAAGACCCAGCCACGACCCATTTTTAAGGCCCTGGCGGAGGGAAGGAGGTTGTCACTCAGAATTGTACGGTACATGGCCCCATCCATTCTCCCATTGATGCGGTGAAGTAGTCCTGTGCCCTTAGCAGAGAAACACCCCCAAAACATAACATTTCCACCTCCATGCTTGACAGTGGGGACGGTGTTCTTTGGGTCATAGGCAGCATTTCTCTTCCTCCAAACACGGCGAGTTGAGTTCATGCCAAAGAGCTCAATTTTTGTCTCATCTGACCACAGCACCTTCTCCCAATCACTCTCGGCATCATCCAGGTGTTCACTGGCAAACTTCAGACGGGCCGTCACATGTGCCTTCCGGAGCAGGGGGACCTTGCGGGCACTGCAGGATTGCAATCCGTTATGTCGTAATGTGTTACCAATGGTTTTCGTGGTGACAGTGGTCCCAGCTGCCTTGAGATCATTGACAAGTTCCCCCCTTGTAGTTGTAGGCTGATTTCTAACCTTCCTCATGATCAAGGATACCCCACGAGGTGAGATTTTGCGTGGAGCCCCAGATCTTTGTCGATTGACAGTCATTTTGTACTTCTTCTATTTTCTTACTATGGCACCAACAGTTGTCTCCTTCTCGCCCAGCGTCTTACTGATGGTTTTGTAGCCCATTCCAGCCTTGTGCAGGTGTATGATCTTGTCCCTGACATCCTTAGACAGCTCCTTGCTCTTGGCCATTTTGTAGAGGTTAGAGTCTGACTGATTCACTGAGTCTGTGGACAGGTGTCTTTCATACAGGTGACCATTGCCGACAGCTGTCTGTCATGCAGGTAACGAGTTGATTTGGAGCATCTACCTGGTCTGTAGGGGCCAGATCTCTTACTGGTTGGTGGGGGATCAAATACTTATTTCCCTCTGCAGAATGCAAATAAATTCATATACTTTCCACAATGTGATTTTCCGGATTTAATTTGTGATGTGCTATCTCTCACTGTTACCAATAACCTACCCTTCAATTATGGGCTGCTCATGTCTTTGTCAGTGGGCAAACTTACAAAATCAGCAAGGGATCAAATACTTATTTCCCCCACTGTATATATCCAATATTAGTTAAAAATATAAAAATAACAGAGAGAAACTAAAAACTAAAATCCACTCCTACTCTAGCTGAGATAATATTTAACCATCTACTTTCGTTAAATCAGTCGCCTTACTTTCTAACTCTTCTTACTCTCTTACCTATCTACGTGTTCCATCTTTGCTTTATCCTTCAATATCAATTATAATGTTCTATTACATGTTGTGTCGACATTGTAAGTAGTATACTATCAGGTTTATTTTCGAAAGAGAAGGGCGCCCATCTTCCGACACAAATTGGGAGATGGGCGTCCTTCTCTCAGGGTCGCCCAAATCGGCATAATCGAAAGCCGATTTTGGGCATCCTCAACTGCTTTCCGTTGTGGGGACAACCAAAGTTCATGGGGGCGTGTCGGCACCGTAGCGAAGGCGGGACTGGGGCGTGATTAAGAGATGAGCGTCCTCGGCCGATAATGGAAAAAAGAAGGGCGTCTCTGACAAGCACTTGGTCGATTTTACTTGGTCCATTTTTTCTTGCGACCAAGCCTCAAAGATGGTGCCCGAACTGACCAGATGAGCACTGGAGGGAATGGGGGATGACCTCCCCTTACTCCCCCAGTGGTCACCAATCCTCTCCCACCCTAAAAAAAAACGTTTAAAATGTTTTTTTTGCCAGCCTCAAATGTCATACCCAGCTCCATGACAGCAGTATGCAGGTCCCTTCAGCCAGGCAGACCCAGGCCCATCCCCCACTACCTGTTACACTTCTGGTGGTAAATGTGAGCCCTCCAAAACCCACCCGAAACCCACTTTACCCACATGTAGGTGCCCTCCTACACCCCTTAGGGCTATGGTAGTGGTGTACAGTTGTGGGGAGTGGGTTTTTGGGGGCTCAGCACCTGGGAGCAATTTGTGAAGTCCGCTGCAGTGCCCCCTAGGGTGCACAGTTGGTGTCCTGGCATGTGAGGGGGACCAGTGCACTACAAATTCTGGCTCCTCCCACGACCAAAGGGCTTGGATTTGGTCATTTTTGAGATGTGCGTCCTCGGTTTCCATTATGGCCGAAAACCGGGGACAACCATCTCTAAGGTCAACCTAAATGTTGAAATTTGGGCGTCCCCGACCGTATTATCGAAATGAAAGATGGACGCCCATCTTGTTTCGATAATAGGGGTTTCCCCGCCCCTTCGCGGGGACATCCTGCGAGGACGCCCTCATGAAAACATGGGCGCCCCGTTCGATTATGCTCCTCCATGCCATACTTTGTATTGTTAATTGAATATTTTTACTGTTGTAATTGTCTATTGCTCATGTTTGACCTACTCTTATTGTACACGGCCTTGAACGAATTCCTTCAAAAAGGCAGTAAATAAATCCTACTAAATAAATAAATCAATAAAATACACAATTCAACAAGTCAAATATATAAATAAAACATAGCAGCAGCACCGAACTATCACTTCAGACCCATGAAAACGAATCGCCATTATAAATCAAATGCTTTAATAAAGAGATGTGTTTTCAAGGCTGATTTACATCTAGGAAGGGAAAGCTCAGATCTTATTAGAAAAGGCAGGTCAATTCCATAACTGTACCTGCTGTACACCGCCTTGGGGGAATCTCTTCATAAAGGCAGTTAATAAATCCTAATATATAAATAAATAAGTCAAGCAATAAAACTTAAATAGAATTCTAGCATATCGGCAACCTATGGGTTTTTATGAAAAACTAAGATATACTATCAGTTTCAAAGAATAAATCAAAGTGATTTAAATGTGAGTAAATGAAAATGGTAAGACCAGTGAGAGGTATTTCAACACTGTAGTGAGTTTGATATGTACTTACATACATACATTGTACTTACATTTGTTTTTTTTCCCCAAGAAACCTGCTAACTGGTGGATATAACATGTTCCACTACCTTTACGACACTGGAGGATAATTAGTTTTCAGCAATGAACTTTCTTTAAATATTTTTTTTAAATGGATATAGGTGACCCTTTGGAACAGTGCCTTCAAGCAAACGATTCTTCATCACAGAATAAAGAAATGATAGAAAAATATGACCAAATTTATTTAACAACTGTGTTAGGAAGAGATCATGAACAGCAGGGGTGGTCTTCCTGGATTTTATTCCCTTTCCCAATGATAAAATGAAGGAATAGTAAAAAGAGCTACGAGGCAGAAATGTAGACACAGTGACAGGAAAAAGGAGCTGCAGAAATGACAACAGATCCTAATGATGCTCACAAAGAGTTAACCTTATCTGAAAAAAATCAGCTAATTCTTGGGCAGTAAGATCTAAATGTATTTTATTTTATTTATTGCATTTGTATCCCACATTCCCCCACCTATTTGCAGGCTCAATGTGGCTTACATAGATTTGTTAACGTTGTCATTTCAGGATCAGATACAGTTAGTAATGTGTAGCGATCAAGGAAGGGAAGGAAAGAGAAAAGAAAAGAAGGGTAATTAGGGTAGTTATAGAAGGTAAGCGTTCATAATTGAGTGGGTTGGTGAGGTGACTTAGTGAGGCTATAGGTTCTCATTGTAGGCCTTGTTGAAGAAGAATGTCTTCAAAGACTTTCGAAAGATAGTTGTTTCGTTGATTGCTTTCAAGTCTGTAGGTAATGCATTCCATAACTGTGTGCTCATGTAAGAGAAGGCAGTGGCATGCATCAGCTTGTATTTAAGTCCTTTGCAGCTGGGGTAGTGCAGGTTGAGAAATTTGCAGGATGATCTTGTGGCGTTTCTGGGAGGTAGGTCCACGAGGTTTAGCATGTAGATTGGAGCGTCTGCGTGAATGATTTTGTGTACAATCGTGCAGATCTTGAACCCAATGCGTTCCTAAAGTGGGAGCCAGTGAAGTTTCTCTCTTAGTGGTTTGGACTTTCATATTTAGTTTTTCCAAATATGAATCTGGTGGCCGTATTCTGGGCAGTTTGGAGTTTTTTGATTGTCTGTTCTTTGCACCCGGCGTTCAGTGCATTGCAGTAGTCCAGATGACTTATTACCATTGACTGTACCAGGGTATGGAAGATGTATCTCGGGAAGAAAGGTTTTACTCTTAAGTTTCCACATGGGGTAGAACATCTTTTTCATCGTGTTTTTCACGTGGGTATCAAGAGTGAGGTTTCGATCAAGGGTGACTCCAAGAATTTTCAAGTTTTGTGAGACAGGGAGGGAGCAGTATGGTGTGATTATGGTGGAGAAGTTTTTTGTGTTATGTTGTGAGGTGAGTACAAGACATTTAGTTTTTTCTGCGTTAAGTTTTAGTTGGAATGCATCTGCCCAAGTGTGCCCAATGTATAGCATTAGAGCTTCTGAGGGAAACTAAAGTTTACAAAATACCAAAAAGCTTAGAAGTATGAGGAACCTGGGAAATCAACTGGCTATAGTACACGTGGTCTGCTTGTATTATTTCCTTCTTATAAACCTTAGCTATAGATTTAAATATTTGATACTGGGAAAAAATCCTCAACTTTCTCCAATGTCTCTCATGAGGATATAATTGACATCTCAAAAGATGAAGATTAGGATTATATTATGGCTTTTCCTACATTGAGTCTGGATTTTGGGATAGATTTTAGAGTCTTATCCCATACTGATCGTTCATCTACAGGAAGTGAAGAAAGCTATGTCAGCAAGCCTCTGGATCCACTCAGTCTTCCAGATGGTCCAGTTGAGGTCTTACAATAAGAACCCAAACCCAAATTTATGAACAACTAGTATTGGTGAAGGACAGGAGCAGGAGTTCATTGTTCAGCATATTCATGATTCTTAATACATTGATACAACCCAAAGACAACTGTATTATCTAGTGGATTGGAGAGGGTATTTATTTACATAACATTTGAATCACTGCCTATGGTAACAAGCCAGAAGATTTCAATTAGAAGTACTTTCATCAGGAATATCTGGATAAACCAGCCACTGGGATCCTAGAAGTGGCCAATAGGAGAAAGAAGGTGCTTTTTCTATGGTCATCAGGGTTTAGTAATCATAGCGAGAAGAGTCTAAGAAGCTATGGAGAAGCCACAGGACATGCAGTGTCAAGGAAGACCAGGTGATATTCAACCTCTGATTTCCAAGAAGTTAGACATGCCTTTAGAAGACCCTATTGATTAAGTACAAGATACGCTCTGATTGGTGGCACTAGATGAGGAGACCAACAAAGATACCCTTGGCCTTCTTCCTGCATCACTCCTGGCTCTGCAGTTCTGTTCTCTGACTCTTGATCCATCTCCAGCTCTACAGTTTGCAGGTACAGCCAAGAGCATCTGATGTTCTAGGAAAAGCTTCAGCCATATTGTCCTTCAGTTTAGGGCCCTATCATCCTCCTCCATAGTTCAGCATCTCCCCTTCCCCTCTCTATGCTTCTAGATTGCCAGCATATCCACTACCCCTCTCTATACCCCAAGAAGTACAGAGTGATGCACTTGGGGTGTAGAAATCCAAAGGAGATGTACCAGCTAGGAGGACAGAGATTGATAAGCACAGTTTAGGAGAGGGAACTTGGGGTGAGGGTGTCCGAGGATCTCAAGGTGATGAAACAATACGATAAGGTGGTGGCCACAGCCAGAAGGATGCTAGGCTGCATAGAGAGGGGTGTAGCCAGCAGAAGAAATGAGGTGTTGATAACCCTCTACAAATCGTTGGTGAGGCAGTATTGTGTTCAATTTTGGAGACTGTATCTTGCTAAGGACATAAAAAGACTACAAGCAGTTCAGAGAAAAGTGACCAAAATGGTAGGGTGTTTGCCTCACAAGACGTATGAGGAGAGACTCGAGGACCTGAACATGTATATCCTGGAGGAAAGGAGAGACAGGGTGATATGATACAAATGTTCAAATATCTGAAAGGAATTAATTTACAAACAAACCTTTTCCAGAAAAGGGAAGGTGGTAGAACTAGAAGACATGAATTGAGGCTGCTGGTGGGGGGACTCAGGTATAATGTCAGTAAGTACTTTTTCACAAAGAGGTGGTGGAGATGAAAATGATAACAAAATGCATGGGATAAACACAAAGGAATCCTGTATAAAAGGTGTGGAACCAAACAAGCAAGGTAGGAGTCACTGACCAGGAAAAGGATCTAGGTGTAATCATTGATGATACTTTGAAACCCTCTGCTCGGTGTGCAGCAGCAAGAGCTAAGTAAGCAAATAGAATGTTAGGAATTATTATGAAAGGAATGGAAAACAAAAATGAGGATGTTACAATGCCTTGGTATTGCTCCATGGTACGATCGCACCTCGAATACTGTGTGCAATTCTGGTCACCGCATCTCAAAAAATATATATATTTATAGTGAGAAGGGCACCGAAAATGATAAAGGGGATGGGACAACTTCCCTATGAGGAAAGGCTAAAGCGGCTGGGGCTCTTCAGCTTGGAGAAAAGACGGCTGAGGGGAGATTTGATAGAGGTCTATAAGAGAATGAGTGGAGTGGAACGGGTAGACGGGAATCATTTGTTTACTCTTTCCAAAAATACTAGGACTAGGGGGCACGTAATGAAGCTATTAAGTAGTAAATTTAAAACAAATTGGAGAAAATGTTTAATCACTCAATGTGTAATTAAACTCTGGACCTTAAAGGGCAGGTGGGGTGGGGGGGTCCCCCACCTTTAACGATAGTTGATAAAGAACAGGCTCATCCCCAAACAGTGACATGAGGAGGGATGTGTTTATCAACCCAAGGTCTCCAGATATCCAGAACTTGCTTTGCAAAACTATATTGTCCAGGATGGCTATAACAGCTCCCAAAGCTTAACCACCCAGGAGTGGTCTTCATATAAAAAAAATGCTCATGGACAAACCTAATACAAGATGCTGTTTCTTAGGTTTCATACAAGATACGACTTCTTACCTAAGTCTGAAATTTATTACCAGCCATTCACAAAAGAAAATGTGACTCCGGAGCCCTAAACAATAAAACAACATGATGGATTCCTAAAATACCAAAGCTAAAAATATCTCTTTACTTTATTCTGTAGCTTCCTCTTCAACAGATCATATATCAAATTCTGTGTCATATTTCAGAAATAATTATCCTGTGAGCAAAATTAACCTGGGGGGAAGAAAAAAACCCTCAGGCTAATTTTTCTTCTGCATAAAACATCCTGATGTGACACCACGAATCCTTCAGCAAATGACTACAAATGAAATTGGATTTAACTGTCACTAAGAACTCAGCTTTATAAACAAATTGAAATAGCCATAAGTGGATATCACGATGTCTAAGTAATAAAGCTAGATGAGTACTATAAACCCAGATTGATGCACCTATACTTGGTCAAAGGCACGGATAAAAGAGCAATTGTCTTTCTATAGTATATATGCAATCATTGTATTTATCTGCTAATATTTAGGTGTTTTGTTTGCGATTATATTCATGAGGACTCCCGATGAAGGCATAGGCCGAAACAAGGGCCATGTTGAGTCCATCTTATTATTTATTGCATTTGTATCCCACATTATCCCACCTATTTGCAGGCTCAATGTGGCTTACATAGTTTTGTTATTACATTGTCATTCCAGAATATCAGATACAGTTAGTAGTGTGAAGGGATTAAGTAGGGAAGAAAAAGAATGTGATTAGGCGGGTGATAATAGATGTATGTTTTCATAACTGGTTAGGTTGGGAAAGTGAATTAGTGAGGCGGCTGTTGGTTCTCGTTGTAGGCCTTGTTGAAGAAGTATGTCTTCAGAGATTTGCGAAAGTTATTTGTATCGACAATTGATTTCAGGTTTGTGGGTAGAGCATTCCATATTTGTGTGCTCGTGTAGGAGAAGTTAGTGGCATGCATCAGCTTGTATCTTATTTTTTAGTTACATTTGTACCCCGCGCTTTCCCACTCATGGCAGGCTCAATGCGGCTTACATGGGGCAATGGAGGGTTAAGTGACTTGCCCAGAGTCACAAGGAGCTGCCTGTGCCTGAAGTGGGAATCGAACTCAGTTCCTCAGGACCAAAGTCCACAACCCTAACCACTAGGCCACTCCTCCACTGTTGCTACTATTTGAGATTCTACATGGAATGTTGCTATTCCACATATGTGCAGGACGTCAGACTCACAGAAACAGAAGCCTGCGCAGCCTTCTACATGGAATGTTGCTAGTGGAATAGCAACATTCCAAGTAGAATCTCCAATAGTAGCAACATTCCATGTAGAATCTCCAATAGTATCTATTTTATTTTTGTTACATTTGTACCCTGCGCTTTCCCACTCATGGCAGGCTCATTGCAGCTTACATGGGGCAATGGAGGGTTAAGTGACTTGCCCAGAGTTCCACTAGCAACATTCCATGTAGAATCTCCAATAGTAGCAACATTCCATGTAGAATCTCTAATAGTATCTATTTTATTTTTGTTACATTTGTACCCCGCACTTTCCCACACATGGCAGGCTCAATGCAGCGGGCAATGGAGGGTTAAGTGACTTGCCCAGAGTCACAAGGAGCTGCCTGTGCCTGAAGTGGGAATCGAACTCAGTTCCTCAGTTCCCCAGGACCAAAGTCCACCACCCTAACCACTAGGCCACTCCTCCACTGTTGCTACTATTTGAGATTCTACATGGAATGTTGCTATTCCACTAGCAACATTCCATGTAGAAGTCGGCCCTTGCAGATCACCAATGTGGCCGCGCAGGCTTCTGCTTCTGTGAGTCTGACGTCCTGCACGTGCAGGACGTCAGACTCACAGAAACAGAAGCCTGCGCAGCCTTCTACATGGAATGTTGCTAGTGGAATAGCAACATTCCAAGTAGAATCTCCAATAGTAGCAACATTCCATGTAGAATCTCCAATAGTATCTATTTTATTTTTGTTACATTTGTACCCTGCGCTTTCCCACTCATGGCAGGCTCATTGCAGCTTACATGGGGCAATGGAGGGTTAAGTGACTTGCCCAGAGTTCCACTAGCAACATTCCATGTAGAATCTCCAATAGTAGCAACATTCCATGTAGAATCTCTAATAGTATCTATTTTATTTTTGTTACATTTGTACCCCGCACTTTCCCACACATGGCAGGCTCAATGCAGCGGGCAATGGAGGGTTAAGTGACTTGCCCAGAGTCACAAGGAGCTGCCTGTGCCTGAAGTGGGAATCAAACTCAGTTCCTCAGTTCCCCAGGACCAAAGTCCACCACCCTAACCACTAGGCCACTCCTCCTCAAGCAAATGATCTTTTGCACTTAATTGATGTGTTCTCTTCAAGCACGTATATGTTTAATAAAGGACTTGTGCTTTTATCCTGGCCTTTCGCATCGGTCGTTCCCACCCTCTTTCATTTGCCTTAGGCAGAAATGGGCATCATGCATCGACCGTAACGTGTGATATTCTAAAAGCTGTGGTCATAAAGTGTAGACATGCCCATGCCCCTCCTCTGCTCTGCAGTTATGCTCTATCCCCCAGAGTCTATATAGGTCCTCAAAATGTGGATAATTGGTGTTAATTGGAAGCCATTTGGGTTTACGCACAGATCTGGCCTGCATTATAATCTCTAACATACGCGCCTAAGCTTTATAGCCCTGCAACTCAAAATGGAGTGTGGCCATGGGAGAGGCAAGGGCAGATCAAGGGGCATTCTCAAAAGTTAGGTATGATGTTACAGAATAGGGTCATTTAGTTGCCCAACTGCCGTTCGTTGTATGCCGGCATTTCCAGCAGGTTTCAGCAAAGTGCCGCACCCAAAGTTAAGCACAAGATCTAGTATTTCACACCCTTTACAGAATACTAGTTTAGCTCGGATCTTCCCGGTGTCTAATTTTGGGCACTATTTATAGAATTCCTCCCAGCGCTTAAATGCTATCATAGAATACTGCCTAGTATACTTATCTGCCTAAGTGGTATGTTTCTGCACCCATAAATGATGCTTTTCTGCGCATATAAAAATAGTACTTTTCTGTATATGTAAGTGGAGCTTTTTGCACCTGAAAGTGGTACTGTTCTGCACACGCAAGTGGTGCTTTTCTGCACATGTAAGTAGTGCTTTTCCATGTATGTAAGTGGTGCTTTTCTGCCTATGAAAGTAGGACTTTCCACATATGAACATAGGGAAGGGAAATGAGACTTGATATACCGCCGCGCCTCTCTGAGTTTTTTGCAACTACATTCAAAGTGGTTTACATACTATATATAGGTACTTATTTTGTACCTGGGGCAATGGAGGGTTAAGTGACTTGCCCAGAGTCACAAGGAGCTGCAGTGAGAATTGAACTTGGTTCCCCAGGATCAAAGTCCACTGCACTAACCACTAGGCTATTCCTCCACTAGCAACATTCCATGTAGAAGCCTCCCTTGCAGATCAGCCACGCGGCCGCGCAGGCTTCTGTTGCTGTGAGTCTGACGTCCTGCACGTATGTGCAGGATGTCAGACTCACAGAAACAGAAGCCTGCATGGACGTAATGGGGCAGTTCGGCAAACTGAAGAGTAGCAAATCTCCTGGACCGGATGGTATTCATCCTAGAGAACTGATAGAACTGAAAAATGAGCTTGCGGAGCTACTGCTAGTGATATACAACTTATCCTTAAAATCGAGCGTGGTACCGGAAGATTGGAGGGTGGCCAATGTAACGCCCATTTTTAAAAAAGGCTCCAGGGGAGATCCGGGAAATTATAGACCGGTGAGTCTGACGTCGGTGCCGGGGAAAATGGTAGAGGCTAATATTAAAAACAAAATTACAGAGCACATCCGAGGACATGGATTACTGAAACCGAGTCAGCATGGCTTTTGTGTGGGGAAATCTTGCCTGACCAATTTACTTCAATTCTTTGAAGGAGTAAACAAACATGTGGACAAAGGGGAGCCGGTTGATATTGTGTATCTGGATTTTCAAAAGGCGTTTGACAAGGTACCTCATGAAAGGCTACAGAGTAAATTGGAGGGTCATGGGATAGGAAGAAATGTCCTATTGTGGATTAAAAACTGGTTGAAGGATAGGAAACAGAGAGTGGGGTTAAATGGGCAGTTTTCACAATGGAGAAGGGTAGTTAGTGGGGTTCCTCAGGGGTCTGTGCTAGGACCGCTGCTTTTTAATATATTTATAAATGATTTAGAGATGGGAGTAACTAGCGAGGTAATTAAATTTGCTGATGACACAAAGTTATTCAAAGTCGTTAACTCGCAACAGGATTGTGAAAAATTACAAGAGGACCTTACGAGACTGGGAGACTGGGCGGCTAAATGGCAGATGACGTTTAATGTGAGCAAGCGCAAGGTGATGCATGTGGGGAAAAAAGAACCCGAATTATAGCTACGTCATGCAAGGTTCCACATTAGGAGTTAAGGACCAAGAAAGGGATCTGGGTGTCGTCATCGATAACACGCTGAAACCTTCTTCTCAGTGTGCTGCTGCGGCTAGGAAAGCGAATAGAATGTTGGGTATTATTAGGAAAGGTATGGAAAACAGGTGTGAGGATGTTATAATGCCGTTGTATCGCTCCATGGTGCGACCGCACCTTGAGTATTGTGTTCAATTCTGGTCGCCGCATCTCAAGAAAGATATAGTAGAATTGGAAAAGGTGCAGCGAAGGCGACTAAAATGATAGCGGGGATGGGACGACTTCCCTATGAAGTAAGACTAAGGAGGCTAGGGCTATTCAGCTTGGAGAAGAGACGGCTGAGGGGAGACATGATAGAGGTATATAAAATAATGAGTGGAGTGGAACAGGTGGATGTGAAGCGCCTGTTCACGCTTTCCAAAAATACTAGGACTAGGGGGCATGCGATTAAACTTCAGTGTAGTAAATTTAAAACAAATCAGAGAAAGTTTTTCTTCACCCAACGTGTAATTAAACTCTGGAATTCATTGCCGGAAAATGTGGTGAAAGCGGTTAGCTTAGCAGAGTTTAAAAAGGGGTTGGACAGTTTAATAAAGGACAAGTCTATAAACCGCTACTAAACGGACTTGGAAAAATCCAAAATCCCAGGAATAACATGTATAGAATGTTTGTACGTTTGGGAAGCTTGCCAGGTGCCCTTGGCCTGGATTGGCCGCTGTCGTGGACAAGATGCTGGGCTCAATGGACCCTTGGTCTTTTCCCAGTATGGCATTACTTATGTACTTATGTTGCTGATCTGCAAGGGCAGGCTTCTACGTGGAATGTGCTAGTGGAATAGCAACATTCCATGTAGAATCTCAAATAGTAGCAACAGAATCTCAATAGTAGCAACATTCCATGTAGAATCTACAAATAATTTCAACATTCCATGTAGAATCTCAAATAGGGAAAGGGAAATGGGACTTGATATACCGCCTTTTTCAAAGCGGTTTACATATATTCAGGTACTTATTTTGTACCAGGGGCAACGGAGGGTTAAGTGACTTGGCCAGAGTCACGAGGAGGTGCAGTGGGAATCAAACCCAGTTCCCCAGGATCAAAGTCCACTGCACTAACCACATGACCATTTACAGTTTGCACCTGAGGCAATGGAGGTTTACTTGACTTACCCAAGATCAGAAGCAGTGGTAGTGGAATTTGAACCTGGGTTCCTGGTTCCCAGCCCTCTGTTCTAATCATTAGGTTACTCCTATTCCCATTTAAAACTGGCGTCCTCAAAATATCTTCCAAATCATGTATATTTCTCTGGAATTTAGAGAAACCAAAACACATTTTATTTTTTAACTGCTTCATCATGTATATTGCAATGGGATTTGACACTGTAAATATTCATGGAAGCGCTAATTCAAAAGCTGACAGATTTTTATGCAAGCGTTTTTCTTAACTAAGAAGAGAGAGTGTTCCTGCACTGAATACCCCAGAGTAAGGGGCTGACTGTCATTTATCCCCTGCTGCTCACCGCAAGAACAAAAACCAGGAAACCAAATCACACTTAATTTGGCTTCCAATTTAAACTACAGAAAAAGCTCCTCTTTAAACTGACATATTTGGAAAAGTGCTTCAATTGAACAAGGCATCCCAATTAAGAGAACAAAAGCCTTCTTCATTACATAATGAGACCTGGAGCCCTGGAAATGCTTCACTCTCATTTACATATGCAGAGTAAGGAGTGCCTGCAAAGACACTGCCAGAAAAGCAGCTCTGTCCCAGCTTTTTATCCTCTCTTCAGGGCTTTAGGGACTTTTGTTAAATGTGAGTCATGGGGCCTTCTCTGTGCCTGTGGAAGGTGTAGCTATTGAATAAAGAACATGAGCAAAAACAGGAGTAAACGAGTCAATCTAGCACTTTTGACATTAATAGTGGCCTAGTGGTTAGGGTGGTGGACTTTGGTCCTGAGGAACTGAGTTCGATTCCCACTTCAGGCACAGGCAGCTCCTTGTGACTCTGGGCAAGTCACTTAACCCTCCATTGCCCCATGTAAGCCGCATTGAGCCTGGCATGAGTGGGAAAGCGCAGGGTACAAATGTAACGAAAATAAAATAGATACTATTGGAGATTCTACATGGAATGTTGCTACTATTGGAGATTCTACATGGAATGTTGCTATTCCACTAGCAACATTCCATGTAGAAGGCTGCGCAGGCTTCTGTTTCTGTGAGTCTGACGTCCTGCACGTCAGACTCACAGAAGCAGAAGCCTGCGCGGCCACATTGGTGATCTGCAAGTGCCGACTTCTACATGGAAGAATAGCAACAATCCATGTAGAATCTCAAATAGTAGCAACAGTGGAGGAGTGGCCTAGTGGTTAGGGTGGTGGACTTTGGTCCTGGGGAACTGAGGAACTGAGTTTGATTCCCGGCATAGGCAGCTCCTTGTGACTCTGGGCAAGTCACTTAACTCTCTATTGCCTGCCGCATTGAGCCTGCCATGAGTGGGAAAGCGCAGGGTACAAATGTAACAAAAAAAATTAAGAGGGTGGGCGATTTTGAAAAACATACCTCAGTGAATCCTCTATGACCTGTGCAACATTTTATTTTATTTATTTATTGCGATTTATGAGCCGCTTTTACGAAGAGATTCACCCAAGGCGGTGTACAGCAGGTACAGTTTAACATAAAATTTACAGCATATCAATAGTAAAGTGACAAAGAATAAACATAAATACAATAATAGAACTACCGTGAAACAGTATAAAAAATACACACATTTAACAGCACCGGAATTCAAATACCAGAGATATAATACAATGTTAGCACAATACTAATGATAAACCTAATAAGCATTCAACATTCAACTAACATAGATATGATGCTAAAGATTTTCTACAGTACGGCTCAACGTTTTCCAAACTGCTCAGGCGTCACATGCCTAAACATACACAAAGTACAGTGGGGGTGGTGGGGGTTGTGAGGGAGATGTAATTATCTATTTATTTACTTGGATTTTGCCCACACTTTTTTCAGTAGTAGCTCAAGATGAGTTATATTCCGGGTGCATAAACAATTAACCACGGTTTCTAACACGCAGTAGTGTTAATACAAGGCCATCTAGTTACTACACATGTTACTGGTGGTAGATCATGCTTTCCTACTGGACAGACTAGATGGGCCATGTTAGTTTTTATCTGCCGTCTCTTCCTGTGCTTTTAGGTTACGTATTGCACATCAGATAACTGTAGCTGAATGTGTCTAGCTTGCTGTAGATGCCAAAGTTATCTAAAAAGCAGGTGCAAATTTCTGTGGACATTTAAAGGGAAACCATGCTTTTACTTTCTCTTTTATAAATGGTGCAAAGTCCATGGGTAGAAATACTCAAGGACACTGTGCCAGCATAAAATACTAAGGGATACATATCCAGCCTGTGGTGGTCAGCGGCTTTTAAGGCGATGATAACCATGGGCTGAATTAACTCTTGATAGTCGATGCTGGACCATGTCTGGGCTCTGGCGCTGAATATCTGAGTTAACCGGGTACCAGACAATATTCAGACCGGTACACAGTTACCTTGGCAGAACAAGGTAGAACAGCCTTTCAGGTGTCCTAATTTTATCCATTCACTTAATCAGTGAATATTGCCACTATTTAATTTATTTATTGTGATTTGTTATCTGCCTTTAGGAAGAGATTCGCCCAAGGCGTTGACTAACTGGTTAAGTGCTGGCTCCGCCCATGCTTTGCCCCTGGATCACCTGTAACTCATCCAGTTAGTGTTCTGGTGGTCAGACGGGACTTCAGTGGCCCTATCTTGTTAACTACCATTGAATATTCAGCGATGGTCAGCTCAGTGTGATTTTACCAGGCGGGAACTTCTCCTGCCCATTAAACCCTTTTGAATAGCGACTCCTGTGTTTCTATGTAATGAAGCTGGTCACACACTGCTGCTACACAGCAGGCCACAACTAAATGTATAACTTATCCGGAGAGCCAACTGCATAATTTCTATCTCGCCTCACCCTCACTGTGCCACTTCACTCTATGAATACAAATGAGGCGGTTACAGGGATTTTCACCCCAATACTATTTATATAGTGGGAGAAAATACATGAACAGGGGAGCTATATATTCACCAGCTGCCAGCAAATACATAAATGCATTTGAATATTGGCTCTTTGTTTAATGTAACTCAATATTATGAGGTAGAATTAGTGGGTATGCCATTACCAAATCTAACTTCCATTTACTTTATTTCAAAGTGTTTCAGTTAGTGATGTGAATGTTCTGTTTCCTTTAAATGTAAAGATCCTAGTGGATCTACCAGGTAAGAGGGTCAACACTCGTGTAAACCACAGAACCTTCTAGTCTATAAGCCACTAATAAGAGGGACTTGGGAAAATCCACTGCTTATTTCTAGGATAAGTAGCATAAAATGAATTGAGCTTTTCTGGGATCTTGCCAGGTATTTGTGACCTGGATTGGCCACTGTTGGAAACAGGATGCTGGGCTTGATGGACCTTCAGTCTGTTCCAGTATGGCAACACTTATGTACTTGGGATTCTGAATGGAATCTTGCTACTCTTTGGGGTTCTACATGGAATGTTGCTACACTTCGAAATCCTGCATGGAATCTTGTTATTCTTTAGGATTCTAGAATCTTGCTACTCTTTGGGGTTCTACATGGAATGTTGCTACTATTTGGGTTTCTGTCAGGTACTTGTCACCTGGATTGGCCACTGTTGGAAACAGGATGCTGGGCTTGATGGACCTTCGGTCTGTCCCAGTATGGCAATGCTTATGTTCTTATGTAGTTTTGAGAAGATAACTCTGTTCACGTCCCCTAAAGTTAGGTGCTCGGGTGTAGCACGCTAAACACAATGTGTATCTTTAAGCATGACCACTTACGCTTTATCAAAGACAGGTGTAAATGCTCAGTTATGCACATAGCTGACAGTGTTCTACAACCTTAAGGTACATATAGTGATGATCCATGAGAGGACCTTAGAAGTCTCAAAGATGTGTAAAGGACTAGCTTATTGTTTAAGCTTATTCTTCTGGCCCCTTTTTTCTGAGGACCTTGAAAATCAAACATAGAGCTTTAAATGTAGCCAGTGTAGCTTTCGCAGGAAGAGTGCGATGTGGTCATGCCACTTGCAGCCTTCTATCAGTCGTGCTGCAGCATTCTGAATTAGCTGAAGTTGGTACAAACTCTTTTTGGTTTGGCCAGTGTACAGGGCATTACAGCAGTCTAGTCGTGATGTTATCATGGCATAGTTGAAAAGGGGGTGTTGATAGGGACGTGGAATGGGTGGGGTGTGGACATTTCTAAAATCTATATGCACTATTATAGAATACATTTGCTCTTTGCCTAATTTAGGCGTCAGGATTTATGACAAGTAAAACGTGGCCTAAATGGATGTGACCAAATTTGGTTGCCTGGAAAGGCGATTGGCGTATTCTATATACTGTGCAAAAATTCTATAAAATTGAGGCGTACTTTAGAGAATATGCCCAGGAGCATTTTTATACCACACAGATTTTTCAGGCGCTAAATATAGAATCTAATTGGGCATTACAAGATTACGGATTGAGGGGGAATAAAGTCTTTGGTTAGTGTCTTATAACAGGCCCAGGAACCGTGTCGGAATCCTTCAGTATGTGCCCTGGCGTGTTTTACTGCTAATGTAAAGCTCATAACCATTAACCTGCATTATGCAAATTAGTATCTTTTAAGGCACTTAAGTGACATTTTGATCACTTGCTTTGTGTCCTGAGAGTTGGTTGAAATCAGTGTTAAGTTGTGAAGTGCCTGTAAATGTGCTGAAATATTTTTGCTGGTGAATCTTTCCTGGGCTCCATAACAATCTTTTGAAATGAAAATAAAGCTTTTCAAAGACCGGCTGTGCAGTACTTGAAAGCAGTCTGCTAATTCCCTACTTCACCAGTGCTTCAAGGTTGAATAACGCTTTCAGTTGTGGGTCTGCTCTTTATCAGAGCTCTTCCAGGTCTCCAGTTTGGTGGATCTTGAACTTTTGTCTTTTCTAGGCAGGTAGTTTTATTTTCCCTACTAAAGATGGTTTTACTCTTTGTAGCAGGTGAACTGTACTCAGTTATATTTACTGTGAAATTCCAGGAAGACCAACAATAAGACCAGCAAAACACAATAACTTAAAAGGGTTTACAGGGGAAAGGCAACTTGCTCCATACAGGAAATAAACAGAGAAGTTGGGACTAAAATTTTTATTTTCTGTCATCTGCCCTGTAAAGAAAGAAGTAATTCAAGGTGGCAAAATGCAGAGGACATGGTTTCATATTGTGAAACACTTTTGGGATCTGTACAAAAGCTTCTCCTGGCTCGTTAACTGTCATGGAGCGTAAAGACCCATAAAGGACTCAAAACAATAGTTTCTTGTATAATTAATACCTTTAAAATAATTGGGGGAAATACAAATACTCTTGAGCACTGTTTCTTGAGGTTGGTATGAAAGTTTTTGCACAAGGTAAAGAATTCTAGACCACAAGGAACTACATTATATCTCAATGAACTTTTACTGTACACAGGATGAGCTTCTGGCAGGCACGAGTAGAAATTTTCAGAAGGTACTTGCCATGCTCCCAGATAAAGGTATAAGCAGAATATATATTATCCATCAAGGGAGAGAGAATTTATGGGGTAGAAATCACATGTAGAGCTCATGAAGTTATGGCACTTGCCTTCAAATTAATTAGGTTCACACGCTAACGTGTGGTTAGGTATTCATTGACCGTGAAGTTTTGTAATGATCAGGTTGGCAGACCTTTCGAATATAGACAGGGGCATAGGTACTATTGAATGACCCAGAAAATAGCTCGGGCCTGCCTGATGGTAGGGACCACCTGCTGTTGGACCTGTGCCCTCCCCTTAAGATCTCTGCTCCTTGCTTCCTGCCCCTGTGGTTTGGCAGCTAGTTTTCCATTTCCTTCTCTTCCCTCTTCCTATGGGTCTGGCACCTCTCCCTCCTCCCACCACCTGCAAAGCTGGCATCTCCAAACTCTCTGTGGGTCACTGGTAGGGTCAGCAATGAAGACAAGTTGTCTTTGGCTTCCTTCCTTCCCTCTGCCATGTCCTGCACACGGGAAGTTACATCAGAGGAGGTGGGATGAAGCAAAAGGGGAGGCCATAGGATCATCCGAAGGCAGTTTATCTTCATCGCTGCCATGTCTGGCAATCCATGGAGTTTGGAGGCTTTCTTTCACTGCTCTAAATTGATAATATGGTAGCAACAGAGTAAGTTGAACTGATGTTTCAACCATCATGCAGTGGTTTTCTTCAGGGTATGTTGTGAGATCAAGTGTCTTAGGAATAATTCTCAACTCTTCACTTTCAATGGATTTGCAGATAAAAAATGTTATATGTAAAGCTTTCTTCAAATTAAAACAGTTACAGTGGTGGAAATAAGTATTTGATCCCTTGCTGATTTTGTAAGTTTGCCCACTGACAAAGACATGAGCAGCACATAATTGAAGGGTAGGTTATTAGTAACAGTGAGAGATAGCACATCACAAATTAAATCCGGAAAATCACATTGTGGAAAGTATATGAATTTATTTGCATTCTGCAGAGGGAAATAAGTATTTAATCCCTCTGGCAAACAAGACCTAATACTTGGTGGCAAAACCCTTGTTGGCAAGCACAGCGGTCAGACGTCTTCTGTAGTTGATGATGAGGTTTGCACACATGTCAGGAGGAATTTTGGTCCACTCCTCTTTGCAGATCATCTCTAAATCATTAAGAGTTCTGGGCTGTCGCTTGGCAACTCGCAGCTTCAGCTCCCTCCATAAGTTTTCAATGGGATTAAGGTCTGGTGACTGGCTAGGCCACTCCATGACCCTAATGTGCTTCTTCCTGAGCCACTCCTTTGTTGTCTTGGCTGTATGTTTTGGGTCATTGTCGTGCTGGAAGACCCAGCCACGACCCATTTTTAAGGCCCTGGCGGAGGGAAGGAGGTTGTCACTCAGAATTGTACGGTACATGGCCCCATCCATTCTCCCATTGATGCGGTGAAGTAGTCCTGTGCCCTTAGCAGAGAAACACTCCCAAAACATAACATTTCCACCTCCATGCTTGACAGTGGGGACGGTGTTCTTTGGGTCATAGGCAGCATTTCTCTTCCTCCAAACACGGCGAGTTGAGTTCATGCCAAAGAGCTCAATTTTTGTCTCATCTGACCACAGCACCTTCTCCCAATCACTCTCGGCATCATCCAGGTGTTCACTGGCAAACTTCAGACGGGCCGTCACATGTGCCTTCCGGAGCAGGGGGACCTTGCGGGCACTGCAGGATTGCAATCCGTTATGTCGTAATGTGTTACCAATGGTTTTCGTGGTGACAGTGGTCCCAGCTGCCTTGAGATCATTGACAAGTTCCCCCCTTGTAGTTGTAGGCTGATTTCTAACCTTCCTCATGATCAAGGATACCCCACGAGGTGAGATTTTGCGTGGAGCCCCAGATCTTTGTCGATTGACAGTCATTTTGTACTTCTTCCATTTTCTTACTATGGCACCAACAGTTGTCTCCTTCTCGCCCAGCGTCTTACTGATGGTTTTGTAGCCCATTCCAGCCTTGTGCAGGTGTATGATCTTGTCCCTGACATCCTTAGACAGCTCCTTGCTCTTGGCCATTTTGTAGAGGTTAGAGTCTGACTGATTCACTGAGTCTGTGGACAGGTGTCTTTCATACAGGTGACCATTGCCGACAGCTGTCTGTCATGCAGGTAATGAGTTGATTTGGAGCATCTACCTGGTCTGTAGGGGCCAGATCTCTTACTGGTTGGTGGGGGATCAAATACTTATTTCCCTCTGCAGAATGCAAATAAATTCATATACTTTCCACAATGTGATTTTCTGGATTTAATTTGTGATGTGCTATCTCTCACTGTTACCAATAACCTACCCTTCAATTATGGGCTGCTCATGTCTTTGTCAGTGGGCAAACTTACAAAATCAGCAAGGGATCAAATACTTATTTCCACCACTGTACGTCTGTTGCGTTCATATTTCTTATTTGAACATTTTAAACTTATTGTTCAGTTGTCAACTCTTTCACTTTCACTACTTGATTATGGTAATTATTTACTAACAGTTAAACAATCGTCTAAACTTCAGATAATTCCAAATTCAGCAGCTAGAATGATTTTTCATTGTTCAAAATTTGAGAGTATTTCTCCTCTGTTGTCCAAGTTACATTGGTTACCAGTTTGAGCTAGAATTCACTTCAAAGTATTATGTCTTGTTTTTAAAGTTTTATATGGTAGCTGTTCTGCAGATTTTTTTGGATGGTTTTAAGATTTTAAAAACCTTTACTTCATCGAGATCATGTAATTTCTTGCTTTTGGTACTTCCATCTGTAAAAGTTATTCACTTTAAAGCTTTTTCTCAAACTCTTTTTGTTTTCTGCTACTCATCTGCGGAATGGTCTACCAGTACAGTTACGTTCTATAACAAATCTTTTTGTGTTTCGGAAAGCCTTAAAAACATATTTTTGTAAATTAATTAATTGATATATATATATATATATATATATATAGTATTTTTTAAAATAATGTGCAATTGTTTGCTTTTTTTGTTATATCCTGATTTATGTTTCAGTTTAATTCTTTTGTTATATCGCCTTGAATTCCTTTGGGAGATTTGGCAGGTTACAAGACTCTGATAATATAACATAAGTTAACATATTGTGGATCCTCAAACCTGCTTGGCTTGAGTTTGAGGTGGGTGGTTTCCTCAAGAATTTAGGAGATTTGGGTGGGAAATTGAAGTGAGAAAGTTCATTGGTCACAAATTTGAATTTTGATGGTAATGTGGAGGGTATAGTGAACACTCAATTACATTTATATTTGGAGAAATTTGATCTATTGCATTTATCCCAATCAGGATTTCTCAATTTAGTACAAAAACAGTGATGGGCATAAGTACATAAGTAATGCCATACTGGGAAAAGACCAAAGGTCCATCGAGCCCAGCTTCTTGTCCCCAACAGCGGCCAGTCCAGGTCAAGGGCACCTGGCAAACTACCCAAATGTACAAACATTTTATACAAGGATCTGAGGAAGCTAGAAGAATGGTCTAAAGTTTGGCAATTAAAATTCAATGCGAAGAAATGCAAAGTGATGCACTTAGGGAGTAGAAACCCACGAGAGACTTATGTGTTAGGCGGTGAGAGTCTGATAGGTACTGAGGGGGAGAGGGATCTTGGGGTGATAGTATCCGAGGATCTGAAGGCAACGAAACAGTGTGATAAGGCGGTGGCCGTAGTGAGAAGGTTGCTAGGCTGTATAGAGAGAGGTGTGATCAGCAGAAGAAAGGAAGTGTTGATGCTCCTGTACAAGTCATTGGTGAGGCCCCACCTGGAGTATTGTGTTCAGTTTTGGAGGCCGTACCTTGCGAAGGATGTTAAAAAAATGGAAGCGGTGCAAAGAAAAGCTACGAGAATGGTATGGCATTTGCGTTCCAAGACGTATGAAGAGAGACTTGCTGACCTGAACATGTATACCCTGGAGGAAAGGAGGAACAGGGGTGATATGATACAAACGTTCAAATATTTGAAAGGTATTAATCCGCAAACAAATCTTTTCCAGAGATGGGTAGGCGTTAGAACGAGAGGACATGAAATGAGATTGAAGGGGGGCAGACTCAGGAAATATGTCAGGAAGTATTTTTTCACGGAGAGGGTGGTGGATGCTTGGAATGCCCTCCCGCGGGAGGTGGTGGAGATGAAAACGGTAATGGAATTCAAACATGCGTGGGATATACATAAAGGAATCCTGTGCAGAAGGAATGGATCCTAAGAAGCTTAGCCGAAATTGGGTGGCGGAGCAGGTGGGGGGAAGAGGGGTTGGTGGTTGGGAGGCGAGGATAGTGGAGGGCAGACTTATACGGTCTGAGCCAGAGCCGGTGATGGGAGGCGGGACTGGTGGTTGGGAGGCAGGGAATCCTGCTGGGCAGACTTATACGGTCTGTGCCCTGAAAAAGACAGGTACAAATCAAGGTAAGGTATACACATATGAATTTATCTTGTTGGGCAGACTGGATGGACCATGCAGGTCTTTTTCTGCCGTCATCTACTATGTTACTATGTAAGTTATTCCCGAAATTGTGGATTTTTCCCAAGTCCATTTAGTAGCGGTTTATGGATTTGTCCTTTAGGAAACCGTCCAACCCCTTTTTAAACTCTGCCAAGCTAACCGCCCTCACTACGTTCTCCGGCAATGAATTCCAGAGTTTAATTATGCGTTGGCACCTTATGAGATGAGGGAAGATCTCTCCTAAGTCATGGGCACAGGGCCATTATACTACAATTTGATTTGTCCTGTGCCTTTGACTTGGTTGACAATGATATTTTGCTGTTTTGGTTCATTTGGAATTGGAGACTGGGTTAAGGGCTTTTTAATATCACATTTCTATAGCGTCTGCTTTAATGACACCCAGTGTCCCTTTTGCAAGTCAGACTGTGGGGTTCCCTTTATCTCCTTCACTGTTTAATGTTCTGATGAGTTCATTAGGTTCCTGTTTAAATGAAGCTGCCGATGACATTGCTGCCTCAGATACCGGCAAAAATACTGCAGCTATAGCATCAAAACAGATTTCAGATTGTATAAATTTACTGGAGTCTTGGATTACTTTGCATCATCTAAGATTAAATAAGGACAAACTAACCCCCCCCCCCCCCCCCACCGTGGTGGCTACCACACGGGCGGTGCCAACACAGCCCATTCAAAGTGGAATGACAATATACTGAAAATTAGTAATCACACCCCATGCCTGGAATAAACTCCCTGAGCCCATACGCCAGGCCCCCTCCCTGCCCATCTTCAAATCCTTGCACAAAGCCCACCTCTTCAATATCGCCTTCGGCAACTAACCACCGTTCCTCTATTCAGGAAATCTAGACTGCCCCAACTTGACATTTCGCCCGTTAGATTGTAAGCTCCTTTGAGCAGGGACTATCCTTTTTTGTTAAACTGTACAGCGCTGCGTAACCCTAGTAGCGCTCTACAAATGTTAAGTAGTAATCCATGTTTTAAATCTGAACCTAATTTGAAGATCTTAGGGATAATCATGTCAAACACACTTTCAGGAAAGCCAACACCTACAGAAGGTTATCCTATTCGGTAGACCAGGTTCGACAGAGAAGGTTCGTGCAGAGAAACATTGTATGCGACAAAGAGATACATTGTATGCGATTTCTCAGGAAGCAGACAAATAACTATTGGTCATTTGTTCTGCCAGATTACTTTTTGTATTGAAAATCAATAGACCCCTGACGCAGGCCTCTACGGCCGAAACACGAATCATGTCGGGTTGTTTTTATTGATTCAAAATAAAAGACCTTGTTTAGGAAAGCACTATTTGTGAGAGGACTCTTTTTGGATCCACTGTTTGTTGGTGTAAACACACATTTATCAGTTAGACAAATCTTCCATTTAATGAACAAATTGAGGAGAAATAGGAAGATACTAGAACCTTCTGCTTTTAGGTTAGTAGTCCAAAGTTTAGTTTTAGGTCAACTGGACTATTGTAATATCATTTAGGTGTCCTTTTACAAAGGCGCACTGAAAAATGGCTTTAGGCGCGGGTTTTGGGCGTGTGCAGAATCATTTTTCAGCGCACCCGTAAAAAAGCCCTCTTTCCCCCCCCCCCCCCCGAAAATGGACGTGCGGCAAAATCAAAATTGCCGCGCGTCCATTTTGGGTCTCAGTCCTTACCGCCAGCCATAGACCTAGCAGTAAAGAATTTGGTCGGTAATGACCTACGCGCATCAGATGCCACTTGGCGCGCATCTGCAACGTGCGCCAGAAAACAAACAATATGTATCGGACGCGCGCCAAAAATGATACTACTATACGAGCCGCATGGTAGTCTGGCGGTAACTCCATTTTGGCTGATGTTGGGTGCATATAGGCACCTACGTGGCTTAGAAAAAGGGGCCTTCAGTTAGGTTGTCCAAAATTCCTTTTTAAAAAAGTTGAGAACGATTCAGAACATGGCAGCTAGGTTAATTTTCTCAACACACCTTAACAAGTGAGTAACCCCTCTACTGGTAAAACTGCACTGGTTGCCAGTAGAGGCTCTGTTTTACTACTAGTACTAGTACCGTATGTCCATTTTCGGCACACTGAAAAATGGATCTGCATGTGCCCAAAACATGCACCTACGCTACCGCAGGCCATTTTTCAGCGCATCTTAGTAAACGGACCCCTTTCTCCAATAAAAAGGTCTCATCCATATCTTTCTTACTCCACATAGCATAGAATAACACAGCATGCTTTCCAGCTTAACTATCCAGCCTATATTTCCTGTGCAGTGCTGGTTTTACCTCTTTGCTGGTCATGCCAGTGTACCTGGTCGTTTAAAAAAAAAAAAAGAAAATATTGGTTAATCTTTACCCCGAGTCTTGGTCTAGGGGCCACATGACAAACTAGGGACAAAGAAGGTGGGAACAGATTCAAAGAGCACTGGAACCAGAATTTTGACAGTTCAAGAACGGTTCAATTGACTGAGATGAGGCAGAAATCTTCCCCGTAAACAGGAAAAGGGTGCAGGCGATAACTTGGTGAAATATAGAAAATGCAGATGAAACAATTTGTTTTATCGGCAGTAGGATTCATCTAATCAGTCTTCCAAACCACTTGAAGATTTTTGCTCTTAAAGATCAGATTGATATACTATGAGCTGCCTTAGAGCAATATTTTCATGATGGTTGCAATGTACTGAAGATGGTTCATTACATCGGAGATTGATGTTTGTAAGGTAGAATTCTTTTGACCTCTCTCTTCGACTCATTATTAACGTCAGAATGAATTATTGGTCAGAAGAGTAGCTCAGATCTACGTCTTTCTATTATAGAGAACTCCTTCCCAAAGGTTCCTCTTGTCTGTCAGAAATCCAGGGATGTGATTATGAAATCTGTTTTGTGGGCATTCATTATTAAATTGAATAGATAAATTGATGATATGCTTTTTTTATTGAAAGAAGTGTAAGAAACGAAATCTAAATTAAAGTAGAGCCAGCCACGAATGCTTCAGCGGGAAAACAGCCGAGTACAGAAAATGGTTCCATATCTCTGCCCTAAGAAAGACTTTTGGGTCTCAATATAACAATACAAACCCATTTGAACAAGATTTTGGGGTCTTGTATGAAAACACAGGGGTAAAATTCAGTCCATGATATTCAGGATTTTTAAGCCAATGACACCCGCAGGTAGAAATGAGGCTGGATCTTCAATGCCGGGCCGTGACTGGACTCTGGCATTGTATATCCAGTTACAGTGGTCACCCGGATGTTAACTGCATAGCGTTCGATATTCAGACTGGTGTGCAGTTAGTTTGGTGGATAAAGATAGAATAGACTTTTTGCTGTCCTAACGTTATCCACTTACTTAACCAGTTAGAAGTCTGAATATTGCTGTTAACTGGTTAAGTACTGGCTCTCTTAGAATTGTGCAGATTTCTCTGACACTAACCAAACAGTGCAGGGGTGCTCAGAGCTGATATACGGCATCCTGTCCAGAACTACTGAATATAAGAAGATAAGAATAGCTGTAAGGGATCAGACCAATGGTCCATTTAGCCCACTATTCTGCTTCCAACAGTGACCAGTACCTGGCAGGAATCCAAATAGTAGCAACATTACTGAACCCCAAAGAGTAACAAGATTCTGGAATCCCAGAGAACAGCAACATTCCAGAATCCCAAAGAGTACCAAGATTCCAGAATCCTCAAGAGTAACAACATTCCGGAATCCCAAAGAGCAGCAAGATTCCAGAATCTCAAAGAGTAACAAGATTCTAGAATGGCAAAGAGTAGCAACATTCCATGCTACCAATCCCAGGGCAAGCAGTGGCTTCCCTATGTCTGTCTCAATAATAGACTATGGACTTTTTCTCCAGGAACTTGTCCAACCCTTTTTTAAACCCAGATATGCTAACCGCTGTTACCATGTAGCATGATATGAGTTAATTGTCAGAATTATTGATTTTGCTGGATCAGATACCAATATAAAAATACAGCTTTAAAGACTTATTGAGACAGAAGCAGCTCAACTGGTCTGAATTTCAAGTTCCTCCTTCCCCTCCCCCTGGGAAAACCACTGAGACCCTTAACAAAAGACTATCCAGAAACAAATAATGAAATTGCCTCAAAGAGATATAAACTTCCTCTCCCCCTCCCACCTGAAGGACTGATCAAAAGCCTGGATGACCAACACAATAAAAGACCAAAGACACCAGAAGACAGAAAGACTGGAGAGGTGTGAAGTTCCACCTATTAAAGACAAAAGACACTGATCACCAAAAGGAATACAGCTAGCTACCTCAGACAACAAGATGCCAGCACAAGTGCAGATCATATTCCTCTACGAACTACATTACCCAGTGCACCCAGGACCATGATCCTTTGCAATTACCCAGGATTCAGTGCACCCCAGGACTATGATCCTTTGCAATTGCCCAGGATTCAGTGCACCCTACGACCATGATTCTTTGCAAATCACTCAAGACCCAGAAATGCAAGACAAGGCAAAACACGGAAGTAGATTAAAACTGAGTCCAGAAAAGGGCAAGACAAGGACAAGGCAGGAACTGGATCCGGACAGGACTAGACTGAAAGAGACAAGACACAGCATACCTATACAGGCAAGACAAGGTAGGAGCTAGGCAACAAGAATAACAGAAGCAAGACAATAAACAGGGCAGGAACAGGATTCAGGATTCTCAAACAGGCTTGGCTGGAACAGGATTCTGGAACAGGCTTGGGTTGGCTGGAACTGGATTCTGGAATGGGCTTGGCTTGACTGGAACTGGATTCTGGAACGGGCTTGGCTTGAACTGGATTCTGGAATGGGCTTGGCTTGACTGGAACCGGATTCTGGAACGGACTTGGCTTGAACCGGATTCTGGAACGGGCTTGACTTGAACTGGATTCTGGAATGGGCTTGGCTTCACTGGAACCGGATTCTGGAACGGACTTGGCTTCAATGGAACAGGAGTCTGAATGGGACATGGCTTGACAGAGAGCAGGGACAGAAACTAGCTCAAACATAGAGCAGGACCAGAACTTGGCAGAAACAGAGCTCAAGAGTCAGGAAGCAAACATGGCAGGCAAAGGATTAAGCAGACTAAGGGAAGACAAACAAACAAAGAAGCAATGTGCTTATTAGCACCCACAGCTGGATAGCAGTGAAGTAATCAGATATGATGCTGGCTTCTACAGACTCAGAATAAACAGACAAGAACCACACACACAGGAAACAGAACAGGGAATACAGAAACAGAGCTTGGCTAAACACAGAGATTGGCTTAAACACGGAGCAAGAGTCAAAAGCAGGGCTAGACTAAAAGCAGAAGCCAAGGGAAGTCAAACAGATACAGACACCAAGGGCAGGGTGTGGCTCTACAGCCAGGCTTTCAGGAAACAAGATTCAAAAGCAAACTCACAGAAACAAAGGAAAGCATTGAAACACAAGACTCAGAGAAACACAGCACAGACCTTCAGGAGCAAAACAAAGCATGGATATGATCTAAACAGGTAACACAAGATTAAGAGACCTCTTGCAAAGGCAACGTAGGAAAGCTCCCTGGGTCCTTATAAAGGAGTAGGCTGATGATGTCACAAGTAGGAAAGGAAGCAGAAGCAGGGAGACCAAAGCGAGGCTTGACTTACAGGAGGAACAATGGGAAATGAAGCAGACTGGAGAGGTCACTGAGCTAGATACAGAAAATCAGTAGGTCTGAACATAAGGGCACGGCCACAACCGTGACATGTTGCCTGTCGTCAACTAGTTTCCAATCCAGTTCACCATTTTGGGTCCTAAGTTCAGCCCTCTCAGCTTATTCATGAGTCTTCTACGAGGTACTGTGTCAAAGGCTTTGCTGAAGTCCAAGCAGATTTGATGCTACTGATCCCAGGCACTGCAGTCTTTATCTTTTATGTTACTGTATCCTCACCTCTATTAGCCCTGCAGAGAACAGCTCCATCCAGAGATCAGGAGAGGAGGGGGGGGGGGGGGTGAGATAATCAGATAATGGAGCTGCTGTCTAATCCATCCTCTCCTCACCTCTCCCCTCCTCTTCTGTCACTTCCTAGGGGCAAAGAAAAAGATAAAAGTGCCAGCATTAAACACATCACTTTGAAATATTTTGAAAAGTGATTCATGAATGTATTGAAATGGAAATTACCATCAAGCATTGGAAGAGAAAAGGCCCCTCATTGTGCATAACATAAAGTAAGAACTGCTTTGTGCTTCCACCAAACTTATCATTAAAATTACATTTTTGGTTTGGTGGCATTAAATGTTAAGTTTTAGCATTTTTTGAACAAAAAAACCATGGGTTGCAAGGACAGAATACTGCAAGGCCTGCGCAGTCTGTGCGGAGATAGAAGTGTGGGCTGCTATTCTCGGCTTCTTGCCCTCAGATGGTGCTGACATTATGACCCGAGCTGGCTCATAGTGGCTTTTCCGTCTTTTTCTGTCAGGCACTGACATTACAGAAGTGAGGTCGCCTGTCTGAGATAGAAAAATCAGATTCTTGAACAGAAACAAGTGAGGCTACAAAGACAGGCTGTAAATGAGGCAAGACAGGACAGAAATGCTCATTTTTACCATGTTCCTACCACTTTGAGTTCTCACACAATTATGGAATATGTTTGTTTATTTAGGGGCCCTTGTACTAAGCTGCCTAGGTGCCTACGTGTGCCAAATGTGTTCTAATTTGGAACTACCACCCAGCTACCGTGTGGTCTGGGCGGTAATTTCATTTTGTATGCACGTCCAGGGGCGTAGCTACATGGGGCCATGGGGGCCTGGGCCCCTGTAGATTTGGCCCTGGACCCTCCTGCCGACTACCCTCTCGACCCCCCTTCCACCGCCAACCCGCCGTCGCCTACCTTTGCTGGCGGGGGACCCCAAGCCCTGCCAGCCGAGGTCCTCTTCTTCCTTCGTTCTGTTTCTGAGTCTGACGTCCTGCACGTACAACGTCAGACTCAAAAACAGAACAGAAACAGAACAAAGCCTTGCGCCGCTTGCTGGCTGATCTGCAAGGCTTCGTTCTGTTTCTGTGAGTCTGACAATACCGGATGTGGCCACGTTTCGCCCTCAGGCTGCGTCAGGGGTACAAACTATCAAAAGTGTATATAAATATATCATATACACTAATAGTGGGATGAGAACCCTTATTCCAAAAATCTAGTTCCACTTATCTTCTACTTCCAACTGAACTGATATGGAGTGATACAGAGGCATTATAATATTCGTATTCCTATTTGTATCCCTTTCCCAATAATTCCCAGCATCCTAATTGCCTTCCCGGCTGCCGCTGCACACTGGGCAGAAGATGTTGGCGTATTGTCTACAATGACACCTAGATCTTTTTCTTGAGTGTTGACTCCTAAGGTGGACCCTAGCATCAGATAACTATGATTCAGATCATTCTTCCCAATTTGCTTTCCTCTTTCCCCTCGACCTCATGACGCTTTGATTCACTTCTACTTCATTTGACCACAACACAATCTTGTATTTGTTATCAACCGAAATGGCAAACGCCTTTACGGTACTTTGTAAGCCACATTGAGCCTTCAAATAGATGGGATAATGTGGGGTACAAATGTAACAAATAAGTGTGTATCATTCTGCAGTTGTCCACATTAAATTTCATCTGCCGTTGAATACCCAGTCTTCCAGTTTCCTATTATAAGATGAATCGGAGTGTAATGAAATTGGTATTTGATTCCATAAACCTGATCCTTCACAGGCAAATACTGTACTGTGAGAAACGCCAAAAACTATTCTTCTAAAAAGTGGCACAACAAGGAGGCTGCCATCAGCTGAACGCAGATTTCTTGTTGTACATTACATAAGTACATAAGTATTGCCATACTGGGCATCCTGTTTCCAACAGTGGCCAATCCAGGTCACAAATACCCGGCAAGATCCCAAAAATGTACCAAACATTTTATACTGCTTATCCCAGAAATAGTGGATTTTCCCCAAGTCCATTTAATAACGGTCTATGGACTTTTCATTTAGGAAGCCGTCCAAACCTTTTTTAAACTCCGCTAAGCTAACCGCCTTTACCACATTCTCTGGCATTGAATTCCAGAGTTTAATTACACGTTGAGTGAAGAAAAATTTTCTCAGATGAAATAGGTATAGTGGGTGACCAGAATGAAAAGATTTATGTACCAGAAGAAGGAAGCTATACTGAATTCTACTGGCCACTGCAAGCCAGTGTTGCTTAATCAATAACGGAGGGACATGATCAAACCGATTAGCTTTATAGAGTAATCTCACTGCCGTGTTCTATAAGAGCTGAATCCACCGACGAGTGTATTGAGGAAGACCAGTGAAAATAGAATTTCAGTGATTTCCAGCTTAACTCATACTCCATCTCTGTCTGCCCTGGCACTGAGATTTTGAATGGCTTTACCTGGATCATAGAGTGGAGGATTAGCCTGATGGAGGTAGAGCACTGATGTCAGAACTAGGGTTGACGGGTTCAAGTCCTACTGTAGGTCTTGAGACCTTGGGCAAATCACTTAACCCTGCAGTGCCTCAGTTACAAACTCAGATTGTCGGTTCTTCAGAGACAGGAAAACACCTCCTGTACCTGAATGTGCACCACTTGGAGAGCCTTCAGGCTGGCAGGCAGTATATAAGCAATAATAGTGCTGAAAATCTGTTTATGGCCCCAGTCTGAGTCCCTGCCGGAGAATCCGGCTCAGATCCTGGCAAATCTTTGTCTGAGATTTGCAGTCAGGCAGGTCAAAATAAAGCTGTAAAGACTAAGGGAAAAGTACATCGGCAATTGCTATCACTACTACTACTACTTAACATTTCTAGAGCACTACTAGGGTTACGCAGCGCTGTACAAATTAATAACTAAGGACGGTCCCTGCTCAGAAGAGCTTACAATCTAAAGGACGAAATGTCAAGTTGGGTAGTCTAGATTTCCTGAGTAGAGGTGATTAGGTGCTATCAGGCAGTGGTTTGCAAACTCTTCTATTTGTAAGAGAAACCACCTCTCACAGCTGGGTGCAGTTCTGTGCCAGGACTAGAGAATGACACAGGGACAAAGTTTGTCCCCGTCCCATCCACACAGGTTCTGTCTCCGTCCCCGTCCCCGCAGACCCTGTCTCCGTCCCTGCAGGTTCTGTCTCTGTCCCCACCCCATCCCCGTGGGCTCTGTCCTCATCTGCAGAAGCCTCGGACACTTATGATTTTATATTTAACTTTGAATTAAAGTATAAAAAGGAACAATGTGCTGTGCAACTGATATTTATAAATCATAAACAGAAAACAATAACAGCAACAAGCAACTATAATACCCCTCCCACTACCACCTTCTACCCTTCCAACAAGAGCTGACTTCTACAACCCCAAGGAATCCTAATCCACCCTGTTAAAATGTCCAGGGGTACAAAATACAACCCGTTCCGTATGCCCTAGAGGGGAGAAATATGTATGCCCTTTGAAGCACTGTTATGATTTTTTAATCTGTGGATGAATAAGATGTCATCAACAGTCTCGGGATTCAGTCCAGCTCTCCTGTTTTCCACAGTCCCTCCTGCAATAGAAGATATCTTCTTAGAAGATGTGCTGGTAGCAGGATATACAGGATCCCCCCATGCAAATTTTGCTAGTTATGGCCAGCATGTTTGCTTGTTTTTCTAAAAAATCTAAAATATCGTGGTCTGCATCAAACGAACATAAATAACAGCCCAGTTCATTAACAGGCTTCAAAGTGGAAAATGACACAGGGACAAAGTTTCTCACCATCCCCACGGGCTCTATTCCCATCTCCACCCCGTCCTCGCGAGATCTGTCCCTGTCCTCGCTCCATCCCCGCAGGCTCTGTCCCCGTCCCCATCCCAGGGCAGCCGAGAGGGGGGGGGGACAAAATTCCCCAGGCCCGGCGCCGCCGCTGCAGTCCAGCCCGCCCGCCCTCCGTCGCTCCTTGGCATTGAACTTAAGCGCCTCACCTTCGAAAGTGCAGTAAGCAGAGGCAGACCACTCCTTCCTTACGTGTCCCACCCTCGCCTGATGCAACTTCTGCGAGGGCGGGACACGGAAGGAAGGAGTGGTCTTCCGCTGCTTGTTGCTGCGCTTTCGAAGGTGAGATGCTTAAGGTCAGTGCAGAGGGCCCGGTGGAGGATGGAGGGGCCCCGGCGACGGCCTTGTCCCGGGCCTGAACCAGTCTCTCGGCGGCCCTGCCCCATCCCCATGGTTACTGCAGATCCCCGTCACCGTGTCATTCTCGTTCTAGGACACTAGGCCCTGCAGGAGTATTATCTGGACTCAACCTTAGAGAAGAAAAGTGGTGCTGTAGATTTCTGTTTTCACATAATTACTCAAAGATCCCTTGGAATGAAATGACATGGCCCTCAATTCTGAGACATTCAGAACTGTGCAGGCTATAAATCTCTGCAGGACAGAACTAAATATCCTTTAGACCGCCCTGAAAATGTTACCGAGCTGAATTAGTTATTGTATGAATAAATTTTACCCTATCACTATAGTATAAGCTGTGACAGATCTTTACCTTCGTAACAAAAAAAGGTTAATTTCCTACTAGTTATCCTGAAAGCCTGGAAACCAAGTACATGTAATTATGCTGCAGTGTTGTTGATTAGGCAGGAGAGCAGAAGAATAAATTCAAGAGCTGTTAATGCCCGAGAGCTGATTTCCAAGTGAAGTGGGTACTGAACACTTGAAATTTGCAGGCAAAGCTGGGTCAATGGCAGGGGGAACCGATGCAGTTTATTAAAATTCAGGACGGTTGTCCATTCAAAGACTGGAGAATTTTCCACGGTTGCCCAAAAGCTGAATCATAGTGGGGAGTTTTGGTACCTGTGTCTGAAACTCCTCCTCTGCCCCTCACTTTGGGACCCTTTTACCAAGTCGTGTAGGTGCCTATGCGAGCGCCAATTCAGAACTACTACTTGGCTACCGAGTGGCCTGGGCAATAATTTCATTTTTTATGTGTGCCCACTACGCATGCCGGAAAATATATGATATTTTCTGGCACGTGGCGGTAATTGGCATTGTACGCACGATGACGATTACTGCTCGGTTAACACGTGAGATCTTACCGCTAAGTGAATGGGTGGTGGTAAGGTCTCAGGCTCAAAATGGATGCGCACCAATTTTCATTTTGCCGCACATCCATTTTCGGCCAAAAAAAAAAAAAAGAGGCCTTTTTTGCAGGTGCACTGAAAAATGGACCTGCATGCGTCCAATACATGCGTCTACACCAGTGCAGGCCACTTTTCAGCGCACCTTAATAAAAAGACCTCTTTATAACATGAAGGATATCACAGTCACCTGTGTTCCTCTTGATAATATGGTCTGCGACCTTCTTGCACACTTTTGTATAAAATAATCCATGTTATTCACAAAACCCTAGTGCAGTGTACTAGGATGGCTCGATATCAGCCATCGGCTAGTAATGTTTATGTACGAAGATTGATTGTTCCAGGAATAACATGTATAGAATGTTTGTACGTTTGGGAAGCTTGCCAGGTGCCCTTGGCCTGGATTGGCCGCTGTCGTGGACAGGATGCTGGGCTCGATGGACCCTTGGTATTTTCCCAGTGTGGCATTACTTATGTACTTATGTTGTGGGATCATTAAGCGATTCCTTCACATATAATGTAATAAAAGAAAGACGCTGAAGAGTTCCCACTCTTTAAATGTTTTGCTAAAAAGTGTGTGTGTGTGAAGTGTGTGCATGAGTGGTTAAGTGAATGGAGAGGATTAAGAGATGTGGGGAGAGAATACCTTCTTTTACAGTTCCCTTTCTGTAAGAATGTGATATATAAAACAATTCACTATGCTAATTTCTCCTATCAAGGCACCAAAATGTGGAATTCTCTTCCTAAATCAATCAAGTTTACAGATGATTACCTAACTTTCAGAAGTCTTCTAAAAACACAATTCTTCAGTCTGGCCTTTCGGAATACAAAGAACTCTATTTGAATTTTACCCACACCCTTCTCTAGAAGAAGAAACAGCATTACAAGGGAGTAATTCAATAAGATTATTCATATATGATGGGGCTTGACCAAATAGAATTTGGTGATTGAAACCACGTAATTTGAAAGATATTCTATCTCTTATTGATACCCAATGGAGCTCATATAAAACAGGAGTGGCTTTGGCGAAGCGAGGAGATCTACATATAAGATGAGCAGCAGTATTTTGAGCTGTTTGTAATTTTTTCAGAAGACCACCTTTGAGTCCAGCATAGATGGAATTGCAGTAGTCGAATAGTCCAATGACTTCCAATGTTGTCAAAAATGTAAAGTTACGTTATTGAAGCTGCTGTTGATGATTCCTTAGTGCAATGTTGAATGTGGTAGCTTCTTTTGAAACGTTCAAAGAGTTGAGCACTAATAGAGATCCATCCTTACGAAAGCTGAAACCACCTACAAGTACAAACACAAATATTCTTATATTCTGCAATAACCCACTAGTTCTAAGCTGATTACAATTAAGAGAGACTCAGGCAATCCCTGAAGAATTATAAAAACTCACCACTGAATAATATTCATCAACATCAAAAGTATTTTCTAAAACGAAAAGCTTTCAAAAGTTTATGAAACAAAGTACAAGAATTAAGGGGCCCTTTTACAAGAGTGCAGCGACCCAGAACTACCGCTGAGCTATCACCTGCCCCCACCACATGCCATTTCTGGTGTGTTGGAAGGGTTATCGCGGGAACCCCTACCACCTCTTAAGTAGGTGGCAGTAAGGCCTCCCCTGGGAAATGGCCACACGGCAAGCGGTGAACTTACCACACAGCCATTCCATTATTTTGCTTTATTGACCATTAGATTTTGCTGGTTCTGAATGGGTTCATATCATCCCTTTCATGAATGCTCACAGCAAGTACATTTAAATGACTCAACCTCACTTGTGGTTCCATTAAGATCTGGTTTCCTCAGGACTTAGTATGATTGGCCCTGTCATTTAATTTGGATTTAGTCCCCTTATCGTAGTATTTGTTGATCTAAATGTTCATTTCTGTCTCCGTGCAGATGACGTTGAATTCTTTTTTTTGTTTGTTTGATGGTGTAGTAGGAGATGTTTTGAAATTGCATCATTGTCTGAACATGGATATGCTCCAACAAACTAGTGTTAAACCTACCAAAAACAGAAATTATGCTAGTTGGATAGTCCAGTGTATTTGATTTGCTGTCATGCATTCAGGCACAGTCAACAAATATTGTGATTATATCACAGGTATATAGCTTAGGTGTTTTGATCAGTTCTAGGTTACCTACGTGTCCACAAATTAATGCTGTCATTCGGACTTCTTTCTTTCAGCCAAGACTTGTCAGTAAGTTAATACAAATGTTACCACCTACTGAGGTTTAAACACTTTTACAAAGTTTGGTATTATGCAAACTAGATTACTGCAACTCTCTTTATTTAAGACCTCCTTAATACAATTTTATAGCCATAAAGATTGTACAAAATGCTGCAACCCAACTATTTACTGGAGTTGCATGGTAGCGTAACCCGCTCCTCTTACTTGTACCAAGGTTAAGCTCTCTGGTCTTCTCTGAGAGCTGACCTTGGGGTTATTTCAGGGTCCCACCGAATCCAGTCCAGGAACCACACGGTAGTCAGGAGAGTCAGGAAAATTAAGTGAACTTTATTTAACAAATCAGAACTGAAGAATGGTTAACATGATAATCCTCAGCATACAGTTATGATGGTATCTCAGGCTCGATCTTACAAAGTCACAAGAGCACATAACTTTTCCCTTTTTGGGTTATGCATATATGTAGAATCTCTTTTTGCCTGATCATGCAGCCAGATGACACCCTACAGTCAATCTCTCTGATGTAACGTCATTACCATCGGAGATTTGGATCCAGCATTAACTGTCCAAGTCCTTCAGGGATTTACCTTGAAAGAAATCACCAGCTGTGGGCAGATAGCATCTTACCCTTAAGCCCGGTTTGTGGCGAGACTCCCCAATCTCAGCCTGCAGGTTGGCTCCTCTATTGGCTAAGGGGATTAACAACAATGACCCTGATCCTTCCCCAATGTCAGGGTTGGCTCAGCAGGTACCCCCTCTCTCTTTCCAACAGGTCACTTGGTGGGGGTCTAGAAGTTCTCAAACACAGGCTACCAAGGACAAATTCTACAACAAAGTCCTCCCTTATATAGCAATTATTAGCTCCACCCCACACTGAGATCCATGAATCAGGGCACTCTCAAGTGTCAGATGGACTCTTGACTTTTCCAGGCTGGGCTCCTTCCATCCAGGGGCTCCAATATAGCAAAGAGTTACAGTAGGTCCATATAACACCATGCTTATTTTCTTTGACTTGGCTTCCTGTTTTTTCTTTTAATTGTTTAAAGTTTTACTTCTGGTCCATAAAGTTCTTTATATATATATATGAAACAAAGTATATTTATTCATGCTTTCTTTGATTCTTCATCTAAATCTTGAATTTGTTTTGGAACTCATTCAACTGTGAAATGACATCCATAAGGCACGTTTCTGAAAAAAAAAATACTGCAAGGCACAATAGTTGTCAAACACAACAGAGTATAGAAAGATCTAAAAAAAATCAACAACTCACGTGAATAGCATAAAAGAGTGCAAGAGAGACATTTTCTAGAAGAAACTTGAAATTACTGATGTCCACTTTTAGTTTGAGCAGAAAGCATCAAAGTAACAAAGACCTCAACGTAAACAAAGCACAGAAGCCACTTAGGATAAAAAAAAATCAATGCCCTGGACCAATAACCTCACCAGTACTTCAGAGTTCAAAAAAAATCAATGCACAGGACCAAGAACCAAGTCCAAACTTCACAGCTCAAATTATTCAGTGGCCAACAGGTTGACCATCTTTTCTTCAAACTGAATAGACAAAGACTCCTCTCTTTTTCTTTGGAGGTGCAAAATTTATTAGACAGAAATCATTTTTCCCCATATCAAACAATCTAAATTGAGAAATATTACAAAGAAATAGTCCCACACACGTCAAATGAAAATCACCATTAACTGGCTAAATTCTGCTTTTGCTCCAATTCTGCCCCGGCCCAGTCCGGTGATAGTCCAGTGCCATTGGATATCGAGTGCTGGCTTGTTCAGTGTGGCTAAACTCTTTTGAATATCAGCCCCTAATTTTGTTAGGGATCAAAACAATCCCTGGGATAGTTCTAGTGTTAAATCCACTGAATGCGAGGGCTGACTATTGCCTGGTGAGTTTCCATTTAAACATCAGGATCCAAAAGACATAAATAAACATTTCATATCAATACAATTGTAGTTGTGGGATATAATTTTGATATCAATAAATTGACAATTACAGAGGAGAGATATTTAAGAAAATGATCCAGTGGCCTATGAAGCAAATAAATGAATGTGTTCTTATTTTTTTATTAAAATGCCTTCAGCCCCATCGACTGTAAAGTGATGATCGTGATTACATTTTAATATTAAAAACACAGCTTTTTGTTCAAGCCTCTTGTTCATATAGTGCAGTTTTGGAAGTTATGACAGCAGCACTTTATGCTTTGGGTTATGTTAGTAGTATTTTATGTTATAGTTCTGTTAATTGATAATGATTTCTTTTACATTGGTGTGTATGTTTTTTTATGAAAACCGCCTAGTTTATAGGCAGGTTAGAAGTGTTTAAAATAAATAAAATAAACATCTTCAGCCAAATTTACCAATCCGCGGCTAATGAAACATTTCATACGTGGAGGCGTTTAATTACCAACTTCCCAATTAAGACCTGTCCATTTATAACCAACCATTAATTCATACAGCCTCAGAAAAACAATAAATTCTTACAAAATCAATGCATTTCCTCAAATGCACTCAGGCTCATAAAATGGTTTGCACCCTTCCATGCCCCTTCACCTGTGCAGTGTGCCGCAAACCAGCAAGTTTAATATGAAAATCTGCTCTTGATGATGCTGTTGCAATAGGAAAAGGGACTTGATATACTGCCTTTCTGAGGTTTTTGCAACTACATTCAAAGCGGTTTACATATATTCAGGTACTTATTTTGTACCAGGGGCATTGGAGGGTTAAGTGACTTGCCCAGAGTCACAAGGAGCTGCAGTGGGAATCAAACTCAGTTCCCTAGATTCAGAGTCCGCTGCACTAACCACTAGGCTACTCCTCCAATAGCAACATTCCCTGTAGAAGCCTGCCCTTGCAGATCAGCAATGCGGCCACGCAGGCTTCTGTTTCTGTGAGTCTGACGTCCTGCACATACGTGCAGGACATCAGACTCACAGAAACAGAAGCCTGTGCGGCTGCGTTGCTGATCTGCAAGGGCAGGCTTCTACAGGGAATGTTGCTAGTGGAATAGCAACATTCCATGTAGAATCTCAAACAGTAGCAACATTCCATCTAGAATCTCCAATAGTAGCAACCGCTAGGCTACTCCTCCACTCCTTGGGATTCCAGAGTCTTGCTATTCTTTGGGGTTCTACACGGAATGTTGCTACTCTTTGAGATTGTGCCTGGAATCTTGTTAATGGGACTTGATATACCGCCTTTCTGAGGTTTTTGCAACTACATTCAAAGCGGTTTACATATATTCAGGTACTTATTTTGTACCAGGGGCATTGGAGGGTTAAGTGACTTGCCCAGAGTCACAAGGAGCTGCAGTGGGAATCAAACTCAGTTCCCTAGATTCAGAGTCCGCTGCACTAACCACTAGGCTACTCCTCCAATAGCAACATTCCCTGTAGAAGCCTGCCCTTGCAGATCAGCAACGTACGTGCAGGACGTCAGACTCACAGAAACATAAGCCTGTGCGGCTGCGTTGCTGATCTGCAAGGGCAGGCTTCTACAGGGAATGTTGCTAGTGGAATAGCAACATTCCATGTAGAATCTCAAACAGTAGCAACATTCCATCTAGAATCTCCAATAGTAGCAACCGCTAGGCTACTCCTCCACTCCTTGGGATTCCAGAGTCTTGCTATTCTTTGGGGTTCTACACGGAATGTTGCTACTCTTTGAGATTGTGCCTGGAATCTTGTTAATGGGACTTGATATACCGCCTTTCTGAGGTTTTTGCAACTACATTCAAAGTGGTTTACATATATTCAGGTACTTATTTTGTACCAGGGGCATTGGAGGGTTAAGTGACTTGCCCAGAGTCACAAGGAGCTGCAGTGGGAATCAAACTCAGTTCCCTAGATTCAGAGTCCGCTGCACTAACCACTAGGCTACTCCTCCAATAGCAACATTCCCTGTAGAAGCCTGCCCTTGCAGATCAGCAATGCGGCCACGCAGGCTTCTGTTTCTGTGAGTCTGACGTCCTGCACATACGTGCAGGACGTCAGACTCACAGAAACAGAAGCCTGTGCGGCTGCGTTGCTGATCTGCAAGGGCAGGCTTCTACAGGGAATGTTGCTAGTGGAATAGCAACATTCCATGTAGAATCTCAAACAGTAGCAACATTCCATCTAGAATCTCCAATAGTAGCAACCGCTAGGCTACTCCTCCACTCCTTGGGATTCCAGAGTCTTGCTATTCTTTGGGGTTCTACACGGAATGTTGCTACTCTTTGAGATTGTGCCTGGAATCTTGTTAATGGGACTTGATATACCGCCTTTCTGAGGTTTTTGCAACTACATTCAAAGCGGTTTACATATATTCAGGTACTTATTTTGTACCAGGGGCATTGGAGGGTTAAGTGACTTGCCCAGAGTCACAAGGAGCTGCAGTGGGAATCAAACTCAGTTCCCTAGATTCAGAGTCCGCTGCACTAACCACTAGGCTACTCCTCCAATAGCAACATTCCCTGTAGAAGCCTGCCCTTGCAGATCAGCAACGTACGTGCAGGACGTCAGACTCACAGAAACATAAGCCTGTGCGGCTGCGTTGCTGATCTGCAAGGGCAGGCTTCTACAGGGAATGTTGCTAGTGGAATAGCAACATTCCATGTAGAATCTCAAACAGTAGCAACATTCCATCTAGAATCTCCAATAGTAGCAACCGCTAGGCTACTCCTCCACTCCTTGGGATTCCAGAGTCTTGCTATTCTTTGGGGTTCTACACGGAATGTTGCTACTCTTTGAGATTGTGCCTGGAATCTTGTTAATGGGACTTGATATACCGCCTTTCTGAGGTTTTTGCAACTACATTCAAAGTGGTTTACATATATTCAGGTACTTATTTTGTACCAGGGGCATTGGAGGGTTAAGTGACTTGCCCAGAGTCACAAGGAGCTGCAGTGGGAATCAAACTCAGTTCCCTAGATTCAGAGTCCGCTGCACTAACCACTAGGCTACTCCTCCAATAGCAACATTCCCTGTAGAAGCCTGCCCTTGCAGATCAGCAATGCGGCCACGCAGGCTTCTGTTTCTGTGAGTCTGATGTCCTGCACGTATGTGCAGGACGTCAGACTCACAGAAACAGAAGCCTGTGCGGCTGCGTTGCTGATCTGCAAGGGCAGGCTTCTACAGGGAATGTTGCTAGTGGAATAGCAACATTCCATGTAGAATCTCAAACAGTAGCAACATTCCATCTAGAATCTCCAATAGTAGCAACCGCTAGGCTACTCCTCCACTCCTTGGGATTCCAGAGTCTTGCTATTCTTTGGGGTTCTACACGGAATGTTGCTACTCTTTGAGATTGTGCCTGGAATCTTGTTAATGGGACTTGATATACCGCCTTTCTGAGGTTTTTGCAACTACATTCAAAGCGGTTTACATATATTCAGGTACTTATTTTGTACCTGGGGCAATGGAGGGTTAAGTGACTTGCCCAGAGTCAGAAGGAGCTGCAGTGGGATTCGAACCCAGTTCCCCAGGATCAAAGTCCTCTGCACTAACTATTAGGCCACTCCTCCACTCCTTGGGATTCCGGAATCTTGCTATTCATTGTGGTTCTAAATGGAATGTTGCTACTCTTTGAGATTGTGCCTGGAATCTTGTTAATGGGACTTGATATACCGCCTTTCTGAGGTTTTTGCAACTACATTCAAAGCGGTTTACATATATTCAGGTACTTATTTTGTACCAGGGGCAATGGACGGTTAAGTGACTTGCCCAGAGTCACAAGGAGCTGCAGTGGGAATCAAACACAGTTCCCCAGGATCAAAGTCCACTGCACTAACCACTAGGCTACTCCTCCTCAGGAAAGCCTGACTCCCATCCCTGAGCACAAAACAATCTCTGGAGCAAGCAAAGCCAGCTAAAATTCAAATAGCACCTGAGGCAGAAAAGTGCATACAATTAAAAAAAAAAAGCTCAAGGATAAGCATGACAATTTCAATTACTAGCAAATGAGAACTGACGTTTCAAAACTCTCCAAACTGCAAAAACCTCTTTCAAAATAAACCCCAGCTAATCCAAGTTTTCAAAATTTTGATCTAGATTAATTTTCATTCAGGTTATTATTTTATATATTCATTTTCTGAGTTCAGACTATTGGTTCATCTGCGATCTGGTGCACCAAACTGTGGGTGGTGATTGAGAGTTGAGTTTTGTCAACAACAATGGCTGAGAGGGATGGGAACTTGACTCTCAGGACCATTTTGGAAAGCCTCATTCGCGTTTTATGCCTAATTAAAATCTGTGGGAGATCCAAGAAGAAAAAAAATAAAAGAAATACCATAGGAAATGGATTTGAAGTACTGTACAATGAAACTTGCTACCGTTTGACTAGTGGTGAGGGGCAGAACAAAGAGACAAGAATAACGTTCTCAAGGAAGAACTCAAATAGGTCTTACCAAGGCTTCTGTGAACACTGCTAATTAAGAGTAACTTCAAAAGAGATCACGAGAGACGGAAGTGAAGGAACTAGAAATAAAATGTCTATCAAATGACACACATTATGCATTCATAGATTTCAAAGTTGAATGAACAAAACCAAGTTTTTGTTAATTCTCTATCCCTTTAACAGAGATGCCAAGGGTAGCCCATTCTAAAGAGTGAGTTTTTGGTCACTAATGAGCCTGATTAATGGCCAAAGAGCGCAATTCCTTTAGGTGGTGAGAGCAGTGTACAAATTTGGGTGTCGCATTGCTTTGCAAACAAAAATAATTGTATGAAATAATATTATTCTACTTGGTTTATTTCAATTATAACCAGTAGTATAAGTTCTGTCCAAGCAGTCTCTACAGTGCAGAAGGGCCCAAGGAAGAAGGAAGCCACTTGAAGGTTCTCCCAGCTCTGTAGGCCCTTTCTAAAAATATTGCTTGGGGAGGGATCAATAATTTGAAATTATGACACTAATTTATTAATTGAGGTTTTTGTGTTTGTCCATTTAGATATGTAGAAACAAAGGTCAACAAACAGATTGTAGGTGAGACCTTTCTACTGGGTTAACTAAATATGTGACATGGAATGGCAATTTAGAAAGGATGTTCAACTCAAAATATGGATGCCCATTTTTCATGTTTATACACAGTGTTATTGAAATTGAATTATATGTCTGTAAGATTTATTTAGATTGTAGGCATTTTACTGTATCAGGCACTATTTGATTTTTAGCTGGCTTCACCCACATCAACAATGTCATCAATTTTGGTTCATGGCATTCAAGTTGATTTGTTAACCTGTATGGTGTTCAAAGTTGTAACTCTTGGATTTATTGTATTCAATTTCTTGATTCTTCATAATCCGTATTGAACTTTGTAGCTTATTGCAGAATATAAGAAAGGTGTAGCATAGCATCAAGAGCAGCCTTTCAGCAGCAGCTTGATATAAACTCACTGGTTTGCAACAGTCTTATTTTAGGTATGCATTTGTACCCCACATTTTCCTAACTAGTTGTAGTTTCAATGTGGCTTACAATTAACTTAAAGTAGACAAGTTATTGAGCACTTGGGGTTGACCCAATTCTAGTTCAGTTCTAACATTGATCACATATTGTGGTGTGTTGGTCGGTGGTCTACTTGACTCACGTGAGTTAATTGGAAAGGAATTTTCTGAAAATATGGCCTTTCAGGTGTTTTTGGAATGTTAGGTAGTTGTTTGTGCATTTTAAGTCTTTCGGTAGTGAGTTCCAGATTTTGGTGCAAACGTACATGAAACTGGTTATATATGTAGATTTGTATTTTAGGCCTTGACATCTAGGGAAATAGTGAGGTAGGTTCCTGCACCCTTGATTGTATTGCCTATTGGTAGATCTATTAGGCTTGTCATGTATTCCAGTGCAAGGCCGAAGATTATCTCTCTACCCTCATCTCCCCTTACATTCCTACCTGTAACCTCCGCTCCCAAGACAAATCTCTCCTTTCAGTACCCTTCTCCACCACTGCCAACTCCAGGCTCCGCCCTTTCTGCCTCGCCTCACCTCATGCTTGGAACAAACTCCCTGAGCCCATATGCCAGGCCCCCTCCCTGCCCATCTTCAAATCCTTGCTCAAAGCCCACCTCTTCAATGTCGCTTTCGGCACCTAACCACTACACCTCTACTCAGGAAATTTAGACTGCCCCATCTTGACATTTCGTCCTTTAGATTGTAAGCTCCTTTGAGCAGGGACCGTCCTTCTTTGTTAATTTGTACAGTGCTGCTTAACCCTAGTAGCACTCTAGGTATGTTAAGTAGTAGTAGTAGTAGTAGTAGTAGTGAAAGGCAGCCAGTGTAGGTTTTAAAGTACATGGAATGTTGCTACTATTGGAGATTCTACATGGAATGTTGCTATTCCTCTAGCAACATTCCATGTAGAAGGCTGCGCAGGCTTCTGTTTCTGTGAGTCTGATGTCCTGCATGTACATGTGCAGGACGTCAGACTCACAGAAGCAGAAGCCTGCGCGGCCACATTGGTGATCTGCAAGGGCAGACTTCTACATGGAATGTTGCTAGTGGAATAGCAACATTCCATGTAGAATCTCAAATAGTAGCAACAGTGGAGGAGTGGCCTAGTGGTTAGGGTGGTGGACTTTGGTCCTGAGGAACTGAGTTCGATTCCCACTTCAGGCACAGGCAGCTCCTTGCGACTCTGGGCAAGTCACTTAATCCTTCATTGCCCCATGTAAGCCGCATTGAGCCTGCCATGAGTGGGAAAGCATGGGGTACAAATGTAACACAAAATAAAAAATATTTAAGCACAAAGGAAAGGTGCTGATATGTGCTGACACTTTGGGGGGTTATGTACAGAAGAACCTGCACTTACTGCAAAACCTTATGTGCATGCATCCGGCCTACTCCCCCCTCCACATTTGCCGCAGGATTTCTGTGCATACAATTCCGTGGTATTAGGCTCACGGTAGAAGCCAAGGGTTCAAGCATCTTCACACAGCTCTACCGTGAGCCCTTTCTGCATAATCCCCCAGAGTGGTTTCCTCTCCCTGTTTCCTTGAAGACCGGCATCACCAAAGCAACTTTATAGCTCCAGTATGCGATAACAAGACTGATACACAGAGAAATGAGGCAGCTAATGTATTTCACAGATTGTAGCCAGACAGGGCTCAAAATGCTTCGTGCTGTGCCCATTATCACTCTATTTCTCCCGCTGTACAACCTCTGCTTCACTTTTGAACAGCAAATAGTTTTATTCTTGGGCCTGCTCAAGTAATTATGTGCCTGAAACTTCTGTCTATAGTTCCTCAAGCCCTCACCCTAAGTTTGATAAGGTTTTGCTGGTTACTTTCCAATTGGTTAATGCTCTGCATACCATGACAGGAATGGACCTCACCTCTATGCCAGGGTACGGTGGAGATAATTTCAATCCCTGATTCACTGTGTGAGTGAAAACCGGTGCTTTTCCCCTTCATTCCCTCAGACAGTGGTTCCCAAATCTGTCCTGGGAGAACAGTAAGCCAATCAGGTTTTCAGGATATCTGCAATGAATATTCATGAGATTGATTTGCCTGCAGAACTATTTCAATAGAGTTTTGTACTTCTGAAGGGCAGATAAGAACATAAGAGTAGCCAAACTGGGTCAGGCCAGTGGTCCATCTAGCCCAGTATCCTGTTCCAACAGTGGCCAATGCAGGTCACGAGTACCTGGCAGAAACCCAAATCATGGCAACATTCCATGCTACAAATCCCGGGGCAAGCAGTTGCTTCCCCATGTCTGTCTCAAGAGCAGACTATGGACTTTTGCTCTAGGAATTTGTCCAAACCTTTTTTAAACCCAGTTATGCTAACCGCTGTTACCACATCCTCCAGCAAACATTTCCAGAGCTTATCTATTCATTGAGTAAAAAAATATTTCTTCCTATTTATTTTTAAAGTATTTCCACATAACTTCCTTGAGTGTTCCCTAGTCTTTGTACTTTTGGAATGACTAAAAAAAATCGATTTACTTCTACTCGTTCTACACCACTCAGAATTTTGTAGACCTCAATCATATCTCCCCTCATCCGTCTCTTTTTCAAGCTCTTTAGCCTTTCATCACATGAGAGGTTATCAATAGAAATCAAACAAAATAAAACATGGAAAAGAAAATAAGATGATACCTTTTTTATTGGCCATAACTTAATACATTTCTTGATTAGCTTTCGAAGGTTGCCCTTCTTCGTCAGATCGGAAATAAGCAAATGTGCTAGCTGACAGTGTATATAAGTGAAAACATTCAAGCATTACTATGACAGTCTGACAGGGTGGGAGGATGGGGGTGGGTAGGAGGTATGCATGGGGACATCAAAGCATATCATTGATATTCTAACAGGATGGGTGTGGATAGGTGAGGGGAGGGTGATCAACAGAGACATACAGCTTTATGGTTTATAATGGTCGCTGTTCTTTGAATCTTTTCTAATTCTGCTATATCTTTTTTGAGATAAGGCAGCCAGAACTGAACACAGTACTCAAGGTGAGGTCACACCAGGGAGCGATACGGATGTATTATAGTATTTTTGGTCTTATTCACCATCCATTTCCTAATAATTCCTAGTATTCTGTTTGCTTTATTGGCCGCAGCCACACACTGAGCAGAAGATTTCAGCGTATTATCTACAATGACACCTAGATCTTTTTCTTGGTTGCTGACCCCCAAGATGGACCCTAGCATCAGCTAACTTTGATTCAGATTATTCTTTCCAATGTGCATCACTTTGCATTTGTGCACATTACATTTCATCTGCCATTTGGATGCCCAGTTCTTCCTGCAATATTTCACAGTCTGCACGTGTTTTAACAACTTTGAATAGTTTTGTGTCATCTGCAAATTTAATCACATCACTCATCATTCCGATTTCCATATCATTTATAAATATGTTAAATAGCACCAGTCCCAGTACTGATCCCTGCAGCAGTCCACTGTTCACCCTCCTCCATTGAGAGAAATGACCATTGAACCCTACCCTCTGTTTTCTTTCCAATAACCATTTCCTAATCCACACCAGAACCTTGCCTCCTATCCCATTACTCTTTAATTTTCTAAGGAGTCTCTCATGAGGAACTTCATCAAAAGCTTTCTGAAAATCTAGATACACTACATCAACCGGCTCACCTTTATCCACATGTTTATTCAAAGAAATGAAGCAAATTGGTGAGGCAAGTCTTTCCTTGGCTGGACTCGTGCTAACTCTATCTCATTAAGCCATGTATGTCTATCACATGTTCCATAACTTTATTCTTTATAATGGTTTCCACTATTTTTCCCAAAACTGACGTCAGACTTACCAGTCTGTAATTTCCCGAATCACCCCTGGAACCCTTTTTAAAAATCGGCATCACATTGACCACCCTCCGATTTTCAGGTACTATGGACGATTTTAATGACAGGTTACTAACAGCAGATCAGCAATTTCATGCTTCAGTTCTTTAAGTATCATTGGATGTATGCCATCCAGTCTAGGTAATTTACTACTCTTCCAGGTTCACTGAGATTTCTTTAATTTCCTCCGCATCATCACCTTTGAAAACCATTTCCGGTACAGGCAGATCTCTTACTTCTTCTTCTGTAGAGACCGAAGCAAAGATTAAGTGTCTCCGCTATGGTCTTGTCCTCCCTGAGTACCCCTTTTGCTCCTTCGTGATCTAACGGTCCCATGGAATCCCTCACAGGCTTTCTTCTTCTGATGTACCTGAAAAAGCTGTTACTGTGAATTTTAGGCTGTGCGGCAAGTTTCTCTTCATATTCTCTTTTAGCCTTCTTTATTAATGCTTTGCATCTGACTTACCAGTGCTTATGTTGCTTCTTATTTTCTTCATTTGGTTCCTTTTTCCGTTCTTTGAAGGACATTCTTTTGGCTGTAATAGCCTCTTTCACTTCACCATTTAACCATGCTGGTTGTCATTTTCTCTTCTTTCCACTTTTGCAAATACGTGGACTGCATCTGGTCTGGGCTTCCAAGATGGTATTTTTGAATAACGTCCATGCCTGCTTTAGTGTCCTAACCTTTGTGATTCTTTTTAACTATTTTCCTCATTTTGTTATAGTCACTCTTTTGAAAATGAAATGCAGTTACAGCTAATACTGCACGCATATTTGCTTTTGTGCTGTAACTTTTAAGTATGAGGCTGCTTTATATATAAGTGAGAGAATAAAATGAATTCATGAAATACCACACAGACTGACATAAGAAGCTAAGCTGGCCGTTACCCTTTTACTCCTATAACTTTCACTACAGGACTTTTTTCCTGTGTTGATCGTTAGGGTTATTTTCTCCTTTTTGAAAATTAATACCTAAACTAATATTCTCACATTTCAGGAATAGAAAATATATTTTTTAAAGATATGATGTAGTCTCGTACTTCTAGTTTTGCTTCATGTCGCATATCCAAACTGGAATAAAGCATCAGTATTAGGAGTCAGAACACTGGTAGCCAATATCTGTCTTTGTCTCGTTAATAGCAAGCTTCAAATACCAAGCCATGTTTCCTTTGTCTGTAGGTCTAAAGAGGTCAGAAATGATATCGCTAATTTTGCCAGCCACTGCAACATTATTACAGTCGGTGATAGGAAAAATAATGGAGTTGCTGCTGAAGAAAAAGAATCCAATGGGTTGCAAGACTCGAGGCAACAAGGTTTTAACAAAGGAAAATGCTGCCAAATGAATCCGATTAGTCACTTCTTTGGTCAGCCAGTCAAAGAAATCAAAGGACATGCGCTAGGTGTAATCTACATGGATTTCATGAAAGCCTTTTATATGGTTTCTCACAGAAGGCTCATAAATAAGCTGAGAAGGCTGAATTTAGGACACAAAATGATGAATTGGATTGGAAACTTGTTGACCAACAGGCAACAGAGAAGGTGGTGGTAAATGAAACTTGCTTGTAGAAAAGGAAGGTGAGTAGTGGAGAGCTTCAGGGGTCGGTACTGGGGCTGATTCTGTTGTGAGAGACATTACTGAAGGGTTAGAAGAAACAATATGCCTTCTTGCGGATGACATTTAGCCAACAGAGTGGATACCCCAGAGAGAGTATAAACCATGAGAAGAGATCTCCAAAAAATTAAAAGAATGGTCAAAAGTCTGGCATTTAAAATTTGATGCGAAGAAGTGCAGTGATGCACTTGGGGTGCAGAAATCCAAAGAAGATGTACGAGATAGGAGGGGACAGTTTGATAAGCACTGCTCAGGAGAGAGACCTTGTGGTGATGGTGACAAGGCGGTGGTCATGGTCAGAAGGATGCTAGACTATATAGAAAGGGGTAAAACCAGCAGAAGAAAGGAGGTGTTGATGCCCCTGTACAAGGCATTGGTGAGGCCCCACTTGGAGTATTGTCTTCAGTTTTGGAGGCCATATCTTGCTAAGGAGGTAAAAAGACCAGAAGCGGAGCCACGTTGAAGGCGCGGGGGGAGCAAGAGCGGCGCGAGAGCGGACTTCCACTGGCACCAATGTGCGTTTTAAATACAACATATTAAAAAAAAAAATAGGCGTTGGCGGGAGTCCATTTGGGGGAGCGGCCACTCCCCTGGCGCCTCCCCCCTAGCTATGCCATTGAAAAAGACTTGAAAAGCGACAAAAATGGTATGGGGTTTGCACCACAAGTAGTATGAGGAGAGACTTGATGATCTGAAGATTTATTCCCTGGAGGGAAGGGAAATGGGACTTGATGTACTGCCTTTCTGAGGTTTTTGCAACTACATTCAAAGCGGATTACATATATGCAGGTACTTATTTTGTACCAGGGGCAATGGAGGGTTAAGTGACTTGCCCAGAGTCACAAGGAGCTGCAGTGGGAATCAAACTCAGTTCCCCAGGATCAAAGTCCACTGCACTAACCACTAGGCTACTGCTCCACAGAGAAACAGGGTTGATATGATGCAGACATCTATCATGTATAGACATCTAAGTTCCAATTAAACAAAGCTGGCATAAGGATGTCTAAAACTGGAGAACATCAAGTGGCATGGAGGTGTGGTCTGGGCTTGTTTTTGGGAAGGACTATGAGGGCCCAAAACATATATTTTATTCTGCAATTTAGACAAGGATTTTTTTTTGTTACATTTGTACCCCGCGCTTTCCCACTCATGGCAGGCTCAATGCGGCTTACATGGGGCAATGGAGGGTTAAGTGACTTGCCCAGAGTCACAAGGGAAGGGTGCTATGCACCTGGGAGCTCTTTTACCTTTTTTTTTGTTTTTGTAAAAGTGCCCCCTAGGGTGCCCGGTTGGTGTCCTGGCATGTGAGGGGGACCAGTGCACTACGAATCCTGGCCCCTCCCACGAACAAATGCCTTGGATTTATTCGTTTTTGAGCTGGGCGCTTTCATTTTCCATTATCGCTGAAAAACAAAAACGCCCAGCTCACAAATTGTCGAATAAAACATGGACGTCGAAAATACGGTTTGGTCCGCCCCTTCACGGACCCGTTCTCGGAGATAAACGCCCATGGAGATAGACGTTTTCGTTCAATTATGCCCCTCTAACTGTGTCTTTCTATGCAATGCTACAACCTGAAGCAGAGCAGGTGCTTGGAACGTAATTGCATTGATGTTCCTGCTCTGTGTTAAGATGACTGCTCTCCATTCTCAGTTTTTGGAACTATATTAGAAGAAATTTATGATTGTTTCTAGTTTTTGCATATTTTTATTCTCTTATGGAATAATTTGGGACCAATGATTACAGTTGCAGTATGAAAAAATATATAAAGAGTAGTGGAAGCCTCTGCCTGGATAGCTCTATTATAAAACTAGTAAAAAAGGCCCGTTTCTGACACAAATGAAACGGGCGCTAGCAAGGCTTTCCTCGGAGTGTGTATGTTTGAGAGAGTGTATGTGAGAGTGACTGTGTGTGTGAGAGAGAGAATGTGCGAGTGTGTGTGTGTGAAAGAGAGAGAGTGAGTCTGGGTGCGAGTGTGTCTGTGAGAGAGAGTGTGTGTGTGTGAGAATGAGTGTGTGTGTGCAAGTGCGTATGTGAGACACAGTGTGAGAGAGAGAGAGAGAGAGAGAGAGTGTGTTTCACACAGATACAGTGTGTGCGAGAGAGAGAGTGTATGTGAGACACAGACTCTCTGTGAGATTGAGTGTATGAGACCAAGAGAGTGTGTGAGTGACTGTGTGACACATAGAGAGTGAATGTGATACAGTGTGAGGCATAGAGTGTGGGAGAGACGATGTGTGAGAGTGAGAGAGAGAAAAAGACATTGACTGTGTGAGAGAGAGTGTGTGTGTGTGTGTGTGTGTGTGACAGAGATACCTCCCCCCCCTCTGGTGTCAGGACCCCCTCCCTCCCTCTCTCTGATGACAGCCCCCCCCCCCCCCTCTTCTCTGTGGTGTCTGAGCTTTACTGTGCAGGACGTTGAGCTCTGGATGTGCTTCAAGGAACTGACCAATCCTATTTAATAGAATGCACCTCCAACATTCTGAAGCCCAGAAACCTCGTGTGGTTGGTCACTTCTGCTTGTGATGTCAATTCAGGAGATGGATACAGAGAGCAGGAATGCCTCAGCCATGCAGTCAGCTTCAGAATGTTGGAGGTGCCTTTTATTATATAGGAAAGGAACTGACCAATCCTATTTAATAGAATGCACCTCCAACATTCTGAAGCCCAGAAACCTCGTGTGGTTGGTCACTTCTGCTTGTGATGTCAATTCAGGAGATGGATACAGAGAGCAGGAATGCCTCAGCCATGCAGTCAGCTTCAGAATGTTGGAGGTGCCTTTTATTATATAGGAAAGGAACTGACCAATCCTATTTAATAGAATGCACCTCCAACATTCTGAAGCCGAGAAACCTCGTGTGGTTGGTCACTTCTGCTTGTGACGAACCTGGAAGTACGTGATGTCAATTCAGGAGATGGATACAGAGAGCAGGAATGCCTCAGCCATGCAGTCAGCTTCAGAATGTTGGAGGTGCGTTTTATTATATAGGATTAGTAAATATTTACGATTTGTGCTTGCATGGCTTGAGAAGATGTTTTTGTTTTATAAAGGGAACATAGATGCCTTGTGCACTGGCAGCAGAAGGAATGGGGTGGGTCACTGGGACCACACTGCACAACCAATATCTCATCCAATACAACATCTACAAACGGAGAGCGTGGGGACGGGGCAGACATTTGCTGCCTGGGCCCATATGCTCTTACAAAAAAGGCTCCCAGGACCTGCCCCACTAGTACCCAAGTCCCTCAGGCACAAATGTACCGCTGCTTGGAAGGTGTAAATCGATGTGTGTTCTCTATTCTGTACCTCTTTATTGTATAAAATACACAGGCACATCACAAGTATTTTGTAGAGCATGCAAAACATTTTTGTTTCACGAATATCTGGGATAATTAAGTGCTTTTAAGACTCATTTCTCCTAATTATAATTATGTTTGTTTTAACCATGATAGTTTGTACTTCCTGAGGTTTATGTCTCAGTGTTTTTGATTTGTGATCCGTAATAAACTGAATATTGGAATCTGCAGACAATAAGCTCTGCATCACATAACATAACCTCTGCTCTAGCCAAACGATACTCCTGGGAACGCCAACACACAGTGCACATAAAGTATGCACCGCTTTGACAACAGACATACTTACATGTAGCTATTCAGCCACATGATTTTCTAAAGTCTCCAATGACCTGTTCCTAGCCAGATTCAAAGGTTTCTATTCTATTCTATCCTCATCCTTCTCAATCTATCTGCTGCTTTTGACACTGTTGATCACCGTCTACTCCTTGATACACTGTCCTCACTTGGATTTCAGGGCTCCATCCCTTTTTGGTTTTCTTCTTATCTCTCCCGTAGCATTTTTAGTGCATTCTCTGGTGGATTCTCGTCCACTTCTATCCTACTATCAGTTGGTGTACCTCAGGGCTCTGCCTTGGGACCTCTTCTTTTCTCCATCTACACTTCTTCCCTTGGTGCTCTGATCTCCTCCCATGGTTTTCAGTATCACCGTTACGCTGATGACTCCCAGATCTACCTCTCCACACCAGAAATTTCAGCAGGAATCCAGGCCAAAGTATCAGCCTGCTTGTCTGACATTGCTGCCTGGATGTCTCACTGCCATCTGAAAGTAAACATGACCGAACTTCTTATCTTTCCCCCTAAACCAACCTCTCCTCTTCCCCCATTCTCTATCTCTGTGGATAACACTCTCATCCTCCCTGTCTCATCAGCTCATAATGTTGGGGGTCATCTTTGATTCCTCTCGCTCTCTCTCTCTGCACATATTCCAACAGACTGCTAAAACCTGTCGTTTCTTTCTCTATAACATAACCAAAATTCATCCCTTCTTTTCTGAGCACACTACCAAAACCCTTATTCACACTCTTATCACCTCTCAATTAGATTACTTCAACTTGCTTCTCACAGATCTCCCACTAAACATCTCTCTCACCCCTTCAATCTGTTCACGACTTACATTACACAAGGGTCGCTATGCTCATATTAGCCCTCTCTTCAAGTCACTTCACTGGCTCCCTATCCGTTTCCGCATACAGTTCAAACTCCTCTTATTGACCTATAAGTGCATTCACTCTGCAGCTCCTCAGTACCTCTCCACTCTTATCTCTCCCTACACTTCTCCCCAGGAACTCTGTTCATCAGGTAAATCTCTCTTATTTGCACCCTTCTCCTCCACTGCCAACTCCAGGCTCCATTTCTTTTATCTTGCTGCAGCATTTGCCTGGAATAGACATTCTGAATCAGTATGTCAAGCTCAAGCTCTGGTCATCTTCAAATCTAGGCTAAAAGCCGACCTTTTTGAGGCTGCTTTTAACTCCTAAATTCTATTCACTTGTTCAGTACCCATATGTTTTATCAATCCCACCATAAATAATTCCCTTATCCCTTATTTATCCTATTTGTCTGATTAGATTGTAAGCTCTGTCGATCAGGGACTGTCTCTTACATGTTCAGTGTACAGCGTTGTGTACGTCTAGTAGCGCTATAGAAATGATAAGTAGTAATAATACTTTATAAAATTATTCCCCAGCTGCTGCAGCCTTTCTGCTGACCCTTCACTAACTGCGGAAAGACCTGCAGTAACATTTGGGACTCAGGGTTTTGTCTTGTTTTCTTAAAAAAAATTCTGCATGTTTTATTGAAACTGGACATTTCTGTTTTCTTTTGACAAAAACAGATGATCCAAATTTCTAAACAACAGATCAAAGTGTTTCCTTAAGTCAGAAAGGCTCCCTGCTTGTTTTGAGAGGCTTGGCTTTTCAGTGCTGCTCATTGTGGACAGACGCTCCTTAAACATAACATGTGGCCCACCAAGTGCAATATTTACCTACTTTTAAAGTCTTTGTACCAGAAGATCTAAGACACAATTTCCTGGCTTAGTGTGTCGTCTACTGGCAAAGGTGTCACCTGGACGCCAGTGTGCTAAGTTGTAGGAAAGCTTCTCCTCCCAGTGGCCCAGCACAGGAATTTTACAGTCAGCCTGCCTGGGCTGCTGGGGAGGAGGGTGGGAGCCTGAATATAGAATTTGAGAAAGCAGGAGAAACTAAAACCATTGATGCAGAGAAGCGCTATAGAAATGATAAGTAGTAGTAATAGAGTAGAAGTAGTAGATCCCAAGTTACCCAGTTCCAGGCTGGAGCAGTCCTGGTTTTGAATTTACATAAAGCAATGTGGGAATTGCAGTTCCTGATCCAAGCTGCAACTGTTATAATGCATCAAGGATGGGGAGGTCAGAAATCCAGGTCTGTCCCAATATCTCCTGCCTGGAACTGGGCAACCTGGCATCCCTCTCAGTGTGTGTGTGTGTGTGTGTGTGTGTGGGAGGGGGGGGGGAGGGAGGAAGCACCATTTGCTTTAGCTTCCTAAAGGTGGCAGTATTCTAAGGGCTGCAAAGACCTTTTAGTGTGCATAATTCCTACAGATCTCTCATAGCAGCCATTTTCGTCTAGCGGCCTCAAGGGGCAGGAGTGAATGACCTTCACTTCTGCCCCTGATGATCCCACTCACCACTAGAGACATAAGGTAAGCCCAGGAGGGAGCCTGCCTATACAGCGAGGGGGGGGGGGGGGTTAGAGGGGTTGGACCTCCCAGAGGGTTGGAACCTTCTGGGGGTGGGGGGGGGGGGGGGGAAGAGAGAGATTAGTTTGTTGTTGCGGCGGGCTGGTGTCACGTTACTAAACAGGAACTGGGTTTGTGAGCCCTTGGGCCACTGCCGAGGAGTGGCAGTGGCAGGCAAAACCACCCCACACCAGAAGCAAGGCAGAACAGACGTACCGGCAAATCCAGGCTAGGTCTCTAGGCAGTCAGCCAGCAAGCAGAAGACAGGTCCTGGCAAAGGTTCAAAAGGCAGGCGGCAAGCAAAGCAGAGTCCAGGTCCAGGCAAAGGGTCAAAAGGCAGGCGGCAAGCAAAGCAAAGTCCAGGTCCAGGCAAAGGGTCAAAAAGCAGGCGGCAAGCAAAGCAAAGTCCAGGATCAGGCAAGGTTCAAAAGGCAGGAAACCAGCAAAAGCAGAATCAGGTCCAGATAAAGTCTCTCAGGCAGATGTGCACAAGCACCCATGTACCAGGGCCTAAGGCGATGCAAAGGCAAGGGCTGAGAGTAAAAAAATGGCTAATAAGCCCAGCAGCACCTGGAACTCAAGCTGCTGCAATCACCAGGCAGCTACGGGTGCTGTGCAGGCTCAAACAACACAAGCAAACCTGGCAGCCTGGAAGATCCGGACCGGACTCAGCAGAAATCTGGAACGGGTGATGGTCCATAGCAGCCACCCGTTCTTGCCACCAGAGGGCGAGGAAAGCACAGACGTAACAGCTGGGGAGAGGGAAAGAGGGGGCTTTGTAAGGGGCTTGGGGGGGGCATAAAATAAAAACAAATATTGGCTGGGCCCACTTGATCTCTGGCAGCATGCTCGCCCACATTTAGCCCCCCAAATTCAGTGCTGGTGTCCAATCATGGCCCAGCACTGAATATTGGGGGCTAATTCCGTCAGCAACGGTAAGAATTAAAAAAAATGCTGACTGCCCCTGGCTGAATTATCGGAGGTAAATTCCCTAGTGTTAAGCAGCGTTTGGTGACTTGCTCTATATCTGAAGTGGATTAGGAGAGTGAGTTATTTTGGCAGGGTACCAGTTGCCCCAACCCAGGTACAAAGGAATAACTAGTTAGGAATTTTCTAGCTGGCTTTGTAATCTGGAAAACCAGGGAAGGAGTTTGTGATGTCAGAGAAACTATAAGAAAGGGACTTTATGAGGGAAAAGTGTCTTTCCCCCATGTCAGTTTGGCAGAAGGAATGTGTAGGGTCCAGCTGCTGACCAAGGCTTAAGACAACAGAAAGGAGAAGGGTTACCTAACAGAGTCAACGCCAATTTTTAAAAAAAGGTTCCAAAGGTGATCCGGCAAATTACAGACCGGTGAGTCTGACGTCGGTGTCAGGCAAAATGGTAGAGACTATTATAAAGATCAAAATTACAGAGCATATTCATAAGCATGGATTAATGAGACAATGGCTAATTTCCCGCATACAATTTTGAGCGCCGTATATAGAATCCTGGGGAATAACCCTTAAACTGTGAATAAAGTTTTCAGATCCAGTGGAATGTAATGTAATGTGAATAGGTGAAGTGTTGGGGATTCTTTCAGCAGAGGTGGCCTGTGGGTGATGTGGGGGCCATGCACACCGGGGGGAAGGGGGACTCAGGAATAATGTCAGGAAGTACTTTATCATGGAAAAGTTGACAGATACCGGAAATGTCCTCCTGTGGGAAGTGATGGAGATGAAAATGGTAACAGAATTCAAAAATCCGTGAGACAAACACAAAGGAATCCTGTATAGAAGGCATAAGCCGGTGCTGGGCAGACTTCTACAGTCTATGCTCGGAAAATGACAAGGACAAACCATGGTCAAGTATACATATGTAGTTCACACCATATTTTATGTGATGAGTTATCTTTTTGGGCAGACTAGATGGACTGCACGGGTCTTTTTCTGCTGTCATCTACCATGTTACTATGCATAGTGGCTCATTACAAGATATCATGTGTTAAACTCAGTAGGGGACTGAAAAACATCACTGTTCACTGGCAGGTTCTGTACTGTGGATTTCCCCCTTACACTACACCCAGCCGTAGACCGGTAGAGGCAGTCTGTAGAGTCCTAGCACCAGCTCTGTTCTGCCTCTCTGTAGCTATCTCGAGCAGAAAGCAGAACCTGGTTTGTCTTTCTGGCATTCAATAAAATATTTCTGTTGCTGGTAGTGTTATACTGTTTGAGCGCAGTGTGCTTTCTTCAGTGGGAGGTGAGAGAATTCCAATGGAGCTTGCTATAGCAGTTTGATTTAATGACATCATTATGAAAACAGCAGTTACTCTGTGAGTCCAGCAACAGGGGGAAGAACACAGCCCATGCACTCTATTCCATTTTCCCTTTTTCAGTACTGAAGATACTTGGTCCTGAACCAGCTAAGACACAGGATGCCCGATTGTCTCATTTTTATATGGTGATATTTTTAATATGCTGAATTACCAGCTCTGAATGCTGGTGATACATTTTCTTCGGAAAGGATTTGTACTGGGTTTTTTTTTCCTTTTCAATCGTAAACATTTTCCGATATTAACTCCCCCTCCCCTTTTACAAAGCCACGCTAGGAGCTGGCAGTGCAGTGATGCCAACACAGCCCATTCAAACTGAATGAGCGGTGTCAGCATTGCTGTGCAGCTTTGTAAAAAAAAAAAAAAGGAGGAGGGGGGTTAGTTTATTAGCACTTAATATACTGCTTTTGCTGGTGCACAGATCAAAGTGGTTTACAATATACTAAAAATGCATGCAGGAGTATATACCAAAATTCTGCGCAATCGCTATTAAGTCCATAAGTATTGCCAGACTGGGACAGACCAAAGGTTCATCAAGCCCAGCATCCTGTTTCCAACAGTGGCCAATCCAGGTCACAAGTACCTGGCAGAAACCTCAAAACTAGCAACATTCCATGTAGAACCCCAAAGAGCAGCAAGATACTAAAATTCTAAAGAATAACAAGAGTCCATGCAGAATTTCAAACTGTAGCAACATTCCATGTAGAACCCCAAAGAGTGGCAAGATTCTAGAATCCTAAAGAATAACAGGATTCCATGCAGAATTTCAAAGTGTAGCAACATTCCATTCAGAATCCCAAGTACATAAGTACAAAAGCATTGCCGTACTGGGACAGACTGAAGGTTCATCAAGCCCAGCATCCTGTTTCCAACAGTGGCCAATCCAGGTCAGAAATACCTGGCAAGAACCCCCAAAAGTTCAATACATTTTATGCTGCTTATCACAGAAATAAGCAGTGGATTTTCCCCAAGTCATTTTAATAATGGTCTATGGAGGTTTCCTTTAGGAAGCCATCCAAACCTTTTTAAAACTCCGCTAAGCAAACCGCCTTTACTACATTTTCTGGCAATGAATTCCAGAGTTTAATTACAAGGTGACTGAAGAAAAAATTTCTCCGATTTGTATTAAATGTACTAGTTTGTAGTTTCATTGCATGCCCCCTAGTCCTAGTATTTTTGGAAAGAGTAAATAAACAATTCACGTCTACCCGTTCCACTCCACTCATTATTTTATAGACCTCTATCATATCTCCTCTCAGCCGCCTTTTCTCCAAGCTGAAAGAGCCCTAGCCGCTTTAGCCTTTCCTCATAGGCAAGTCGTCCCATCCCCTTTATCATTTTCGTCGCCCTTCTCTGCACCTTTTCTAATTCCACTATATCTTTTTTTGAGATGCGGCAATCAGAATTGAACACAATATTCGAGGTGCGGTCGCACCATGGAGTGATACAATGGCATTATAATGTCCCCATTTTTGTTTTCCATTCCTTTCCTAATAATACCTAGCATTCTATTTGCTTTGCCCCTGCAAATTTTATCCGGGCCCCTGGTTTGGCTGGTGGAGGTCCCCAACCCCTGCCAGATGAAGCCTTCTTCAGCGCGGTCTCCGGTGCAGCCGCGTTCGCTGCCTGCCCCTTGCTCTTCTTTCTTCTTGCTCCTCTTGTGCACGCTGACGCTCAGCGGTCTCCAGCGCAACCACGTTCGCTGTCTGTCCCCTGCTCTTCTTGCTTCTGTGCACGCTGATGCTCAGTGTCAGCATGCACAGGAGGCGCAAGAAGAAAGAAGAGCAGGGGGCAGGCAGCGAACGCGGCTGCGCCGGAGACCGCGCTGAAGAAGGCTTCGGCTGGCAGGGCTTGGGGACCCCTGCCAGCAAAGGTATTTGTTTGTGAGGAGGCGAGGTGGTGGTGGTGGTGGTGGGGGCGGCACTCAAAATGTGCCCCCAACCTTGGGCTCTGACCCCCTCCCACCGTGAAGTCTGGCTACGCCCCTGCTCTGTGGGGGATGTTTCCAGCATTTTTGGGAAGGCAGCCGTGCAGTTAACAAAGCGATGATTGCTAATTCACATTAAAGTCACAGCAGATAACGCAGAAGCAGTTATCTGCCATGTTAGCAGTTAAGAGACAATAATGACCTCTGTTTTAACTGCAAGGCACAGTCCCCACCTTTTCCCTGCAGCAAAATGACATTTTCTGTGTTAGGTGTTTAAGCTATTAGCATGCATCGATTCTCATGTTAAACAGCTAGCACTTCTCAATAAATAGCGGCCAGAGTGGTAGAGATTGGCAAAATGTCACAGGATTCTGTGAGGAACCTGCCATGTCTCAGGTTTTATCAACGTTTTCATAAATTTCTGTAAATGAGGTTTGCATGTCCCTATTACTGTTTCTAGATAATTCTATGAAAAGCATTGCAGGTGTGAGCCGAGGGTCACTAACCTTCTTGCAGCTGAAGGTAAATTTTCTCTTCGTGCCCCATCAGGAAGCAGCATCAGGAGGATGAGAGTCCGGGAATCTTGTAGCAGGGATCCAAAGTGATGTATTCTAATCTGAGGTCTGATTTGGGGTGATCCGGGGCAGTGATCAAGATATCCACTGAGCAGCAAGATTTAGCCACTTACCAGATATCTTATTCATCTGAATTGGACTGCACAAATAAGATGGGTTCCTTAGGTTATTGAGGTCCAAGTTTTAGAGAGAAAAGATCTTTCTTCTTTATGCTGTGACCAAAAACCAAGGCCTTGTAGGGGTGAACCCTGAATGATCTCAGGGTGAAGTAAAAAGAGTGCATTCACTCTGCTGCCCCTCACTACCTCTCCACCCTCATCTCTCCCTACACTCCTTCCCAGGAACTCCGTTCACTAGGCAAATCTCTCCTAATTGTACCCTTCTCTTCCATCGCTAACTCCAGACTCCGTTCCTTTTATCTTGCCGCATCTTATGCCTGGAATAGACTCCCTGAGCCATTACGTCAAGCCCCATCCCTGGCCGCCTTCAAATCCAGGCTAAAGGCCTACCTGTTTGATGCTGCTTTCAATTCCTAACCTGTCACCTGCTCGTAACCTTTGTCTTGTCTTCCTCTCTCCATCAGTCCCTTTCCCCATATGTCCTATCTGTCTGTCCTACCCTTATCCCTTATTTGTCCTGTCTGTCTGTCCTGATTTAGATTGTAAGCTCTTTTGAGTAGGGAGTGTCTTTTCTTCCTATTAAATTGTGAAGCGCTGCGTACGACCAGTAGCGCTATAGAAATGATTTATAGTAGTAGTAGTAGAGCAGTCCCAGGGTACGAGGATTCTGTTCTGACTTTTCTCTGCCTCCCAAGAAGCAGGCTGAGCTCTGAAGTGCAGAACACTTTAGGTCTTGGAACATGGTCACACAGAATTGAGAGAGGTCGTCTTAGAACTACAGCAGCCAAGGGACAAAGGAAGAATAGGGATTCCCAATGTATTGAGCAGTGGAGGGGAAGTCCTTGTTGATAGCCTGGATCCAGTGGAATGGGAAGAGCTGGAGGCTTTCCCCCCGGGATATCTGATATCTAGTAAGGAGCCCATCGCAACTGGAGCTGACACAGCCACCATCTGGGAAGAGAGAGAATTCCAAGTGTAAGAAGGAACGAGTGTGCCATTGAGTGAGCAGAGAAAGGGAGAAGGTTTTTCTAAAGTCATATTGGAATACTGCTGGAGTTTACTTTAAAAAAGCAATTACACTCCAATTGTTTGACTCAATTCCCTCAGGAAAGTAGACTTCCATTATTTATCACTGTGTCCTGTGGACTCATTTCCAAGAACCCTTCCACTAAGGAGTGAAGCGTAGGAGTGTGTGTACCCAGACAAGGCTCGGCATTGAATCTCCGGCCCTAACACCAGCGGTGGTCAGTGTTTGACCCCAACGTTATTTAAAACATCATGTAACATACCAATATGTCCCTTATGATGGCAATCATAAGTACATAGAATTAGAAAAGGTGCAGAGAAGGGCAACGGAAATGATAAAGGGGATGGGACGACTTCCCTATGAGGAAAGGCTAAAGCGGCTAGGGCTCTTCAGCTTGGAGAAAAGGTGGCTGAGGGGAGATATGATAGAGGTCTATAAAATAATGAGTGGAGTTGAACGGGTAGATGTGAAGCATCTGTTCACGCGTTCCCAAAATACTAGGACTAGAGGGCATGCGATGAAGCTACAATGTAGTAAATTTAAAACTAATCAGAGAAAATGTTTCTTCACTCAACATGTAATTAAACTCTGGAAGTTGTTGCCAGAGAATGTGGTAAAGGCAGTTAGCTTAGCGGAGTTTAAAAAAGGTTTGGCCGGCTTCCTAAAGGAAAAGTGCATAGACTGTTATTAAATGGACTTGGGGAAAATCCACTATTTCTGGGATAAGCAGTATGAAATGTTTTGTACTTTTTTGGGATCTTGCCAGGTATTTGTGACCTGGATTGGCCACTGTTGGAAACAGGATGCTGGGCTTGATGGACCTTTGGTTTTTCCCAGTATGGCAATACTTATGTACTTATCTCTGAGCGTAAAGCACTGTTCTACCTAATGATTGGCTGTGTTTATTAGACCAACCCACCTTCAGCTAAATTTCAAAGGAAAAGTACATGAAATTCACCAGAGAGTACGTTGGTATTAAAGCAGCCATGCAGGTCCTACCTACTAATTCTACAGATGGCACTTGGGCATATATTTGGATAATTCTGCATATATACATTATATTGTCCCCTGACCAAGGTGCACCCCTGGGATTGCCTATAATTAGAATGACTAAATATGTGGACATTGCCCACAAATGGAGGACAATTTTCAAATGTGGGATCTAGCCATCTACTTTATAATGCATTCTTATATGAAATCTGCAAGCCCGAAAGCTTCTGTGATTAAGCAGCAAACGTCTTTGAAACCTGCCTGAATAAGATATCGTGTATTTCCCTGCTGGAATCCTTTCGTGTCCTAATTACCTTGTAAGCTGGCGGTACTTGCATCGCCCTGCAGAAATGACGTCTGAAGTGGAAGGATTTACGAATGTGTTATAATCTGGTCCGTTCACTTGTTACAGTACTTTTACCGCAAACCTAGTGAAAAGTTTCCAAATGAGTCAAAAGAAAATTCCCACTTTCCATGTAAGAATTTCTACTTTATTACTACACTGTGAAAACAAAGTTCTGACACCGTTAAAAATAGAATAGTGATGAGCATAAATTAACAGGTTCATTTGAATTTCGTATCTTATGGTATTAAGCAGGCTGCTGAGCTCACGGGGGTTTTGTCCGTTCTAATAGTGCTTGACTAAGACATTGTCCTTACTGCAAATTCATGAATGGTAAAGGTGCAGGATATACTTTCTTTAAGAAGATAACACCGTAGAATACTTGTCAGTACATAAGGAATGGGACTCTGGAGAAAATTTATTTTATTTATTTGTTACATTTGTGTCCCACATTTTCCCACCAATTTGCAGGCTCAATGTGGCTTACATAGTACCGTAAAGGCGTTCACCAATTCCGGTATGAACAAATACAGTAATGTTGTGGTAGAATAAGATTCGTGTGTACAGACACATTAGGGAATCGTAGAGAGGAAGAGTTATTATATATCCATTACGAGCTTTGGTTTCGTTGTGTTGCAGGGTACAGGCATTTAAGTTGGGTCGGTAGGGTATGCCTTTTTGAACAGGTTTGTTTTTAATGATTTCCGGAAGTTTACTCAGTGGAGTCCAGGGCACTGGCTGAGGTTTATGGAACAAAACCCTGAGATCTGTTGAGAGTGGACCCTCACCAAGCAAATATGACTGAGGAGGTGCAATTTCTGAAAGAGAATGTTACCTCTAGGCTAAAGGGGGACCCTCACATTATCTTTCCTAGTACCTGCCTGAATGTTCCATTCCACTTAGTTTCTTACGCCCTGCAATTGCCCAAAACAGGGCTCTATGCAGGTTGCAAGAAGATAAAACTGAGCAGGCTGGGAAGCTACAAAATGTCCTTAAGGTACCCATGCACGTTCCCTGGTTTATGACCAGCTGGGGAAAGCTGGGAGAAGAGAGGAATTGCAGTTAAGGAAGGTTTGACCTAATCTAAAAGGGGAAATAGCCTAACCAGTGCTTCCTAGGGAAGCCACAGCTGTGAGGGAGTGAGCACCAGCTTCTTCATGGATTCATAAAGATTTGAAGAAGGAAAAGTCTGCTAAGAACTCAACCCAGGAAGCATAAAGAGGATGGAAAGAACCTAACAGTGAGAGGAGAATACAGAACAAGACTTGGGGACCCTTTTATTAAAGTGTGGTGCTGAGCCATATTTAGTAAAGGGGGCTCATGGATGAGGGTCCTTTATAGAATAGCACTGGTCGCCGAATTCAGTGTCTATCTTTGGGTGTGAGGACTTAACACCGACTGAAGCCAGGTGTAAATCCTGCCGCACATCTGAAGTATTCTATATTACAGTGTGTAATTTTCCAGAATGCCCCTCCCATGGGAGCCCCCCCCCCCTGTGGAATCATTTAGGTGCTATCCTATAACTGAGAAGAAATCCTCAAAAATGATGATTTAAGGCGTCACTTGTAGGAATTGGACGGTATGGCTCCCCCTTGATGAAGCATGTATTGCGAAACAGGCAACCTGTCGGGGTTTGTGATCATGCCCGTGCCTACAAGATAAGTGACATATAGCCTTACCATTAATATTGTGGTGTTATGCTATGAATAAATAGTTATATATATTCAAGCATTGGATGGTTGGGGGTATAGTCTGTGATTAAAACACTTTCACGGATTGAGGTTCGCCATGAGGGTGAAGTGACATCAGCCGTGGTGATCATATGAGACTTCTCCCATACCATAGAACTGAACTTGTAACCTTTCCTCTATTAGTTTGTTTTTTGAGATCCTATAACTGAGGGCATAAGTGTATTTCTGCACTGAGCTGCCGTTTCGGTACGTTACATCCGTTGAAATTGCATTTTCGCTCTAGCCAAAATTTACTGAATTTTTCCCACTGTGAGGTAATTGCTAAGCTGGTGTGGTAACATTCCTGGGGACATGTTTTTTCGGGGATGGGGGGTAGCACTTAACCATCTATCCCCCCTTCAATCCGTTCAGAACTCTGCTGTACATCTTATCTTCCACCTGGACCAATATACTCATATCACCCCTCTCCTCAAGTCACTTCACTGGCTTCCGATCAGGTACCGCATTCAATTCAAGCTTCTCCTACTAACCTACAAATGCACTCAATCTGCAGCCCCTCACTACCTCTCTACCCTCATCTCCCCTTACACTCCTACCCGTAACCTCCGCTCACAGGACAAATCCCTCCTCTCATTACCCTTCTCCACCACCGCCAACTCCAGGCTCCACCCTTTTTGCCTCGCCTCACCCTATGCTTGGAATAAACTCCCTGAGCCCGTACGCCAAGCCCCCTCCCTGCCCATCTTCAAATCCTTGCTCAAAGCCCACTTCTTCAATGTCGCTTTCGGCACCTAACCATTGTACCTCTATCCAGGAAATCTAGACTGCCCCCAATTTGATTGACTGCACTTTTTTGTCCTTTAGATTGTAAGCTCCTTTGAGCAGGGACTGTCCTCTGTGTTAAATTGTACAGCGCTGCGTAACCCTGGTAGCGCTTTAGAAATGTTAAGTAGTAGCAGTGATGGAGGGAATGAGAGAATAAGTCCGTAGATGGTCTTTTCACATCTTGGCGCACAGAACGCAGGCTGTGAAGTCTGCAGGAACTGCGCACCCACAGAGTACGGGCACAATTTCTCTTTGAACCCTGGATGAAAAATACTCCGGACTCTGCCAAAAAGCAAACACCCCATAAATTACCCCGAATGCTCAAGCACACAAGCTAGATCCCCTGTAGCTTTTCCCTGTATGATTAATGTTGCAGGGTTTTTTTTTTCTTTCATATTTAACGAATGCAGAGAGCCAAAGTATTGAAGAATGAATAGAAATGAAAGTGTGTGCAGGACAATGGAAAATGCTCACATATGAAAGGAACAATGACTCAGATCCCTCATAAGATAAAATATCCTCAGTGATCCTAGGAATCCTAAGGGTTGATCTGGCCCAGCTCTACAAAATCTGAACCGCACAGAGGAATTCATTTTTAAAATAAGGCTAAAGCTTCAAATACAATTAAAGTAAGTTTGTCTTCCAGCGAGGACTTTATATGTACCTAATTCATCTTCTAATTCCCACAGTCCTGGGGCTTTTCTGGAGAAGTTTATGACCTTTCTTTGATGGATTTTGATCTCCAGATCAGCCTTTCCCAAGCTTTGAATAAATATCAGATTGTTAAGCTGGGAGAAGATGAATGTAATAGAATAAACTCGGCTTTTACAAAGATGTGTGTCTTGCTATTTAAAAAGCAATTTTGTGCGCGAGGGGAAAACATTAAGCTTGTCTCTCGTCTTTCATAAACACTGCTCCTTAGGACACCATACTTCAAGTCTTAATCAAGCGGCATGGGAGCTTCAGAAATCTAGGATTCAGGTCACAAGGCAGGTCACTGGTTAAATCTCATTTCCTTTGTTTTCAGTTTAGTTATATCTACAGATGCTATGGTATATTTAAAATATAAGTTCCCCTACCTCCAATTACTCAGACTACTGCTGTTCTTTCATTTTTCCAGCTTAGAATATTCTAAGTTGAGGTGTAAAGGCTATCTATACCATATCTGTGAAATTACAAAGCTGTATATTTCACACAAAATTGATTACTAAACCATCTGTTTTTTTTTTGTTCTGATGGCAAAGACATGGAAAATGGACTTCTTATGTGATTAGTTCAAGGCTAGACCAAGAGCATCTGACACCCTAGGCAAACCATCAGCTGTGTGCCCCACCCCAGGGATGGCTGAAGGCTCTATCCCCCCCAATAGTTCAGCATCACACCATCTCTTCCCTACCTTCACACCCATAGTTCAACACCTCCTCTTCCCTACCTAACTCTCTTGCCTCGCTCTACTCCTCTAGGTGGCTAGAATCTCCTCTTTTTCTCTCCAAATCTCTCCCGCCCCAGGTGACCAGCATCTTCTGTTCTCCTCCTACCAAGCAGGGTCAGCATCTCATCTTCCCAACCCTTCCCATCTCTCCTGCCTCTCTCTACCCCCCTCCCAGTTGGCTAGCATCTCATCTTCCCATCCCTACCCACCTCCTGGCTCACATCTCATTTCCCCTTCCCTACCCAAACCCCATGTCCAGCATCTCTCCCTCTTCTCTTCCCCTTTTCAGACCTGCTACTGCCAGCAGCCTACGTCCTGCATGGTGTGGGATGCAGCAGAGTAGGCTTGTGCTTAAAGGCCCCGTCCACCATTCAGTCCTTTTGTGCCTTTCAGATCTAAGGGAAGTCAGGGTGGTATTAGTGGTAGAAAGACCGAAAGAAAGAAGAGAAGAGGAGGAGATGCTGAACCATTTAATTTAAACAACAGATTTCTACTGTCATCAAAACTGTCTTTTTCAGGGTATTTATTTTTATTTATTTATTTGTTGCATTTGTACCCCACATTTTCCCACCTATTTGCAGGCTCAATGTGGCTTACACAGTACCATAACGGCGTTTGCCAAATCCGCTAGAGAGCAGATACATGGTTGTGTTGTGTTCGAGTAGGTAGGTGTATTCCAGCCTCCATTAGGGTCGAAAGGACGGAGGTTGTATATTGGTGTTGTATATTGGTAAAGATTGGTGATGAAGAGTTGGTTATCTTCGGAAAAATGTCCGTTAGTGATGTTTTACCCTATTTGGACTACTGCACTGCTCTTTTTGTTTTTGTGGGCTTGCAGATGATATATAAAAATATAAGCAGGTACTTTCTCTGTCCCTAGAGGGCTCACAATCTTGGTTTGTGGACATGAGGCAATGGAGGGTTTGCTCTTCTGCCATTTCGCGGGTTATATCGTGAGCCTGGGTTGTCATTGGACAAGGTGACTTGTAGTTTATAATTGTAATGGACTGTAAATTTTTCATATGCTGTACCATGCTTAGAGTATCTCGATGAATGAACATATAAAGAAGTTTAAACAGATATGAATTTAGCTTTCTTCTAACAGTTGGCTTATGGTTTCCAACTGTGTTTATGAGCCTGTTCCGAGGGTTCTCACCCCAGTCTTCCAGACATCACCCAACCAGTTGGGATTTCAAGACATCCACAATAAATATACATTAGGTAGATTTGCATCCAATGGAAGCAGGATATGCAAATCTACTGTATGTCATGCGTTTCATGACTGCCCTGTCAGAAATGATCTAACAAGAAGCAGTAAATAATTGTGACCTTTAAATGCATCCACTCTGCAGCCCCCCATTACCTCTCCGCTCTCACCTCTCCCTACATTCCTCCGCGTGAACTCCGCTCACTGGACAAGCCTCTCTTGTCGTCCTTCTCCTCCACTGCTAACTCCAGGCTTCGCTCTTTTTCTCTCGCGGCACTTTATGCCTGGAATAGACTTCCTGGACCTATACGTCTAGCTCCATCTCTACCTGTTTTCAAATCTATGCTGAAAACCCACCTTTTCACTGCTGCTTTTAGCTCCTAGCCACAATTGCCCTCCCCTTGTCCCTTCCTCCCTTCTCACCCATTACTTCCCTCACCCGTAACTGTCTTGTCTGTCTGTATTATTTAGATTGTAAGCTCTTTTGAGCAGGGACTGTCTCTTTGTATCAGGTGTTCAGCGCTGCGTGCGTCTGGTAGCGCTATACAAATGCTAATAATAATAAAAAGATTTGGAAAAAGTCACAAAATTTCTTCCCACCGGATAAACTACATTGTATTTAGTGTGGACTGGGCATATCGTAGAAGCCAGAAGGATGGGGGAATGAGCAGAGGTTTGGTATTTATATTTAAAAAGACTAGCATCAAACCTTCCGTTCTGTCTGTAATGTCACCTCAGTCCTTTTATTCAGTGTAAGAACCCAGGAGTGAGGTGAAAGGGGTTTAACGCAATTAAACATCCCTTTCTCTGCCTTCTCTTGCACTGCTTCTTCACTAATTGCACACAGCCTAGTGGTTAGTGTAGAGAGTGGAAGAATAGCCTAGTGGTGGTTCATGCAGTGGGCTTTGATCTTGGAGGATTGGGTTTGATTCCCACTGCAGCTTCTTGTGGCTCTGGGCAAGTCACGTAATCCTCCACGTAATCCCAAGTACAAATAAGTACCTGTATATACTATGTCAACCGCTTTGATTGTAACCACAGAAAGGTGGTTTATTTATTTATTAGTGACATTTATATCCCACATTATCCCAAACAAGTCTGAGTTCAATGTGGCTTACAATAAACAGTATAGGATACATAACAAAGAATAATGCATAAGAAAGTCATTTGTCGTGAGAATCCAATTATACAATACAATATCATAAACATACTGGCTTTTGAAAATACGGTGACAAGAGTCTCATTGTTCCACCCAGGCTCCGTGGATAAGGTTCGGAACTGGATAGCATAGTCTCTGACAGTCTGAGTCCCTTGCTGGAGATTAATACAGCAGCCAGATTGATATATGGTAAAACACGATTCGAAAGTGCTAAACTCCTACAAGAAAAGTTGCATTGGCTCCCAATCAAAGTACGGATCATCTTCAAAATCTGCTCTTTGGTCCACAAAATTATCTATGGCGTAGTCCCGGGATACATGACAGACCTAATAGATCTACCAACCAGAAACAGAATCAGATCATCACGATCATACCTAAACCTACATTATCCAAACTGAAAAGGACTAAGATACAAAACAACTTACGCATCCAGCTTCTCCTACATAAGCGCACAACTATGGAACGGACTCCCAAATGCTGTGAGAACAATCCATGACCACTTAAACTTCAGGAAATCACTCAAAACTCACCTCTTCAAAAGGCCTATCCCACCGATCCAACATAAATCCCCGCACCCAGCAACACAGCATAACTAATGATCGTACTGGACAATTTATAATCTTCACTTCCTTCGACCCCATGACGCCTGATCCACACCTACCTCATCTGATCACAATATAACTTTGTATCTGCTATCAACCGAATTGGCAAACGCCTCTCCGGTACTATGTAAGCCACATTGAGCCTGAAAATAGGTGGGAAAATGTGGGGTACAAATGTAACAAATAAAATAAATTAAGGAGTTGGGCGGCAGTGGAAGAGACCTTCTCAGGTTCCTCAAATATGCAGCGAAAGTGGGATAAGAATTCCCTTAGATTAATTCCTCTCCCACATCGGTGAGGCCCAGAGCCAAGGCTGGCCCAGTGAGTGGCGAGATGATATAGGCTACCTTAGCTATGTCTGACAGGAAGTCTCTGAACTGCAGTTTGAAGATGATCTGATATTGGTTTAAAAAATCTCCTTTTAATTTCTCTCACTACCACAGTCTTCTCTCTCTCTCTGCAGTATTTCTTATTGTGCTCAGCTGCTGTGCTTTCCATGAACTTACCTTGGCCTTACCCTCACAGCAACAGCCCCTCACGTGCGTCTTCCATAAAACACCCAGGGAAGCAGTTTTCCTTAAAAGCACAGATTTGCTCAACATGGTCTGACTGGGTGCGGTATGCACAGATCATTCCCAGAGCCCAGCCATGAACTCAAGATGGGATGCCCAACCCAAGACCAGGTCCGTGGTAAGAGTTCTTCCCGAATGTCTGAAAATTCTACAGTTTATTTTCAGAATTTCTTCTTGTGTGATCTTCTCCCAGGGTAAATATTACAGGAAAGAAAGATAATAAACCTTTCTGTTAGCTAGCCTCGTCTTTAGTCTCATCTGGAGTCACTGAAATATCTGGAATTCTTCCAGTGTCAGATGGATGACTTTGTAGTTTACAATGCATTTCTCCAACATTCTTAATGAGGGCTGGACTGAAAGACCCAGAGGAATCACACATTAGCAATTTCTCTCCCTTTACTGGAGCCCTGCTGTAGAAATGTTAAGTAACAGTGGTGATGCATAGCTACTGGCAGTAAACATAGTGATTAACCCTTTATTAATTAGTGTTCTTTTATCTCTTTTTCTTTTTGTTATTTCTTTTCAAATGAATAAATGTAAATGTCTTTGCAATTATGTACTTCTTTGTAAATGTGGAGAGCTCTTCAAACTTCTCCATCCATTCGGACTTTCATGCCTTTATTGATTGGGAATTATTGACTACCTTTATGAAGAGATTCTCCCAAGGCAGTGTAGAGCAGGTCCAGTTTCACATACAATTTATTAACAGCATAACAACAGTAAAATTACTGAATAGAAATATAAATACACTAAGTCGATGAGGCAAACTCAAAGATGGCAAGTTGAATTCTATTAATAGGATTAAAATGACACAGTATCAAGTAGATCCAAGATGGCGAACTAAGCAGATGCTTGAGTGGGAGCTCCATATCCTACCTCCGTTGGCTTGCTTTGTCAGTGCCCTCGACACTCTGTGATGGGGAAAAGAAGGGGAAAGGTTGAGCAGCAGCCTCCAGCTCTAGCTTCGACCTCGCTGATGAAGGAAGACCACCTTGGAAGATTTTTGAGCTCCCGCCTGTTTGGGGATGTCAGTCTCTTTGGTTCCACTGTGGGAGGTCTCTGCAGGCTGTGGGGTTCCCGTGGGGATGGGTAAGATTCCAGGGGGGACAGGTTAGATTCCAGCTGGGTTAGATAACTGCCCCCATGCAACTCTCTAGTTTCCATATACAGTTCAAACTCCTCTTATTGACTTACAAGTGCATTCACTTTGCAGCTCCTCGGTACCTCTCCACTCCTCCCTGGGAACTTCATTTATCAGGTAAATCTCTGTTATCTGTATACCCTTCTACTCCACTGCGAGCGTCATATATAAAGAATCCAGGAAAAGAGTTCGTATTATTTACGAGCAGTAACTCTCTTTCTGGAAAGGTGTATAGTATTTGCAAAGAAAATGGGAAATGGAATGGGACTTGATATACTGCCTCTGTATCGCTTCATGGTGTGATCTCACCTTGAGTATTGCATTCAATTCTGGTCGCCATATCTCAAAAAAGATATAGCGGAATTAGAAAAGGTTCAAAGAAGAGTGACCAAAATGATAAAGGGGATGGAACTCCTCCCTATGAGGAAAGGCTAAAGAGGTTAGGGATCTTCACTTGGAAAAGAGATGGGTGGGGGTGGGGATATGATTGAGGTCTGTAAAATCCTGAGTGGTGTAGAATGGATAGAAATGAATCGATTTTTCACTCTTTCAAAAAGTACAAAGACCAGGGAACACTCAATAAAATTAAACATGGAAATACTTTTCAAACAAATAGGAGGAAATATTTTTTCCACTCAAAAAATAGTTAAGCTCTGGAATTCTTTTACAGAGGATGTAGTAACAGCAGTTAGCATATTTGGATTTAAAAATGTTTGGACAAGATCCTGGAGGAAATGTTCATAGTCTGCTATTGAGACAGACATGGGGAAGCCACTGCTTGTCCTGGGATTGGTAGCATGGAATGTTGTTGCTCTTTGGGATTCTGGAATTTTGTTACTCTTTGGGATTCCAGAATGATGCTACTATTTGGGTATCTACTAGCAGATAAAAAAAAAACACAGCACGGATGCTTTATCAAAGGTTGAATCGCTATCCAGAAGATGGCAGCGTGTTACCACACACTTCAGTGTTGCTGGGCGTTTTATTGGGTTGTAACCCTATATTAAAGATTTATTTGCACACCGCCTGATCTACTTCGCTTGTTTCCACACTTGGTAAACAATTACAGGATATGTCCGAATCTGAACGTCTTTGCTGTATTGCTGAATAAATATTGTTAAAACTGCAGTATATTTGCAAGTTAAAATTTGAAGTTATTATAAGCTGCATATTATCATGATGTAGATAAATCATCTGAGTCCAACCATGACATCGATGTGATAATTAAGTGGCTGCATGATCGTATGTACACATGGGGACACATCCGAGACTTGCTCTGGGACTTCTAATGCTATGAAGGGCCTCGTCATTTTCAAGGTCGTAACTGTCTCAGTTTTTTTTTCTCCTTTTTTGCTGGATGACAATAGCTGTGGTTCAATCCCTCTGAGACCATGTACAGAAGGTAGAGAATATAAACAATAATAACTTCTGTTTTGGGAAGATGGTTGTGAATTTCATGGGGTGCTGTATATACAGCTCCATTTTGCTGCGAGGCATTATTTGAGCTTCTCTTCACTGGTGAAAATCTGCCGATGAGCTTATGATCAAAGCTCCGAGGCAGGAGCAGCTGCTGTGGTTGGCATAGGAAAGAGACAACATCTTGTCAATCATAATAACATGGCACAGGATGGCAGATTAAGCCCAATTTGCCCATCCAACCTGACCAGTTGTCATCATTATTTCAACTGAATAAATAACATTAACATTTCCCACTCCCTAACGTTTTGCATGGCAAAATTAGCACCAAAAGGAGTCAATGAATGTGTTTCCATAAGTAGATATAAAGTTGAGAAATAGAGAATTACGTGGAGAGAGCAGGTCAAGGAAGAAAAGGTATTGGAGGACATTGAGCAGACAACCAGAGGGCATGTTACCCACATCTTACCCATGATCTGTCTAGGTCTGTGGTCAGTACGTCAATGTTATTGGAGGATGACAAACTAAAAGGCTGAAGAATGATACTCCAATGTATTTCCATTACCATAATCAGACTTCTATCTACAGGCTTGCAAGACCCATTGCTAGAGATCTAGTGCTGACATGGCATTGGGGGGTGACTTTCCTCTCATCCACCTATTGGTACTGGCCTAGAGACGTTACTGAGTATAGATTGCCCTCTGCTGGCAGGAACCAGGAGTAGAAAGGCCACCTGCCTGAGACGTGGCATGTTATAATTACAGTGCTATTAAATATAGTTAACCGTTTGTATAGTGCCTGCTAGGTGTATGTAACACTGTACAGAGAGACATAGAAGGGGGGTCAATTTGTAGCCGATTCTATAAAGAAAAGTAGGCGCCTAGGTTCTTCTATAATAACAGGCTAATACAGAAGGTTTCAACCCAGTCCTCGGGTCACAGCCAGCCAATCAGGGTTTTCAGGATATTTCCATTGATTTCAATGGGGATATTCTGAAAACCCCAAATGAATGGGTGTGTCCTGAGGACTGGGTTAAAAACCCCTGGGCTAATATGTTCCTAGTGTAAATGCTTCTGCCTAGATTGTGAAAAAACACCCACAAATTACAGTATTTTATGTAAATAATTGGATGTCCCCCCATGCACCACCTAACACCCTTCTGTAAAGTCTGGGCCATCAACATTTCACATGTACTTATAGAATAGTGAGTAGCCAGTATATTGTCTTTCACAAAAAAAGGAAGGGGCAGACCAGCGTGGCTGGACTGAACAAAATGTATTATTAATTACATTTGTACCCCGCGCTTTCCCACACATAGCAGGTTCAATGCGGCTTACATAGTAAATAGAATTACAAAGTCTTGAAGGAGAATGTTACAAGTTGTAGTAAACATAGTAGTAGTGGGGTTTTGAGGATATGTAAATTGAGCACGGAGAGGTAAACAAAGATAGGATGAGCAAAAGGAGAAGAGATTGGGAGGGGTAAGGAGTAGGAAGGATGGAGAGGAAGAGATTGAGGAATGAGCTCATAAGGCGATTGGGAGACATGGTCTAAGGTATGTGGGTGGGCATAAAAAGTTAAGTTGGGTCATTAGGGTAAGCTTTCTTGAAGAGATGGGTCTTCAACATTTTTCTGAATGGTAGATGGTCGTTGATTGTTCGGATGGATCTTGGCAGAGCGTTTCAAAGCTGGCTGCCCAAAAAGGAGAAACTGGATGCATAGGAGGGCTTGTATTTCATACCTTTGCAGTTGATAATTTTTTGTATACCATCTTGCTGCTTCTGTGAAGAGTGGCCAAACAAATTTGATGGAACTAAGCCTATTGGAGCTGCTAGATTTCAATAGTGCACTTAAGTGGGATCTTGAGAAAGCCAGTTCAGTAATTTTATATCCCCTCTTCTTCCTTACATCCTGCCCAAAGTGTTCATTTGACACAAATGTCTGGGATGAGACCACAAAAAGGTAAACACACCATGTGTATCTTCCAGAGTCAGTGTCAATCTCAAGAGCATTTTTAAACCCCAGCATTTTGACTTGTGTCAGCAAATACACAGTTGCCCTGCTGTTCCTTTGGACGATTCATGTACACTTATTCTATACATTTATGCACTCAGTGTAGCTTAAAGATGGGCATCCTGTTATAGATCTGTCTTTTAAATGTTTTGTTTTCTTTAATGCATTCATGCTTCCTCTCTTTAGCAAAAACAATTGTTTTAGTTGCTTATCCTGATTTCTTATTCATACATTTTTCAACTAAACACTATTCTACAGTAACACATGTAAGAGGCATAGAGCATAAATGCAAGTGGGTAAATACATGAGCAAAGCATATGCGGTGCTCCCACGTAAGCGCGCATAGACAGTGGTGTCAATTATTTGCACCCTTGCAGCATATATGCAGTCACTGTTACGCCAGGTCTATGGATGGTGTAACCGCAGGCATATAAATGTAAGGCATGCCAATAGCTTTCTACAATGGAATCTGGGCACACAGTTGCCGGAGAATAGGCTCTCAACATGTAGTCTAAATGGAGACAACCTACTTACAGAATGGTCTCAATAGTACATAGAGAAATGCAGAGAGCTAAGGCGATGGAGCCTAAGCATGGAAAGCTTTAGACAGAAGTATTCTGGAAAGGGAGCAGACATGCACTCAAAAAATGTTTTCTGAGCTCTGATACAGCCCATGTCAGTGCCATCTGGATGGCAACACCCACTTGAATGGCTGATTCAATATGCCTATATCAATGAGCAGAGAGGGTTTTAAAGATATTAATTGCAGCCCCCCCCCCAAAAAAAAAACAAAACCCCACACATACTTTCCATTAAACAACAAAAGAACAATTCCTACTTTGGAATAATAGCTACAAATCAGAGTCAACATTACACTGTACCAATGGTGAAGTACAACCAACTCAATCAGAATGATAGAACTAGGCAACTTTACCTTCACACATAAATAAAAGTTTGTATAAAAACACGCTCTACATGCCCAACCATGCTGGTAATAAATTTTGTTCAATCCAACCCCACTGGTCTACCCCATTCTTTTGCTGTTCTGGATCTTGCGTATCGCTTGCGTATTTGCTTTCTGAGTATTGTCATTCGCATGGATAAGTGACATTAATGAGCAGAACACCAGCATTTAACCATTTAGGGCCTAATACATCTTCACAGAAAGGATGGCGGATTGGTGGAATGGCCTCCCGGTGGAGGTGGTGGAGAAGAAAACTGTAACTGAATTCAAGAAAAGCTTAGGACAGGTGCACAGGATTTCTAGGAGAGGAAGGGAGAGTAGATGGTATGGATGGGCAGACTGGATAGGCCATATGGACTTTATCTGCCTTCATTTTTGTATATTTCTATGATACTCAAAAGGATTTAAATGGCCAGGAGAGACTATCACCCCACCCCATGTCCAGCATTACATCTCTGTGTTCCTATCCCTCCTCGTGTACAGCTTCTTCCTTTACTCCTTTTTCCCTCTTGTCCTCTCTTTCCCAGGACCAGCATCTCCCTTCCTTCTCTCTTGAACTCCCTTTCCCCCTTCCACGCAACCTAGAGGGAACATTGGCCAGGAACCTGAATGCATGTGAGGAGAGCACAAATATATAGGCGTGTGAGAAAGTACAAAAATATGTATGTCATATGCCAAATGTATGTGACATGGCATATTTGGAATTGGACAGCTATTTATATTCAAGTAATACTAACTCCAAAAGACGTTACACGAAGTGATACCCAAAGCGAGCCTTCTCTGGAGTAACCCCCCTTAACACAAGACTATCTCTACTTCAGGAAGCAGGTGAAAGCTTGGCTCTTCAACCAGGCCTTTAATGGAAGATTTAACTAACTTCTTAGTTTTCACACACACACACAAGGAGTGACACGGGCTTCATATACTGCAGCAGGACACGTTTATCCACTCCTACCCTGGCTGAGATAATATTTAACCATCTCTCTGACCTCGTGTGCAACTTTCTTTAAATTACTTTCTAATTCTTACTCTCTTACCTATCTATATGTTAACCATCTCTCTGACCCCATGTGCACATTTCGTTAAATTACTTACCTTATTTTATAATTCCTCTTACGTTCATTCCTGTCCATGGGGTATGTTTACTAAGGTGCGTTAGCATTTTTAACGTGCCTGTAAACTTAAGACACGTTAAACGCTAACGCGCCTATACATTTCTATGATAATACCATTACAAGGGTTTCACTTCATATTAGTTAGTCGTCCTGTATTAAATACCCAACCACTAGACTACTACATATATATTATAACTTTCAAAATATTTTACTCTTTATTTTCAATGTTTAAATTACTAACTACACACGCACTCAGGTTTAGGCCGGGTTCCAAACTCCAGTCAACAGTCAGTTCCTTAACAGTTCAGGCCCCCTTCCTTTGCACTACCTTCCCCTGTCCCTCAGAAGGGCTCAGTCAAAGTTCAGCCTGCTGTTCTATACATCTCAATAATTCAACCCATTCACAAACAGTCTCTTCAAAGGAAACCACTACTTAATGCCCCTGTCCTCTTCACAGCACCCAGGAGGACCCTGTACCAAACAGGGCTGGTAGCTTTCCTCCTACCTCACAGCACCACACCCCTGTGGCCTCTCACACTGCCTTCACGTGCTGGACAGGGCTACCTTCACATTCTCACACTCCATGGCAGCTTACTCTCCCCCCCCCCCCCCCCCCCCCCAGGGAAGCTCCAGTGGCAGGCGCTTTCTGTCCCCCACCTACTCCATGGCAGCTTCTCTCTCAATCAGTTTCCTCTCCCTCCTGGTGGCTGGGAGCCACCCAGAAATATCTCCCTCCTCTCACAGCTGGAGGGAATTATATACTGGCGATGCAGCTAAGGGTCTGAGCTTCACCTCCCCTTCTTCCTCTAGTGGGGAAGGGAGTAACTGGCTCCCCTAGCACTGAGCCACTGCTTCCCCTGCTGGGGTTGGAAATCCATTCCACCCTTTTGGGGTTACCCTCCTCTCTCCTGCTTGCAAGGGCTTCTGGGAACTGTAGTTCAGAGATTAGCTGCTGCTCTGTGGGGCCTTGAGTGCTAGCTTTGTCACACCACCCAAAATGACAGGTCTGGCTATACTCCTCATAGAAAGTGTCCATGGGGAGAGGGGGAGGCAGGCTATTGCTCTCCTCTTGGGAAACAAGTTTTAAGAGCATTCTTATAGTCTGACAAAATGGTGCATTCTCCCTTCCTCCATTTTGAAACTCATACATGTCTATTTGGGGACTGGGTATGAAGGACATGGTAAAGTGTGTCTCATTAGGGTGGCAAGGGTTGGAAGAGGCACGTGTGCATGTGTGTGCACGCGTGTATCTGTGTGTGTACAAGCAGTCAGATAGACTGACAGGTGCTATCGGTTGGGTGAAAAGCATCAAGAAGCTTTACTGTCAGTTCCTCAGCAGCTTCAGGCCACAGTATAAGCCTGCCTGTCTGACATTGCTGCCTGGATGGCTCAGCGCCATCTGAAACTAAACATGACCAAGACTGAGCTTCTCATCTTTCCCACTAAATCAACCTCTCCTCCTCCCCCATTCTCTGTTTCTGTGGATAACACTCTCATCCTTCCTGTCTCATCAGCTCGTAACCTTGGGGTCATCTTTGACTCCTCCCTCTCCTTCTCTGCACATATTCAGCAGACTGCTAAAACCTGTCGTTTCTTTCTCTATAATATCACCAAAATTCGCCTTTTTCTTTTCTGAGCACAGTACCAGAACCCTCATCCACACTCTTATCAACTCTTGCTTAGACTATTGCAACTTGCTTCTCACAGGTCTCCCACTTAGCCATCTCTCTCCTCTTCAATCTGTTCAAAATTCTGCTGCACGACTAATATTCCGCCAGTGTCGTTATGCTCATATTAGCCCTCTCCTCAAGTTACTTCACTGGCTTCCTATCCATTTCAGAATACAGTTCAAACTCCTCTTATTGACCTATAAGTGCATTCAATCTGCAGCTCCTCAGTACCTCTCCACTCTCATCTCTCCCTACATTCCTCCCCGGGAACTCCGTTCACTGGGTAAATCTCTCTTATCTGCACCCTTCTCCTCCACTGCTAACTCCAGACTCCGTTCCTTTTATCTTGCTGCACCATATGCCTGGAATAGACTTCCTGAGCCGGTATGTCAAGCTCCATCTCTGGCCGTCTTCAAATCTAAGCTAAAAGCCCACCTTTTTGATGCTGCTTTTACCTCCTATCCCTTATTTTATCATCCTCACTTTAATATTCCCTTATTCCTTATTTGTTCTGTTTGTCTGTCCTAATTAGATTGTAAGCTCTGTTGAGCAGGGACTGTCTCTTCATGTTCAAGTGTACAGCGCTGCGTACGTCTACTAGCGCTATAGAAATGATAAGAAGTAGCTTCTATCCCAGATATGTCCAAATGTGAACTGAAAAAGGTTTGAACAGCAAAAACAAACGACAGGGCTGTGCAAGGAGGGCTTTCACATCGGTTTCTACCCAACCAACGGACAAAGCTACGAGGTACTGCAATATCTCTCTTCTAGTGTAGCAATAAACAGATGCTTTCACCGTTAAAACATTTTTTAGCTATAAAACCTTTAAACCGAAACTTCAACTTCAGTCAAACTGAAAACATTATCTCAGATATTAGAAAGGAGTATGTTCATGTAAAATCACCTCTGGGCCAGGTGGAAATGGTTTTATAAGCAAAATGTTCAGGAATTACTTTGTAAGAGGCAGCCTAATGGGACCTGAGGATGTTCTTACGAGCAGAATGTTTTTTCACCAAGCACAATAAAAGTCTCTATTTGTATCTGAAGAGCAACTCTGTGTAATTTAAGTCTCTTTGAGGCTCCAGGTGCTGGAAAATATCATATAATGTATATGTAACCCCTGGCTCACCCCTCAGTCGAGTCAGGACCGCCAGCTAAGCTCCCTGGGCCGGGTACCTGGGATCAGGGGTCATAAAGCAGATCATATCTCAAGTGAGCTGGGCACAGGCCTGGGCTGGGCTAAATCCCAGTAGGCCGAAGGGTAATCTTTCTTTGGGCACTCAAGTCCACTCTCATTTAAAAACAGCCAGCAGCCGTTGAGTTAAACTTCAACTGCTTTTACTTATCAGCTACTTGAAAACAGTTCAGAAACACAAATTGATATGCACAGCAGTGGCGTACGAAGGGGGGGGGGGGGCGGTGGGGGCGGTCCGCATCTGGGGCGGACCGCCCCCACCGCCCCCCCCAGATGCATGCTGCTGGGGGGTGCCGCGGCGCGCGCCTGCTGTGAGAGTTTGCTAACTTCTCTCATTCGCTGCAGCTCCCTCTGCCCCGGAACTGTGGATGTTTTGTTTTTTTGGACGTTTTGTGATTTGGATTTTTTTTTTTGGTTCATTTTTGAAAAAAATACATCCAACTGCAAAATCAAGCCATTGGGATATAGGAGGAGCCAGCATTTTTAGTAGACTGGTCCCCCTGACATCCCAGGACAGCAATAGGGCACCCTAGGGGGCACTGCAGTGGACTTCATAAAACTGCTCCCAGATATACATCTCACCATTGCTCTCTTACCTTGTGTGCTGAGACCCCCAAAACCCACTACTCCCAACTGTACACCACGGCCATAGCCCTTACTGGTGAAGGGGGCACCTATAAGTGGGTACAATGGGTTTATGGTGAGTTTTGGAGGGCTCATAGTTTCCTCCACAAGTGTAACAGGTAGGGGGAGGTAGGAGCCTGGGTCCACCTGTCTGCAGTGCACTGCACTCACCACTAGACTACTCCAGGGACCTATGGACCGGAGTATAACGTCTGAGACTGGCATAGAGGTTGGCATATAATGTTTTTCATCACATTTTGGGGGGGAGTGGGAGGGAGTTAGTGACCACTAGGGGAATAAGAGGAGGGGTTCCCTGATTCTCTCCAGTGGTCATCTGGTTATTTAGGGCACCTTTTTGTATCTTACTCATTATAAAAACAGGTCTAGCTCAAAACGTCTTAGTTTTAGTCCTGGATGGTTTTGTTTTGTTCCTTTATGGCTGAAAAATGTCCAAGTCTTAGGAACGCCCAAGTTCCGCCCTGAACACGCCCCTGGCACTCCCCCTTGAGATTTGGATGCACTTCTGGCGGACTTCAGAGAAAAACGTCTAAAAATAGGTTTCAAAAATACTGATCTGGACGTTTCTGTGACAAAAAAACGTCCAAATGCAGACTTGTGCCACTTTTTCGACGTTTTTCTCTTTCGAAAATGAGCCTGATAATGTCCTCCAATCACTAAAAGAAACGCAAACAGACATTAATCGTCATCAGCACGTTTCTCTTTTACTTCTTCCCCTCCGAACACTCATTGAATGTCCTGCCAGAAGTGAGGCTCCCCTACTCCCACTTCTCCTACCCGGGGTGTGTTTACCCCGGGAAACTCCTTTACGTTCCTAAGTCGGAAACGCTCCACAGGCACTTCATCCACTGGACATTGCAGATGTCCTTCCTTTAGTGTCCAGGACGTCCCCCTCAGTACATGGGTCTCGGCGGGGGTGGGCAACCAAAGACCATGTTCTCCTCACAAACATTCCTTTTATTAACTCATGACCTTGTCCGACTGGGCTGGCCTCTCCCATGTCCACCCACCAGGCAACACAGCCCCGCCCACACACTGACGTAGCTAAGAAGCTGGGAGGAGCTTATAGCTACTTCTTTGGCAAGACTGAAAAGGTTTTAAAAATGTGAAAGACTATAAGTTACTGGTTCTAAAGATCTGAGCTATGGACTAATACTATTGGTTTAAGTACAAAAGTACTGGGTTACATTCCAAGACTGCTGAAATTCCTCCAGGAAGCCGTCCAACCCTTTTTTCAAGTACCGCCTTAACCACCTTTTCTGGCAGCGAATTCCAGAGTCTAACTACGTGTTGAGTGAAGAAAAGTTTCCTCCGATTCGTTTTAAATTTACCACACTGCAGCTTCATCGCATGCCCCCTCGTCCTAGTATTTTTGGAAAGCGTAAACAGACGCTCCACATCGACCCGTTCCATTCCACTCATTATCTTATAGACCTCTTTTACCACCAGGTTAGTGCCACACGCCAGAAAATAAAAATTATTGTCCGACGCGCAACAGTGGACACACGTAAAAAATGAAATTACTACCCAGGCCACGTGGTAGGTGGGCGGTAATTGCAAATTGATGTGTGTTGGGCGTGCGCAAGCACCTATGCGGCTTAGTAAAAAGGCCCCTTAGAGCTTCTGTCTCTTTCATCGGTGGCCTACTTTACTCTTCCTTTTCTGACTTTGTGTTGCTTCTCTTATTTTACCGTTAACTCCGGTTATTAGTAAGAAGCTGATCGATATTCAAAACTGTTTAACTGGCCAGGAGTGGTTAAATAGCATTTTGTCACCTAACCACAAATATTCACCGGGAGATAACGTATAGCCAGTCAGGTGTGGATATCTGCACCAAACTGGCTATTTTGACCAAAAGGCCGAATAAATAGTAGACCTATCTTTATCTGCAAAGCACTTAACTGGTTAATGCCGACTATCAGCTCAACCGGTATGTTGCTGCAGTCAAAAATGAAACCGGATATTCAATGCTGGTCGCTAGAAAGAGCCTGGCACTGAATATGCAGGTTTGAATGCCGATGGTCCACGGTCAAAGTGCTGCCCTGCCGCCCTCTGAATATCAGGCAGTTGGTCTCTTGTATAAAATGGGACCGTTGTTAAAATAACACAGGCTAGTGGTAAAATAACCCATCTTAACAGTAGCCCTTACTGATAACGATATCTTTAAGGGGGTCTTTTACAAAGCGTTGGTAAGCCCAATGCGGACTTACTGAACGCTAAATTGGGACTACCGCTGGCACAACTCAGCCACCGACGGCGCACCGTTTCCAGGGGAAAAAGAAAATCCCCAGAAATGGCTTGCACAGCGGTAATCGGGCATCACCACGTCATGCCTGGTTACCGCCGGCTTACCACAGGGGCCCTTATCGTCACCTCAATGGGAGGCAGTAAGGGCTCCCTGCCACATGGCCATGCGGTTGTCTTACTGCACGGCCATGTTTGCCTGGGGGGCTTTTTACCCGCTGCGGTTAAAAGGGCCCTGGTGCATGGGAAAAACGGCCTCCGCCGCTAACGCAGGGTCCTTTTTCCGCAGCTTGATAAAAGGACCCCCAAGGTTTGGGCAGATGGCACTGACTCCTGAAGTTAGGTGGTTACTACTACTACTACTATTTAGCATTTCTATAGCGCTACAAGGCATACGCAGCGCTGCACAAACATAGAAGAAAGACAGTCCCTGCTCAAAGAGCTATGTAATAAAAGTGAGCCAAGTATAGGACAATCAAGCCATTGTGACATCACTGATGAAGTTGGCTCTTATTGGTGGCCTGAGGCATTATGACATCACAATATTAGCTCTGGTTACAAGAGACTACTACTATTTATCACTTCTATAGCACTACAAGGCATACGCAGCGCTGTACACCATACATGAAAAGACAGTCCCTGCTCAAAGAGCTTACAATCTAATAGACAAAAAATAAATAAAGTAAGCAAATCAAATCAATTAATGTGAACGGGTAAGAAGAGAGGAGGGTAGGTGGAGGCGAGTGGTTACAAGTGGTTACGAGTCAAAAGCAATGTTAAAGAGGTGGGCTTTCAGTCTAGATTTAAAGGTGGCCAAGGATGGGGCAAGACGTAGGGGCTCAGGAAGTTTATTCCAGGCGTAGGGTGCAGCGAGACAGAAGGCGCGAAGTCTGGAGTTGGCAGTAGTGGAGAAGAGAACAGATAAGAAGGATTTATCCATGGAGCGGAGTGCACGGGAAGGGGTTTAGGGAAGGACGAGTGTGGAGAGATACTGGGGAGCAGCAGAGTGAGTACATTTATAGTTCTGCCTCTTGAAAATTAACTCATCTATGTTTCACATCCTTTGTTGATTAGGAATAGATTTATTTGAAACATTTAATAAATACAGAAAAGGAAAAGACTGTGGCATATGTAGCATCTTCTGCTGCTGGAATTTCATTCAGCTGTCAAAATCTACAGCAGAATGAAAATTTATGTATGAGAGAAACAATTCCTGTGAGACTGGGGAGAAAAAAACCCCAATATATATATTTTTTACAATAAGAAACAGATTTAGTTTGTCTCATAGAGTTACGACATCTCAGAACTGACTCCTAGTGCCAGGAAGGCTGTTAAAATTCTGCTTAATACCCATCAGTCTGTTCTGAGTGTTGTAGATCACTGAGCAGCTGTAATCATTTCTTTTAGACCTCCTTCGACCTCTGCCTCCGTCTCTGATTCCCTGACTTTGGAATTTCGTCACTACTAGGGATCTTTCCCAACAGATAAGATTTTATTACATATAATAAAGTTTTTGTTTTCACAGACAATCTTCTGGGGACCAGGTACTCGCTAGTAAATATTACTGACAGGTATAAAAGGCAGCAAATAAAAAATACGAGGTTATATATCACTGGAAGAGAACAAATGTTGGGAGAAGTATTTTTTTGAATGCATCTTCTTGAAACACCACATTGTATAACTTATTATTTCATATTGCAGTTTTCACAGACTGTCTAGTTTTGCCTACTGAGGCAAGACTAGACAGTCTGTGAAAGCTGCAATATGAAATAATAAGTTATACAATGTGGTGGGAGAAAAATATGATCTGGGACTCTTAAATTTGATGTGAGTTTCTATGTATATAAGGTATATAAGTGAAAGAAGAATGGCTAAAAAGGGAATTGTGAGACTAAAAGATACTGCGAACCGCTATGTGGATAATGATGAAGAAAAAGCAAATTTTTCTAAATAGATACTTTTGTTCTGTGATGGACTGCAAAAAGTACAAATGAGATTGAAGTGGATAGAGCACCGTTCACGGAAGAGAGTGTGTATGAACAGCTTGAAAAGCTAAAGGTGGACAAAGCCATGGGACCGGATGGGATCCACCCCAGGATATTGAGGGAGCTCAGAGAGGTTCTGGCGGGTCCTCTTAAAGATTTGTTTAATAAATCATTGGAGATGGGAGAGGTTCCAAGGGATTGGAGAACAGCGGATGTGGTCCCTCTTCACAAAAGTAGTGATAGGGAAGAAGCTGGAAACTACAGCCTGGTAAGTCTCACTTCGGTTATTGGAAAAGTAATGGAAGCCAAGCTGAAGGAAAGGATAGTGAATTTCCTGGAAGCCAATAAGTTGCAAGATCCGAGACAACATGGTTTTACCAGAGGGAAATCGTGCCAAATGAATCTCATTGAATTCTTTGATTGGGTAACTGGAGAATTGAATCATCGACATGCTATAGACGTAATCTATTTAGATTTTAGCAAAGCTTTTGACACGGTTCCCCACAGGAGGCTCTTAAATAAACTGGATGGGCTGAAGATAGGACCCGAAGTGGTGAACTGGATTAGGAACTGGTTGATGGACAGAAGCCAGAAGGTGGTGGTGAATGGAATTTGCTCGGAGGAGGGAAAGGTGAGTAGTGGTGTGCCTCAAGGATCAGTGCTGGGACCGATTCTGTTCAATATATTTGTGAGTGACATTGCCGAAGGGTTAGAAGGTAAAGTTTGCCTATTTGCGGATGATACTAAGATCTGTAACAGAGTGGACACCCGGGAGGGAGTGGAAAACATGAAAAAGGATCTGAGGAAGCTAGAAGAATGGTCTAAGGTTTGGCAATTAAAATTCAATGCGAAGAAATGCAAAGTGATGCACTTAGGGAATAGAAATCCTCGGGAGACGTATGTGTTAGGCGGGGAGAATCTGATAGGTACGGACGGGGAGAGGGATCTTGGGGTGATAGTATCTGAGGATCTGAAGGCGATGAAACAGTGTGACAAGGCGATGGCCGTAGCTAGAAGGTTGTTAGGCTGTATAGAGAGAGGTGTGACCAGCAGAAGAAAGGAGGCGTTGATGACCCTGTATAAGTCGTTGGTGTGGCCCCACCTAGAGTATTGTGTTCAGTTTTGGAGGCCGTACCTTGCGAAGCATGTAAAAAGAATTGAAGCGGTGCAAAGAAAAGCTACGAGAATGGTAAGGGATTTGCATTACAAGACGTATGAGCACAGACTTGATGACCTAAACATGTATACTCTGGAAGAAAGGAGAAACAGGGGTGATATGATAAAGACGTTCAAATATTTGAAAAGTATTAATCCGCAAACGAACCTTTTCCGGAGGTGCGAAGGCGGTAGAACAAGAGGACATGAAATGAGATTGAAGGGGGGCAGACTCAAGAAAAATGTCAGGAAGTATTTTTTCACGGAGAGAGTAGTGGATGCTTGGAATGCCCTCCCGCGGGAGGCGGTGGAAATGAAAACGGTAACAGAATTCAAACACGCGTGGGATAAACATAAAGGAATCCTGTTCAGAAGGAATGGATCCTAAGGAGCTTAGCCGAGATTGGGTGGCAGAGCCGGTGGCGGGAGGCAGGGATAGTGCTGGGCAGACTTATACGGTCTGTGCCAGAGCCGGTGGTGGGAGGCGGGGCTGGTGGTTGGGAGGCGGGGATAGTGCTGGGCCCTGAAAAGGACAGGTACAAATCAAGGTAAGGTATACACAAAAAGTAGCACATATGAGTTTATCTTGTTGGGCAGACTGGATGGACCATGCAGGTCTTTTTCTGCCGTCATTTACTATGTACTATGTTACTATGTATGGTTCTCAGTAAGAGAATCACACGATAACTGCCTTTACATGAGTGGATCTTGAGACACAACATGCATTGTGACCAGGGATGGGCAAAGTCCCTGGATCTGCTAATCTGTCCTCAGCGAAGTCAGGGGAATATCAATTTTTGTCATTCTCTTTGCATGAACTGACCAGCTATTTTAACACTGCACACTGGGTCACCAAAGATGCTTCCATTTACAAGGATTTTTCACCTCTAGTCACTACTTACATTGATTGAAAATTGTATGTATAAAACATGTTTTTTTTTTTAACTCACTTTTTATATAAACAAAATCTGATGGAATTATGTTCCTTTGGGATCTGTTTTCTATTTTCATTATAGAGCAGGCAATAGGGTGCTTGTCAAACTTGCATGACCAGATTCTGGAAGACTATTGACTGGGTAACGAATTACTTTGAAGCTTCCAGTGCTGTTTCATGGTTCATGACAAAGACTGGACCAATAGAATTATTTCTTATAATCTAGGTGTGAAACAATGTTAAATATTGTGGAATGTATTTTACATTAACTTCAATAACTCCAATATTGTGCCCAAGAACACGGAGGGGTGAAAATTCAAAGGATTTCGGGGTACGTATCAAGATGCATTTACGGCTACGATGCTCTCTTCATTCTTCATCTGAAAACTTTCTAGTAGTTCCCTCTCTTCCTTCGTTTCATTTTACTGTCTCTAGAGAAGCTAGTTTCAGTTTACAGAGACCTTCTCTCTAGAACTCTCTTCCACTTCATCTTCGCCCTGAAACATCTTACCCGAAATTTAAATCCTTGCTAAAAACCTTCCTTTTCATAGAGGCTTTTAACACTCCCTCTTGATTGTGTTAACCCTTCCCTTATGTTTCTTGGTCCTTCCCTCGGCTGGTTTTAGAATTGTAAACCATTATAGCTGCCTCCATGGACAACTTGCGGTATAAAAAAAAAACACTGAAAAATAAATAAATAATGCACATTATTTGTTCCTTACTAAATTAACCAAGTAACAAAAACAAAAGGGGATCACTCCGCTGGATTATAGAACATAACAACCAAAAAACAGCGGGTATTTCATGTCGATTGTGAATAAATAACAGAGGGGGAGAGGACCTCAGACCAGTGACACTTTTTTTGATTTTTAACAAAGGGCTTTATTGCAAGAATCCACATAATACAATAGAAATCGTTCACAACTTATAGAGATTCATATCTTTCAATTAGCTAAATTACACAATAAAACAAATTCCCCGAAGGGACTATCATACTACAGCAATAGTATCTCTTGTATTTTATAATTTATATACCTAGAGTTTTATCCCCCAACACATAGAACACCCTAGTGACACTTTTTTAATCAATTAAGATTATATTCGTGTAGTCACAAGCGTATAATCACTGGTCCTCTACCAACCTCCTCCCTCAATATTCGTCGGTGCACTTATTAATATTTATTAATGCTGAATTTCTCAAACATAGTCAATAAACCATAAACACCACAGCTACTTAGCTTAGCTTATTGCTGCTCCAACCAAGGGCTCCCCAACGGTCCCGTTTCGCCACATAGGGCTTCGTCAGGGGAAGAGCACCCTGCAATGTTGCATTGTGCTAGAAATCACTTCAATGTAACTCACCCGGCAAGCCAAAACAGCCGCCGCCAAAATGTGCACCAAGATTACCCACAATCCCATGAGAATTTAAACCTTACTGTGGGGAACAGCTGATTAAACGTAACCCGACGTTCAACAGTACTACTACTACTACTACTATTTAGCATTTCTATAGCGCTACAAGGCATACGCAGCGCTGCACAAACATAGAAGAAAGACAGTCCCTGCTCAAAGAGCTTACAATCTAATAGACAAAAAATAAATAAAGTAAGCAAATCAAATCAATTAATGTGAACGGGTAAGAAGAGAGGAGGGTAGGTGGAGGCGAGTGGTTACAAGTGGTTACGAGTCAAAAGCAATGTTAAAGAGGTGGGCTTTCAGTCTAGATTTAAAGGTGGCCAAGGATGGGGCAAGACGTAGGGGCTCAGGAAGTTTATTCCAGGCGTAGGGTGCAGCGAGACAGAAGGCGCGAAGTCTGGAGTTGGCAGTAGTGGAGAAGAGAACAGATAAGAAGGATTTATCCATGGAGCGGAGTGCACGGGAAGGGGTGTAGGGAAGGACGAGTGTGGAGAGATACTGGGGAGCAGCAGAGTGAGTACATTTATAGGTTAGTAGAAGAAGTTTGAACAGGATGCGAAAACGGATAGGGAGCCAGTGAAGGGTCTTTAGGAGAGGGGTAGTATGAGTAAAGCGACCCTGGCGGAAGATGAGACGGGCAGCAGAGGTTTGAACCGACTGGAGAGGGGAGAGGTGACTAAGTGGGAGGCCAGCAAAAAGCAGATTGCAGTAGTCTAAACGAGAGGTGACAAGGGTGTGGATGAGGGTTTTGGTAGAGTGCTCGGACCAGCGGCTGTATTGGCTTGCCGGGTGAGTTACATTGAAGTGATTAGTATCGCTTTTGGGTTTTTGTAGGGTAGATTGTGAGTTATGTGAGATATTGAATGTATGTTGTGTGTTTGTTTTTTAGATTTCTACCACAGTGCAACATTGCAGGGTGCTCTTCCCCTGATGAAGCCCTATGTGGCGAAACGGGACCGTTGGGGATTATACGCGTGTGACTACACGAATATAATCTTAATTGATTAAAAAAGTGTCACTGGTCTGAGGTCCTCTCCCCCTCTGTTATTTATTCACAATCGACATGAAATACCTGCTGTTTTTTGGTTGTTATGTTCCTTACTAAATTCAAATAATGTGCATTATTTTATCTAAATCGCATAACATAGCTTGCAGTAAACATCTTATTCCAGAAAAATAATGCCAGCACGTTTTTCTGTATCAGAAATTATATATGGCAACTTGACCCCTAGTAATATTAGCGTAAGAGTACCTCTACAGGGCCATACACCTCTCTCTAGGCTAATTTCTCTTAAAACAGACATCAAACCCAACAAAATAGGTATAATATATATTTAATTTTAAATGTTGTTCCAGCTCCAGTACCAATGAACGAGGAGCCCCAGAGAATGGGTAGAGGATGGGAGAGAGTGAGAATGCAGAGACCGGGTTGGGGATGTGGAAAGGGGACTTTGGACCTGAGGAGAATAGAAGTTCATGGACTGAAGAAAGGGACTCAAGGATTATGTATTGATGGTGGAGAGAATAGTTGGGGTTAAGGTGTTGGGTTGGAGATTGGGGAACTGAGAATTGAGAGGTGAGTAGGGGGGGTTGAGTGGCCAAGGGAGAGCAGAGACTCTGGGATGGGGCAATGGAGACATCAAAAACAGAGACTCAGAAATTGGTGGGATGGGAACAATAAGGACTTAGCAATTGACTTGGAGGTTTGAATGGGAATGAGCGATTACGGGGGAATTTGCAAGACTAGGAACTCAGGAATTGGGAAAGTAAAGACAGGTAAAGAAACAAAGGTGATATTATCTCGCACTTTCCCTTTGGTCTTATTCTTACATAAGATGTAGAAAGGTGCAAGGAAGGAATCTAAGAGACCATGCTGGGGAAGAAGGTGTGTCGGTGTTGTGTTGCCAACTGTAGTATTTGCAGGGTCGCTGCTGTTTGAGCTTTGGGAGTTTCTGCAGCTTGAGTACGACAGATTTGCCCTATAGATTATCAGCTTTCTGTGTTGTGGGGTTTCAAGTAATTATTTTTTCTTAGCGTCACAGCAGTGCATGTAGAGGCAAATCTTTGTCATAACTGATATTTACCTCAGAAAATCCCCTTTTATTTGTGTGGAATGATTTAAAAATCTGGTTGCCCTATTCTACTGTTCTATATAAAATAAATCTGCAGAATGCTTATTACTATTAACACACTTTATTGATATTTGACGGTTAATTGCATGTGTGCAAGGTGTAGTGGTGGTGGTGGGGGTTTGGGAGAGTTGAACTAGGCTCAGGGATTTAGGGTGCTTAATATCCTTGCAGGAGCCATGCTCACTGTTTTAACCTAAAGGCTCGGGGTTGTTGTTTCTCGACTTAAGCTGGAGCACCATCCAGAGTGAGGAGAACTGATGTGTCAGAGCCCAAGTCTGTAAACCAATGATGTGAGCTCAAATGAGCCCCCCCCCCCCCCCCCCCCCCCGCGTGCAAAATAGCAAACTTTTGCTGTAGGCCCCCTTTGGCAGTGATGGAAGTGGGGACAAAGCCTATCCCTCTCCCCCACCCCCTAAAAGATAAATAAAGGAGAGTGCAGCCAAAAAAAAAACCAAGACCATTTATACAGAACTTGTTGGAGCTTCAAGTTCTGCCTTTCTCTAATAAAAGAACGGTCTCCCAGCAGCCAGAAAGAGCATAAGGGCCTCACCTCTTGCTGCCAGGCCAAAGTCTCACAATAACTGTGTGATTTTGTGGCCATTTCATGAAACTTTGGCCCGGCAGTAGGAGCTGCTTCACTGGATGCAGGAAGAGAGGCGATATAGCAAGGTATTAGAAATTAAATCATGCCTGTCTTACTCTGCCTACTACTACTACTACTACTATTTAACATTTCTAAAGCGCTACTAGGGTTACGCAGCACTGTACAGTTAACAAAGAAGGACAGTCCTTGCTCAAAGGAGCTTACAATCTAATGGACAACATGTGAAGTCAGCTTACAATCTAATGGACAGTATGTGCGGACAGACAAATTGGGGCAGTCTAGATTCCTGGGTGGAGGTGAAATGGTTAGGTGCCGAAGGCGACATTGAAGAGATGGGCTTTCAGCAAGGATTTGAAGATGGCCAGGGAGGGGGCTTGGCGTATGGGCTGAGGAAGATTATTCCAAGCATAGGGAGAGGCAAGGCAGAAAGGGCGGAGCCTGGAGTTGGCGATGGTGGAGAAGGGAACAGAGAGGAGGGATTTGTCCTGCGAGCGGAGGTTTCGGGTAGGAGCGTAAGGGGAGATGAGGGTAGAGAGGTAATGAGGGGCAGCAGATCGAGTGCATTTGTAGGCTAGTAGGAGAAGCTTGAACTGTATGCGGTACCTGATCAGAAGCCAGTGAAGTGACTTGAGGAGAGGGGTGATATGAGCATATCGGTCCAGACGGAAGATAAGATGCGCAGAAGAGCCTCTGCTTTTGCAGTACAGACTCGCTCCACCCCCACCTTCTGCACTCAAAGATCTTCTTTGATGGAATTTATGCTACTGGTATAATCCCTGAGGGCCTAGAAGAGTATCTTCTCCCCATTTGGGAAGGGATAAACCCTCACAGTCATTCCTTTTACCACAAGGACACCAAGGTCATGCTACAGATGCATATATTTTTTTACTGAAACGCTTCTCAATATCGAGTTCTTATTTTACATAGTTCCTTCCTCCAGTCACCTGCAGGAGCTTGGAAAGATGTTGGGTGAATGCTGGTATGGATTCCTTGCACGCTCTGCTGCAACCTGGAATTACATTCATGGGAAGACAGTGCATGCGCCTGACCAACCTCATCCTTCACTTGGACCTCTATCTTATCATTACAAGTAAAAACGTATTTGTTTGAGCAATATCCAAATCAAATTATCACATTCTGAATTTACCACTGCAAGGCGATGGTAAATCAATTTGTTCAACAATAATTCTCTGTGAGAGAGGAAATGTAATTACCGCTAGATGCTCTTAAAATAGAACAAATTACGTTTCTGTTTTAACTTTCAGTTACAATGACCAATATCATTCAATGATAAATAAAACTGGCTTGTTTATCTGTAATAAGAATTTAAAAAAAAAACTCTCTCAAATGAGATATAAAGTATAAAAAAAATACTATATCATCCCTTGTGGAGTACAAAAAACGTGTAAAAGGGAAAAAGCCTCAGCACCCCCCGCCTCCGCCCAAACAAAGAAATCTATTGGGCAGAAGGGGGGTCAATTGTCTTTGTAGGCATAAAAAAACCCTTACACATATATTTTTGTTAAAGCTCCACTTAAGAGTTCAATTTCAATGGATCCCCTCAATCTTGTGACAAAACTTAAATGGAAAAATCAAACACTTCGCTTAAAAGACGTTGCATTTCAGTGAGTCAATCATACAATACAAAAGAACGCAACGAGAGGATCATGGAAAAGATTATCGGATTAAATGCAAAGAAGTGAAGAGGGAAACACGGCTAGCGAAAGCGCGAGCGGAAGAAAAAATGGTTAAAGATGTAAAGAGAGGTGACAAGACCTTTTTCAGATATATTGGAGAAAGGAGAAAAGATAGGAATGGAATTGCGAGACTGAAAGATAATGAGAATGGTTATGTGGAAAGTGAGCAGGATAAAGCGAATGTGCTAAACAATTACTTCTCTTCGGTGTTCACGGAGGAAAATCCTGGTGAAGGACCGCGGTTGGCTGCTGAAGGAATATTTGGGAATGGAGTGGATAATGCACCATTTATGGAAGAGTTTATAAACAGCTGGAGAATCTGAAGGTGGACAAACCTATGGGGCCGGATGGGATCCCAGGATACTGAGGGAGCTCAGGGAGGTCCTGGCGGGCTCTCTTAAAGATTTATTTAATAGATCTTTAGAGACGGGAGAGGTTCTGCGAGATTGGAGCCGAGCGGATGTGGTCCCTCTTCACAAAAGTGGAGACAGGGAAGAAGTGGGAAACTACAGACTAGTAAGTCTCATGTCGGTGGTAGGAAAAATAATGAAATCGCTGCTGAAAGAAAGGATAGTTAACTTTCTAGAAAACAACGGGTTACAGGACCCGAGGCAACATGGCTTTACCAAAGGAAAATCCTGCCAAACGAATGTCATTGACTTCTTTGACTGGGTGACAAAAGAAATGGATGAAGGCCATGCGCTAGATGTAATCTACAATGCCTTTGATACAGTCCCCCACAGAAGACTTGTGAATAAGCTGAAAGGGTTGAACTTAGGACCAAAAGTGGTGAACTGGATAGAAAACTGGTTGACCGACAGGTGGCAGAGGGTGGTGGTAAATGGAATCCGCTAGGAGGAAAGGATGGTGAGCAGTGGGGTTCCTCAGGGGTCGGTGCTGGGGCCCATTTTGTTTAATATATTTGTAAGAGATATTGTTGAAGGGTTGGAAGGAAAGGTTTTCCCTATTGCGGATGACATGAAGATAGCCAATAGAATGGATACCCTGGAGGGAGTAGAAACGATGAGAAGGGATCTTCGAAAGTTAGAAGAATGGCGAGGGTCTAGCAGTTAAAATTTAATTGAAAAAAAGTAAAGAAACCAACCAAAAAATATATATATAACATCAAAACCAAACTCTATCTTAGTGTGAGAAACTTATAATAATAAAATGTTTGTACCTGCTTTGAGCGCGGGATGCAAATGTAATAAATAAATAAATAGTGTATAAAAAGTGAAGCAACGTGGTCATACCTCCGAACAGCACCTAGTAATCTGCCACTTTTTGCAGTGTTTGTATCTTCTTTATAGTAGAGGAGGGAAACCCAGCATAAATTACATTTCCGTAATCAAAACTTGAAATTAAATGTGCATATATTAATAAATGTAAGGAAGATTCATCAAAAATGTGCTTCATGACATGCAGTTGACTCAGGATATCAAAATGATTTCTTACTAACAGAGAAATTCACTCCGAGAATATACCCAGATATTTAAGTGTATCTAAAATTGGAACTGATCTACCAAATAATACTGGTGTCAAAGCAGGGTGAGCTAGATGTCCTGTAATCCAACATGCTGTTGTTTTCTGGGTGAAGAGGAACAGGACAGGGGAAAGGGAAATGGGACTTGATATACCGCCTTTCTGAGGTTTTTGCAACTACATTCAAAGCGGTTTACATATATTCAGGTACTTATTTTGTACCAGGGGCAATGGAGGGTTAAGTGACTTACCCAGAGTCACAAGGAGCTGCAGTGGGAATCGAACTCAGTTCCCTAGGATCAAAGTCCTCTGCACTATTAGGCCACTCCTCCACCCCTTGGGATTCTGGAATCTTGCTATTCATTGGGGTTCTAAATGGAATATTGCTTCTCTTTGAGATTGTGCATGGAATCTTGTTAATGGGACTTGATCTACTGCCTTTCTGTGGTATTTTGCAACTACATTCAAAGCAGTTTACATATATACAGGTCCTTATTTCTACCTGGGGCAATGGAGGGTTAAGTGACTTGCCCACAGTCATAAGGAGGTGCAGTGAGAATTGAACCCAGTTCCCCAGGATCAACGTCCGCTGCACTAACCACTAAGCTACTCCTCCACTAAGGAAGTGGAGAGGGAGCTGATCAAGAGAAAGGAAGGAGAGGAGGAGTGGGAGAGGAGCAGAGAGAAGAGACAGAGGGATAAGGGAAAAGTATGGATAGAAACAAAGAAGTAAGAGACAGTGATGAAAGAGGAAAGGAACCAGGAGAAGAACATCACCGGGAATCAAAACAAAAAAACAAAAAGCAAACGAGACCTGGGAATGAGAAAAAGAGAGATGCTGGACATTGTTACATCCTGATAGAAATTAGAAATAGCTCATCAATTTAAAATATCCTGGGACCCAGTTAAAGCTTCAGCCCTAAAATCAAATCCCACATAATATTTCCACGTTGGAAACAGTGGGATTTTCTCAGCAGATTAGTCTTTATCAATGCATCAGTAATTCCCTTCTGTGTGGGACATAAATGGTCAAACTAAGATTTTTTTGTTATGGATTCTAATTTTTTTTTGTGGTAAGAATATACTTTATGATACGAAGGATCTGAGGGTTTGAGTAGATTTTTAATTTTCAAGGGAATAGCAGCCCAGAAGGAAACACTGACCCACCCTGACAAGTGTCCCAGATTTGCAACACCAAAAATCTGGTAATCTTATCCTTTTGCTAATAATATTGTGGCTTGTAGAATTGGAAAAGGTACAGCGAAGGGCGACGAAAATGATAGTGGGGATGGGACGACTTTCCTATGAAGAGAGGCTGAGAAGGCTAGGGCTTTTCAGCTTGGAGAAGAGACGGCTGAGGGGAGATATGATAGAAGTGTATAAAATAATGAGTGGAATGGATCGGGTGGATGTGAAGCGACTGTTCACGCTATCCAAAAATACTAGGACTAGAGGGCATGAGTTGAAGCTACAGTGTGGTAAATTTAAAACGAATCGGAGAAAATTTTTCTTCACCCAACGTGTAATTAGACTCTGGAATTCGTTGCCGGAGAACGTGGTACGGGCGGTTAGCTTGACGGAGTTTAAAAAGGGGTTAGATAGATTCCTAAAGGACAAGTCCATAGACCGCTATTAAATGGACTTGGAAAAATTCCGCATTTTTAGGTATAACTTGTCTGGAATGTTTTTACGTTTGGGGAGCGTGCCAGGTGCCCTTGACCTGGATTGGCCACTGTCGGTGACAGGATACTGGGCTAGATGGACCTTTGGTCTTTCCCAGTATGGCACTACTTATGTACTTATGTACTCATAAGATTTCTGCCCTGTGGCAGTATAATATTATTGTTTACTGACCTTTTCCTTAATACTGTTCAAATAATTGTGCTATATTCAGCCTGACTGGAAAGTGCAGAAATTTCTTAGCCATCGACTGAGCATTAAACTACATTTGTGTTCTATCTGTGGTGAGATTAACTCTATATTTTGATTTCATTATAGCACAATATGGTTCTTTGAAATATTAATTAAAATTGAAGAGTGTACTGCAGCTTAAAAATTGAAACTTCGTTTCTTGCATACACAATTAAAATGTGTAATCCTGTCTCTCTTTCTTTCAGCTGAAAGTGGTCCAATAATGGACTCCTGGTAAAGGTCATTATTTATCCATATAGCCCATCATATGTACAGTTAGCAAACGCCTTACAAGCAGGGCCGCCGAGAGGGGGGGCAGGGGGCAAAATTCCCCGGGCCTGGGCCTCCAAGGGGGGCCCGGCGCCGGGGTCAGGCCACCGGCGCTGCAGTCCCCGGTCTCACCTGCCTGCCTCCTCGGCTCTGGGCCTCCTTGGAAGTTACATCAGACAAGGGCGGGACAAAGGGAGGGAAGGCCAGAAGAGATGTGATCTGCGACTGCCACTTTGAATGAAGGGGTCCCAGAGCTGTGGAGGCAGGCAGGTGAGACCACGGACTGCAGCGGCGGGGGGAGCAACGGGGGGGGGGGGGGGGGTGGAGGCGGGGCATTCTTGCCCGGCCTAGGCTCTCTGCGGCCCTGCTTACAAGTAGTTCATTCAAGGGTCCTTTTACTAAGCTGTGGCAAAACGTAGCCTGTGGTAGTGTAGGCACGTGTACTGGGTGTGCGCCGGGCCAGTTTTTACAGTATCTACAAAAAATAGATTTTTAAAAAATGGGACAGGAAAAGGGCCTGTGGTAAAAATGAAACCAGCACGCGCCCAAAACTGGCCTGAGCCCTTAACACCACCCATTGATCTAGCGGTAAAGGCTCATGCACTACATGCGCGGTGACCGGTTGGCGTGCACCACGTGCCGATTACCATCGGAACCGGCGCGCATAGGAAGAAATAAATAAATAATTAATCCACTCATTATGGGCGCACACCAAATTACTACTACTACTACTACTATTTAGCATTTCTATAGCGCTACAAGGCGTACGCAGCGCTGCACAAACATAGAAGAAAGACAGTCCCTGCTCAAAGAGCTTACAATCTAATAGACAAAAAATAAATAAAGTAAGCAAATCAAATCAATTAATGTGAACGGGAAGGAAGAGAGGAGGGTAGGTGGAGGCGAGTGGTTACAAGTGGTTATGAGTCAAAAGCAATGTTAAAGAGGTGGGCTTTCAGTCTAGATTTAAAGGTGGCCAAGGATGGGGCAAGACGTAGGGGCTCAGGAAGTTTATTCCAGGCGTAGGGTGCAGCGAGACAGAAGGCGCGAAGTCTGGAGTTGGCAGTGAAATTAGCGCCAGGAGGGTGTGCCGACCTGGCAGTAGTCTCATTTTGGCGCATGCTGCATGTGCGTAGAGCCTACCGCGGCTTAGTAAAAGGGTCCCTCGATAATCAAGACCTTGCCACAGGTAACACTCTACTTATATTTTAATGTCAGAAGACCTTGTCACAGCTGATACTCTGCTTATAGTTTAACCTCAGAAAGACGAAAGCCCGAGTCAGCCCTGAAGGGATTTGAAGCTAAACACTTCAGATTTATAATGATTCACATGCAGATGTCTTAGAAAATCGTGCTGTCCCTATGGATTGTCTGGTTTATTACTGTCAAATGGAATTACAAGACGGCTAAGGCTAACATAATAAAAACATCAAGACAGAATGAGGGTGGCCTGTGGAGGGACATAGAGTCTTGCAGCCGTAACCCCACCTTGACCTTAGCAAATACTGAATTTTTAATACAGGGGGCGGAAGACGGAATAGCACAGTCTTCCATTAAAAAAGATGACGGAACAGAGACCTCTGGTGTCTCTGTTTGTATATTGTGTGGGGACTTGTTTATATTTGTAGTTTCCAGAACAGGAAAGGGATCTACTGACTTGTAGTGTAATGGTGGGAGGAGATCTCTCTTGGGGTCTTTAGTTAGCTAAGCTATTGAACCATCAGGAGCAGCCAGCCAGCCCCACAAGGGGACATAGGCAGCTTTGGCCTGTGCCCCACATCTGGACTCCTGTTTGGCTGTCCCAGCCAGAACACTTACAGCTAGAAGGAGGAGGAGGAGAAGCATTGGTGAAGAAGGGAAGCCACCAAGGAAGGCAGTCTCTTGCCATGGAGGAGAAGTTCTCAAGTCTGCTGAATGTGGACAGTTTATTGTTATAGCTGCCTCCCATTTAATTCTCTAATTAAAGTATGGGTCATACCAAAACCAAGGCTCATTTTGTAGAAATGGAGGTACACAGAGAGGATAGAGTGGATCTTGGTACCAAAGGCCTCTCAGTATTACTAGTCCTTACCTGGAACCCTAAAAGTCCCTGAACATTACAGTAGTATCTCTTTGAAACTGTGCCCCCCCCTCCCCAATTCTATCATACATCAGGCTGAGGTAACCCTGAGCTACCCTAGGTTACTGATCACGGGAGACTTTAACCTACACATCGAAACTCCAGACACCACTATTGCTGCCTTCGCTGATGATAAGATGACAGCTCTAGGATTCATTCAGGTGATCAAATCTCCAACCCATGAAAAGGGCCATATGCAAGGGCCATGTGCTAGATTTGGTGTTCTGCAAGGCAGTCAACATCGAGGCTGGTGGCATACAGATAACACCCTATCATGGATTGATCATATCCTAATCAAATCTTCTATTATGGACTACATAAAACAGATGGGCCCAATCAAAGTATGGAAGGAAATCCGAGACATGAAAAATCTAACTGCTGAAAACGTCCTAGAGGCCTTGTCCTAACCCCATGTGGATGAAAAGATGATGACAGTGTCAGAACAGGTTGATATCTGAAATGCATGCTTAGCAATGACATTAGAAAAAATTGCTCTCTCTAAAGAAGGTTCTATGCTCCACAAACAAACATTCCCCATAGTTTTCACCAGAACTACAAATCCTTAAGCATTAAGGATGTTAAATTGAAAGAAAATGGAAACAAAATCTCACCTAGATGAAGACAGGCTCAACTATAAGAAACACATGGCAATGTATCACTAGGCCATAGCAAAAGCAAAAAAAAAATATATATATATATTTTTCTCAACACATAGAACAAGCTGCAAATTCAACAAAGCTGCTATTTAAAATAGTAAACAGCCTACTGCAAACCCCACAACAGAACCAGCCTTCCCAGTCAAAACTAACCAGCAATGATTTTTCCACTTACTTTGCCAACAAAATTACAGATCTCCATCAGGACCTACAGACAGTCCCATCAAAGCTTCAACCAACTAATGGAAGAGAACACTCCCTCTTCCCTACCACGCATAGCCATCTGAGACTCATTCAACCAGGTCACAGAGGAAGCTCTTGAAAATATCCTGAAAGGTCTATGGCCTACAACTTGCCCTCTAGATCCCTGCCCAGCAAGGATTATACAACGAGCGAGCACAGGTCTCACTGGAGGGGCCACTAAAATTGTTACCTCCTCTCTTATGGAAGGGCAGCTGCCAATAACATTAAAAAGAGATGTGGTTTGCACCCTACTGAAAAAGAGCTCACTGGACCAGACAAGCTCGAAATCTACTGACCAGTCTCTAACATTCCTTTCCTGGCAAAACTTACAGAACAGACAGTCTGAACTCAACTCAATGACCGGCTAATTGAAAGCAATTGGCTAGACCCATGTGAATCTGGCTTCAGACCTGGGTACGGAACTCAGATAGTTCTTACGTCCCTTCTTGATGATCTGCACAGAAACCATGACAGGGGATCTGCCTTGATACTAGGGTTGCTCGATTTCTCGGCAGCCTTCGACACCGTGGATCATATCATCATGCTTACAAGACTGGCAGAAACAGGTATCAGTGGCACAGTATTTACTTGGTTCAAATTCTATCTGCCAGATAGACAACAATCAGTTCTGTTCCTCAACAGCAGATCATTACCTTGGGCACTGGACTGTGGGGTGCCACAGGGATCCACACTGTCTCCCATTTTATTTAATATCTACTTCAAGCCTTTGACTGAGCTGCTTCGGTCAATGGACACAAAATTCTACATCTATGCTGATGATGTGCAACCACTCATACCTAGTGAACCAGATCTACCCACAGCTCTGAGTAATCTGACTGCCTGTCTAACTACAACTGAGGAATGGGTGAACAACAATAAACTTTGCCTGAACCTAACTAAAACAGAGATTCTTTGGATACCAAACACAAGCGGACAAATACCCAACGTCAAAATACTTTTTGGGAAGTATGAACTCCCCCTAAAATCACCGGTCAGGAATCTTGGGATACAGCTAGACTGTACACTGGCTAAACCCCAAAGAGTTTTTAGCAGCTCCAACTAATTTAGAATGCTGCAGCACGACTGATAGAAGGCTGCAAGTTGAGTGACCACATCACACCCTTCCTGCGAAAGCTACACTGGCTACCAGTACCTTACAGGGCTAAATTTAAAACTCTCAAGGTCCTCAGACAAAATGGGCCAGAGTACTTAAAGAATACGTTAGCTCTTTACACATTATTGAGACCTCTAAGGTCCTCTGAAGGATCATCACTATCTATACCCTCGTCAAAAGAAATTGAACGACGTGATACCCGACAGAGAGCCTTCTCAGGAGTAGACAGACCCCACACTCTGGAATTTACTTCCAGAAGGGCTACATGTAACTCAAGACTACCTCTACTTCAGGAAGCAGGTGAAAGCCTGGCTCTTCTCCCAAGTCTTTAATACTTAGGATGACTAACTATACACTCATTCTGCACCTGGACTAGCTTGGTACACACATTGTAACTTAGAACAGTTCCTTATCTCTTGCTTAACTATACAAAAAACTTGCCTTGAGTTTAGCCAACCATCAAATTATCCCAGCTGACTCTGTACATTGCATCTTGTTCCCTCATATATCTGCTCTTGGTCCCTCAGCTATATGGTAAGCCATATTGTAGAAAATCTTTAGCATCATATCTATGTGGAGTGGAGGAGTGGCCTAGTGGTTAGGGTGGTGGACTTTGGTCCTGGGGAACTGAGTTTGATTCCCGGCACAGGCAGCTCCTTGTGACTCTGGGCAAGTCACTTAACCCTCCATGGCCTGCCGCATTGAGCCTGCCATTAGTGGGAAAGCACGGGGTACAAATGTAACAAAAATAAATAAATGTTAGTTGAATGTTGAATGTTTATTAGGTGTATCATTAGTATTATGCTAACATTTTATTATATCTCTGGTATTTGAATTCCAGTGCTGTTAAATGTATATATTTTTGATACTGTTTCACGATAGTTCTATTATTAGGTTTCAATTTACTATTTTCAAGTTTACCTCATTCATTGTATTTAAGTTTATTCTTGGTTATTTTACTATTGAAATGCTGTTAACAAAATTGTAAGATTTATGTTAAACTGTACCTGCTGTACACTGCCTTGGGCGAATCTCTTCATAAAGGCATTTAATAAATATCAATAAAATAAATAAATAAATAAATAAGCAAGCAAGCAATAGCAGCTGAAACAGTCCCTAGGGGTTACATTGGGCTTAAGGTAAAACTACTGATGTTGTCTGCATTTCTTTCCTCGTGCACTGGCCGCCCACCATGGTGAATTAGGGATCAAAAGAGATGGTTCTTCTGTATAATTACAGGAAAGCTTTATATAGATATAATTTTGTGTAAAGTGATAGGTTTAGTGCTCTGTCTGAAGTGCTCCTTAGCTGACAGAAGATAAGGTTAGTGATATCAATGAGTTGGTCTTAAAGCTGGTTCCAGGCTTTGAAGACTGAACTTGGTGAATGGTGAGGGGTTGCTCAAAAGTAAGCTGAAATGCTAATGGAGATATAGTCACTGAGGAAAGAGAGCTGCAAATCCTAAGGAAGCCTTCAATCCTTGGGATCACACACCGACCCACGAAGAAGGGAAAAACTGGAACCTCCTGTTCCCTAGTAATATGCACCAACATTTCTTCATGTTAGCAGAATCCTGATCGACTGGATTGTGGAACAGCGTCTTGGTATATTACCTCAGGTAGGTTATGGAGTAAAATGACATTGATTCCAGATACCTGGGGCAAAGAAAGAGGTTGAAAGGGAGGGAAGGCTCTTAGTGGGTCTTTTACAAAATGGCGGTAAGCTCAATTCTGGCTTACTGCTCGCTAAACAGGAAATACCGCTGGGCTACCCCAAAAGCCTGACGCTACTTCCCACCGCCAGCGCATGCAATTTCTGGTGCTACAAAAATATTTTTAATTTTGTAGCACCTGTGTATACCTGGTGGTAATCAGGCAGTGACACACGCTGCCCAGTTACCGCCGGTTTAGCTCGGGAGCCGTTACCACCCCCTCAATGGGTGACGGTAAGTGCTCCATTTGCCACATGACCATTTCTTTAAAAATACGCACAGACAGTTTCGTAAATGACCCCTTAAGCTTTTGAAATCCAGACTATCTTTGGAATATAACTGAATATGGCAGATGTGGAACACTAGAATTACTGGCTTGATTTTTGAGATCGAACTGTGTACCTTTGAGTAAAGTGTCGAATGTCTTCTGAATTTTTTATGATCTAAAAATGTTTATGAATTGTTCCTGATAGATGTTTGAGGCTCTGTGTGTGTATTCATGCTTGATCTGTCTAAATCCCACAGGCCCCAGACTAGTACAGTGTCTGCTCGAATGACTTTTGTTTATAAGAACACTTAATCAGTCTTCCTACTGGGAGTGGATGATCCTGGAGAAAGGAAGGATATACAAAACTTTGCTCAAGGAACTGGAAGTAATGCAGCAGGATACCCTGGAGACCACTGTAGGCTGAAGTTGACCTGAGAAAAACTCCTGCTGCTTATGACAGCTCATAGAATGAGAAATAATATATATTTTTTTTAGATATTACATTGCTTTTCACACCTTCAATTTATCCAAAATTTATCAAATAGTTCTGGGTAGCCTAGTAATTACATTACAGACGGCAGTGAAATTTACAGTCAATTCACTGTGATATATGTTCGTCCGTCATAGTTGTGTGTGTGTTAATATTTCGTTTTGTATTGTTACTGATAATCAGCTCACAGGCTGTCAGTACAATATGAAATTTCTGTTCTTATAGGTTAAATGTTGCATATGACCCATTCCCTCCAGTCTCCTTGAGACCTTCCAGGCTTCATGCCACGGCCCAAGGTAAAACCTTAGACCCTACCGGTCAATTCCAGAGCTCTTAATCCTACTGGGTATTTTTTATACCCCTCACTTTAGTGCAAGAATCTCAATTTTGGGTTTAGAAAGCAAAGCAATCCACAGCCTCTCTTTTAACCTCTCCACCTCTGGAATACATATCTTCCTTTTACCAGTTAATTTATCATTCATCTTTTCAGTCATTCAATATTCACTCCTTCAGTGAGTCAATTATGTAAGAACATAACTATTGTCATACTGGGACAGACTGAAGGTCCATCAAGCCCAGCACCCTGTTTCCAACAGTGGCCAATCCAGGTCACAAGTACCTGGCAGAAACCCAAAGAGTAGCAACATTCCATGTAGAACCCCAAAGAGCAGCAAGATTCTAGAATTCTAAAGAATAACAAGATTCCATGCAGAATTTCAAAGTGTAGCAACCAGGAGCATAGCCAGCCAGTCAGTTTTGGGTGGGCCTGAGCCCAAAATGGATGGGCACAGAATTCAGCCCCTCCTGGCCCCCTTCCGCTCTGTTCTCTGCATTCTGCCTCTCCCCCTACCTTCAAACACAAAATATTAAATACCCCAAAGTGCACAACTGAAGATTTCCTCCTCCTTGCGCAGCCAAAGCTCTTCCAAACAGCAGCTGGCATGCACTTGACTTGAGCTGACACCGCTGCCAGGAGTCCGTTTATGCTCAGTACTTCAGCATGGGTGAAATGTGGGAGGGGCTGGTGTGCGGTGCCAGCTGCCATTTGGAAGAGCATTGGCTGCCTGAGGAGGAGGAAACCTTTAGCTGGTGGGGTTTGAGGATTTCCACAGCAAGACTGCCACAATTTTGGGTGGGCCTGAGTCCAAATTGGGTGGGCCACAGCCCACCTGTAGCTACGCCACTGGTAGCAACATTCCATGTAGAACCCCAAAGAGTAGCAAGATTCTAGAATTCTAAAGAATAACAAGATTCCATTCAGAATCCCAAGTACATACGTGTTGCCACACTGGGACAGACCAAAGGTCCATCAAGCCCAGCATCCTGTTTCCAACAGTGGCCAATCCAGGTCACAAGTACCTGGCAGAAACCCAAATAGTAGCAACATTCCATGTAGAATCCCAAAGAGTAGCAAGATTCTAGAATCCTAAAGAAAAACAAGATTCCATGTAGAACTCCAAAGAGTAGCAAGATTATAGAATTCTAAAGAATAACAAAATTCCATGCAGAATTTCAGTGTAGCAACATTCCATGTAGAACCCCAAAGAGTAGCAAGATTCCATTCAGAATCCCAAGTACATAAGTGTTGCCTCACCGGAACAGACCAAAGGTCCATCAAGCCCAGCATCCTGTTTCCAACAGTGGCCAATCCAGGTCAGAAGTGCCTGGCAGAAACTCAAATAGTAGCAACATTCCATGTAGAATCCCAAAGAGTAGCAAGATTCTAGAATCCTAAAGAAAAACAAGATTCCATGTAGAACTCCAAAGAGTAGCAAGATTATAGAATTCTAAAGAATAACAAAATTCCATGCAGAATTTCAGTGTAGCAACATTCCATATAGAACCCCAAAGAGTAGCAAGATTCCATTCAGAATCCCAAGTACATAAGTGTTGCCTCACCGGAACAGACCAAAGGTCCATCGAGCCCAGCATCCTATTTCCAACAGTGGCCAATCCAGGTCACAAATACCTGGCAAGATCCCAAAACAGTACAATAAATTTAATGCTGCTTATCCTAGAAATAAGCAGTGGATTTTCCCCCAAGTCCATTTTAATAATGGTCTATGGATGTTTCCTTTAGGAAGCCAATGTGCCTTTAGGAAGTAATGTGTCTCGACAATTAGACTCTGTTGTTTTATTTAATAACAAGCATTTCCTCAGTGCCGTCTCCTACACTGCTCAGTAGCTGTGATTCTGTAATGTTTGCATAATGACAATGAATCTCCAGCAACTCTTTATAAAGAAACTTGATAAATGTGTATCTATCTGTTTTTTGACTTGCACTAATACTTTTAACTCGATTAATCGCATCATGCTGCTCTCTCCTATAAGGAGGAAGAAAAATGGCAGAAAGTTGAATGTGAAAGATGTTATAGGGAAAGAAGCGACGAAGAGTGGAGAGAAAAAGAAATAGTGAGGAGAGAGGAGGTCCTGAAAATAGATTTCAGAGCACAGACAGAGGAACAGAACCAGAGACAAGGAATAAGATGATTAGAAAAATAAAATCACCAGACAACAAAGGGAAAAAAAAGATTTTATTTTCAGTTTAGTAACTGAAGTACAATATGTCAGTTTTGAGAATTGACATTTGCAGTCTATATTTTCCACTGTACAGGTGAAAATGTGAGGGGGACACTCTAAGCGATTAAAAATTGTAATCGCGACCGGCCATGAGATTAAAAGTTTTAATCGATGAACAGCCCTATTATCTATCCATATGCAGATACATACCTATCCGCAGTGGCATTCCTAGGGGGGCTGACACCCGGGGCGGATTGCCGATGCGCCCCGCTCCGGGGTGCAGCGCCCCTCCCTGGCGAAAGAACCCCCCCCCGGGTGCACGCCGCTGAGAAGGGGGTGCCGCGCGCCTGCCGGCTCTTCGTTTTCATGCTCCCTCTGCCCCGGAACAGGAAGTAACCTGTTCCGGGGCAAAGGGAGCATGAAAATGAAGAGCCGACAGGCGCGCGGCACCCCCCCCAGCGGCATGCACCAGGGGCAGACCGCCCCCACCCCTTGGTACGCCACTGCCTATCCGGCTTAGAATGATGCTTCTCAACCCAGTCCTTGAGATGTACTCACACCAGCTCAGGTTTTCAGGATATCCGCAATGAATATGCATGAGATAGAAGAATTATATACACCTCTACCTCATGGCTGGGTTGTTCCAGAGGACTGAGTTGAATTGAGAGGAACAGCATACAGTATATATATGTGAACATGTCTGTATATATCTGTATAGAAAAGCCTGTGCAGATATGTGTTTGTACTGAGTTCTTTATTTATCTCTTAGCATCTGTGTTTGGCTTCAGATAAAGCAATTACGTCTCTTGTGGATGCAGATGGACCTGTCAGAAGAAATGTGCAACTTTTCCAGTCACCTGCACTGTATTTCTATTTATGTACTTAGGGGCGGCAATTTTTTTAACCCCGCTAAGCTAACCAACCATAAAAGCCTTAAAAGTTAGGAGAGCTATTTTGTAAGTAATCCGGTATTCAATAGGGAGCCAGTGTTGGCGTTTGAGCTGTGGTAATTAATGGCCTTAGCATGTGGGAAGAGCTGGGTAAAAGGTGTGCTAAGGCCAGTTCTTACTGCAGCTTAGTAAAAATACCCCTTAGTATTACTAAAGCCATGTAAGAGTCTACGCCAGGGGCATAGCCAGACTTCAGCGGGAGGGGGGTCCAGAGCCTGAGGTGAGAGGGTACATTTTAGCTCCCCCTCCGCCACCACCACCAACTTTGACCCCCCCCCACCGCCGACCCTGCCGAGAGTCTCGACCCCCCTCCCGCCGCCAACCCTCCCCCGCCGTCGGCTACCTTTGCTGGCGGGGGACCCCAACCCCCACCAGCCGAGGTCCTATTCTTCCGGTACAAGGCTTCGTTCTGTTTCTGTGAGTCTGACGTCCTGCACGTACATGCAGGATGTCAGACTCACAGAAACAGAACGAAGCCTTGCAGATCAGCCAGCGGCCGCGTCAGACTCGCAGAAACAGAACGAAGCCTTGTGTCAGGTTTCTCGCAGAACCTCTGGGTAGTGAGCCCTTGGACCACTGCCGCAGAGCGACAGCAGCAGGAGAATCACCCAAACACAAGACAAGGTAAAATAGACGTACCGTCAATCCCAGGCCAGGAACCACTGGACAGGAACTGCAGCTGAGGCAATACACGCTAGGGTCTCCAGACAGGCAGCAGACAGTAGAAAAGTCCAGAAGCAAGCCGGGTCTCTAGGCAGGCAGCCAACAGTAGAATAATCCAAAAACAAGCCGGGTCTCTAGGCAAGCAGCCAACAGTAGAATAATCCAAAAACAAGCCGGGTCTCTAGGCAAGCAGTAGACAGTAGAATAATCCAAAACCAAGCCGGGTCTCTAGGCAGGCAGCAGACAGTAGAATAATCCAAAAGGCTAGCAGGGTCAAAGCTGAAAACAGGAAGAAGCACTGCAACTAACTCTCATCAAATGAAAACTCCTCTGAGGACCTCTGTTGCAAAGGCAAACCAGAAAGTTCTCAGGTGCTAGATAAAGGCACTCCCAGCTGAGGTCATGAAGAAGGGTGAGGCTTGACAGCAAAGCATGGCTTGGCAAGAACAGGATCCCGGACCGGATCTGGCTTGACTGGAATGGGACTCAGGATTTTCCCCCAGGCTTCAGGATTTTCCAGCCGGCCAGACTTGACTGGAGCAACCCCAAAGCGAGCCCAGCATGGAATATGCAGATCAGCCATCAGACTCACAGAAACAGAACGAAGTCTTGCAGATCAGCCAGCGGCCGCGTTGATGGCTGATCTGCAAGGCTTTGTTCTGTTTCTGTGAGTCTGACGTCCTGCACATTGTACTCACAGAAACAGAACGAAGCCTTGCGCCGGAAGAAGAGGACCTCGGCTGGTGGGGGTTGGGGTCCCCCGCCAGCAAAGGTAACCGATGATGGCGGCAGGGGAGGGTTGGTGGTGGGGGGTCAAGAGGGTCATCGGCAGGGGGGTCCATGGATAAATCTAGGGGGGCCCAGGCCTCTGTGGCCCCACGTAGCTACGCCACTGGTCTACGCGCGCCCAATGCATGCCAAAATGGAGTTACCATCCGGCTACCGCATGGCTCTTGTGGTAATTTCATTTTTGGCACGTGTCTGATAAGCGTATCTGAAAAATTTCGGATGTGCCTATTGGACACGCCCCAAGTGGCGTTTGACGTGCGTAGGTCGTTACCACCCATTTATTGCATGAGACTTCACTGCTAGGTCAATGGCTGGCAGTAAGGTCTCAGACCCAATATGGATACGTGGCAATCTTCATTTTGCTGCACAACCATTTTCGGCAAAAATTTTAAAAAAAGGCATTTTTTACAGGTGCGCTGAAAAATGCGTGCACCCAAAACACGTGTCTACACTACTGCAGGCCATTTTTCAGCGTGCCTTTGTAAAAGGGCCCCTTAAAATAGTAAGTATCAAGTAATAGAAGGGGATCATTCCTGAAAGCCCTTTTTATGAGAAATCTCTCATAGGAGTAGCCATACTGAGTCAGACCAATGGTCCATCCAGCCCAGTATCCTGTTTCCAACAGTGACCCAGCCAGGTTACAAGTACCTGGCAAAAACCCAAATCGTGGCAACATTCCATGCTACAAATCCCAGGGCAAGCAATTGCTTCCCCTATGTCTGTCTCAATAGCAGACTATGGACTTTTCCTCCAGGAATTTGTCCAAACCTTTTTTCAACCCAGATACCCTAACCGTTCTTACCACATCCTCCGGCAAAGAGTTCCAGAGCTTATCTATTCATTGAATGAAAAAATATTTCCTCTTATTTGTTTTAAAAGTATTTCCATGTAACTTCCTTGAGTGTCTCCTAGTCTTTGTACTTTTGGAACGAGTAAAAAAATCAATTTATTTCTACTCGTTCTACACCACTCAATCATATCTCCCCTCATCCGTCTCTTTTCTAGGCTGAAGAACCTTCTTACCTCTTTAGCCTTTCCTCATTCGAGAGGAGTTCCATCCCCTTTATCATTTTAGTCGCTCTTCTTTAAACCTTTTCTAATTCCGCTATATCTTTTTTGAGATAAGGCGACCAGAACTGAACGCAATACTCAAGGTGCGGACGCACCATGGAGCGATACAAAGGTGTAATAGTATTTTCAATTTTATTCGCCATCCCTTTCCTAATAATTCCAGGCATCCTGTTTGCTTTGTTGGCTGCCATGTGCAGGGCAGAGCAGGCTGTCAGACCCAGAAGGACTGCAGAGCGACAAGATAGAGATCACATGGAAAGGAAGGCAGTGACCCAGACCCTGTGGTTATATTTCATTTTCTTTGAACTCTATCAGTACCACTGGGGGAAAGCTGTGATTTGCAGACATGTGGAATCACACCACTGTGTAAGCAAAGGGGTCCTTTGGGAGCGAGTTCCTCTTCAGGAGCAGAGAAAGAGAAAAATACTGCAGTTTTATGGAGCAAAAATGTATTTTTATCGCACTTTGATGGGTATGATGTGCACAGCTTAATTAAGCAAGATATTGTACAAATGACTGACTGGTTAAAGATGCCCTTATGTGAAACCACATCCACATTTTAGGCAAATTTAGAAAAGAACCAACATGATTATGTTTTTCATTCTTTTTCTTGCTTTTTAGATTAGAAAACGGCATTCCAGTGAATTCTCAGTGCCGATTCCTACAACAGAGGAAAGTAGAGGCAGGCATCAGAAATTTTAAACAATAATCAGCATGTTGATATTTTGCTTGGGGTGGGTTTCATCCTGCACTGAATGCAATAATCAGAGTCCTTCCTTTCTGCAGGTTTAATTATTCAGTCACTAAGGGCCTTCCACAGATGCTGTGGAGGACTTGCAGCTCATCTGCATATCCTCCCAGCCTTCTCTGGGGTAACTCCCAGGTCCACCCCGAACCACCCAGGGCCTCCATTCCAGGTGCCTTGTTCTTCCACCAGCTGCCTTCCAGAGGCTATGGAGGACTTGCAGCCCATCTGTATATCCTCCCAGCCTTAACCAGGGAGACTCCTAAGTCCACCCCGAACCACCCAGGGCCTCCATTCCAGGTGCCTTGTTCTTCCACCAGCTGCCTTCCAGAGGCTGTGGAGGACTTGTAGCCCATCTGTATATCCTCCCAGCCTTAACCAGGGAGACTCCTAGGTCCACCCCGAACCGCCCAGGACCTCCATTCCAGGTGCCTTGTGCTTCCACCAGCTGCCTTCCAGAGGCTATGGAGGACTTGCAACCCATCTGTGTATCCTCCTAGCCTTAACCAGGGAGACTCCTAGGTCTACCCTGAATTTCCCAGGACCTCCGCTCAAGGTGCCAAGCACTTCCTCCAGCTGCCTTCCAGGTGCTGCATGCCAAAATATTTTCTCTGTACAGGTTTTATTTTCTTTCTACTATTCCCAATAACTCCAGTATAATTAATTTTCTTGACACCGTCAGGACGCCAATCTAGTTATACAGACCGGAAGCGCAAATACATCACTTGTTCTATGGTTCACTTGTTATTCAAATACAAATTACATGAAGGTATTCATATAGATGATTTTAGGCAGCAATCCATTCAATCTGTGAATTTAAACCTGAAGTGATTGAGCTCCATCTTTAAATCTAGCGCTTAGGAAAAGATGAGTAAGCGAATCATTCCACTGTGATCTGTTTCTTATTTTTTTGTTGTGAGATGAGCTTCCTTTGTATTGTTGGATGACTACACCAAGTTTTCTTTGTAGATGCTAGAAGCACTTAGAGGGGCATTTTTATTTATTTATTTTATTGCATTTGTATCCCACATTCCCCCACCTATCTGCAGGCTCAGTGTGGCTTACATAGATTTGTTGACATTGTCATATCAGGATATCAGATACAGTTAATAGTGTGTAGTGATCAAGAAGGGAAGAGGGAAGAAGGGAGGGAGTGAATTGGATAGCTGTCTAAGGTAAGCTTTCATAGTTGAGAGGGTTGGTGAGGTGAGTTAATGAGGTTGTGGGTGCTCATTGTAGGCCTTGTTGAAGAGGAATGTTTTCAGCAATTTTCGAAAGATAGTTGTTTCATTGATTGCTTTCAAGTCTGTGGGTAATGCATTTGAAAAAAATGTCTAAATTGGGATTTTGATGTCTTTGTAAAACGTCTAAATCTGGAGGCAGGGAAAGCGTATTTTCAAAAAAAGATGGACGTCCATCTTTCGTTTTGAAAATACCAAGGACGTCCTTGGATTTGGATGTGGGAGGAGCCAGCATTTGTAGTGCACTGGTCCCCATGACATGCCAGGACGCCAACTGGGAACCCTAGGGGGCACTTTAGTGGACTTCATAAAATGCTCCCAGGTACATGGCGCCCTTACCTTGTGTGCTGAGCCCCCCAACCCCCCAAAACCCACTACCCACAACTGTACACCACTACCATAGCCCTTACAAGTGAAGGGGCACCTAGATGTGGGTACAGTGGGTTTGTGTTGGGTTGTGGAGGGCTCGCTGTTTCCTCCACAAATGTAACAGGTAGGGGGCTATGGGCCTGGGTCCGGCTGCCTGAAGTGCACTGCACCCACTAAAACTGTTCCAGGGACCTGCATGCGCTATCATGGACCTGAGTATGACATCTGATGCTGGCATGTAATATTTTTAATGATACTTTTGAGGGTGGGAGGAGGTTAGTGACCACTGGGGGAGTAACAGGATGTCATCCTCGATTCCCTCCGGTGGTCGTCTGGTCATTTGGGGCATCTTTTTGTGCCTTATTCGTAAGAAAAACACGTCCAGGTGAAAACGTCCAAGTGTTAGTCATGGACTTCCCTGCTTTTTTCGATTATGGCTCAAAGACGTCCAAGTCTTAGGCACACCCAAGTCCCGCTTTCACCACGCCTCCAATATGCCTCCTTGAGATTTGGACATTCTTGCGACGGACTTTTGCTAGAGACATCCAAAATCGGGTTTCGATTATACTGATTTGGACGTCTCTGGGAGATGGATGTCCAAGCTCCCATTTATGTCGAAAGATGGACATCCAACTCTTTCGAAAAGGAGCTTGTTAGTCCCCTGAAGAAGCTTTATAAAGAGTGAAATTGGCAGCCCCGTTGGGAAGGTGAAAACTAAGTGACTTCATATGTTTTTGTTACAATGTGACAATCATGATGCAGTTTTTGAAAATTTAGTAGACAACAGAAGAAATTTATGTTATAAATATTGATTTAATTAAGATATGTGGAGGTTTTTTGACCTATGATCATACTGGCGTCTGTGATGTGCAGGCAGATTTTTGAGGTCTTTTTCTTCCATTAATTGTATTTAAGACTTTAATTTTCACGGTGTGAATGAAGAAGTCAAGTTATGCTAATTTTTCAGCATCTTAAATAAATACAATTTTTCAGAAGTGCACCTAGAGCCTTTTTTTTTTTAAAGTCTTTTTAGATTGCTGTTTTTTAGTTAATCTTTGTTGGTAAAGGTTTTTCACTTACTTTTGAACATTTATTACAATTCTGTGTATATGTCAGTCTGTTTATGGATAGTGCACTTTTTAAAGGCAGTTTTCTGTAGTAGATTAATCTTGGCACTATATAATATTTTTGATATTTATTTTATACTTCATGTTTTATATCTTTCTTGCAAGGAGATTTTGTTTTGCACTTATGTCCTTTTGAGTTTGCATTGAAGATAGTTCTCGTAATATCTGGTGGTTTTCTGCATTTTATTGTTTTATACATATTATGCATGTGTGATTTTGATTGTCTGTTTATAGTATTTTGTGCTTATGTTTGTAAGCCCCTGAAAAGGCTGTCACTGAATCTTGGCCAATTTGAGTTATTCATGAATAAAAATCCATTGTGAACCCTTTGGTTTTTTCCTCCGTTTCTCCTGGACCACCCCTGCTGTTTTTTTTGGATCTTTGTGACTTTGAGGAGGTTTTCTCCTTTTTCTTCTGCTCTGTGTTAGGAGTCACCAGCAAAGAAAAAAAAATCTTGACTTATTAAGGACATTACACTGAAATTTCCTGCCCAGTGTCCTAAAATAGGAAACAGAGGGGGGTCCTTTTACTAAGCCACTGTAAAAACTGGCCTGCGATAGTGTAGGCGCATGTATTGGGCATGCACTGGGCCAGTTTTTACCGCGTCTACAAAAAGGGCTTTTTTTAATGGAACGGGAAAAGGGCCTGTGGTAAACATGAAACCAGCATGCGCCCAAAACTGGCCTGAGCCCTTAATGTGACCCATTGATCTAGCGGTAAAGGCTCACACGCTACATGCATGGTGACCAGTCAGCGCGTGCCAAGAGCTGATTACTGCCGGAACCGGTGCGCAAAGGAGGAAATAAATAAATAATTCATCCACGCATTATGGGCGCCTGCTGAATCTGAAATTACCACCAGGAGGGCACGCTGGCCTGGCGGTAATCTCATTTGGATGCACGCTGCACATGCGTACAGCCTACCACGGCTTAGTCATAGGGCCCCAGAATGTTAAAGATATTTGAAAACAGGATGTAAAACAAAACTGAGAATGTCATTATGCCTCTTTATAGGTTCATAGTACGGTACAACTTCACTTGAATATTGTGAGCAGGTCTGGTCTCCCCCATCTCAATAATGATACAGTGCAACTAGAAACATTTCAATGATGGTGAAAATGATAAAGGGGATAAATCACCTCCCTTATGAAGAAGGTTAGGACATACAAGATACGAGAGGGGGATATGATAGAAGTTAATAAAATCATGAGTAGAGTGGAATGGCTAAAAATTTATTAGCCAGATAGACTTGGGAGAGCCTTTGAGAAACAGATCGAGTTTTGGAACCTGTCAGGTACTTGTGACCCGGACTGGTCACTGTCAGAAACAGGATGTTGATCTTGATGGACCTTAGTCTGTCTCAGCACAGCTTTTCTTCAGCTCAGTCATAAGTACATAAGTATTGCCACACTAGGACAGAGCAAAGGTCCATCAAGATCAACATCCTCTTTCCAACAGTGGCCCAATCCAGCTCACAAGTACCTGGCAGAAACCCAAATACTAGCAACATTCCATTTAGAACCCCAAAGAGTGGCAAGATTCTAGAATTCTAAAGAGTAACAAGATTCCATGCAGAATTTCAAAGTGTAGCAACATTCCATGTAGAACCCCAAAGAATAGAAAAATTCCAGAATCCTAAAGAGTGACAAGATTCCATGTAGAACCCCAAAGAGTAGCAACATTCCATTCAGAATCCCAAGTACATAAGTATTGCCACACTGGGACAGACCAAAGGTCCATCAAACCCAGCACCCTGTTTCCAACAGTGGCCAATCCAGGTCACAAGTACCTGGCAGAAACCCCCAAACTAGCAACATTCCATGTAGAACCCCAAAGAGCAGCAAGATACTAAAATTCTAAAGAATAACAAGATTCCATGCAGAATTTCAAAGTGTAGCAACATTCCATATAGAACCCCAAAGAGTAGCAAGATTCCATTCAGAATCCCAAGTACATAAGTACATAAGCATTGCCGTACTGGGACAGACCGAAGGTTCATCAAGCCCAGCATCCTGTTTCCAACAGTGACCAATCCAGGTCACAAATACCTGGCAAGATCCTGAAAAAATTCAATATATTTTATGCTGCTTATCCCAGAAATAAGCAGTGGATTTTCCCAAAGTCCATTTTAATAATGGTCTATGGACTTTTCTTTTAGGGAGCCATCCAAACCTTTTTTAAGCCCCACTAAGCTAACCACCTTTACCACATTCTTTGGCAACAAATTCCAGAGTTTAATTACACCTTGAGAGAAGAAACATTTTCTCTGATTCATTTTAAAGTTACTACTTTGTAGCTTCATTGCATGCCCAGATTGGGGTCCTTTTCTATATGCCTTCATTTGCGCTAGTGGGAGATCTTTCCTCTACTTTATGTTTTGTCCATTCAAACATACTCAGGTTTTATTACAGTGTCCATCCTGGGCTGGGGGCCATGTAGCCAAGGTTCATGTCTGTCGAGGTGTCATGCCCATACAATGACCACACTTCCTCCTCCCTTCCCAGGGGCTGTGAATATTGCATTTGCAACTTCTGCAGCCTTGACCAATCTGGGGAGCGGAGGTTTCACCTCAAGAATTGGGCTTGGGACCTATCACTTGACAATACTACTACTACTATAAATCACTTCTATAGCGCTACCAGTCGTGCGCAGCGCTTTACAATTGAACATGAAGAAAACAGTCCCTGCTCAAAAGAGCTTACAATCTAAATCAGGACAAACAGACAGGACCAATAAGGATAAGGGAAGGACAGACAGAAGGACACATAAGGATAGGATAAAAGTTACAAGTCAGGAGTTGAAAGCAGCATCAAACAGGTAGGCCTTTAGTCGGGATTTGAAGGCAGCCAGGGATGGAGCAAGATGTAACGGTGCAGGAAGCCTATTCCAGGCATAAGGTGCGGCGAGATTGAAGGAGCGGAGTCTGGAGTTAGCGATAGAGTAGAAGGGTGCAATTAGGAGAGATTTGCCTAGTGAACGGAGTTCTAGGGAAGGAGTGTAGGGAGAGATGAGGGTGGAGAGGTAGTGAAGGGCTGCAGAGTGAATGCACTTATAGGTCAACAAGAGGAGCTTGAATTGTACACAGAAACGGATAGGGAGCTAGTGAAGCGATTTCAGGAGAGGGCTGATATGGGCATAACGACTTTGGCGAAATATTAGTCATGCGGCAGAGTTTTGAACAGATTGAAGAGGAGAGAGATAGCTGAGCGGAAGACCTGTGAGAAGCAAGTTGCAGTAGTCTAAGCGAGAGGTGATGAGAGTGTGGTTCTGATAGCGTGTTCAGAAAGGAAAGGGCGAATTCTGGCGATGTTATAAAGGAAGAAATGACAGGGTTTAGCAATCTGTTGAATATGGGCAGAGAAGGAGAGGGAGGAGTCGAAGATGACCCCGAGGTTACGAGCAGACGAGACAGGAAGAATGAGCGTGTTGTCGACAGAAATAGAGAATGGGGGAAGGGGAGAGGTTGGTTTAGGAGGGAAGATAAGGAGTTCAGTTTTGGACATATTGAGTTTCAGGTGGCGGCAAAACATCCAGGCAGCAATGTCAGAGAGGCAGGCAGATACCTTGGACTGGAGTTCTGCCGAGATTACTGGTGTGGAGAGGTAGATCTGGGAGTCATCAGTGTAAAGGTGATACTGATAGCCGTGTGATGAGATCAAAGCACCAAGGGAGGAAGTATAGATGGAGAAAAGGAGAGGTCCTAGAACAGATCCTTGAGGTACACCCACCGACAGCAGGATAGAGGAAGAGGAGGAACCACCAGAGTATACACTAAAAGTACGCTGTGAGAGATAAGAAGAGAACCAGGAGAGAGCAGAATTCCGAAATCTACAACCTTAACCTTAACCTCATGAGCCATTAGACCAGTCCAGAATGGATCTTTGAAAATGTGCAGAATTGACTACAGATGCCCAACGGTTTTGTATCTTCCCCAGTATTACAGGCTAAGCCTGGACTCAGTGGACACGTGGTTTATAATTCATCTTTTAATTTAATTTAGTATAGCATTTAATATATCTGACTCCTTTCCAATTGCCTCAGGATACCTCTGAAGCAAAGTTATGAAACAGAACATTAAAGAGGGAAAGAAAATATATTTGCTGCAATGCTCAAATTTTAGTACTTGAACAATGCTTTACAAATAAAGTAAAAGCTTCGCAAGGATTACAAATAACTTTTCATTCATGACATGTAACTGCTGCAAATGTTTGTGATGAGAATTCATCAATAGAATTTTGTTTAAAACTTTTATAGAATATAATCTCCGATCGAGTCAGATGAAATATTGACATTTGTGGGTAGACATCACCTTTAATAATATTTTAATAAGACTTTTCCCCATGTAGAACGTTCACTTGGGACAACATTAATCTTTTTTACATTGCTTCCCTTGCAAATATTTTATGGGGCAATCTTGAAATCTTGCAGGCTCACAGAGATCTTTTTCAGAGTGAACCTCCTTGCAGAGTTTCCCTTTGAAAATGCCTGGGCTCATTTTTAAGATGATCGTGGGGCCTAAACCTAACAGAAATGACCCCTCCGTGGCCACAGTCAAAAGAGTTCGCTCCAGGGGCGTAGCCAGACAACAGATTTTGGGTGGGCCTAGACAAGAAGTGGGTGGGCACCAAGTGTTCTCCCCTCACCACCACCAGCAAAACAAATATCTCAGCTGGCGGGAAAACGCTTCTTTCCACCTTAGCACTCTGCAGCAGTCATGTGCTGAAAACTGAGAATGCGCAGGTGCCGGTATCGTGGAGAGTAGCGTTTTTGTTACCATCAGGGGAAAGACTTCAGCTGGTGGAGCTTGGAATCCCCACCAGCTACTGCTAAAAGTGTGTAACTGTTGGGTGGGCTTGAGCCCTAAGTGGGTGGGCCCTGGCCCACCCAGGCCCACCTGTGGCTACGCAGTGGCGTTCCTAGGGGGGCGGACATGGCGCCCCACCCCCCGGGTGCAGCACCCCCCCCCCGATGCAGCGCGGACCCCCCCAGGTGCAGCACCCCCCCGATGCAGCGTGGACCCCCCCCAGTTGCACGCCGCTGGGGGGTGCCACAGCGCGCACCTGCACAGAGTTCCCTGACTTCGCGCGTTTGCTGCAGCTCCCTCTGACCCGGAACAGGAAGTAAACTGTTCCAGGGCAGAGGGAGCTGCAGCGAACGCGCAAAGTCAGGGAACTCTGTGCAGGCGCACGCCGCGGCACCCCCCAGCGGCGTGCACCCGGGGCGGACCGCCCCCACCGCCCCCCCTTGGTACGCCACTGTGGCTACGCCACTGGTTCGCTCGATGTTAGGGTTGCTCAAGCATCCACAGCACCCAGTAAAGGGCTAACATTGCTGCACCTGTGGCTTTTGTACCTTGATTGCAGCAGGAATGAAGTTTTCAGTTTAGAGCACAGATGCCATCTGGCTTCGCCCTGCCCCCCCCCTTTTTTCACATAGAAAAATGAAGGCAGATAAAGACCATGTGGCCTAACCAGTCTGCCCATCCATGTCATCTACTATCCCGTCCTCTCCCTTAGAGATCCCACGTACATATCCCAAGCTTCCTTGAATTCAGGTACAGTTTTTGTTTCCACCAACTCTACCTGGAAGCCGTTCACCACCCTTTCCTTGAAGAAATATTTCCTCAGGTTATGTCTGAGTCTATCCCTTTTCATATTTATCCTTTGCCCCCCTCGTTCTAGAGCTTCCTTTCAATTGAAAGAGACTCGTCTCCCGTGCATTTATGTCATAAAGTATTTTAACGTCTATCATATTTCCCCTTTCCCTCCTTTCTTCTAAAAATATACATTATTGTAAATCGCTTTGCCATTTCGTAAAGAAAAGTGACTAATAACCTAACCCTTACCGTTCAGTGAATCCAGACTGCCCCAATTTGACTGCCCTATCGGACCGACCGTTCACTTGTCTATTAGATTGTAAGCTCTTTGAGCAGGGACTGTCTCTCTTTGTTAAATTGTACAGCGCTGCGTAACCCTAGTAGCGCTCTAGAAATGTTAAGTAGTAGTAGTAGTAATAAGCCATAAACCAAATTGAGATCTTTAAATCTGTGCCCACTCGCTTTATGATGAATATGGGTATATGGGTAACGGTACCTACTGTATGAGGCAGCGTGCTATTTTTACCAGCAGAGGGAAGGAAAGTTTTCAGCTGGGTTAGCCAGATAAAATATTTTGTCTCTTTTCAAGCGGAATCCATGAAGAATTTCTACTTTGTGTTTGTAAGTAAGGATTTTTGCTATAACAACTCTTGGCTGTCCACGATTTTCCATCTTCCGACCCACCCGATGTGCCCTCTCCAAGCTTGCTAGGTGCCCTTGGCCTGGATTGGCCGCTGTCATGGACAGGATGCTGGGCTCGATGGACCCTTGGTCTTTTCCCAGTGTGGCATTACTTATGTACTCTACTTGTCTCACTTTTATTACATAGAGCAGTGATTTAACCTATTGTGATGTCATAGTGGCTCATTCCACCAATAAGAGCCAACCTCATTAGTGATGTCACAATGGCTTGATTGTATAGAATGTTTGTACGTTTGGGAAGCTTGCCAGGTGCCCTTGGCCTGGATTGGCTGCTGTCGTGGACAGGATGCTGGGCTCGATGGACCCTTGGTCTTTTCCCAGTGTGGCATTACTTATGTACTTATCACCAGGCTTTTGCCACCCCTGACAGTATGTTTTGGGTTTGAAGTGCGCCTACACTGCTGGGACAAATGATGTTTTTTAAATTTTCTACCATTAATCAGCTGTTGGCGCTCCACACATGTAGCGCGTGATCTCTTACCACTAGATCAATGGGTGATGTTAAGGGCTGAGGGTCATAAATAGGCATGTACTGGTTTCAATTTTACAGCAAAAGCCCTTTTTCTTAGATGAGGTAAAAACTGACCTCAAAACACGCACCCACACTACTGCAGGACAATTTTTGCCGTGATTTAATTAAAGGACCTCTAAATTTGGCCAATTTAGGACTTCTTAGAAGTGGGGTAACAGCTGATTTTCCTACAAAAATTCCTCAACTATAAGGGCTGCTTCGAAGGGCCTGAGGAAGGACGTTATCAATGTCAGCTACCATTAAGATGAGTTATTTGACCACTAGCTTCCGATATTTTTGAGCAGATCTCATTTTATGCAACGAGACATAGGGGTTCTTTTATTAAGGCGTGCTGAAAAATGGCCTGCGCTAGTGTAGGCGCGTGTTTTGGAAGCACGCAGGTCCCGTGGGGGGCCGAAAATCGATGTGCAGCAAAATAAAAATTGGCGCACGTCCATTTTGGGCCTGAGATCTTACTGCCAGCCATTGACTTGGCGGTAATCGTCAGCATGCGTACCCTGCCGATTCTCGCCTGGTTAGCGCTGTGTGCCAGAAAATAAAAAATCTTTTCTGAGACGCGTATCAGATGCGCGTAAAAAATAGAATTACCACCTGGGGCATGCAGTAGCCAGGCGGTAATTCCAAATTGACGCGCGTAGGCGCCTACACGCCATAGTAAAAGGGGCCCCATAGTTACTAATCATTAACAGTAAAATAGCCCGTCTTAACAGTAGCCCACATAAGTACATAAGCACTGCCATACTGGGAAAAGACCAAGGGTCCATCAAGCCCAGCATCCTGTCTCTGACAGCGGCCAAATCAGGCTTCAAGAACCAGGCAACCCCCCCCCCCCCCCAAAAAAAAAAAAAAAAATTAATAATGTTCAATGGACTTTTCTCTCAGCAATCTGTCCAAACCCCCTTTAAATTCCGTAAGGCCAGCTGCTGTCACTTCATTCTCCGGCAACGAGTTCCAGAGTCTAACTACACGCTGAGTAAAGAAAAGCTTTCTGCTATTTGTTTTAAATCTACCATATTCTAGCTTCATCTTGTGTCCCCTGGTTTTGTTGTTGTTTGAAAGTGTAAACAAACGCTTCACATCTGTCCGCTCTACTCCACTCATTATCTTGTAGACTTCTATCATATCACCCCTCAGCCGCTTTTCTCCAAGCTGAAGAGCCCTAACCTCCTCAGCCTTTCCTCATAGGGAAGTTGTTCCATTCCCGTTATCATTTTCATCGCCCTTCTCTGCACCTTTTCTAATTCCTTTATATCTTTTTTGAGATGCGGCAGTGGCGTTCCTAGGGGGGCTGACACCCGGGGCGGATTGGCGATGCGCCCCGCACCCCGGTGTAGCGCCGCCCGGAACAGCGCGACGCCGCCCCTGGCGAAAGAACCCCCGATCCCCGGCTAAAGAACCCCCCCCCGGGTGCACACCGCTGGGGGAGGGGTGCCACGCGCCTGCTGGCTCTTCGTTTTCATGCTCCCTCTGCTCCGGAACAGGAAGTAACCTGTTCCGGGGCAAAGGGAGCATGAAAACGAACAGCCGACAGGCACGCGGCACCCCCCCAGCGGTGTGCACCCGGGGCGGACCGCCCCCACCGTCCCCCCCCTTGGTACGCCACTGAAATGCAGCGACCAGAACTGGACACAATACTCGAGGTGCGGTTGCACCATGGAGTGATACAACGGTATTATAACATCCTCGTGTTTGTTTTCCATCCCTTTTCTAATAATACTCAATATTCTGTGCGGTTTCTTAGCCGCGGCAGCACACTGGGCAGTAACAGTGATAACGTCCCCGCTGAACGGGCTCTATCCCAGGGAGATTCCTTTTTGTGCATTTTTAAAATTACTCCTCTATTTTCAGTCTAGATATCAATGTTCTAAAACGCTTCTTGAAAATTTCTCGTTACCGAAGGGGGGTCTTCTAATAAAAGTCTGCATCTGCAGTCACATCTCATTTGCCACAAATATGAGGAAGTCTGCCTTCCATTCACAGCTGCATGGTGAGTAATAAATGGATTTTGCTTTCATATTTCTTTATTAGCGTCGGCTTGATTTGTATGTTTTGGACTTATAACGCCATATGAGAGGATCCTGGAGCAGCTCCATTCCTGACAGAATTATTTTTATCAGCCACTACCATGCTTAATTACCTCCCATTTTTCAATTGCAAATGATCTCGGCTTTTCAGATGAGAAATGAAAGCTGGTTAAAAATCCAACATGTTAAAATGCTCTGAATCATTTCTCTGTAGCGAAGGACTTGTACCAAAAATGAATTATCGACCTTTCTAAAGAGTGATGCTATCAGCTTCCGATCCTTTTCTATAAAAAAAAAAATAATTCTTTGAGCAATGATAAATTCAATAACTACTACTACTACTATTTAGCATTTCTATAGCGCTACAAGGCGTACGCAGCGCTGCACAAACATAGAAGAAAGACAGTCCCTGCTCAAAGAGCTTACAATCTAATAGACAAAAAATAAATAAAGTAAGCAAATCAAAACAATTAATGTGAACGGGAAGAAAGAGAGGAGGGTAGGTGGAGGCGAGTGGTTACAAGTGGTTACGAGTCAAAAGCAATGTTAAAGAGGTGGGCTTTCAGTCTAGATTTAAAGGTGGCCAAGGATGGGGCAAGACGTAGGGGCTCAGGAAGTTTATTCCAGGCGTAGGGTGCAGCGAGACAGAAGGCGCGAAGTCTGGAGTTGGCAGTAGTGGAGAAGGGAACAGATAAGAAGGATTTATCCATGGAGCGGAGTGCACGGGAAGGGGTGTAGGGAAGGACGAGTGTGGAGAGATACTGGGGAGCAGCAGAGTGAGTACATTTATAGGTTAGTAGAAGAAGTTTGAACAGGATGCGAAAACGGATAGGGAGCCAGTGAAGGGTCTTGAGGAGAGGGGTAGTATGAGTAAAGCGACCCTGGCGGAAGATGAGACGGGCAGCAGGATTTTGAACTGACTGGAGAAGGGAGAGGTGACTAAGTGGGAGGCCAGCAAGAAGCAGATTGCAGTAGTCTAAACGAGAGGTGACAAGAGTGTGGATGAGGGTTCTGGTAGAGTGCTCGGAAAGAAAGGGGCGGATTTTACGGATGTTGTAAAGAAAGAAACGATAGGTCTTTGCAATCTGCTGGATATGAGCAGAGAAGGAGAGAGAAGAGTCAAAGATGACCCCAAGGTTTCGAGCTGAGGAGACAGGGAGAATGAGAGAGCCATCAACAGAGATAGAAAACGGGGGGAGCGGGGAGGTGGGTTTGGGGGGGAAAATGAGAAGCTCGGTTTTGGTCATATTTAATTTCAGGAGGTGTTGAGACATCCAGACAGCAATGTCAGACAAGCACGCTGAAACTTTGGTTTGGATGCAAGGTGAGATATCAGGGGTAGAAAGGTAGATTTGGGAGTCATCAGCATAGAGATGGTAGGAAAAGCCATGGGATGAGATTAATGAACCAAGGGAAGAAGTGTAGATAGAAAAGAGGAGGGGACCAAGAACAGAACCCTGAGGTACGCCGACAGGCAGAGGGATAGAAGTAGAAGAGGATCCACCAGAGTGAACACTAAAGGTGCGGAGGGAGAGGTAGGAAGAGAACCAGGAAAGGACAGAGCCCTGGAATCCAAGTGAGGACAGGGTATCGAGAAGTATGCTGTGATCGACAGTGTCAAAAGCAGCGGAAAGATCAAGAAGAATGAGGATGGAATATTAACCTCTAGATTTAGACAGTAATAGGTCATTGGAGACTTTAGTAAGCGCAGTTTCGGTTGAGTGGAGAGGGCGAAAACCAGATTGTAGTGGGTCAAGAATAGCATGTGAGGAGAGAAACAGAATAACTCAGATCAGCTTGTCTTCTTACACACTGCTGTTGGAATAAACTTGTAATTAGTGTAGAAAGGAGACAGTGTACATAGAAAGGACTTTATTTATTTATTTACCCTCTCCTTGGTACTTAAGAAAACACCAATCATGTTGGTGTACAAATAACAGCAAAAAAAAAATCATAAAAACCAAAAACAACCATCAAAATTTAAGGAAACAGATATGATTTGAGAACTTTTCAGAACTGTTCAAGTCATGTTACATGTGCCAAGTCATGATTTGGAGCCCTTAAAGAAGGAATTCTGGAATTCGTTGCCAGAAAATGTGGTAAAGGCGGTTAGCTTAGCGGAGTTTTAAAAAGATTTGGACGGCTTCCTAAAGGAAAAGTCCATAGACTGTTATTAAATGGACTTCGGGAAAATCCACTATTTCTGGGCTAAGCAGTAAAAAATGTTTTGTACATTTTTGGGACCTTGCCGGGTATTTGTGACCTGGTTTGGCCACTGTTGGAAACAGGATGCTGGGCTCGATGGACCTTTGGTCTTTCCCAGTATGGCAATACTTATGTACTTATGTAAGGATGGAAAGTGATGCGGTATGGACCAGTCCTAACTTGCTGTTTGTTCGCAGTAGTTGCTGTAAAATAAAGCAGGTAACAGGAAATTCAGGCAGTGATTCATGTATATATCATTCTATGACATGATCGGTTTTGTTAATGCTCTGTAGATACAATTGTTGGAACGAAAAGCTGACATTGGAGACTTCAAATAATAAGTCCTCAATCAAATCTAATTCTTACAACATAATCACTGAAATGTTTGGAATGATTAAAGAACAAATTAATGCACTGCAGTCTGATTATTCAGAAAGACAATAAGGCTTTATCTGAAAGTGAATAATGACTGAATAAAAATGGATTTGAACTGTTCTCACTGACAATATACTCTATGCAAATCAAACGGCAGATATCAAACCATTTGGCAAAGAGAAGGCTGTAGGATTACATTGGATTTCTGTTGGCAGTTCTTATGTACCACATCTGGTCAGATAAAATGATCTGGTTGATATGGCTTGGCTCTAGGACCACGCTGCATCCCCTATCCTGCTTTTGTGCAGGGCTGCTGGGGTCTTTCCTCAGCAATGCAATTTGTTTCATAGTGAGAGACCCATTTCTGCAGGTAGGTTGAGAGTCTTTTTGTACCAGGATGTAAGGAATGGGGTTGGGAAGAAAAAGACGCATCCAGTCTCGCTCCTGTTCACCAAGCAATATTCAAATCGCCTTTAACCATCCCTAGTTCATGCAGAAGATTTATCTTGACAATAATATCATTAAAAACTGCCCTCCCTCTGTTTGTTCAAGTAATTCTGCCCTGTACAAGGTGCAGTTCATCGACTGCCATGAAAACTGTGGGATCTGTTAGGGAGAATTTATTTTTGAAGGTTAACTTTGAGAGAATAGAGAACTCGATGCATATTAGTAACTTAAAAGTTTATACATTTTCCTTATTGCAATTTAATTTCCGCATCTGAGATTCTAAAACCATATATATTTTTTGGAAGTATTGCAGCAGGGCATGAGAATCTCCTCCTAAAATTATTAGGACATTTAGGGTTAGAATTTATACTTGGCGCCTGAAAATTGTGCACGGAAAAAAAAATACGCCTAGGCGTGTTCTCTAAAGTCCGCCTAAATATTATAGAATAGGCTTAAATTTCCACGCAGTATATAGAATTACGCTGAACGCCTCTCCACACAATCAAATTTAGTCACAGCCATTTATACCATGCTTTACTTGGCATAAATCCCGAAACCTAAATTAGGTGCAGACCGGGTGTATTCTATCAACAGCAGGGGCATAGCTACATGGGGCCATGGGGGCATGGGCCCCTGTGGATTTCACCCTCCCTCCCCACCAACCCCTTCAACCCCCCCCCCCCCCCACTGCCGCTGCCGTTGGGTACCTTTGCTGGCAGGGGTCCACAACCCCCACCAGCCGAAGTCCTCTTCTCAGGCATGGCTGTGTTGCTGATCTGCAAGGGCAGGCTTCTGTTTCTGTGAGTGACGTCCTGCATGTTGTATGTGCAGGACATCAGACTCACAGAAGCCTGCGCGGCCGCATTGCTGATCTGCAAAGGCAGGCTTCTGTTTCTGTGAGTGACGTCCTGCATGTTGTATGTGCAGGACATCAGACTCACAGAAGCCTGCGCGGCCGCATTGCTGATCTGCAAGGGCAGGCTTCTGTTTCTGTGAGTGACGTCCTGCATGTTGTATGTGCAGGACATCAGACTCACAGAAGCCTGCGCGGCCGCATTGCTGATCTGCAAGGGCAGGCTTCTGTTTCTGTGAGTGACGTCCTGCATGTTGTATGTGCAGGACATCAGACTCACAGAAGCCTGTGTGGCTGCGTTGCTGATCTGCAAGGGCAGGCTTCTGTTTCTGTGAGTGACGTCCTGCATGTTGTATGTGCAGGACATCAGACTCACAGAAGCCTGTGTGGCTGCGTTGCTGATCTGCAAGGGCAGGCTTCTGTTTCTGTGAGTGACGTCCTGCATGTTGTATGTGCAGGACATCAGACTCACAGAAGCCTGCGCGGCCGCATTGCTGATCTGCAAGGGCAGGCTTCTGTTTCTGTGAGTGACGTCCTGCATGTTGTAGGTGCAGGACATCAGACTCACAGAAGCCTGCGTGGCTGCGTTGCTGATCTGCAAGGGCAGGCTTCTGTTTCTGTGAGTGACGTCCTGCATGTTGTATGTGCAGGACATCAGACTCACAGAAGCCTGCGTGGCTGCGTTGCTGATCTGCAAGGGCAGGCTTCTGTTTCTGTGAGTGACGTCCTGCATGTTGTATGTGCAGGACATCAGACTCACAGAAGCCTGCGTGGCTGCGTTGCTGATCTGCAAGGGCAGGCTTCTGTTTCTGTGAGTGACGTCCTGCATGTTGTATGTGCAGGACATCAGACTCACAGAAGCCTGCGCGGCCGCATTGCTGATCTGCAAGGGCAGGCTTCTGTTTCTGTGAGTGACGTCCTGCATGTTGTATGTGCAGGACATCAGACTCACAGAAGCCTGCGCGGCCGCATTGCTGATCTGCAAGGGCAGGCTTCTGTTTCTGTGAGTGACGTCCTGCATGTTGTATGTGCAGGACATCAGACTCACAGAAGCCTGTGTGGCTGCGTTGCTGATCTGCAAGGGCAGGCTTCTGTTTCTGTGAGTGACGTCCTGCATGTTGTATGTGCAGGATATCAGACTCACAGAAGCCTGCGCGGCCGCATTGCTGATCTGCAAGGGCAGGCTTCTGTTTCTGTGAGTGACGTCCTGCATGTTGTATGTGCAGGACATCAGACTCACAGAAGCCTGCGCGGCCGCGTTGCTGATCTGCAAGGGCAGGCTTCTGTTTCTGTGAGTGACGTCCTGCATGTTGTATGTGCAGGACATCAGACTCACAGAAGCCTGCGCGGCCGCATTGCTGATCTGCAAGGGCAGGCTTCTGTTTCTGTGAGTGACGTCCTGCATGTTGTATGTGCAGGACATCAGACTCACAGAAGCCTGTGTGGCTGCGTTGCTGATCTGCAAGGGCAGGCTTCTGTTTCTGTGAGTGACGTCCTGCATGTTGTATGTGCAGGATATCAGACTCACAGAAGCCTGCGCGGCCGCATTGCTGATCTGCAAGGGCAGGCTTCTGTTTCTGTGAGTGACGTCCTGCATGTTGTATGTGCAGGACATCAGACTCACAGAAGCCTGCGCGGCCGCATTGCTGATCTGCAAGGGCAGGCTTCTGTTTCTGTGAGTGACGTCCTGCATGTTGTATGTGCAGGACATCAGACTCACAGAAGCCTGTGTGGCTGCGTTGCTGATCTGCAAGGGCAGGCTTCTGTTTCTGTGAGTGACGTCCTGCATGTTGTATGTGTAGGACATCAGACTCACAGAAGCCTGCGCGGCCGCGTTGCTGATCTGCAAGGGCAGGCTTCTGTTTCTGTGAGTGACGTCCTGCATGTTGTATGTGCAGGACATCAGACTCACAGAAGCCTGCGCGGCCGCATTGCTGATCTGCAAGGGCAGGCTTCTGTTTCTGTGAGTGACGTCCTGCATGTTGTATGTGCAGGACATCAGACTCACAGAAGCCTGTGTGGCTGCGTTGCTGATCTGCAAGGGCAGGCTTCTGTTTCTGTGAGTGACGTCCTGCATGTTGTATGTGCAGGACATCAGACTCACAGAAGCCTGCGCGGCCGCATTGCTGATCTGCAAGGGCAGGCTTCTGTTTCTGTGAGTGACGTCCTGCATGTTGTATGTGCAGGACATCAGACTCACAGAAGCCTGCGCGGCCGCATTGCTGATCTGCAAGGGCAGGCTTCTGTTTCTGTGAGTGACGTCCTGCATGTTGTATGTGCAGGACATCAGACTCACAGAAGCCTGTGTGGCTGCGTTGCTGATCTGCAAGGGCAGGCTTCTGTTTCTGTGAGTGACGTCCTGCATGTTGTATGTGCAGGACATCAGACTCACAGAAGCCTGTGTGGCTGCGTTGCTGATCTGCAAGGGCAGGCTTCTGTTTCTGTGAGTGACGTCCTGCATGTTGTATGTGCAGGACATCAGACTCACAGAAGCCTGTGTGGCTGCGTTGCTGATCTGCAAGGGCAGGCTTCTGTTTCTGTGAGTGACGTCCTGCATGTTGTATGTGCAGGACATCAGACTCACAGAAGCCTGTGTGGCTGCGTTGCTGATCTGCAAGGGCAGGCTTCTGTTTCTGTGAGTGACGTCCTGCATGTTGTATGTGCAGGACATCAGACTCACAGAAGCCTGCGCGGCCGCATTGCTGATCTGCAAGGGCAGGCTTCTGTTTCTGTGAGTGACGTCCTGCATGTTGTATGTGCAGGACATCAGACTCACAGAAGCCTGTGTGGCTGCGTTGCTGATCTGCAAGGGCAGGCTTCTGTTTCTGTGAGTGACGTCCTGCATGTTGTATGTGCAGGACATCAGACTCACAGAAGCCTGCGCGGCCGCATTGCTGATCTGCAAGGGCAGGCTTCTGTTTCTGTGAGTCTGAGGTCCTGCACCTATGCGGCAATTTTTTTTGGGGGGGGGGAGCCCTTACCACCACCTAATGAGGTGGTGGTAAGGGCTCTGGTGCTAACCTGGTACAGTCCAGTGCTACAAAAATAAATACAGTAGGGATGGGAAGTACCACTGGGCTGCTGCAGTAGCCTGGCAGTACTTCCATTATAGTGAGTGGTAAGCCCACATTGGTAAAAGGAGCCCTGGGGTGACCAGAGCCTAATTTAGGTTCACAGATTTACCCCAGGGTTTAGTTGGTGTAAATCCTCACACTGAAAGTTGGGTGGAAATCTCGGCGTTGGGTGTCATTTATAGAATAGCGCTTAGCGTGTATTTTTTTGCAGAACGGAGTCCTTGCTGGATAGTGATGTGGCGGGCGATGCTGGATTTTCTGCAGCACTGAAAATCTGGGAGTAGCCCGCTCACCTGTAGCCTGTCCTGCCTGGTTACATCACTCTGGAATGGTTCCCTATAACTCTCAAAGTTAGGTGCATAAATCAGTTGAATATCGGGCCTGTGGCTTCTCCACCGACAGCGAAGGGAGTACTGACCGCACGCTTTTCTTAACACCCAGTAGCATGAGCTTGTTTTTTGAATAATCTGAGCAGCTGCTGTTGGCAGGTTCAGCATCGTTAGCTTGAATGTAAATAATGATTCTGACTTCCCAGGACCATCACAGGCACCTGTGTGGGCACCAGAATGACAAGAAGCTTCTTTTTGAACTATGTTTGGTGCAGAAGTTTAATCTGTGATGGAGAATGCCTGCTGCTGCTAATTAGGGGATGATGGATGCTGTGATTCCTAAACAGAGTATCTGCCGCAGTGCTGAAAAGCTGCTGAAAGAAAAGCTGCTATGCCTCCAGGTTAGAGGGGAAAATAAATGGATAATTTATGAGAAAGCAACTGCTGATTCCTGAGATCCAGAGAGCCGTCTGCCATTTGTAAAAGTCAGCTGCGATGGGGGAGCAGACAGACATCGTCCATAGCAGGGATGGGCAGCCGGACAATTTTCACGCTGGGTTTGTTTGGATCTGTTTTTGTTCCAAACAGCTATGGTTAATATTGCATCCTTTTTCCACCTACCCCTGAGATGCGATATATGGCAACCAATTAAATTCTGCGTGCAATTGTAGTTAGCAAGCAATTATCAGCACTAATTAGAATTTACATGCACAACTGTTTAAGCTTCTTCTGTAAACTGATGTGTGGATCGGGGCATGGGTATTCCTAAAAATTATGCCCACCGTTATAGAATATGCCTAATTCGCACTTAAGGTAGGCGCGGGTATGTGTACTCGGTTTTAGTTGGTGTAAATGGTTACACCTAAATTTTAATCATGGGAACAGGCAATACGCATATACAATAAACCATGCCTAACAACGTACATAACTACATAAGCATCACCATGCTGGGACAGACCAAGGGTCCATTGAGCCCAGCACCCTGTCACCAACAGCGGCCAAAAGAACAAGCAATTTTCCCGCCCATCCTAGAAATACTGTATTATTCCCTTGTCCATTCAATAACGTTCTATGGCTTTTTCCTCCAGGAAGCCGTCCAACCCTTTTTTGAAGTCCGCTAAGTTAACTGCCTTAACCACCTTTTCCGGCAGTGAATTCCAGAGTTTAACTACTATACTATACTTTATACCTGAGTTTGATTTGTCCTTGCCATTCTCGGGGCACAAACCGTAAAAGTCTGCCCAGCACTGTTCTTGTACTAAAAGTTCTGAAGATTCTGGAATCCCAATTAGTAGCAACATTCCATGTAGAACCCCAAAGAGTAACATAGTAGATGATGGCAGAGAAAGACCTGTATGGTCCATCCAGTCTGCCCAACAAGACAAACTCATGGTTTATCACTTTATACATAAGTACATAAGCATCGCCATGCTGGGACAGACCAAGGGGTCCATCGAGCCCAGCACCCTGTCACCGACAGCGGCCAAAAGAACAAGCAATTTTCCCGCCCATCCTAGAAATACTGTATTATTCCCTCGTCCATTCAATAACATTCTACGGCTTTTTCCTCCAGGAAGCCGTCCAACCCTTTTTTGAAGTCCGCTAAGTTAACCGCCTTAACCACCTTTTCCGGCAGCGAATTCTAGAGTTTAACTAAGCGTTGAGTGAAGACAAATTTCCTCCGATTCGTTTTAAATTTACCACACTGCAGCTTCATCGCATGCCCCCTTGTCCTAGTATTTTTGGAAAGCGTAAACAGACGCCCCACATCGACCCGTTCCATTCCACTCATTATCTTATAGACCTCTAGTAGTATTGAAGCAATAGGCCTATAATTTGAAACCATCCCCCACTGGGTCCTTGGTGCTTTTCAGAACGGGGGTTATAATTATATCCCCTAACTCTGAGGGGAAAACGGCTGTTGTTAGACAATGTTCTATCCAACCAAAAAACTTTTGTTTAAATTTTAGTGACGCTGATTGCATCAATTTTGGAAGACAGCTGTCTAACCAGCAATGTGATTTTGCATATTTCTTATAGAGTACATCTAACAATTGTCCCTCTAAAGAAACAAAAAACTGAGACCAGACTCCATGAAGTGGAATCCCATCATGTCTGACAAGTATGAAATCTGCTACAACCATATCTACTAAGGAAGAAACCATTTCATATTTACTTCTTCAAATCAGGACTAAATTAGCACGGGTTTGAAACTTGTCAAGGTGTCAACCTTGGCTACTGATCATCCGCACGTTTTTCAAATATATTAATAATTCAATTATCTTCAAATAAAATATTTATGGGCTCATTTTCAAAACAGAAAAACATCCAAAAAGCAGCAGATGGACTTTTTTTTGTCCAAAACATCCAAATCGTTATTTTCATAAGTACATAAGCACCGCCATACTGGGAAAAGACCAAGGGTCCATCAAGCCCAGCATCCTGTCTCCGACAGCGGCCAATCCAGGCTTCAAGAACCCGGCAACCCCCCCCCCCCCCCAAAAAAAAAAAAAATAATAATAATGTTCAATGGACTTTTCCCTCAGGAATCTGTCCAAACCCCCTTTAAATTCCGTAAAGCCAGCTGCTATCACTACATTCTCCGGCAACGAGTTCCAGAGTCTAACTACCCGCTGAGTAAAGAAAAACTTTCTCCTATTTGTTTTAAATCTACCAAATTCTAGCTTCATCTTGTGTCCCCTGGTTTTGTTGTTTTTATAAGCAGTTCATCTGCAGTGTGTCCAAAGCACAAAGAGGTGTGCCGGGGGTGGGATTTGGGCGTTCCCTAAACTTGGAGGTTTTTCTGATATAATTGAACAAAGCAAAAACATCCAGGGCTAAAAGTTAGACGTTTTAATCTAGACCTGGTTCAATCATGAATAAGTCACAAAAAGGTGCCCTAAATGACCACTGGAGGAATTAAGGCATGACCCCCCTTATTCCCCAGTGGTCACTGACCCCCCATGACCCCCCAAAGATGTGAAAGAACCAGTACATACCAGGCTCTATGACAGTGGAGTAGCCTAGTGGTCAGTGCAGTGCAGAGAAGGGGACCCAGACCCATATCTCACTCTGTTACATTTGAGGTGGAAAGTGTGAACCCTCCAACACCGCTGTTGAAAGCAGGATACTGGGCTAGATGGACCTTTGGTCTGACCCAGTATGGCTATTCTTATGTTGAACCCTGGTTTCCAGCACAGCGCTCTAACCATTAGGCAACGTCTCCACTCTTTTATGCATTCATAAAAAGTTCTAACCCACATGTACAACTGCATGTTATGGTAAGTAGACACATACCACACAGCTGTAGGTGTGTTGAAGGGAGAAGTTTGAGCAGAAAATGAAGTGGGTCAAGAAGTACATGCAGAAGTTATAAATATGCAGTTACATAAGTACATAAGTAATGCCACACTGGGAAAAGACCAAAGGTCCATCGAGCGCAGCATCCTGTCCCCGACAGCGGCCAATCCAGGTCAAGGGCACTTGGCAAGCTACCCAAATGTACAAACATTTTATACAAGTTATTCCCGAAATTGTGGATTTTTCCCAAGTCCATTTAGTAGCGGTCTATGGACTTGTCCTTTAGGAAACCGTCCAACCCCTTTTTAAACTCTGACAAGCTAACCGCCTTCACTACGTTCTCCGGCAACGAAGTCCAGTTATGTTTCCACATATGCATGTAAATGCCATTATTCTTAATATTTATGTGTGTAACTGGGTATAAAAGTTTGTGCCTATTTTATGGAATTACCCTCTTGGTGTATTTGCTACCACATGTCCAATATAGGCAGGCATGCATTTTTCTGTATTTTATCACTTTCACAAATTATGTCATTGACTTTATAAATAGTATGAAATATAAATAAAAATGACAATTGTTAAAAAAAATACATCTGCTTTGGGTGTACCAGGTGTCTGAAGAGACTATTTTGAAGGCAGTGCATATGTCTCCCCCATCTGTAAAACTATAGCCCTTCACTATCTCAATGCACATTACCAATATATCGGAGAGCCAAGTGGAAAATAATTGCTATAAAAATAGTCCCTATTCTAGCGAGACTGAAGATCCCAGTTTTTAAAAATGATTCCTTTAAAATAGCCAAGATATAAGGACTCTGTTTACTGACAAGCATTGATGCTAATGAAAGCACTGACATGTTAAACTGCTTTGTTAGTTCACCCAAACCAATGGAGATCCCTATAGCATCTTAAATCATCAAGACACTACATAAGTACATAAGTACGTAAGTAATGCCACACTGGGAAAAGACCAAGTGTCCATCGAGCCCAGCATCCTGTCCACGACAGCCGCCAATCCAGGCCAAGGGCACCTGGTGAGCTTCCCAAACGTACAAACGTTCTATACAATCAAGCCATTGTGACATCACTAATGAGGTTGGCTCTTATTGGTGGAATGAGCCACTATGACATCACAATAGGTTAAATCACTGCTCTATGTAATAAAAGTGAGACAAGTAGAGGACATAAGTACATAAGTAATGCCACACTGGGAAAAGACCAAAGGTCCATCGAGCCCAGCATTCTGTCCACGACAGCCGCCAATCCAGGCCAAGGGCACCTGGCAAGCTTCCCAAATGTACAAACATTCTATACATGTTATTCCTGGAATTGTGGATTTTTCCCAAGTCCATTTAGTAGCGGTTTATGGACTTGTCCTTTAGGAAACCGTCTAACCCCTTTTTAAACTCTGCCAAGCTAAACTAGAGAATTATTTATGTTTATTGAAGACTTGTATACCGCCTTTCAGACAAGAGTCAAAGTGGTTCACAATGCAAAGAAAATTGAAAGGAACTACAATTAATAGATAGGATACTGGAAGAATAGGACAGGCATACAAAAGGGAGGAAAAAAACATTACTGCTAAGTCCGAACCAAATTGAGAAATGCACACAGCCCGGAGGATAACCAGAGAATGCTTGCCCAAACACATGAGCTTACTTGAGGGCCCGGTTCCAAAGGATGGGGGAAAAAAGTAAAGAAAGCTGAATGACGTGGGGCTTCAAGGCTACTCATGTGTAAAGGAGAAGTGGCTAGATGGTGCCCCAGAGAAGACCAAAGGGACCGAGCGGGACTACTGGGCATAATAAGAGTGGCAAGGAAAAGGAGGGTGCCCAGGTGAAGAGTTTTGAACATCAAGGTAAGGATCTTATGAATGAAACGATACTTAATGGAAAGCCAGTGGTGCTGCTTAAGAAGTGGTGACACGTGATCAAAATGGCAAGCGTGATTGAGTATGCGACTGGCCATGTTCTGAATGGTTTGAAGTTTCTTGCAAGCTAGTACAGGAAGTCCAGTGTAAACCACAATTGCACTAGTCTAGCTTGGAGGCAACTAAGGCATAAAGAAGAGTAGCAAAGTTATTATCATCTAGATAAGGGTGAATAGACCGGATCCGATGCAGGATGTGAAAACAAGATTTGGTAACTGCAGAGATATGTGGATGAAAGGTAAAGACAGGGTCCAAATGATCCCCGAGATTCTTCAAAGAATCAACAAAGTGTCCATTTACATACTTCAAGATCTGTGACCCCTGATTCAGGTGGCTGTGCCCACCGAAACATGGCCTGTGTCGGGTCAGTTTCTACTGGTTCTCTCTCAATGAAGTAGTTGATAACGTCTCTGAGGCTCATCGTCATTCGTGTCATCCTCTACTCCTCGTTTGTTCCCCTGTTGTTTCGACATAGAGGCTCGTTCCTGTTTTGTTTGACTTGACTTGAAATGGGTGTAACATATTAGTAGCCTCAGCATGTGGAACAAGTTGTGTAAAGACAAACCTTTCCATAAGTTTAGCCAGGAATGGTAAGTTAGAAACAGGACAAAAACTGGCGACCTGTGAGTTATCCAACAAAATGGGCTGGACAAGAGCAGATTTCCAGCGGACAGGGACAGACCCTGAAAAAAGACTGTTGATGACCACCACCCCGCCTCGCAGAAGCCCTGGGAGTACAGAAGGCGAAGTATCCCTGTAGAAGGCATTGGGACAAGATGGGCTTCTCACCCTCCCTCAGCCAGGTCTCAGTCAAGAAGAGAAGTGAATGCGGGTGCAAATACAGAGTATCCTACATAAGGGTCATTTTGGTACATATAACTCTACAGTTCAGCAACAGACAAGAAAGGGACAACACATCAGCCGGCCCAAAAGGGATGGGTGGGCATGGTATTAAGCAGGACAAACAGAGGGCTGAAGAGAACAGGAAGATAAGCAAGGGCGATACAAGGGGGGGGGAGGGGGCAATGGCCCCGCAGGACCAGTATTGCGGACATGGAGGGAACCGAAAGAAGAGAAAATCCTACTACAGGAAGACTGAAGAGAAGAAAAACCTGAAAAAGCAATATAAGGAAGAAAAGACTCACCAGCGACAAAATCCTTCATCACCCTGGAGTCACCCCAAGGAGCTACTGAGGTAATGAGATGGAAAATATGCTAACCACTATCTTATTTGTTAGAGCATGGAAACCAGACTTGCATGAAACATCGCAACTTTTAATGCAAAAAACTAGTAACAAAGTAGTTCACTTTTTGTAATTACACAGAACGACACTTTGGTATTAGGTAACACCATATCTGCGGGTGCTGACCTATAAAAACACACGTAAGCAAGTCAAATGTTTGTACATAAATATTTGTTCAGTAACTAATTCTAGACCACAGGGGGTTAAGGTCACATATGCAACTTTCTTTAAATTAGATTTTCTAACTCCTCTTATTCTCTTACCTATGACCTGTGCTTACAAAGGCACGCTATAGGCGCATTTGCATTTTTAACGCGCGTTAAATGCTAACATGTCAAATGCTAACATGCCTATAGTAATGTATTGACATGTCAGCGTTTAATGTGCCTTAAATTTAAAGGCGCGCTAAAAACATACCCCTTTATGTTCCTTCTTTGCTGATACCCTATGCTACTACTACTTATCATTTCTATAGTGCTACTAGACGTACGCAGCGTTGTACACTTGAACATGAAGAGACAGTCCCTTCTTGACAGAGCTTACAATCTAATTAGGACGATAAGGACAAAGAGTAGCAAGATTCTAGAATCCCAAAGAATAGCAAGATTCCATGCAGAATCTCAAACACTAGCAAAGATTCTGGAATCCTACAGACTACTACTACTTATCATTTCTATAGTGCTACTAGACGTACACAGCGCTGTACACTTGAACATGAAGAAACAGTCTCTGCTCGACAGAGTTTACAATCTAATTAGGACAGACAAACAGCACACATAAGGGATAAGGACAAAGAGTAGCAAGATTCCGGAATCCCAAAGAGTAGCAAGATTCCAGAACCCAAATAATAGCAAGATTCCCGAACCCAAAGACTACTACTACTACTTATCATTTCTATAGCGCTACTAGACGTATGCAGCGCTGTACACTTAAACATGAAGAGACAGTCCCTGCTCGACACAGCTTACAATCTAATTAGGACAGACAAACAGGACAAATAAGGGAGAAGGACAAAGAGTAACAAGATTCCGGAATCCCAAAGAACAGCAAGATTCCGTGCAGAATCTCAAACACTAGCAAAGATTCCGGAATCCTACAGACTACTACTACTTATCATTTCTATAGCGCTACTAGACGTACGCAGCGCTGTACACTTGAACATGAAGAGACAGTCCCTGCTCGACACAGCTTACAATCTAATTAGGACAGACAAACAGGACAAACAAGAGATAAGGGAATATTAAGGTGAGGATGATAAAATAAGGGTTCTGAACAAGTGAATAAGGGTTAGGAGTTAAAAGCAGCATGTTCTATTATGTATTGTGTTGGCATTGTAAGTAGTTTATGATGCCCATACTTTGTATTGTTATTTGAATATTTTTACTGTCATAATTGTCTATTGCTCATGTTTGATTTATTCTTACTGTGCACTGCCTTGAGTGAATTCCTTCAAAAAGGTGGTAAATAAATCCTAATAAATAGATATCTGTATAATCAATGGAGACTGTAAGAGCAGGTGCCCTCTCACAAGCCTGGGGCACCACAGGACCTGCCAATTATTTTATTTATTTATTTATTTATGACATTTCAACCCCACATTTTCCCAGGAAAGCTTAGGTTCAATGCGGCTTACGTAAGAAATTCATTAGCATGACTGCTTTTTTTTCATACCAACACCAAACTGCTGGGCATCCCCCAGGAGCAGGAGTGTAGCCAGAGTTGTTATTTTGGGTGGGCCCTGAGTTAACCAGGGTGGGTGTTTTCCACCCCAACCCTGTCCATACATACAGTTTGTTTGTTAAACTTTCCCTCTGCCTCTGCTATCATCATACTTCGCCTCAGCATCCGCTCCTCTTTCCCCCCACCAGGCATCTGTTCCTCTCTTCCCCCCACCCAGCATTCATTCCTCTCTTTCCTTCCCCCCTCACCCCGCCGGCATCTGCTCCTCTCTCCCTCCCCGGTCTACCTCCAAGCCGTCGCCAGCAGCGATTCCAGTAATCAATCTGCGCCAGCCCTGCAGGCTTCCCTCTAGCACATCCCCCTCAGTGAAGAAACAGGAAATTATGTCATCGAAGGCAGGACGCGGTAGAGGGAAGCCTGCAAGGCTGGCGCAGATTGATACAGGAATCGATGCTGGAGATATCGCAAAAATAGATAGGGGTGCGGAATTTAAAAAGAGACAGGCAGCTGTCATGAGGGCAAGAGAGAGAGAGAGGCACGAAGCACCGTCAATGAGATGTTTTGAGAGCCACTAGACTGGGTGGGCCTGAGGCCACTGCCCAGGAGGTGCCAGCTGAGCTCTGTGAAAGAGGTTAAAGATTATGGTTCACTGATTATTTTGAGGTTTTAAAATCCCTACCCTACCCTCACCCTCTAGTGTACTGAGGGCAGGGCAGGGCGATGGGGGCTGTCCACCCTGGGTGAAGGCAGCAAGGGGGTGCATGGAGCAGTCGCACGGTTGACGGCTCCGCCGGTTCCCTGTCCCCTCTGACGTTACTTCCTGTTCCGAGGGCAGGGGACCGGCAGAGCTGACAGGTTCTGTGTGGCTCCAGGTGGTGAGGATAATGCGCCGAGGGAGAGGGGTGATGCGCCAAGGTGGGGCGTAGAGGTGACCCACCCTGGGTCGCAGCCAACCTAGGTATGCCACTGCCGCCACCTTCCCCCTCCTCCCCATCACACCTGGATTGATCTGTTTAGATTAGTAAGCAATATGAATAGTACATTATGAGGCATATTTTCAAAGCACTTTGGGAGGCTAAGTTCCATAGGTTTCTATGGAACTTTGGGAGGCTAAGTGCTTTGAAAATAAGCCTCATTGTAATTATTTAACCTTATAATTTTATAATTATCTGGATAGTAATTATTGGTGTATAAAAATGATGTCAATTTGAGGATGATTGAGATAGAACAGTTAATGAGTAGCCCTTATCACTCTTAACCTAAATTCCACTTCTAAACACACTTTGCTTTATCCAGAATACAAGGCACTGACGATGCTCAATTTACACCAGTGTTATAATTGTCTCCTTTCTATTAGGAGCAAACACACACCACAATAAAGCATTACTTACCCCTACCCTTATTACTGTTCCCTGTGGATGCCTATAGTGAGGCTTCAGTAATACAGAGCTATCAAGTAACCCATTCCAGGAGTGAGACTATTTGGCCACTCTCGGATTTCTGTCAACCTCATCCTGGTGCATTATTTTTTATTTATTGATTATCTCATTTATACCCCACATTTTCTGAACTGTGTCAGGCCCAATGTGGCTTACATCACACTGCAAAGGCAGACGCCAGTACAGTAAATTAAGCTAATACATCGTGTAACCTACATAAGAAATAAAGGAGAGAATGGGGAAGAAAGGAAAGGAACAGGGAAATCAGGGGAGAGAAGGGAAGGGTGGATGTGTCCAAAATTGTCATTACATTGTTATGACTCAAGTAGTGGAGACACATGTTGAGTCCTTGGGGTAAGCTTCAACAAATAACAAAGTCTTTAGAGATTTTCTGAAATTTAGAATGGTTTATGGGACCTGCACCACTGATTTCTATGTACAAAATCATGGACTACAAATACATTACTTTGGGATGTAAATTTAAAACCAAGTCTTACTCCTGGGACGGGTAACTTGGCAGCTCTGTTAACGTCTGCTTCAGAGTGGATGCTCCTACCTTTCTGGCTAATGGAACTGCCTGCCACAGAGGCTGGGAGGGGAACTTTGTCTCCAAACCTTCCTTCTTGGAGGACTACCCTTGTTCTCCCTTTCAGGACTTAAATCTTTCTGTTACTCGCTGTCTCTTTCCCCTTCTTGTTTGTGACTTCTCTCTTGAGTTCCTTCACCTCTAGACTTATCTCTGGCAGTCAGCAATTTAACTTGACAACTGCTTCAGGTGTAGGGTTACCATATGGCTCCAGAAAAAGGAGGACGGATTGAGCCAGCCGGGATTTACTTCCATTGCTTGGAAAGCAATGGAAGTAAAACCCGGCTGGCTCAATCCGTCCTCCTTTTTCTGGAGCCATATTGTAACCCTATTCAGGTGAACAACCACCACCAGCTCCCTTAATTACAGCAGCTGATGATGAGTTAGCAGGCTTTCCCCATGTTCCTGCCAGCCTGGCTCTTCTGCTGACCTCATAGCCCCACTGCCTCCTGGGACTCGTAGTTTTTCCCACTTCTTAAAGCAATACCCACCTTCTAATTTCCACTGATTTAACGTGAGGAATGATACGGTTTGACTTGCTTCTTCTTTTGTTTGATTAGGACGTGCAAGTCTCTTATCACAGAAGATAGAAAGTGCCTCCCAGTGATTCATGGACCTTCCACTAGTCAATATGGTTTAATGATTCCCAAATCCAATTCTTTGCCAAACTTCAAACTGGAAGCCAACAACATACATCCAACATACTTCAAGTAGAAGTAAGGGTTGTACAGTGTGTGTTCAAGACTTGTTCAGTTATTTTAATCATCTGATCCTTTGCAAAACTGGTCATATACTAAATATAAAAAGGACAACATGACTTGGCACCTACTACTAGCAATCATTTCTATGTAGTGCTACTAGATGTACATGCAGGTACTTTCTCTGTCCTTAAAGGGCTCATAATCTAAGTTTTTGTACCTGGGGCAATGGAGGGTTAAGTGACTTGTCCAAGGTCACAAGGAGCTGCAGTGGGAATTGAACCCAATTCCCCAGGATCACAGGCTGCTGCACTAACCACTAGGCTACTCCTCCACTAGCAGCATTCCATGTAGAATCTCAAATAGTAGCAACAGAATCTCAACAGTAGCAACGTTCCATCTAGAATCTCCAATAGTTTCAACATTCCATGTAGAATCTCATATAGGGAAAAGGAAATAGGACTTGATATACCACCTTTCTGTAGTTTTTGCAACCACATTCAATATAGGTCCTTATTTGTACCTGGGGCAATGGAGGGTTAAGTGACTTGTCCAAGGTCACAAGGAGCTGCAGTGGGAATTGAACCCAATTCCCCAGGATCACAGGCTGCTGCACTAACCACTAGGCTACTCCTCCACTAGCAACATTCCATGTAGAATCTCAAATAGTAGCAACAGAATCTCAACAGTAGCAACATTCCATCTAGAATCTCCAATAGTTTCAACATTCCATGTAGAATCTCATATAGGGAAAAGGAAATGGGACTTGATATACCACCTTTCTGTAGTTTTTGCATTCAATATAGGTCCTTATTTGTACCTGGGGCAATGGAGGGTTAAGTGACTTGCCCAGAGTCACAAGGAGCTGCAGTGGGAATCCAACCCAGTTCCCCAGAATCAGAGTCCGCTGCACTAAACACTAGGCTACGTACGTGCAGGCCGTCAGACTCACAGAAACAGAAGCCTGCGCTGCCATGTTGCTGATCTCAAGGGCACGCCTCTACATGGAATGTTGCTAGTGGAATAGCAACATTCCATGTAGAATCTCAAATAGTAGCAACAGAATCTCAATAGTAGCAACATTCCATCTAGAATCTCATATAGGGAAAAGGAAATGGGACTTGATATACCACCTTTCTGTAGTTTTTGCATTCAATATAGGTCCTTATTTGTACCTGGGGCAATGGAGGGTTAAGTGACTTGCCCAGAGTCACAAGGAGCTGCAGTGGGAATCCAACCCAGTTCCCCAGAATCAGAGTCCGCTGCACTAAACACTAGGCTACGTACGTGCAGGCCGTCAGACTCACAGAAACAGAAGCCTGCGCTGCCATGTTGCTGATCTCAAGGGCACGCCTCTACATGGAATGTTGCTAGTGGAATAGCAACATTCCATGTAGAATCTCAAATAGTAGCAACAGAATCTCAATAGTAGCAACATTCCATCTAGAATCTCATATAGGGAAAAGGAAATGGGACTTGATATACCACCTTTCTGTAGTTTTTGCATTCAATATAGGTCCTTATTTGTACCTGGGGCAATGGAGGGTTAAGTGACTTGCCCAGAGTCACAAGGAGCTGCAGTGGGAATCCAACCCAGTTCCCCAGAATCAGAGTCCGCTGCACTAAACACTAGGCTACGTACGTGCAGGCCGTCAGACTCACAGAAACAGAAGCCTGCGCTGCCATGTTGCTGATCTCAAGGGCACGCCTCTACATGGAATGTTGCTAGTGGAATAGCAACATTCCATGTAGAATCTCAAATAGTAGCAACAGAATCTCAATAGTAGCAACATTCCATCTAGAATCTCATATAGGGAAAAGGAAATGGGACTTGATATACCACCTTTCTGTAGTTTTTGCATTCAATATAGGTCCTTATTTGTACCTGGGGCAATGGAGGGTTAAGTGACTTGCCCAGAGTCACAAGGAGCTGCAGTGGGAATCCAACCCAGTTCCCCAGAATCAGAGTCCGCTGCACTAAACACTAGGCTACGTACGTGCAGGCCGTCAGACTCACAGAAACAGAAGCCTGCGCTGCCATGTTGCTGATCTCAAGGGCACGCCTCTACATGGAATGTTGCTAGTGGAATAGCAACATTCCATGTAGAATCTCAAATAGTAGCAACAGAATCTCAATAGTAGCAACATTCCATCTAGAATCTCATATAGGGAAAAGGAAATGGGACTTGATATACCACCTTTCTGTAGTTTTTGCATTCAATATAGGTCCTTATTTGTACCTGGGGCAATGGAGGGTTAAGTGACTTGCCCAGAGTCACAAGGAGCTGCAGTGGGAATCCAACCCAGTTCCCCAGAATCAGAGTCCGCTGCACTAAACACTAGGCTACGTACGTGCAGGCCGTCAGACTCACAGAAACAGAAGCCTGCGCTGCCATGTTGCTGATCTCAAGGGCACGCCTCTACATGGAATGTTGCTAGTGGAATAGCAACATTCCATGTAGAATCTCAAATAGTAGCAACAGAATCTCAATAGTAGCAACATTCCATCTAGAATCTCATATAGGGAAAAGGAAATGGGACTTGATATACCACCTTTCTGTAGTTTTTGCATTCAATATAGGTCCTTATTTGTACCTGGGGCAATGGAGGGTTAAGTGACTTGCCCAGAGTCACAAGGAGCTGCAGTGGGAATCCAACCCAGTTCCCCAGAATCAGAGTCCGCTGCACTAAACACTAGGCTACGTACGTGCAGGCCGTCAGACTCACAGAAACAGAAGCCTGCGCTGCCATGTTGCTGATCTCAAGGGCACGCCTCTACATGGAATGTTGCTAGTGGAATAGCAACATTCCATGTAGAATCTCAAATAGTAGCAACAGAATCTCAATAGTAGCAACATTCCATCTAGAATCTCATATAGGGAAAAGGAAATGGGACTTGATATACCACCTTTCTGTAGTTTTTGCATTCAATATAGGTCCTTATTTGTACCTGGGGCAATGGAGGGTTAAGTGACTTGCCCAGAGTCACAAGGAGCTGCAGTGGGAATCCAACCCAGTTCCCCAGAATCAGAGTCCGCTGCACTAAACACTAGGCTACGTACGTGCAGGCCGTCAGACTCACAGAAACAGAAGCCTGCGCTGCCATGTTGCTGATCTCAAGGGCACGCCTCTACATGGAATGTTGCTAGTGGAATAGCAACATTCCATGTAGAATCTCAAATAGTAGCAACAGAATCTCAATAGTAGCAACATTCCATCTAGAATCTCATATAGGGAAAAGGAAATGGGACTTGATATACCACCTTTCTGTAGTTTTTGCATTCAATATAGGTCCTTATTTGTACCTGGGGCAATGGAGGGTTAAGTGACTTGCCCAGAGTCACAAGGAGCTGCAGTGGGAATCCAACCCAGTTCCCCAGAATCAGAGTCCGCTGCACTAAACACTAGGCTACGTACGTGCAGGCCGTCAGACTCACAGAAACAGAAGCCTGCGCTGCCATGTTGCTGATCTCAAGGGCACGCCTCTACATGGAATGTTGCTAGTGGAATAGCAACATTCCATGTAGAATCTCAAATAGTAGCAACAGAATCTCAATAGTAGCAACATTCCATCTAGAATCTCATATAGGGAAAAGGAAATGGGACTTGATATACCACCTTTCTGTAGTTTTTGCATTCAATATAGGTCCTTATTTGTACCTGGGGCAATGGAGGGTTAAGTGACTTGCCCAGAGTCACAAGGAGCTGCAGTGGGAATCCAACCCAGTTCCCCAGAATCAGAGTCCGCTGCACTAAACACTAGGCTACGTACGTGCAGGCCGTCAGACTCACAGAAACAGAAGCCTGCGCTGCCATGTTGCTGATCTCAAGGGCACGCCTCTACATGGAATGTTGCTAGTGGAATAGCAACATTCCATGTAGAATCTCAAATAGTAGCAACAGAATCTCAATAGTAGCAACATTCCATCTAGAATCTCATATAGGGAAAAGGAAATGGGACTTGATATACCACCTTTCTGTAGTTTTTGCATTCAATATAGGTCCTTATTTGTACCTGGGGCAATGGAGGGTTAAGTGACTTGCCCAGAGTCACAAGGAGCTGCAGTGGGAATCCAACCCAGTTCCCCAGAATCAGAGTCCGCTGCACTAAACACTAGGCTACGTACGTGCAGGCCGTCAGACTCACAGAAACAGAAGCCTGCGCTGCCATGTTGCTGATCTCAAGGGCACACCTCTACATGGAATGTTGCTAGTGGAATAGCAACATTCCATGTAGAATCTCAAATAGTAGCAACAGAATCTCAACAGTAGCAACATTCCATCTAGAATCTCCAATAGTTTCAACATTCCATGTAGAATCTCATATAGGGAAAAGAAAATAGGACTTGATATACCACCTTTCTGTAGTTTTTGCATTCAATATACAGTGGGGGAAATAAGTATTTGATCCCTTGCTGATTTTGTAAGTTTGCCCACTGACAAAGACATGAGCAGCCCATAATTGAAGGGTAGGTTATTGGTAACAGTGAGAGATAGCACATCACAAATTAAATCCGGAAAATCACATTGTGGAAAGTATATGAATTTATTTGCATTCTGCAGAGGGAAATAAGTATTTGATCCCCCACCAACCAGTAAGAGATCTGGCCCCTACAGACCAGGTAGATGCTCCAAATCAACTCGTTACCTGCATGACAGACAGCTGTCGGCAATGGTCACCTGTATGAAAGACACCTGTCCACAGACTCAGTGAATCAGTCAGACTCTAACCTCTACAAAATGGCCAAGAGCAAGGAGCTGTCTAAGGATGTCAGGGACAAGATCATACACCTGCACAAGGCTGGAATGGGCTACAAAACCATCAGTAAGACGCTGGGCGAGAAGGAGACAACTGTTGGTGCCATAGTAAGAAAATGGAAGAAGTACAAAATGACTGTCAATCGACAAAGATCTGGGGCTCCACGCAAAATCTCACCTCGTGGGGTATCCTTGATCATGAGGAAGGTTAGAAATCAGCCTACAACTACAAGGGGGGAACTTGTCAATGATCTCAAGGCAGCTGGGATCACTGTCACCACGAAAACCATTGGTAACACATTACGACATAACGGATTGCAATCCTGCAGTGCCCGCAAGGTCCCCCTGCTCCAGAAGGCACATGTGACGGCCCGTCTGAAGTTTGCCAGTGAACACCTGGATGATGCCGAGAGTGATTGGGAGAAGGTGCTGTGGTCAGATGAGACAAAAATTGAGCTCTTTGGCATGAACTCAACTCGCCGTGTTTGGAGGAAGAGAAATGCTGCCTATGACCCAAAGAACACCGTCCCCACTGTCAAGCATGGAGGTGGAAATGTTATGTTTTGGGGGTGTTTCTCTGCTAAGGGCACAGGACTACTTCACCGCATCAATGGGAGAATGGATGGGGCCATGTACCGTACAATTCTGAGTGACAACCTCCTTCCCTCCGCCAGGGCCTTAAAAATGGGTCGTGGCTGGGTCTTCCAGCACGACAATGACCCAAAACATACAGCCAAGGCAACAAAGGAGTGGCTCAGGAAGAAGCACATTAGGGTCATGGAGTGGCCTAGCCAGTCACCAGACCTTAATCCCATTGAAAACTTATGGAGGGAGCTGAAGCTGCGAGTTGCCAAGCGACAGCCCAGAACTCTTAATGATTTAGAGATGATCTGCAAAGAGGAGTGGACCAAAATTCCTCCTGACATGTGTGCAAACCTCATCATCAACTACAGAAGACGTCTGACCGCTGTGCTTGCCAACAAGGGTTTTGCCACCAAGTATTAGGTCTTGTTTGCCAGAGGGATCAAATACTTATTTCCCTCTGCAGAATGCAAATAAATTCATATACTTTCCACAATGTGATTTTCCGGATTTAATTTGTGATGTGCTATCTCTCACTGTTACCAATAACCTACCCTTCAATTATGGGCTGCTCATGTCTTTGTCAGTGGGCAAACTTACAAAATCAGCAAGGGATCAAATACTTATTTCCCCCACTGTAGGTCCTTATTTGTACCTGGGGCAATAGAGGGTTAAGTGACTTGCTTAAGGTTACAGGGAGCTGCAGTGGGAATTGAACCCAGGTTGCCAGGATTAAGGCAACCACTAGGCCAGTCCTCCCAAGGCAGTTGTAGGCTATGCTTAGAAGTCTCACCAGAGTCTGAATTCATGACCTGAGATGTAGGTCTTATAAGTCTTCATTCCCCTTTCACTTGAGACGGAAAACAGATCATCAGTATATCAAAAATGAAGGTGATCACTCACTTACCCAACCTGTCCCTGATCACTATTCTCAGCAGGGAAAACAAAGTCAATAGACAATGTGGGGCTCTTTCAGGAATCTTGACAACTCCTTGGACAATAACGTTCCCTCTTAGTCATCAGGTGTTTCTCTGTTAAATCAGTATATTAACTAGGCCATAGGTCCCTTTCCTTTGATTTTCACACCTCCGTTTACAAAAAGACATCAGGGACCCTTTTCCTTTCCTTTTCTTGTATCTAGAGATTTGCCCTCTAGTGAACACCCCTAATTATTACACATTTGTGACCCAAATAACCCAACACTGCTTTATCTGTGCTTGGACCAGTACTTTTTAACGTATTTATAAATGATCTAGAGATGGGAGTAACTAGTGAGGCAATTAAATTTGCTGATGACACAAAGTTATTCAAAGTCGTTAAATCACGAGAGGATTGTGAAAAATTACAAGAGGACCTTACGAGACTGGGCATCCAATTGGCAGATGACCTTTAATGTGAGCAAGTGCAAAGTGATGCATGTGGGAAAGAGGAACCCGAACTATAGCTACATCATGCAAGGTTCCACGTTAGGAGTCACGGACCAAGAAAGGGATCTTGGCGTCATTGTTGATGATACGTTGAAGACCTCTTGCTCAGTGTGCTGCAGTGGCTAAGAAAGTAAATAGAATGTTAGGTATTATTAAGAAATATTGTGTTCAATTCTGGTTGCTGCATCTCAAAAAAGATATAGTGGAATTAGAAAAGGTACAGAGAAGGGCAATGAAAATGAAAAAAGGGGATGGGATGACTTCCCTATGAGGAAAGGTTGAAGCGTCTAGGGCTCTTCAGCTTGGAGAAAACACGGCTGAGGGGAGATATGATAGAGGTCTATAAAATAATGAGTGAAGTGAAATGGGTAGATATGAATTGTTTGTTTACTCTTTCCAAAAATACTAGGAGTAGAGGGCATACGATGAAGCTACAAAGTAGTAAATTTAATACAAATCAGAGAAAATGTTTCTTCACTCAATGTGTAATTAAACTCTGGAATTTGTTGCCAGAGAATATGGTAAAAGAGGTTAGGTTAGCGGGGTTTAAAAAAGGACTGGATGGCTTCCTAAAGGAAAACTCCATAGACCACTATTAAATTGACTTGGGAAAATCCACTGCTTATTTCTGGGATATACACAACGTCAATTTAGACAAAAACTGTTATATTGCAAATAACATCGAGAATAACTTATATAGGCTGTAGAGGTAATCTCATATCATTTTAGGACATTGCATATCAACCTATACAGTGGCTCCCAGGTCAATGCAAATTTCTAATCATCGAATACCTCCAGCCAACCGGTAGTGTTTTATACTGATACTCTAATTGCGTTTCAGCTGTAAATAGCTTCAAACATCCTACCGTTCAAAAAATCAACATTATTGCAATGTAAAAGCAAATAATGCACAGATATAACTTAGCTTAAATGCTCCCGCCTTGGTATATTGTCTTCTGTGGCTGGGACTTAGCTGGTTCCATCAAAATTCTAGTGAAACCTCATTGGCAACACCGATACTGTGATTAGCCCGACAGGACCCTGTTTCGCGGTCTCATGCTTTGTCAAGGGCATCAATCTAGCAACAGTACTTCATCTCTAAGCCATTTAATTGAATAGTTGTATTTCTGGGATAAGCAGCATAAAATGTATTGAACTTTTTTGGGATCTTGGCAGGTATATGTGACCTGAATTGGCCACTGTTGGAAACAGGATGCTGGGCTTGATGGACCTTTGGTCTGTCCCAGTGTGGCAATACTTATGTACTTATCATACATTCCCAAAACAGAGGCACAACTACAGTCACAATGGTCACCACAACCCCACAGTCACCTCCTTACGTCCTCATACCATGTTTTGATTTTCTTAACACTTCACTAATTTATTTTTTTTTAATTCTTTTAATTTTATTCACTTTGCTTAGGGTTAAGGAAATGCACATTTTTTTAAGCAGAAGAAATTAAAGACCATGGATATACTTGGAATAAGGACAGCGGGATCCTCGGTGAAGGAGCGAAAAGGAAGACAGAAATCAGCTGGAATCTGCGGTTTTGTACCACGAAGCAAACTAGGTAGACTCGATGGTCCTGATGTTTCTTATCTGCTACTTGACCTGAATGTGCTTTTCATAAGAGTTTAGAACATGTATGAAAGCAGCTAATAAAAAAGCAGAGTTATTTTTCATTTGCTGCATGACATATACAATGAAAGTACAGTGCGTTACTGTCAGAGTGATTATTAGAGCATTTCTTGAGTTCCCGACACACACTAGTAGATCAGAACAAGCAACAGCAGCAGCCTAACAATGAAAGGTGGCGTTAAGCAAATAAAATGCTTAAAATAAACTTTTGCATTCTGATTTTTATTACATTCCTGAAGCAGTAGGTCGTGTTCAGAATTTCAAATTTGTTGCTCCTTAGCTATTTTTTTTTTCATTTTTTAAATTTAAGCACATCATGACCCAAATGGGCTGATTTTCACTGGAGTCCTATGTAAGTGTAGCAGGATCCACAACATACCCTCCCTGCGGTAACAAGGAGAATATTCAGCATCCCTGCACTACGGCAGTACCGTTCAAACTAATGAAGGGTTGGTCTAGTCATGGAAAGCTCCAGTGACTTGGAAATTGGACAGAAGTACTACTACTATAAATCACTTCTATAGCGCTACCAGTCGTACGCAGCGCTTTACAATTGAACACGAAGAAAGACAGTCCCTGCTCAAAAGAGCTTACAATCTAAATCAGGACAAACAGACAGGACCAATAAGGATAAGGGAAGGACAGACAGAAGGACACATAAGGATAAGATAAAAGTTACAAGTCAGGAGTCGAAAGCAGCATCAAACAGGGAGGCCTTTAGCCCGGATTTGAAGGCTAATTTGAATTTGAAGTATAAAACTGGCTGTAGGGAAGTGCCCAGGGTCTTCTTTCCTTCCTATGGAGAAGTCCCGTCATGATACTACTACTACTACTTGTCATTTCTATAGCGCTACTAGACACGTACGCAGCGCTGTACACTGGACATGAACAGACAGTTCCTTCTCGACAGAGCTTACATTCTAATTAGGACAGACAAACAGGACAAATAAGGGATAAGGACAAAGAGTAGTAAGATTCTGGAATCCCAAAGAGTAGCAAGATTCCGTGTGGAATCCCAAAGAGTAGCAAGATTCCGGAATCCCAAAGACTACTATTACTATTTATCATTTCTATAGCGCTACTAGACGTACGCAGTGCTGTACACTGGACATGAAGAGATAGTCCCTGCTCGACAGAGCTTAGAATCTAATTAGGACAGACAAACAGGACAAATAAGGGATAAGGACAAAGAGTAGTAAGATTCTGGAATCCCAAAGAGTAGCAAGATTCCGTGTGGAATCCCAAAGAGTAGCAAGATTCCGGAATCCCAAAGACTACTATTACTATTTATCATTTCTATAGCGCTACTAGACATACGCAGTGCTGTACCCTGGACATGAAGAGATAGTCCCTGCTTGACAGAGCTTAGAATCTAATTAGGACAAACAGGACAAATAAGAGATGAGGGAATTACTAAGGGGGGAATGATAAAACATGGGTACTGAACAAGTGAATAAGGGTTAGGAGTTAAAAGCAGCATCAAAAAGGTGGGCTTTTGGCCTAGATTTGAAGACGGCCACAGCTTGACGTACCGGCTCAGGAAGTCTATTCCAGGCATATGGTGCAGCAAGATAAAAGGAACGGAGTCTGGAGTTAGCAGTTGAGGAGAAGGATGCTGATAAGAGAGATTTACCCTGGGAACAGAGTTCCCGGAGAGGACTGTAGGGAGAGATAAGAAGGGTTAGTGGAGTCTCCCATCCAGGGGTACACCAGTATCTTGATCTTCTAATTCAGAGGCAAAGGAGGACTGGGGTGAAGGGAAAGGCCAGCAGTGGGGGACTGTTTTCCCAGAGGAGAGCAGTGAGAAAGGGGTGGCAATTCCTGAACCCCAGGCCACGAGGTGCCTAGAGGGATCGGCAAGGAGGATCCCATCTCCAAGAGAAGTAATGAGTGTGAAACTGGTACTGGTTGCACTTCCAGTGTAGGAATGGAAATTGGAATCCAGGAGCAGCAGAAGTACATGCTGAAGACCCAAATGATAGGAGGAAGGACCCAAGCCCTGAGAGGTTGAACATGTGGTGAGAGGAGCCTTGAATCCCAGAAAGGAAGAAACAGAGTGACAGTGCACTTGGAAAGGAGAAGGAGGGGAGGTCAGAGGATACTTCGGGCTGCGTACTTTACAGCAAAAAGAAGAACCAGGAGCCTTCAAAATTGGGGCACTGTTCCTTTAATCATATAACTTGAACATCAATCTTTCCTTAGTGACCCGACACGGGCCGTGTTTCGGGGCACAGCGCCTGCATCAGGGGTCAATTGTTTTGTAACATCTAAGAGGCTTAATGTGCAGCAACGGAGCTTTGAAGGCTCCCTGGTGTTTCATTTTGCTCTTTGGACTTTGCTCTGTACTTTGGACTCTCTCTCTCTCTGCTATTTTGTCCACACTTTACAAGCCCACAGAGTACCAAGGAGAAGTGAGGAGGAGATTAGGGGGCTGCTATCAGTCCCTGCTGAAAGGCACTCACAAAGGGGCAGAGAGGATACAAAACCCATCCATAGGAGAAGAGGGAGAGGGGAAGCTGCGCGACTCATTTTCCGCCAGAGTCGCTATGCTCACATTAGCCCTCTCCTTAAGTCACTTCACTGGCTCCCTATCCGTTTCCGCATTCAATTCAAACTTCTCCTATTGACCTATAAGTTCATTCACTCTGCCACTCCCCAGTACCTCTCCATTCTTGTCTCTCCCTACGCCTCCCTCTCGGGTACTCCGTTCTGTAGATAAATCTCTCTTATCTGTCCCCTTCTCCTCTACTGCTAATTCCAGACTCTGCTCCCTTTATCTTGCTGCACCTCACGCCTGGAATAGACTACCCGAGCCTGCACGTCTAGCCCCGTCTTTGGCCGTTTTCAAGTCCAAACTAAAAGCCCACCTCTTTACCACTGCTTTTGACTCCTAACCACTGCTCACCTGTCCTGTGCTTTTATCCTCACCTCTTTATTCCCTTACTCTTATTGTTCTGTCTGTTTACCTGTCTTATCTAGATTGTAAGCTCTTTGAGCAGGGACTGTCTCTTTTTGTGTATAGTGTACAGCACTGCGTATGCCTTGTAGTGCTATAGAAATGATAAGTAGTAGTAGTAGTAGTAAAGGGAAGCAAAATATGCTCCAGTCTAGAAGTCAACTCCAAATCACTTCTAAAATATTGCAGATCTGCCATTTCTCTGTGCTGTATTCAACATTTTAATACCCTTACCTCTGCAATTGCAGGTAAAAACACAGCTGGGTTTTAATGCACCACAAGAGCGAGAGAGAAGTTTGAATCCTCTGTGGTTTAGCTTTGACAATATCTTTCATATGCTTTATTGAATTTAGTAATTATCTTATATAGCTCACTTACTGCTTCAGATAAACTTGCCTTTTTTTACAAGAGAAATGAGCAAAGACTTACGAAAACATCTGGACTGATCTCTGTATCCTTGACGGCAACTGTTTAATGGAGTTTTTGATCGTTTTAATTGAAACTCGTGTAAATAGCATCTGTCTGGCAGGAAAACAAACAAATTGGTGAAAACAGACCACGTCTAAATGGCCACAGTTCCTGAAATGTAAAAATCATACACAGTCCATTAATGCAAAGTAGCTCCTCTCTGAAATTCAAACCATGCATTACATAAAATAAAGAAATGATGGAGTGAGCAGACACACTGGAAGATTGTCGGAGAGATTAAGAGCAGTCTTCCTAAATGATAGAGGAAATGCTGTTGTGAACGATTGATCATCCCTAGCAAAAGCAGGTATCCATGGCACAGGATTTGCCTGGTTCAGATATTTTTCAGAGACACGGACGTGGTAGAAGTGGAGACCACGAGTTGAGGTTACACAGTGAGAGACGTGAGGTGCAATGTCAGGAAATACATTTTCACAGACAAGGTGGTGGATGCCTTGAATGCGGAGGGGCATTTTCGATATGACAGCTAAGTCCGAATTAGGACGTTTTGCATAAAATGTCCCAATATCCGAATAACAAAGGAGGTCACTGTCGAAAAATACTGCTTCGATCTAGGTTTTGTGCTTTGGACGTTTTGTTTTTTTTGGTCCATTTTCGAAAAATAAAAAAAAGAATAAGTGCAAAAGTTAGAAAATCAAGCCATTGGGATGTAGGAGGAGCCAGCATTTTTAGTAGACTGGTCCCAGTAGAGCAATGGGGCACCCTACATGCCACTTCTGTGCGCTTCATAAAAATGCTCCCAGGTACACATGTCATCTTTGAGCCCTAATCTTGTCCTTTGAGCCCTCCAAAGCCCATCCAAAATGCTCCATGGTGTGACCGCACCTCAAATATTGTGTTCAATTCTGGTTACCGCATCTCAAGAAAGATATAGTGGAATTAGAAAAGGTGCAGAGAAGGGCGACAAAAATGATAAAGGGGATGGGACGACTTCCCTATGAGGCAAGGCTAAAGCGGCTAGGGCTCTTCAGCTTGGAGAAAAGGTGGCTGAGGGGAGATAAGATAGAGGTCTATAAAATAATGAGTGGAGTTGAATAGGTAGAAGTGAAGCGTCTGTTTACGCTTTCCAAAAATACTAAGACTAGGGGGCATGCGATGAAGCTACAATGTAGTAAATTTAAAACGAATCGGAGAAACGTTTTCTTCACTCAACGTGTAATAAAACTCTGGAATTCGTTGCCACAGAATGTGGTAAAGGCGGTTAGCTTAGCGGAGTTTACAAAAATGTTTGGATGGCTTGCTAAAGTCCATAAACCATTATTAAATGGACTTGGGGAAAATCCACTATTTCTGGGATAAGCAGTATAAGATGTTTTGTACTTTTTGGGAATCTTGCCGGGTATTTGTGACCTGAATTGGTCACTGTTGGAAACAGGATGCTGGGCTTGATGGACCTTCGGTCTGTCCCAGTATGGCAACACTTATGTACTTATGTATTTGGGATTCTGAATGGAATCTTGCTACCCTTTGGGGTTCTACATGGAATCCTGATATTCTTTAGAATTCTAGAATCTTGCTACTATTTGGGTTTCTGCCAGGTACTTGTGACCTGGATTGGCCACTGTTGGAAACAGGATACTGGGCTGGATGGACCATTGGTCTGACCCAGTATGGCTACTCTTATGTTCTTAATTGTTACAATTTGCCTATCTCAGAATCTAGGTGTCTTACAATAAACCTACACAATCAAATAAAGCATAACTAAAACATTCCAAAGACTTTCCATGCAATTTCATCGAGTGTCCCCTGGTCTTTGTACTTTTTGAATGAGTGAAAAATTGATTCACCACCACCCGCTCCACACCACTCAGGATTTTGTAGAACTCAATCAAATAAATAAATACTGTAATTTAAGTTTTTTTTACACTGTTGTACATCATATTTTCCCCCTGGTTTACTAAAGCGTGTTAGCGGCCGCTGCTCAGCAATGCCGATACAGCCCGTTCAAAGTGAACGAGCTGCTTCGGCATTGGCGTGTGGCTTAGTAAACGGGGGGGGGGGGGGGGGTTAGTTCTTTGTTAATAAGGCAATTTTTTAAAAACAATGTGATTAAATAAATACATAACAGATGGAGCTTTTGGAATAAATTGTTAAAGCATACAGTGACGTCTTAATATGAACGTGATATATCATCGCTACTCTTTGCATTCACGTCACTCGCACATTTTGCATTCTCCAGATCTGCATGTTTGGAAAGATATACAGTAATTCCTGTCTCTTTCCAGTCAGTAAAACTGTTGCTACAGATTTTGCTGCATCTTCGTAGCGTTCCACTTCCTATTTTATGGAGGCTGTCGACTTTCGGCCCAAGAGGATTGATAGTGCCGAGGGTTACACAGTCTTCAGCAGTTCTTTGCCAAGTCTTGTGCATTTACATATTTTCTGCTGTATTTTTATGAAGTTGCTCGGAGTCCTAATTTCCTGCATTGTTCGTATACCTTCCAAATATGTTGGAATTCTTCCTTTCCTAACAAGCAGAATGAATTGTATTTAATGCATGTGATATTAAAAAATTAGAATATTTGTCTCCAGTGACAGAGAAAGATTTTTATTGCTCCATATTTCACTATAAAACCTAATTCTTAATCTCTGCTATATACAGATGCATTGTGACTGTCTGATAAGAGCTTAGAATCCATTCCTCTGTTATAATGAACATTAATATCCTTGCCCACTGCACATGAATTACCATTACTGAGCAGAATTGGCCTATGTGTTTACAGTGCATGATAATATGTGTATGTATATCAGTTTATTTGAGCCAAGCCTGTTTCCAAAATGTTTCCAGTCTTTGCAATCTTGAATCTGTATTGTTACCTTTCTTTCATTGGAAGAATATGTGATGAATCATTTTGGAAGGCAGGTAGTAAATGATTAACAGAATATTTGATTTATGATTGATACTCCCTTTTTGCAGTGCATAGGAGTGAGCAGGTCAGACCTGACAGACTTGATAATACCCCTCCCCTAACTGTCCCCCTCTCATCTATCCTATCAAAATTGTAGTTCCTCTCTCCTCCGTGCTCTCTATTACTTGCCCCTTTCTTTTGTCACCTTTTTACAATATTAGTTTCCTAGACCAGTAAGACATAAGACAAAAACTGGGACAGACCAAAGGTCCATCTAGCCCAGCACCCTGTCTGCGACAGTGGCCAATCCAAGTCACAATCACCCGACAAGATCCACGGAGCAAAGCATTTTGTACTGCTTGTCCCAGGAATAGTGGATTTTCCCCTACATTCCTTTAATAACATTCTATGGTCTTTTCCTTCAGGAAGCTGTCCAAACCTTTCTTAAACTCTGCTAAGCTAACGCGCTGAGTAAAGAAAACTTTTCTCGTATTTGTTTTAAACTTACTGCACTCCCGCTTCATTGCATGCCCCCTTGTCCTAGTATTTTTGGAAAGCGTAAACAGACATGGGGGCCTGGGCCCCCCTAAATTGGCTCTGTGCCCTGGGTTCGGCTGGCAGGGGTCCACAACCCACAGCAGCAGCACCAGCTGCATTGTCTGCCCTCTCTTCCCCTTCCATCTAGAATGCTCATTTTAGCCAGGGTATGTGCAGCAGTGATGGTGGGTGGGGAGTGGCAGGGTGGCGGTGGAGGGGTGGACCAAAATGTGCCCCCCCCCCCACTTTGGGCTCTGGCCCCCTCCCACCTCGAGGTCTGGCTATGCCCCTGGCCCTAGACATGCTTTTGATAGGCGGGATAGTAAATTCTGAATAAAGTTGAAACGACTGTAGTTTTCTTCTGCTGTTTTATGCCATTCAAAACCTAACAGGGCAACATTCAGACTCTGAAGTTGGTGTTTAAAGTTATAGCTAGATATTCAACACTATTCGATATCTGGATATTGCCACTGAGTTAAGGGGCTCAGTGCTTAGCGCAGGTGAAAAAGCTGACTGCAAAGCACGTTAAAGCATTTTGTGGTAACATAGTAACATAGTAGATGACGGCAGAAAAAGACCTGTATGGTCCATCCAGTCTGCCCAACAAGACAACTCATATGTGATACTTTTTGTGTATACCCTACTTTGATTTGTACCTGTCTGCCCAGCACTATCCCCGGCTCCCAACCACCAGCTCCGCCTCCCAACCACCGGCCCTGGCACAGACCGTATAAGTCTGCCCAGCACTATCCCCACCTCCCAACCACCAGTCCCGTCTCCCACCACCGGCTCTGGCACAGACCGTATAAGTCTGCCCAGCACTATACCCGCCTCCCAACCACCAGCCCCGCCTCCCACCACCGGCTCTGGCACAGACCATATAAGTCTGCCCAGCACTATCCCTGCCTCCCACCACCAGCTCTGGCACAGACTGTATAAGTCTGCCCAGCACTATCCCCGCCTCCCAACCACAAGTCCCGTCTCCCACCACCGACTCTGGCACAGACTGTATAAGTCTGCCCAGCACTATTCCCGCCTCCCAACCACCAGCCTTGCCTCCCACCACCGGCTCTGGCACAGACCATATAAGTCTGCCCAGCACTATCCCTGCCTCCCACCACCAGCTCTGGCACAGACTGTATAAGTCTGCCCAGCACTATCCCCGCCTCCCAACCACAAGTCCCGTCTCCCACCACCGGCTCTGGCACAGACCGTATAAGTCTGCCCAGCACTATTCCCGCCTCCCAACCACCAGCCCCGCCTCCCACCACCGGCTCTGGCACAGACCGTATAAGTCTGCCCAGCACTAAGTTATTTGTACAAGGTAAGCATAAAGTATTTATTTTATTTTATTTTTTTGCATTTGTTTCCTGGAGGCGGCATGTCAGGGGTGAAGAAAGGCCACGGACACACTATCCAGCTAGCACTTTCCGATTACTGCGTGCTGACTGGTTAGTAAGCCCATGATGTGGAAGGTCTTAGTTCCTCCTAAATAGAAGGCAGAAACTGCTCCTCCATCGTTTATTTATAGTTGAAACGTATTAATATAGAAAGAAATCTCTTCCAGAGAAGGGGAAATGGTACAACTAGGTTGCAGGGTAGGGGGCAGACTTAGGAGTAATGTCAGGAAATTTCACGGAGAGGGTGGCGGATGCCTGGAAACCCCTCCCGAGGGAGGTGGTAGAGACAAAAATGGTGACGGAATTCAAAAAGGTGTGGGATGAACACTGAGGGACTATCTAGAAAACAGAAGGAATCAAAAATTAAATTTTAAAAGTACCCCTTTAAATGACTGCTGGGGGTGGATGTGTGAGTGACACTTGGCCGACTATTCCACCTGTAAAGAACTGAGGGCCCCTTTTACTAAAGACCAACGCGGGTTTACCGCTCGCTATACAGGAAGTATTGCCCAGAGGTACTTCCCATCCCTAGCGCGCCATCATTTCCGGCATTACCAAAATTAGCCGCGGGGAGTCTGTAGTGGTTTTCAGTGGCACTATCTGGATAACGCCACTGAAAATCCATGGATGGTAACAGCTGCAGCTATTTGGATCACTAGTTTGGCTTGAAATTTCCTAGTGAAACATCGCTTTGACTGCGGGCTGTTTCCTGGATTCCTTCCTGCCAAAATTCTGCCTAATCACTATTTTTAAAATAGATTCATATCTTATAGGTAGGTGCACACGCGATTTCAGCCTGGGTGGGACTCTCACACATGTAGCTTTTTGAATGGCTGGTCTAAGTGGTCATACGTAAATTACATGTGTGTATCTAACATGTTACGCCGGCACTCTTTCCATTATAGAAGATGCTCCAATCAGGTACACTCTAACCTCCTAATTCTAGAAACCTGGGCACCCAATTTATAGATTAAGGCCAATTGTACGTGCAACTTAATTTAATAATTGGACTTAACAGTTAATTATTGCTTAAATTGGTGCAAATTGGAAGATGCACGTGGAACTGATCTAAGTTGCTATTCTAGAAGCTTATGCACTCAGTTTCTGTTGCATGCAACTTCTAGGGGGTATGGTCATGGGAGGAGCATGAGTGGGTCAGGGGCGTGTCTAGCAGTTATAGAATACTAGGGGTTATATGTCCGACTGCCAGCCTTTGACATGGCATAAGTTCTTGCACCTAACATTAGGCGTGAAACTTTGAATTAACACAGATGACCTCATATGCAACTTTCTTCAAATCACTAACCTTACTTTCTAACTCCTCCTACTTTCTTACCCATCTATATGTTACAACTTAGCCTTACCCTTCACTACCAATTATAATGTTCTATTACGTATTGTGTTGACATTGTAAGTAGTCTACCATGCCATACTTTGTATTGTTGTTCGAATATTTTTACTGTCATAATTGTCTATTGTTCATGTTTGATCTATTCTTACTTTACACCGCCTTGGGTGAATTCCTTCAAAAAGGCAGTAAATAAATCCTAATAAATAAATAAATATAATCACAGTTGCATGTGGAGCTGCCGTTGTAGAATTTGCAATCAGGACGCATCATCCTGGGGCCTAAATGTTGGCGCCATTTATAGACTTTTTCCCAAGTGCTTATGTTTAACGGCAGCCACACCATCTTCAGAGCATTTGCAAGATTTTCAGATAACCTTTCGATAAACTTATCTCTTTTTCTGATTATGAATGTTGGATGATGTAAGCAAGAATAAATAATATTTTGATTATATGGCTGCTCTAGTTGATTCACAAAAATATGCTAATGTTTGGCGTTGTTAGAGATCTCAATAGCAGTCTCATAAATTTTATCAACTTTTAAGCACAAACCATCATCGAAAACAACATAACAGAATGAATTTACGATAATTATTGAGAGTTAACTTTGGCAGATATTTGTGAGTATATTTGCTAGCAGTGTTCTTAGAATCAAGCACTCATTTTTACATATATTCCGGGCTCTTTTTGAGGGGGTACTTGGGGGTACTGAATACTGGCACCTTTTCCATTGTCTGTTAAAATTGACCCATGGTCCCCAAGTTTTAATGAAAGAGCTCAGGCTCTACACACCAATTCTGCCTTGTCATAGATTCTGTGACTGGTTGCAGGGGGCCTGGCTATTGTGGGGTGGGTCCCTCAATCATCACCCCACCCCTGAAGGGTGGCCTATCATTTGAGTACCGACACCTTTTTCACTAGAAACAACGCACTGCATATATTATATATAAATATCTATATATCATTTGGTTATGTTGCAGGGTTTATGTTAAAAGTAGAGGCCGACTGAATTTCGGTTTCAGTTTTGGATTCAGCTCTGAAACTGGCCCAAAATCTGGGTGTGGATTTTGTCCGAAAATGCCAGTGCATTTTCATCTGAAATCGAAACTCTGCACTCCTCCCCCTCCTGCAATCACTCTCCGCTGCCTCCCCTTGGACTGTTGATCACCCCTAGGCCCTCCCCAAGCCTTCCATAAGAAGCCCTGGTGCAGTGGTGTAGCCAGACCTGAGATTTTGGGTGGGCCCAGAGCTAATATGGGTGGGCACTGTGTATATAGGTATGAGTAGTGTCTCTTGGGATCCTACAAAATAATGCCTTAGAATGCACTTGATGATGGATTTCTAAGTAGTCTGCCCAACAGCTGCCCTGCATCAATATAACCACATACACACTTAATGGAAAAATTGATATTTCTAAATATAATTACATTATCCCATCATCTTAAAATTGATCATACGTATGTCTACTACAACGGCAAACCTCTCAACACACATGGCAGGATCCTGCAACATAATTACATAGGAAAAATATATTCAAATTCTGGTGGGGCACCTCAATAAAAGCAATACAAAATTCTTTCACTGCCAGGTGCTTTGTGAAGTAACCCTAAAGCCTGCAAAGAAGCTTCTTAACACCAATTCTGAACACGAATACCAACAACAGTACTTTTATAAAGACAGCGGTGAATATACATTGCAGGAATATGCAATCCATTGGAAAATTCAGACAAGTCAGACTCATAACACCACACAAACCACATGCCAGCAGAATCTCTCACCTTGGTCACATGCAGAACACATACCAACCCTCACGAATTACAGAATAGAGGACCAAAAATGACAAACTGTCCTGTAGCCCAGCATCAGCCCTTCCCTGCCCTACCCTTCCCTTCTTTTTTAACCCTCATCCATCCCCATAGCCCAGCATTAGCCCTATATGTCCCTTCCCCATCATCTATCCCGCAGCTAGGGATCAGCTCTACCCTAGCTCCCCCCACCCCTCCCTGTACTACTGTCTACCTATCCCCCCATAGTCTGGCATCTCCCCTACTCTTCCCAATCTCCCTCCACCCTTAAGCACATCAGCAATCAGCATTAAATGTAAAACATTTTAATTTTTCATGCTTGGGCACTGCAGAAACGAACCCCACCCAAAAGCCAACATAAAACACCTTTTTTAAAATTATTATTTTAACCTGGGCACTGAGCCCATCCCTGCCCAGAAACCCACCAACATACCTCCCCCCCCCCCAGGCACTCCAGTAAAGAGCCCACCCTCACCCAAAAGCCCACAATGACACATATTTGTTTTACCTGCTGAGAGGCTTTGGGCTGAAGGTGGTGGTGATCAGTGGTGAGGCAGGGCCCAATCCCAGATTAACTGAGTCCGGCCCCGAATAAAAGCCTCCCCAGTCCCAATCGCATCCCTCCCTGGACCCACTGCCTCTCCCATCCTGGCCCTGTTGCTCTCTCCCCTTTCATCCACCCACCGTGCAGCATGATATCCCTCCCGTTGCACCTTGCTGGGTCTGCACTAATAAACAACCAAGGCAGAGGCGCGGGACCGCAGCTCTCTGCCTGCCATCACTGTTTCCTGTGCCGGTCCTGCCTCTTCTGTTCTGAGGTAAACTTCCGGGCTGGCACAGGAATCGGTAGCGGCAGGCAGAGAGCTGCGGTCCCGCGCCTCTGCCTTGGTTGTTTGTTAGCGTGAACCCGGCGAGGTACAACGGGAGGGATCGTGCTGCATGGCAGGTGGATGAAAGGGGAGGGAGGGAGGGAGAAAGAAGCAGACACCGGGTTGGGTCCTAGGAGAGCTCTCATGAGTGGCGGTTGTTTGCTGGACTAGAGGCATCAGCAGCCAGACCAGCACCAATTGGAGGGTCGAGAAAGACTGGGTGGGCCTGGGCCCACCCAGGCCCACCTGTAGCTATGCCCCTTGCCCTGGTGGTCTAGTGGCCTTTTCAGGGGCAGGGATGAAGCCCACTCATTCCTACAGGGTGCTGCTACTCGGTCACAATGGCTGCCAACACTTTCTCCAGCGGGAGGTCTTGGCAGCCATTTTGAGATTAGAACCGGCAGAAGCAGGAGCAAACTCCAGACATCCTTCATAAGCAGAACACCTTGGACTGTAATTCGTTGTATGTTGGTCTGAGCAGTAAGTTGTCAGCTAAATTGCAACTTTTACAGATAACTGCAATACAGTTGATTTTTCGATTAAGAAAGTATGATACTGTTTGCTAGTTATTTGAATAATTACATTGGCTTTATGTTTGTGCATCCATCACCTTTAAGGCTGTATGTTTAGCTTTTCAGGTGATTTATGGGAACAGATCTGAACTCTTAATTCAACTCTTTTCTAACTGTTTCTTCAATTCTGTTTGAGTTTACAAGAGTTTACAATTGAAATATTGGGGTTTTAAGGCTATATGGTTCCAGAACCAACTTGGTTCATTGTTTTCTTTTCAGACCATCACCAAGTGGATTAATTTAATTGATTCAATTCAGATAAGGCCCCTTTTACCAAGCTGTGGCAAAAGGGGGGCCTGTGTTGGTGGGGCCCCCTTTTACTACAGCGGGTAAAGATAAGCATGAGAAGCTTCTAACGAATACGATAAGAGACGGGGAGCCAATGTTGATGATGGAGAAGAGTTTTACTGCTGTGGACTGAATTAATTGAAGTGGTTTTAAAGGGGATAGTGGAAGGCGGGCGTTAACAGAAATTGCAGTAATCTATCCGAGTGATAACCAGAGCCAAGATAAGGGAGCGAATAGGCTGGGGAGAAAGAACGGATGCGATGTAGTGCAAAGAAGGAAGACTTAACCACATTATCAATCTGCTTCGGAAAAACTGGTCTGATCTATATCCAACTTTTTACTTTCTGTGTCACGTCTGTTGGCTTCTGGATCTGCTTTGGACCCTAACATTTATTTATTGAGCTATTTTAAGACTTATGTCCTACCTAATATCTAAGCGGGTTCCACATTTTACATAGCACATATTTTATACCATACCTACTTTCCTTTATTGAAAAGTAGTAAAAAAAGGCCCGTTTCTTAATGCAATGAAACGGGCGCTAGCAATGTAATGAGTTCCTGCCGTTAATGTTTCCATGGTTGTATTCTGAATATAATTGTTGTTTACATGTGTAAGATTTCTTTATATACAATATTTTTTGTGTAAACTGTGTTACAATGTGGTAAAAGTTTTCCTTGTTCAGGCCCTTCAATCAGTTTAACAATCACATCAGAAGAGCGCCTTACTCGTGAGAATGCAACATACAGTTGCCCACGTGAGAGACTGAGAGTGTGTTTTACAGACAGTGTAAGAGAGAGATACACAGAGTGATTGAGTGTGTGTGTGTGTGTGATGTCTGTGTGTGTGTGTGCATGTGTGTGTGTGAGTGAGTGACAAAGTGATTAAATGTTTGTCTTCCCTTCCGTTCTGTGCACTTGCCTCCACTGAGAGATACACAGAGTGATTGAGTGTGTGTGTGTGTGTGTGTGTGTGTGTGTGAGTGAGTGACAAAGTGATTAAATGTTTGTCTTCCCTTCCGTTCTGTGCACTTGCCTCCACTGATGTTCGTACCTCCCTGTATATGATTGTTTGTTAGAGATTCAATCCACTCCACTTCCCTCCTCCAAGTTCCGTTCTGTCTGATTGGTTCTTTGTTGACAGTGAGAGCCAATGAAATGCTGAACTACAGACTTACGAACCCTACACTGCCACAGTGCCACGGAGTCAGCTTCAGAACGTTGGAGGTGCTTTTTATTATATAGGATGCTCCAACCAGGTGCTCTCTAGGCACTTACATTTAGGCCCTTGTGTACGAGCAGAGTTACCTAGGACAAGGGGTCAAGAGGGTCTCTAGTTTGCAGACACTTTGACCTAGTTAAGCTACATAATAGCTGAAAAGCCAGGTCTTCTCAGAGTCCCTTTAAAGGCATCAGACAGACTGATGTAAAGCATGAATACAGGGTGATGCTGATGAGTTGGACCTTTATCACCACAGTGTTGCTTCTTAAAAACCCCCCCACAACAATAATCCATATATCTTGGGATTTATTATAGTGCTTTTCACTCCTGCTCTGCACCATGGTCTGGACAGCTCCTATGACAGACAGATGGGCAGATTGAAATTAATAGCCCGGTAAACGTTAAATTCTCCTCTGCTTCTCACTGCCGTTCCTCCCCAAATGCCAGAAATCAATCACCTGGTGTCTACATCTGTTAAATTGTTTCATTTTTGAGGCTATAATAAATAAACACAGTTAAATTCTAATTGAGGTCCTTCGCTTCCCCTGAGGTTAGTCAATTTCCCTGAGTTTCACATGGTTTGCTGGTAGTTTATGGAGGGAAGCATGCAGAAAAGAGAGCTGCTAATGGGCAAGAGATGGCCCAGTAGACATTTGTCTGCTGAAGGGTACATGGTGTAACAGTTTCTGGCAGATTTGTAGTCCGTATTCTGATGTACGGAACTGACCTATTTAGACCTGGACCGAAGAGAGCAGATGCTGTAGGCTTCCATGGCAGTTTGCAGTCATCCGATCTGCTTCCCTGAGGTCCAAGAGCTGCCCAGAATCAGTGCAGTCTCCCGACACTACAGGATGAGAGACAATGAGAGGTTAAGGGGTCCTTTTACTAAGCCGTGTAAGGCTCTACATGCACCCAATGTGTGCCAAAATGGAGTTACCGCCTGGTTCTTGCGGTAATTCCATTTTTGCCGCACGCCTGATAGGCAACGCCGAAAAATCATTTTTATTTTTGGACGCATGCCAAGTGGCATTTGGTTCGCGTAGCTCATTACCACCCAGTTACCCCATGAGACTTTACCGCTAGGTCAATGGTTGGTGGTAAGGTCGCAGACCCAAAATGAACCCGAGGCAATTTTGATTTTGCCACATATCCATTTTCGGCAAAAATTTTAAAGAGGCCTTTTTTACAGGCACGCTGAAAAATGGATTGGCATGCTCCGATAACCCACGCCTTTGTAAAAGGACCCCTAAGTCTATAAAGAAGACACCATATTTAGGTGTCACATCTAATATAATAATTCCCATCTCCAACGTTCTGAAGCTCACTCCGTAGCAGTGAAGGCTTCATATTTGCCCATGGTAACGCAATGTCAGAAGAAGGGACCAATCACAGGACAGAAAGCAATTTCCTACTTCAGCACCGTGAGATATATCGCCCACCCACTAAAAAGAGTTTAAGCTCCGTTTCGACTCCCTCTCTAACTCAGCTGCGAGCACTACCACCACGCCAAAAGTTTCCGGCCCGGCACGTCCTCCACCTGCACTGCACGCAAAGAAGCAAAGTTCCCCGATACCCCACAGCCACTTACCATGCCTCCATCCTTCATCGTAATCCTGTGGACTACCATGGTGAAGGGACCGAGACACTCCCGTCCACAAACAGCTCACAGCACTGCCATTGCTGTAGCTCCTGCTCTGCACCAAACCACCCGGCCGACAGCACGACTCTTGCTATCTCGCATGTCACAATGCACAAGCAAACGCTCCACCCGCGAGAAGCTCCCATCCCATCATGGCGTCTGCAAGTTAACCACTCACAGGCACGAGATCGAACAATCCAAGCGGCCTAGGGTGGGGTAAGTTCAGTTCCCGAGGTCACAATGGCAAATCACGGAGTCGTAGTGGCCAAGGAGGTTGGAGAAAGTACAATGAGACGTCATGATAACTCGGAGCCCCTCATTCTCTCTCACATACACACTCCATCTTTCACCCACACACTCTCTCTCTCAAACATACACACTCTGAGGAAAGGGGGGCATGGAACACGCTGGGGAGGAGAGGGAGGGGGCATGGAACTCAGAGGGAAGGAGAGGCCAAAAACTCGGAGGGGAGGAAAGAGAGAGGGAGAGGAGAGGGAGGGTGGGAGTGAGGGAGGAAGGGGGTCATGGAACTCGGAACCCCACACACACGCACTGACTCTCTGTCTCTCACATACACTCTCTCACACACTCTATCTCTCTCTCTCACACACAGTCTCTCTCTCTCACACACACTCACACTCACTCTCACTCTCACACACACTCTGTCTCTCACACACTCTTTCTCTGACACAAACACACACACACTCTGTCTGTCTGTCTCTCACTCATTCTCTCACTCACATACACACTCCATCTCTCACACACACACACTCTCTCTCTCAAACATACACACTCCGATGAAAACCTTGCTAGCGCTCGTTTCATTGTGTCAGAAATGGCCCTGTTTTACTAGTATATGCATAAATCATTAGAATCCTGAAATATACATGTGTGTATGCACAGAAGCATGTATGTGCCTCCGAAGTGCTTAAGCGCTATGATGTAAATGTACATGTATCTTCGATAGCAGAGAGTGATCAAATTGACAAAAGAGATGGAAGAGTTGCTAAAGAGGCTGGGGGTCTTCAGCTTGGGGAAGAGATGGCCGAGGGAGATATGATAGGGTGGAATCCGTACCTAGGAGTGGAGTGGAGGAGTGGCTTGATGGTTAGTACAGCTGGCTTTGATCCTGGGGAACTGGGTTCAATTCCCACTGCAGGCTTCTTGTGACCTTGGGCAACTCACTTAATCCTCCATTGTCCCAGGTACAAAGACTTAGACTGTGAGCCCTCTAGGGACAGAGAAAGTACCTGCATATAATGTGTACAGTGCTGTGTGTGTCTAGTAGCGCTATAGAAATGGTTAGGAGAAATAACCCTAACACTAGGGGGCACTCCAGTTAGGCCTAGAGCTTGTTGCTGAAGGCAATTTAATTACCCGGGTTTAAAATGCTTTAGACACATTCTTAAAGGCCAATTGGTAACCATGTGGGCTAGGGAAAGCCTTGATAGGTACCTAGACTGGCCAATGTAGGAGTCCAAACGGTGGGCTTGATTGATCTTTAGTCTGACCTAGTATGGCACATTTTGTGTTTGTATGTACCATTTCTCACACATCATTTCAGGTAATGATTCAAGCACTAGAAACACACACATAAGTATTAAAAGAATTAACCCAATGCCCTTGAAGACAATTAAAAAAAATAATAAATATAGGGGGTAATATTCAGCCCGTGACAGAAAGTGGCTCATAAGTTGCTCACAGTCATGGGCTGAACTAACCCTGCATCTCCTGGCGCTGAATATCTGGGTACGTGTACTGACCCGGAATTTAACTGGGCAACGGCTGATATGCCGACAGCTACCTGGTTAACTCAGCATATAAAGTTAAGACAGCGTTTCTGCACCTAGCTGAGTACTACTACTATTTAGCATTTCTATAGCGCTACAAGGCATACGCAGCGCTGCACAAACATAGAAGAAAGACAGTCCCTGCTCAAAGAGCTTACAATCTAATAGACAAAAAATAAATAAAGTAAGCAAATCAAATCAATTAATGTGGACGGGAAGGAAGAGAGGAGGGTAGGTGGAGGCGAGTGGTTACAAGTGGTTACGAGTCAAAAGCAATGTTAAAGAGGTGGGCTTTCAGTCTAGATTTAAAGGTGGCCAAGGATGGGGCAAGATGTAGGGGCTCAGGAAGTTTATTCCAGGCCTAGGGTGCAGCGAGACAGAAGGCGCGAAGTCTGGAGTTGGCAGTAGTGGAGAAGGGAACAGATAAGAAGGATTTATCCATGGAGCGGAGTGCATGGGAAGGGGTGTAGGGAAGGACGAGTGTGGAGAGATACTGGGGAGCAGCAGAGTGAATACATTTATAGGTTAGTAGAAGAAGTTTGAACAGGATGCGAAAACGGATAGGGAGCCAGTGAAGGGTCTTGAGGAGAGGGGTAGTATGAGTAAAGCGACCCTGGCGGAAAATGAGACGGGCAGCAGAGTTTTGAACCGACTGGAGAGGGGAGAGGTGACTAAGTGGGAGGCCAGCAAGAAGCAGATTGCAGTAGTCTAAACGAGAGGTGACAAGGGTGTGGATGAGGGTTTTGGTAGAGTGCTCGGAAAGAAAGGGGCAGATTTTACGGATGTTGTAAAGAAAGAAACGACAGGTCTTGGCAATCTGCTGGATATGAGCAGAGAAGGAGAGAGAAGAGTCAAAGATGACCCCAAGGTTTCGAGCTGAGGAGACATGGAGAATGAGAGAGCCATCAACAGAAATAGAAAATGGGGGGAGCGGGGAGGTGGGTTTGGAGGGGAAAATGAGAAGCTCGGTTTTGGTCATATTTAATTTTAGGTGGCGTTGAGACATCCAGGCAGCAATGTCAGACAAGCACGCTGAAACTTTGGTTTGGATGCAAGGTGAGATATCAGGGGTAGAAAGGTAGATTTGGGAGTCATCAGCATAGAGGTGGTAGGAAAAGCCATGGGATGAGATTAATGAGCCAACTGCACTCCCCTAACCTAGACGGTTAGGAAATGCCTGGTTAGCGGTGATAGTCAGTGACAATATCCAGTTAACTATCACTGAATATCTGTGGCTGACCAGCTCTAGGGGGTGATAGTGTCAGAGCATCTTAAGGCAGCAAAGCAATGTGACCAGGCAGAGGCTATAGCCAGAAGGTCGCTGGGCTGCATAGAAAGAGGCATATCCAGTAGAAGAAGAGGTATTAATGTCTCTGTACAAATTTTTGGTGAGGCCCCATTTGGAGTATTGTGTTCAGTTTTGGAGGCCGTATCTCACTATGGGCTTGAGATGGTCCAGAGGAAGGCGACAAAAATGATATGTGGCTTGTGCCAAAAGACATAAGAACATGAAGACTTATGAGAAGACACTTGAAGACCTCAATATCTATACCCTAGAGGAAAAGAGGGATGGGGGGGGGGGGGGGATATGATACAGATGTTTAAATACTTAAAAGATATTCAGAACAGTAACCAATCGATGGCGAACAGACTTCTTCAGTCTGTGTCCTGCAAAAAGACAAAAGACTGAAGAAGATTCGACAACTTCAGCAGGGGAACCAAGGCCGATGTCCCGCAAATGGCAAAAGGCAGGTGAAGCTTTGGCAGCTCCAGTGTTGTAGATCACTTTATTATCACGTGCTGCAATTAGGATTTTGTGCTGCTCAGGCAGGAGGGAAGACATCTTGACTGGTAAGTTGAATACCGTCAACAATACTTGGGGATGATATAAGTACGTAAGTATTACCATACTGGGAAAGACCAAAGGTTCATCAAGCCCAGCATCCTGTTTCCAACAGTGGCCAATTCAGGTCACAAATACCTAGCAGAAACCCAAATAGTAGCAACATTCCATGTAGAACCCCAAAGAGTAGCAAGATTCCATTCAGAATCCCAAGTACATAAGTGTTGCCATACTGACACAGAGCAAAGGTCCATCAAGACCAGCATCCTGTTTCCAACTGTGGCCAATCCAGGTCACAAATACATTTTATACTGCATATCCCAGAAATAGTGGATTTTCCCGAAGTCCATTTAATAACAGTCTATGGACTTTTCCTTTAGGAAGCCGTGCAAACCTTTTTAAAACTCCGCTAAGCTAACCGCCTTTATCACACTCTCTGGCAACGAATTCCAGAGTTTGATATATGGTTATACCCAAGACTCCATCATGTCTGGCTGCTTATATGGTTGGTGTGGTGCTGGAGAATTGACAACCAGTCTTTAAACATGTGTAACTGGGCCCACACAGAATGTGTGTTTAATATGTAGACTAATCTTTTTCAGAGACGGGGAAGCGGTAGAAGTCATGAGTTCAGGTTACAGGGTGACACACTGAGGAGCAATGCTTTCCCAGAGGAGGTGGAGCCAACAATGGTGACGGAATTCAAGAATGCATGGGATAAACACAGAAGAACACAATATAGAAAAGGATGGAATCCAATTGATGCAAAGCTTAAATGACCTCATAATTGAAGTGACAGCAGCTTCAGAGGTTTGGAAGTAAGACCAATGCAGGGCAGATTTCAATGGTCTGGTTCCCGTAAATGTCAAAACCAGATCAGGATCAAGGTTGGAGTGGGCTTCAATGGCAAATCCAGTAGCTGGGAAATAGGACCAGTGCTGAGCAGACAGAGATTAAATATACCACCATTTAATCATGGACAGGTGGAACCTGTGCAAAGTGCCAGATTCAACTCTGGCCACCTTGTTGGTCAGACTGGATGGACTGTGCAGGTCTTTTACCTGCCGACATTTACTATGTTACTCTCCTGCACGGTTAAACTCCTTTAAATACTGGGTCAACTGTTTTTAAGTATTTTAACATACACATTGTTAGTTATGAATAGCATATCACAAGGCGTTGCGAGATTCATTTTATTGCGTGTGATTCTAAATTAATCATACAGAAAAAGCCAGAAGGACTGGGAAACCAGAGATAACTATTCTGGGAATCCAACACAAGGCAGTGGAACTGAAGCATGTGTTGAACAAAAAGTTCTTAATTTACTTCACCCATATGGCAAGCTGGTGTTGGTCTTTGAGGTGGCGTAGAGACCAGCGCAGTAAGGCAAGCAAGTCTGGTACAACATGCCTTAAGGTGAGCATCTTACAGTGCTCATAGCAGCTCTTCATGCTTTCACAGCGTTTTTCAGCGTTCATTATAGGGATGGAAAAGAAATAGGCCAATCCGATTAGGAGGGGCCAGACACAACTGGGCTGAAGGCCAACGAGGGGTAGGATGGGGGGGGGGGGAGGGAGGGAAGTGTTGCAAGGAAGGAGGAAAGGTGGGAGATAGGAGGTAAGGAAAGGGTTAAGGGGAGGGAGGGGGGAAGAGGGAGAGGGTGATAAAGTAGAGCTGCTGACGTAAGGAGGGGTCATTGCGAGGGAGCAGCAGTAGGGTTAACAGAGCTGACCCGGCCCACCCACCCTTGGGTAGGGGGCGGTTTGTCGCAGCTGGGCGGTAAGTGACGGTGATTGTGTAAGACTATGGTGGGTACACAGCATGTAAGCACATAATAGTGCTTCGTTATTGGTGAATAATTGCTAAAATGTTACTTTCAAGATGAAGTTTAAGGTTACGCCTGTATGTTGGCAGGTTGCAGTTAATTGAGTGTCATTATAGTTTGTCTCTTGGCTTGGACGGCCGGGAGGCCAAGTTTTTCTGCGGGGTGCATCCTTAAACGGGATGCACCATAATCATCGGGTGCTATAAGAAACAGCACATATAGGAGGGAGGTGTGCTTAGACGGCACAACCGGAAGCGTGTTAAAATGCGATGGGGATGGAAAGCTGTGTACCCAGGGTTTTGATTGGGTTGACATGTTATGTAACATATTAAGTGGCATTTTGTGAAATAAAATGTTTAAAGTGCCTGGCTGCGGCCTTAATAAATTCTAAATTTGCTCAAAAGAAATGGACTTATGGGTCTTATTGCTTTGCAGAAGGAGAGTTGGGTGTGCGAGTTGGTGCCGAATGCCCCAGTTGTGCATGTTGACTAGAGGACTAATAGGAAACCTGAAGCAGGTTGAGAAATGTGATTTACAGAGTCTACTATAGGCTGGAAAAGGATTTATCAACAGCTTTGCAGAATGTTTTAACTTTCTGATTTGAATTAACTGCTTGCCCCGAATCTCTACTCAGCAGTTGCCTGTGATGTGCAAAAGTGCCGATATTTACAGCTTAGGGAATAATACATCGAAAATTGCTTTTAAACAATGCAAAATGTTATGCAATTTAATTTTTTTTTTCATATAAAAATTGCTGTTCTAACACATTTGCTATACTTTTCACAAATTACTGGGTGTCAGATTTTGCATTGTAGAAGGTGCTTTTATTGTAATCTCTTGCCGCTTGTCTCAAACAGGGCAGGCGACACCATGACACTCACTTTTCATCACACACAGAACACGTCATATACCAACACTTGACAAGGTAAGTGATAAAATAGTGGAATTTATTATGGCCGCAGCATTCTATTACTTACATATTCAAAACGGTTCCAGTATCATGCAATTACATTTATGCATGCAGCTTAAATACATGAATTGAAATTCCTGTCTAGAGCATTTGGGCAGGGGGTACAGCCTTTCGAGTCACACAGCTCAGTCACAGAGCTGTTTCAGCCTTATACCAATTTTTAATGCTGGTAACCCAGATAACCAGCTGGGCAAGAAGGACCACATAAAATGTAGTTTTAACTATGTCTGCTTAGTTATTTGGCTACTGCCACTGAATTTTGGCGCACCTAGGTGACTTAAAGGAGATGCCCATACCTGGATAAGGGCCCCACAAGGCTACCCTGTCCCCTGCCCGTTCCCCCAACCCCTTCCAACAGTCATAACAGTCTGATCACTAAAAACCAACCAGTTCAAAAAGGCATACCACAATGATCGATCCTAAATTCCAGATAACGAAACTTATACCAGAACTGGACAAAACTGAACCCTCGATACTTAATTGCTTAATTTACTCTGTCACCATTGAACACTAATGCAATACCACTCTGTACTTCTTATTCCGATAATGGCGATTGCCACTATGGCATAATGTAAGCCACATTGAGCCTGCAAATAGGTGGGAAAATGTGGGATACAAATGCAACAAATAAATAAATAAATAAATAAATAAATAAATAAATAAATAAATAAAATAAAATAAATACCAAGGCGCTACCATAATTTCCCCTTCTTAAACGTTGACTCTTTCTTGCTGCCTCCAGCCTCCCCATTCCGTCCAAGTCTGAAGTAGGCCCCGTTGACCTTCGCTTACTGTGGCACTGCCCCCCCCTCCGTACAAGAGGGGGACTGCCCATGGTTTTGACATCATCCATGCCACTGCTAGCATGTGACAACACAACTTACACATTTGACCAGTGTTGCAGCTTGATTTGGTCTGAAACCTCCTGCTGTGTTGCTCTAATAGGACTAAGCCCCATCGCTGAATGCTGCGACATGACCTCTACCTCCCTCAAATAGGGGCAGGTGAGCCTGCTGGAGCAGCTTGCAAAATGGTACATAAGTACATAAATAATGCCACACTGGGAAAAGACCAAGGGTCCATCGAGCCCAGCATCCTGTCCACAACAGCGGCCAATCCAGGCCCAAACGTACAAACATTCTATACATGTTATTCCTGGAATTGTGGATTATTCCCCAAGTCCATTTAGTAGCGGTTTATGGACTTGTCCTTTAGGAAACTGTCTAACCCCCTTTTAAACTCTGCCAAGCTAACCGCCTTTGAACCTTTGCAAATGCCCTTCTTGCTGCCTCCCATGGCCACCCTCTCTCTCTGGCCCTAGGACCTCCTTTCCTGTTACCTACGTCTCAACCCTCCCCTCTATCCTTTACTGCTTCCCCTTCTGGTACTCCTAGCCTACCTGCGAATCCTTCCTTCTGACCCCAATCCCCCATTCCCCTTTCTCCCTCCTAGTCCCCCCTCTTTTCTAGCCCGCTGGCTCACCGTCCGTTTGTGTGGCTGACTACTTAGGAGTCTCGGTCAGCTTCCTTTTCCACTGGCATAATATAGCGAAACTAACAGTAGAAGTTGCAAGACTGCAGAGGGCAGTGTTGGAAATCAGTTGGTTACTTTTCTGAAAGCTCTTCTGGGCAGAGATTTAATTCATTATGCTTTAATGAGGGGAGACATGATAGAGATATATAAAATAATGAGTGGAATAGAACAGGTGGATGTGAAGCATCTGTTCATGCTTTCCAAAAATACTAGGACTAGAGGGCATGCGATGAAACTACAGTGTAGTAAATTTAAAACAAATAGGAGAAAAGTTTTCTTCACCCAACGCATAATTAAACTCTGGAATTCGTTGCTGGAGAATGTAGTGAAGGTGCTAGGTGCTCCTGCATTCATATTTTTTACGTGTCCACTGTTATGACTGGGGATGTGAGCCCTTGTGCCCCGACTGAGCACGGCGAAGATGGAGTGCACCGCACTCGGTCAGGCAGCCAGACAACCCCTAGCTTCACCTGCACTTAGCCACTATTCCCAGGAGTTGAGCCCCTGGGTTCAAGCGGCCGGCAGGACTTCAGAACCGGCGGGGTTGCAGGACCACCGACCAGACAGGTAGTCAACAGACACAGTCCAAGAGCCAGGAAAACAGTAGAGCTGAGAACAGTCAAAACACAGTCCAGGGTCAGAGGCAGGCAGCAACACAACGCGTGATCAGGAAACAAGCCAAGGTCTGGAACACCAAAAAAAACTGGAAACAGGATAAGTGACAAGGACCTCGACCTCTATGCAGCAGAAGCTGAAGCAACGAAGGGCTGGAGACAGTGCCTTAAGTAGGGAAGGAATTAGGCTCAAGCATGTGCAGCTGATCCAAGATGGCTGCCCCCATCAGCAAAGTAGCACAATGCCCAAATATGGGCTTCCTTCCTGTTCTCGTATACAAGATGGCTGCCCCCTCCTGAGCTAGCCAAGATGGCTGCTGTCCTTGATCCAACCAAGATGACGGCTGCCAGAAATAGGAAACAGAAACAGACCCATCCTGGAGAAACCACATCCAAAATAGCCGGCTATTTCTGCCGGACTGCGCCTCACCGGCGAATCAGCCGCGCAGGCCTGGAACCAGGTGAGGAGCGTAACATCCACATGCTAATGGAAAAATTAGCCAACCAAAACAAAAGCACCAGGAGCCTTCAAGACTGGAACATGTCCTTGAATTGATAGAAGTAGAAATGATGCTGTACATCAGTGACCTGATATGGACCATGTTTCGGCACACAGTGCCTGCGTCGGGGGTCATGAGACGATACCTTCAAAAATGAAGGTCAATCATTTCTACTTGGAGCCCAAGTGGTGGGCTAGCTTTTCCTCAAAGCAGTCAAAAACTCTGACTTTCCGTTGGCTAGGGCTTTTCAGTTTGGAGAAAAGACGGCTGAGGGGAGATATGATAGAGATCTATAAAATAATGAGTGGAGTGGAACAGGTAGATGTGAATCGCTTGTTTACTCTTTCCAAAAATACTAGGACTAAGAGGCACGCAATGAAGTTACAAGGTAGTACATTTAAAACAGAGAAAATATTTCTTCACTCAACGTGTAATGAAATTCACAGGTACGGCTATTCACACCCTTTATTATATGCTTCCCCTGATCTTATCCTATTTCAAATTGGACAACTAGTCCAAAAAGCCTTGGACAAGTTCCACCCAGTAATAAGCCTTGAGGTACCACCTTCATTGCTGACCACTGATCATCCAGTAGGACTACAAGAAGTGTCTTGGTACTGAAGCCTCTACAGAACCCCAGCTGTGGACAATTCAAGAGTTTATGGTGGTACTTTAAAAACAACTCCATGTGCAGACTGCATGGAGGTGTAAATGAGATTTCAGAAAGCCACTATTTCCATGCAGAGATTAAGGGAGAATGGTTTGGACATTTGACAATGGGAATACACATATAAAGAAAGACATTTCCCTGTGGGGTTTCTCATCAGATCAAAGATATACATAGATTTTAAACATTTATGGCCTATGTTGACCTGTTGATATTTGAGATGTTTAGGGTTATCAACCAGATGCTCCTGCTGCACGTAACTGGTTCATAAAAGTCCATTTCTCCGTGTATTTTAGAACCGGCTCTATATTGGCAGGTCCTGTTCTAAAATACTAGCGGAACTTGAGACACTCTGAGCTGGATGTCTCAATTCTGATGTGAACATTCTTCGTAAAAAGCCACACTATAGAAGTGAGCACTAGAACCACCAGAGACTGTAATAAATCATTGCTAGTCACTGTATAATTTATTTATTTATTTATTTATTTATTGCATTTGTACCCCACATTTTCCCACCCATTTGCAGGCTCAATGTGGCTTACATAGTACCGTCAAAGACGTTTGCCCAGTCGGTGATTAACAAATACAAAGTTGTATAGTGATCGTATGAGGTATAAGTGGAGGGTCGGAATGAATGAAGATTGCGTGTTGTCCTGTTCGATCATAGTCATGCTGTGTTGGTAGGTGAAGAGGGTTACGTGGGGTCGTTGGGGTAGGCCTTTTTGAAGAGGTTGGTTTTTAGTGATTTCCTGACGTTCAAGTGGTCGTGGATTGTTTTCACAGCTTTTGGGAGCCCATAATGTGTTGCAATCTCTCCCAACACCCTTCAACTTCAACATGAAATGCCACTGGGCATTGCCCCCCGAGGGTTAGGATAAACAGGACTCCATTGACACCTCAGAAAAACCTAGGTTGCCTTTCTTATATAACACATACATTGGGATTGATTACGAGATTGAGTAAAGATAAAAAGCCACTAACCACCACAATCATTTCACCCTCACTTAGATGTGCAATTGCCAGAAAATTGAGAACTTTCAGGAAACTCTCTTAACAGTTTTGCCGAATCAATGTAAGCCACACATGGCAATGCAAACTTGATGTAGATGAGAAAGAATTAATTGATTTCCTTCCCCCTGAGCAGCCCTCGAAGCATGAAAGTCACTGCAAAGTTTAATTGCCGCTGCGAGTGTCAACATATGACAAAAGGCATTTGTTTTACAAAGCTGGTTTGAAAATAATAAGTTCTCCTTTTTACAGCATTGTATAGAGCAAAATTGACTGGAATTTCTAGAAGACATTAACACAATCTTATTGTGGCATTTGTAGCTATTCATTTAGAAAATTGTTTCATGTTCTTAACATTTCTGCTTCTTTAATAGGGTTATGTTCTAAGTGAGAAAAGAGCATTTCTACATGTTTTACTGTTCATGACTATGACTGAAGGTAGAAATCTGCAATGCAAAGTTACAATTGCCTCTACGGACAAGGCCCATAGACGGTCGGTAGCCCAACTGTTTGGGGAGGCTAAAGGGGGCAGAGCTTACCTCCATACGCTCCGTGGCGGCGACGTCAATGAAGAAAAAGACACTGCAGGCTCGCCGCCAGCTTCTCCCATCTCTCTGCACACAGTGTCCCGCTCTCGCGGAAACAGGAAATGCATCACCACAGAGGGCGGGACACTGTGTGCAGAGAGAAGGGAGAAGCTGGCGGTGAGCCTGTAGTCTTTTTCTTCATTGACGTCGCTGCCACTGAAATAAAAGGTCAAAACGCACGGGGCGTGGGGCGGGCTGCATCGCAAACGGAAGTCCATGATTGGGCTGGGGAGGCTTAGCCTCCCCAAGCCTCTTATACGGGGCGCCTATGACAAGGCTAGTTTTATTTATTTATTTATTACTTTTGTACCCTGCGCTTTCCCGCTCATCGCAGGCTCAATGCGGCTTACAAAGTAACAAGAGATTACAATCTATAGTAACAGAATCAACAAAGGGGGTATGTGATAGGACAAATGAACAAGGAGCAAGTGGGAAGAAGAGGTATGAGAAAAAGGATAGGGATAGGTAAGGCGGTGGAGCGATTAAGGAGAAGATGGGAAGAGCATGGAGGGTAAGAAGGTTGGTAGGAGATATTTTCTGAGTCATTGTAGTTAATGGTTATTTGAACCGGTAGATAGATGGTTTGCTTATGTTTGTTTATGATAGGTCAAGTCACTTGGGTAAACCTGTTTGAATAGATGGGCTTCAGTGCTGTAGTGAGGGTGCCTGACACCCGGGGCGGGTCGCCGTTGCGCACCCCCCCCGGGTGCAGGGCACGGCGCCCCCCCTCTGGAGTGCACCCCCCCCAAAACGCACCCTACCTTGCAGCGGGGGGCAGGCGGGAGGGCCGATCCGCTCCCAGTGCAGGTCACTGGGAGCTGCGTCGGCTCTGCTGCTTCCCTGCTTTCTCTGCCCCGGAACAGGAAGTAACCTGTTCCAGGGCAGAAAGAGCAGAGAACCAGCGAGCCAACACCGCCTACAGCGCGTGCACCCGGGGTGGACCGCCCCATCGCCCCCCTTCCTACGCCACTGATGGGCTTTCAATAGTTTCCTAAAGGGAAGATGTTCATTAATTGACCGAATGTATCTAGGTAGAGCATTCCAGAGTTGGGATCCCAGGAAGGGGAAGTTAGATGCATGGTAGGTTTTGTATTTTAGTCTTTTGCAGTTGGGAAGGTGAAGGTTAAGGTACACTGCAAAAATTATGATACAGGTAGCATGTATTTTAGGGTGCATTCCTGTATTTGGGGGCCCTTTTACTAAGCCACATAAGTGTCTACGTGTGCCCAATGTGCACCAAAATGGAGTTACCACCTGGCTACCGTGTGGCTATTGCGGTAATTTTATTTTTGGCATGCATTCGATACGTACGTCCAAAAAAAATCATTTTTATTTTCTGATGTGAGTATTGAGCATGCGCCAAGTGGCATTTGATGCGTGTAAGTCATGAGATTTTACCACTAGGTCAATGGCCGGTGGTAAGGTCTGAGGCCCAAAATGGACGCGCGGCAATTTTCATTTTGCCGCACGTCCATTTTCGGCAAAACTTTTTTTAAAAAAGCATTTTTTTTGCAGGTGCGCTGAAAAATGATTCTGCGCACGGCCAAAACACGCGTCTACACTACTGCAGGCTATTTTTCTGTGCACCTTAGTAAAAGGACCCCTTGGAGTGCAATTCTTGTTTTTGGATCATCTTGGATTCAAGCTCTTCACCATGTAAAGGAGCAATAGTCAAAAAGACGGCTCTTCCGTCTCACGCAATCAAGCCAGCAAAGTGGTGTAGCAGAGACTTTCACCAAGTATTCGTTAAGAAGACAAATGAACAGCCACTTACAGAACTGGAGAATACCAAGCACTTCTCCAGACAGAGAGAGCCTGTCTGAGCTCAACCCTTCAAATCAGGGTTGCTGGGCTCAGTTGGTGGAACACGAGTGGATGGACAACTCAGTATATTTGAATGAATGTCAGTGTGACCATATATATGGCTGGTGTGTGGTGAAAAACAATTCTGTCTCCAGAAGGAAAAAGGAGAACACAAGCTCACCGGCAGGGCTGAGGTACAAGGGGGCCATTGTTTTTTTTTTCACAAGGTCTTCCTCACCATTTTGTCTTCCGTCAAGGCCTCTCAGGGCACTTCTGCAAGCCAACAAATGTGATTACTGATCTAGGGGTGCTCTTTCCAGGGCATCTCTGTGGCTCATTGCTAAGGGTCACATTTCAGTCCTTACATTTAACCCTTCTTGGGCAGACAGGGGTCAGTTCAAACAAGAAATAATCGTACCTATTGCTAGACATGATTACCATGGACTACTATAAAGAGAAACAAGGACGTATTTTCTGCCAAAGCACAGAACAAAACAAAGGGTTCCAATTTGAGATTAAAGAGAGAATTTCCTGAATCTGTAAAAGAAGAAATTGCTTTGAAAGGAGAGAAGTGATGATCTGGATTATGCCTGCCACAGCAATGTGGACAGAAAGGCAGCCCAGGGACAGCTCTGATAATGAATAGTTGTAATTACCATCCTTCCCCGTCCGCTTTCTGAAAATGGTATATTTTAAATCGGAATGGAAACTCATTGAGCTCCTGGCCATTCAGAACTGCGGTAGTTGGCTTCTGTGCTTTCATTTTCTTTTCATTGGGGAAGATAACCATCTTCAGACCTGATTCATCAAGGTCTTTCTCTATTAATACAGAATATAGGGAGACAAATTGATGAACCATAAAGCCCTTATCTTGAGAAGTCTGAAGCCTGACTCTGGCTTGTTTCAAGCACTGACTTTATGTCCACCTCCCCAAGCCATAACAGCCACAGAAGTCATTACTGGTACAGGAGAGCTTATTATTACTGCTGATCTCCTCAACATGACCTTGTTTGCCTATTATAGCCAACAGGCACCCAAAAATCAGCTTTGGTTTCTTTTAAAAATAGCAAAATGTACAGCACTATTCAAATACAGACCAGATGCGCTAAGCACATATACCACGGAGAAAAAGGGGATAATTGTATAATGAGTATCTAGAAAGTCAAGGCACATAGATGTATATTGTTCCCTTGGATTCTATAAAGGACACCTAGAGATCCGCGCCAAAATTCCAAGCATATTCTATAACAACACCCATGACTTAATTGGCTTAACAAGCTAATCAGTGTTGATAACAGTTCCAGGTAACTGTAAAGAATAATCCGAATCACAGTTACCTGATTCTAGGGTCCACCTTGGGGGTCAGTGCTCAAGAAAAAGATCTGAGTGTCATAGATAATATGCTGAAATCTTCTGCTCAGTGTGCGGTGGTGACCAAAAAACCAAACAGGATGCTAGGAATTATTAGGAAAGGGATGGAGAATAAGACTGAAAATACTATAATGCCTTTGTATCGCTCCATGGTGCGTCTGCACCTTGAGTATTGTGTTCAATTTTGGTCGCTGTATCTCAAAAATGATATAGCGGAATTAGAAAAGGTTCAAAGAACAGCAACCAAAATTATAAAGGGGATGGAATTCCTCTTGTATGAGGAAAGGCTAAAGAGGTTAGGGCTCTTCAGCTTGGAAAAGAGACGGCTGAGGGGAGATATGATTGAGGTCTACAAAATCCTGAGTGGTGTAGAACGAGTAGAAGTAAATCGATTTTTTACTCGTTCCAAAAGTACAAAGACTAGAGGACACTCAAGGAAGTTACATGGAAATACTTTTAAAACAAATAGGAGGAAATATTTTTTTCACTCAACGAATAGTTAAGCTCTGGAACTCTTTGCTGAGGGATGTGGTAACAGTGGTTAGCGTATCTGGGTTTAAAAAATGTTTGGACAAATTCCTGGAGGAAAAGTCCATAGTCTGCTATTGAGACAAACATGGGAAGCAGCTGCTTGCTTTGGGATTTGTAGTATGGAATGTTGCTACTCTGAGATTCTGCATGGAATCTTGTCACTCTTTAGGATTCCGGAATCTTGCTATTCTTTGGGGTTCTACATGGAATGTTGCTACTCTTTGAGATTCTGCATGAAATCTTGTCACTCTTTAGGATTCCGGAATCTTGCTTTTCTTTGGGGTTCTACATGGAATGTTGCTACACTTTGAGATTCTGCATGGAATTGAGTCACTCCTTAGGATTCCAGAATTTTGCTCTTCTTTGAGGTTGTACATGGAATGTTGCCACAATTTGGGTTTCTTCCAGGTACTTGTGACCTGGCTTGGCTACTGTTTGTAAAACAGGATACTGGACTAGATGGACCATTGGTCTGACCCAGTATGGCTACTCTTATCAAGCAATAATGAGCACTAATTGGTAATAATTACAATTTACACGCACAACTCGCTAAGCGCATTTTGTAATGTGGTGTGCCTAACTTCTAATGTGTGCAAGCAAAAGGGGCATGGCTTATGGGTGAGAAAATGGGCATTCCAAAATTTACATGCGTAGTTTTAGAATATGGCTCAGTGCGCCTAAATCTAGGTGTTGAGATTTATGCCACATTTTCATATTCTTTTATAGAATACGCTTACGCAGACATTTATTCATCGTGGATTTTTCAAGCAAAGATGATGTGAAAGCAGAGAAACAGAAATCTGTATAACACTCGAAATCAAAGCATTTTACCCCGAAGTGCCACTGTGATGCAGAATGAGGCAGCTAAGATAGGATAATCCATGCTAGAAAAATAATTTAGGTTACGAAAAAATGAAATATGTAAATTACGGAAGCTACAAAATGTAGCATTCTGCGAACTTTCAAAGCGGCAGCTGGCAGAAATATAACTTAATTATACAGGTTGCTCTGTAGTGTTCTGGGATGAAAGCAGATGGTGGATAAAATAGAGACTGTGCGCCCCCTAGAGGCCAAGGAATGCATAGATGAGATCACAAGCAGAATCAGTGTCTCACCTATCCTGGGGGGCCTTTTTACTAAGCCATGTAGACACCTCCGCGTGTCAATTTGGAATTACTGCCGGCTACCGTGTGGTCTGGGCGGTAATTTCATTCTTTACCTGTGTCCACTATGCGCCAGAAAATAATTTTTATTTTCTGGCACATGGCGCTACCGGACGGTAAAAGGAATTTGACACGTGTAGACCATTACTGCCCAGTTAACGCTAAGGCGGTAAGGTCTCAGACCCAAAATGGACTTGCGTCAATTTTCATTTTGCCGCAAGTCCATTTTTGGTCAAAATTGAAAAAAAAAAAAGCCATTTTTACAGGTGTGCTCAAAATTGGATCTGTGGGCGTATAAAACCTGCACCTACACTATCGCAGGCCATTTTCCAGCGCACCTTAGTAAAAGAATTCCTTGATTTTTTTCAGGCTGCCAATGAGCGAAAAGAATCAGAGAGACTAAAATCACAGAGCTTTTTTCTGTTTCATACCTTGCAATAATTGTATTGTTAATTTTTTTTTAAAGTCTGAGACATTAACAAATGCAGAATAAATTATCTTTTTTTTTTTTTTACCTACAATGGTATTCTGATCTGCAAACGTTTGCATAATAAAGCCTAATGCAATTAAATAAGTTATTTACCCTGGGAAAGGTTTTTTTTTTTTTAATCTGACCATCCAGTATCTGGGTACAAGTACGCTCCATAACATGGGCATTTTTAGGGAGTAGGGCTGGACATTCATTACAGCTTCTGCAAAAAGCTAACATAGGCTAAATTGACTTAAAGCAAATTAAACTATGAATTAATGATTGTTAAGTCAATTAATGACAGTAACAAATGATGAGAATTTAAGCTTTTTTTGGTTAAACCAAATCATGAAATTAACTGTAAAAACATGCCCACATATAATTTTTATTTTCAGATGCGCATTTGGTGCGTGTAGGTCATTATCACCCACTTACTGCATGAGACTTTACCGCTAGGTCAATGGCTGGCGGTAAGATCGCAGACCCAAAATAGATGCATGGCAATTTTGATTTTGCCGCACGTTCATTTTCGGCAAAATTTTTTTTTTAAAAAAGGCCTTTTTTTACAGGCACGCTGAAAAATGGATCGGCGTGTGCCCAAAACCCGCGCTTACACTAACACAAGCCATTTTTCAGCGCGCCTTTGTAAAAGGACCCACCCCTTAGTTCCCATTCTTTTCTCTGTTCTCTGTCTGCGTCATTTTCCACATGCTGGCATGTTTCACCTTCTTACCACAGCGTCATCAGGAGAACATTAACTAAAAATAAAAAAATACGTATCTAAAACCCCTCACTGGTTTATGCATATTTTAATCATTCACTTTCTAACTTAGTCTTTAAATACTCTCATTTTCAATATCGGCTAACCTGCAATGGAAACTGCTTGTCTCTCTTCACCAAGTACAGCCAGCACATGTGCTCTTATTATCCTAAAAGTATCAACCCCTTAATTTTGGCGATTCAAAATCACACCGGCAATAGCCACTCAATTCCTTTTTTAAGTCTCTGGGGGTCACTGTGCATCCCCATTTGACAAGAGATGTCAAATGGACAGGAGAACCTAGCGAGTCAGTCAAGAGAAGACGGGGGAAGCAGAAACCAGAACCTAAGACCAACATGATTTAAAAAAAAAAATAAATAAAATGACCAGACAACAAAAGGTAGAAAGAATATGTATTGTTTTCTGTTTTGTGCTTAGAGTATGTCAGATTTGAAATGCACATGTTGCCAGAGTTAGACATGGCTGGGACCCAGGGCAGAAATTTGGGAGGTGAACCCAAAGCCCACTATCAGGCTGCACTTTCTTCAGCTTCCAGCAGGTTTGGGGGTTCTCCCTGGTCTGGGGCCAAGGGCAGTTGCACTAGTCACCATCCCTGGACCCTGGCATGTGCCATCTTGATATTTTTCAGAATACAGGACTAAATGCATCTCTTTCTGTATTACTGATGTTGTACTACTTAACTGTTTGAGGCTTGTGCAGGTGGGGGTCAGAGCTTGCGGGGACAGGGACAAACTTTATCCCCGTTTTATTTTCTATGATCTTCTGAGGGTGCCAATTTATAGGTTTGCAGGGCGATGCCGGAAACCCTCGCACTGGCCCTGTCGTTCAACTCCATTCAGGATTTTATAGACCTCAATCATTTCTCCTCTCAGTCATCTCTTCTCTGAGCTGAAGAGCCCTGATCTCTTTAGCTTTTCTTCATTTTTATCAATTCACAAATTAAATCAAGAATATTCTTGATACAGAAAAGATAGGTAATATTGAAACTTGATATTACATAAATATATAATAGGCAATATATATTCTTATCCAATCTCTAGTCCACAATTAAAAGGAGAGAGCAAGGTACAATTCCATGAAATATTATATCACTACTTAAAGTTAAACTTAGAGAGAGAACTTCCCTGTGAGGAAAGGCTAAAGTGGCTAGGGCTCTTCAGCTTGGAGAAAAGGTGGCTGAGGGGAGATATGATAGAGGTCTATAAAAAAATGAGTGGAGTTGGACGGGTAGATGTGAAGCGTCTGTTCATGCTTTCCAAAAATACTAGGACTAGGGGGCATGCGATGAAGCTACAATGTAGTAAATTTAAAACGAATCGGAGAAACTGTTTCTTCACTCAACGTGTAATTAAACTCTGGAATTCATTGCCAGAGAATGTGGTAAAGGCGGTTAGCTTAGCGGAGTTTAAAAAAGGTTTGGGCAGCTTCCTAAAGGAAAAGTCCATAGACCGTTATTAAATGGACTTGGGGAAAATCCACTATTTCTGGGATAAGCAGTATAAAATGTTTTGTACATTTTTGGGATCTTGCCGGGTATTTGTGACCTGGATTGGCCACTGTTGGAAAAAGGATGCTGGGTTTGATGGACCTTTGGTCTTTCCCAGTATGGCAATACTTTTCTACTTATGTACTCAGACAAAATTATATTAAATTACGGAGTAGACGAAGATATTACTATTGGCTGCAAAATTGGAGTTCCGACAGTCTTCGAGTCCAAAAAGGAAATTAAGTGCATAGGACCATAAAAAAACATATATCACTGAGTTTGCTTTCAATACACATTTGCAAGGGAAATTCAACCAAAACAAAGCACCCAATTGTACAACCCGCGGGCGGTGTTTGAGAAAAAGTTGGTGCCCCTTTTGGGTTACTCTAGCGATATCTGGAAATATTCTAATCTTACAGTTCATAAAGAGTTCTTCTCTATGACAAAAAAAAAGCCTTTCTTCATATGACGTGTAAAACTCTTGGTTATAATGTTTCTTTTAGGGACAACAAGTCTTTTTTTCACATTTCAAATTAAGCTTTAGTTTTGGAGGGTTTAATAGTGGTTTCAGAAACGCAAGTAGCGCTAGGAAAGATAATTATCTTGTTATGTGACACAATGGATAGCAGAGTCGGTAGTGGGAGGTGGGGCTGGTGGTTGGGGGGCGGGGATAGTGCTGGGCAGACTTATACGGCCTGTGCCAGAGCCGGTGGTTGGAGGCGGGGCTGGTGGGTGGGAGGCGGGGATAGTGCTGGGCAGACTTATACGGTCTGTGCCAGAGCCGGTGGTGGGAGGCGGGGATAGTGCTGGGCAGACTTATACGGTCTATGCCAGAGCTGGTGGTTGGGAGGCGGGGATAGTGCTGGGCAGACTTATACGGTCTATGCCAGAGCTGGTGGTTGGGAGGCGGGGCTGGTGGTTGGGAGGCGGGGATAGTGCTGGGCAGACTTATACGGTCTGTGCCAGAGCTGGTGGTTGGGAGGCAGGGATAGTGCTGGGCAGACTTATACGGTCTGTGCCCTGAAGAGCACAGGTACAAATCAAAGTAGGGTATACGCAAAAAGTAGCACACATGAGTTATCTTGTTGGGCAGACTGGATGGACCGTGCAGGTCTTTTTCTGCCGTCATCTACTACGTTACTATGTTACTATGTTAATGTAACTGACGAAGCCAGATGTGACCTGCCTCAAGCAACACTGTGTCAGGCAAGGACACACCAGATTGTAAAATAACATCTACAATTATTGGCTGTTTTCATGCCAATAATTTCTGAAGTGTTTTGTATTCCTCATAGTCCAACATCAGCATCCTAAGCTCTATCACTGGAACAATGGAAGCATCGGGAATGATAATGTCACACTCACATGGTTTTATGAGATGAGAAACCACTGGTAATTAGCACAATTCCCACTTTGCATATTTTTCATGCCGACCTTCCTTAGCAGCCTGCATGACACACGTACCCCATCATCCTCTGATTCTTTTAACTAGGTACAGCCCTAACATCATGCATTCGAAAAATAAGAATATACAGTATTTCTACTCACTCTGAACCACTGGAAGTTCAGCACTTTATAATGGTAGGTTGTCACTGTTCAAGAGCAGAGGAGTTATTTATAGTAAAGCGCAATCCATCAAAATAATTTCCTATCAGATCTAGTCGTCAGTACACCTCAGGTTAACTTGTCTGACAAAATGCTGTTAAGTGAAATAAAAAATTACAGAGGGTGACACGACAATCAGATCAGAAAGTAATTTCCAAAGTAACATAGTAAAAACTCAAAGCTTATGAAAAGTTGGAACTTGTAATTTATTTTTCTGATTGGATTCTGCCTCCGAGGGCATAAAACATTAGACTATATTTTCAAAGTAACATTCAGTTTTGATTGCACTCTGAAAAGGTGAAATAAAAGGGAAAGACTAGATCCTTCATGTGCTTTCTGGACTTTCTTCTGCCCCCCTGGTGCTGGGCAAATATTATGATCTCCAACTGAAGACGTGTTTCTCATAACAGAGCACTGTTCAGAACTCTGCTGCACGTCTTATCTTCCGCCTGGACCGATATGCTCATATCACCCCTCTCCTCAAGTCACTTCACTGGCTTCCGATCAGGTACCGCATACAGTTCAAGCTTCTCCTACTAACCTACAAATGCACTCGATCTGCAGCCCCTCCTTACCGCTCTACCCTCATCTCCCCTTACGTCCCTACCCGTAACCTCCTTTCAGTACCCTTCTCCACCACCGCCAACTCCAGGCTCCGCCCTTTCTGCCTCGCCTCACCCCATGCTTGGAACAAACTCCCTGAGCCCATACGCCAGGCCCCCTCCCTACCCATCTTCAAATCCTTGCTCAAAGCCCACCTCTTCAATGTCGCCTTCGGCACCTAACCACCATACCTCTATTCAGGAAATCTAGACTGCCTCAATTTGATTGTCTGCACATTTTGTCCATTAGATTGTAAGCTCCTTTGAGCAGGGACTGGCCTTCTTTGTTAAACTGTACAGCACTGCGTAACCCTAGTAGCGCTCTAGAAATGTTAAGTAGTAGTAGTAGTAGTACTTTCCAAACTTTTATCAAACATGACCTGGTATTAATATGACTTTGATGATGGAAAAAAAGAGAGAACCCAGAACCAGGGTGAGGTATAATAATTATTATCTTTAGCACTGTCACCACCTCCCTTCGCTTCAGGACTTTCTCTCCCTCCCTTCTCTTATCCACTTCCTCCTTCCCCCCCTCATCCAATGTATCAAGGCAGCAGTGGCAGTAGTTAGCACAGCCATCAAAACAGGAAGTTGCAGTAGAGAGGGTGGGAAGCTGCAAAAGGAAGGCCACGAAGATGGCCTCTGACTGTGAATCGCTGCTGGCTGCAGGATCTTGTATGTGACTTTATGAAATTTCTCTCTCGTTTTTTTGCGAGCTTCAGAGGCCAAAACCTCCTTCCTCAGGTCAAGACAGTATGAGCAAAAGTTTAAATATGTAAGGTATAGGGTTTTTTTCCTTACATGTATATATGCAATGAACAATCTCAGTGAAAAGGAAACCGAAGTGTTATCATTTTTTGCTTATTCTGTTCTGACCTGAGAAAGGAGGGGTTGGCCTTGACAGCTAATCAAAAAAAAACAATGTTATGAAGTTAGTCCAATAAAAAGGTATGAACTTATTTTACTTTTTGTTTTATTTCTATTTAATACTTTTCCTGTAACAACAGTCAAATATAATCCAGTTGCAGATAAGACTTGTAAGATATACACACGGAGACATCCAGAAAATGTGTTGCGCTGCAGGAAAACTTAATTGGATCCCTTTATATAAATTGCATTTTTCTGCAAGTTAGTCCCTGTTGAGAAGCTCTGCTGTTCATCGTTTAATCTGTGGAAATGTTTGAGCTCAGAACATCTGAGATTGTATCTTTATCAGACCTCATCGAAGGCATGGAGCAGTGAGATTGTATTAATTTATCAGGGCTGAATTAACACTATGCTGGGCCCTAGGCAAACATATTACTGGGTCTCTGTACCAGGGACCACTTCCTCCACCATCATTTCATCTCTCCAGAAGTAGCAGGGAAGAGTGCAGAGCCCAGCTGTGGGTAAGATAGTAAACGAGTGAGCACATGCTTTGAATAGAGAGGCTTAATGGTTAGAGCTGGAGAGCAGCCAAGTTGCCCAGTTCCAGGAGGACACTCAACTATCACCGCCTACATGGAACCGGTAGGTACCTTCCAAAAACCACCAGCTGATTCAATCATGACTGCTGATGCTTGGCAGAGGCAATTTAAGCTACTTCCGGATTATTATCTGCCAATCCTAGCAAGGGATCATTTAAAGAACTAGAGGACATTCTAACTACTTGCTGTTTAAAGGAACGCCTTCCATTCAATTTTATTATTAAGACCTTGAGGTGTTAGGGATTGTAATTCATAAATCCAACATTGTTCTCTTTGTGTCAGATGACGATCACGATCCCCGCCACAAATATGGCCTAGGTGTGTAGTCATAGATTATATCCCGCCCATATTCATGGCGGGGATCGTGATCGTCATCTGACACAAAGAGAACAACGTCAGCCACCCTAGGAACGCCACTGTAAGTACTTGTATGTAATATGTAAACTGCTTTACAACCACAGAAAGGCAGTATATCAAGTCCTATCCCCTGGTTACAGCTGTGGGCAGAGAACAAGGGAAGTCACTGCTGCTCCTTGGGATCTTGGGCAAGGCATTGCCTAGAGTACAAACTCAGACTGTAAACTCTCCAGGACAGGATAAATATCTACAGTACCTGAATATAACTCACCTTGAACCATGACTGAAAAAGGAGTGATAAATTCAGGAGTAATTCACAATCAGTCTGTACTTTTCGTTCTTAAACACTCATTTGCTAAAAGTCCCCTGATCAGAAACTTCTCTTCTCTTTATGTGCATTTCCTTTGTCAGTACTTAAGAGTGCTGAGAATTTCCTAGAGGCCTGGCTAAGATTTAAAGATTGGCAGAGATAAACAGCTTTAGAGGACCTGCTTCCAATACCCCAAAAGATTCAAGTTATTAGATGCATTTCAATTCGTATTCCTCTTAATGCTACTGAAGTTAAAAAACTGATTTTAAAGGGATGTCACAGACAGTCCTATAAAGTCCATGGTTGCAGCTCTGCTTTGGCATAAGCCGGGAGAACAGGTTTTTCACTGCTTGATGCTCATATTACTGGGGAGTTTCCTAGCATAAGTGATCCATTATACAGAATACTCCAAATAAGAACAAAAGAGTAGCCATAACGGGTCAGACCAATGGTCCACCTAGCCCAGTTTCCTGTTTTCCAAACAGTGGCCAAGCCAGGTCACAAGTACCTGCCAGAAACCCAAATTGTGGCAACATTCCATGTAGAACCCCAAAGAATAGCAAGAACCTAAAGGGTGACAAGATTCCATGCAGAATCTCAGAGTAGCAACATTCCATGTAGAACCCCAAAGAACAGCAAGATTCCGGAATCCTAAAGAGTGACAAGATTCCACGCAGAATCTCAAAGAGTAGCAACATTCCATGTAGAACCCCAAAGAATAGCAAGATTCCGGAATCCTAAAGAGTGAAAAGATTCCATGCAGAATCTCAAAGAATAGCAACATTCCATGTAGAACCCCAAAGAATAGCAAGATTCTGGAACCTGCAAAGGTATTAGCAGGGTGCCCATAAGCACTATTCTATAGGGGCCCATGTAAGTGGCAGAGTGTGTAAATGAAAGGGGGAGGGGCACATATGGGCAGAGCATGGGATTGACACGAGTGCCTTCCGTTTATGCAAAAAAACTCAGAATAAGTAATGTGTGTCCCTGGCACATTTATGGAATTGCATTTTTGCCAGGTCTATGCCTGGTGCAACTGTGATCACATATATTTAAGGTGCACCGATATGGTATAGAACAGGCCCTCACCATGCATCCTTGGAGCACCTAAATGGACGTACTCAGTTACAGGATTAATTCTGCCTCCACCCCCAGAAGGCAGTTCTATAACCGGTCACCAAAATGTAGTCACCAAATTTCGACAGGTTGTATGCAAAAATGGAATTGGCACACACAATTTCTGCCAGGCAGTGGCATACCTACCTTAGTTGCCACATGGGGCAGAGCACCCTGCTCCTCTGAGCATGGGGGTGGCTGTTGGCTCTGCTGGAAGTTGATATCAGAGGGGGCAGGGGACTGGCAGAACCAACAGCCATGAGTCTGCTCCACGCACCCCCTTGCTGCCCGCACCCACCGCCCCTCCCTTGATATACTAGGTCTATGGTTGACATAAATAGGTCACCTAAATGTTGTATTTACACATATCACTTGACTAATGACATGCCCATGCCCTTCCCTGCCAATGCCACACTTGCAATTACACACAAATCCATTTTAGCATGAATTACAGAATAGTGGTCAGATAAGTACATAAGTAATGCCACACTGGGAAAAGACCAAAGGTCCATCGATCCCAGCATCCTGTCCACGACAGCGGCCAATCCAGGCCAAGGGCACCTGGCGAGCTTCCCAAACGTACAAACATTCTATACATGTTATTCCCGGAATTGTGGATTTTTCCCAAGTCCATTTAGTAGTGGTTTATGGACTTAGTCCTTTAGGAAACCGTCCAACCCATTTTTAAACTCTGCTAAGCTAACCGCCTTCACCACTTTCTCCGGCAACGAATTCCAGAGTTTAATTACATGTTGGGTGAAGAAAAGTTTTCTCCGATTTGTTTTAAATTTACTACACTGTAGTTTCATCGCATGCCCCCTAGTCCTAGTATTTTTGGAAAGCGTGAACAGACGCTTCACATCCACCTGCTCCACTCCACTCATTATTTTATATACCTCTATCATGTCTCCCCCTCAGCCGTCTCTTTTCCAAGCTGAAAAGCCCTAGCCTCCTTACAAGTCTAAATGTACTGTTATGTGTGCAAATTCAATTTAATGTCATTTAATTCTGGCTTTTATAATCCACTTCACCATCAAGTGCAAGGCGGAGGACAATCACACATTATAAGCAGGTACTTTATAAATGACAGTATTCTCTAAATTTAAACTTGCAAATGGCACTTAAATTTATTTTCCCTGTTATAGAATTTTTTTTTGGGGGGTGGGGGGGGTGGGGAGGGAATTTGACTTTATTGTAGTAGCTGTTTGTTTTACGTTTATTGAACAATGCTTGACATCCGACAAATTTGGGGATTAATACCAGATAGATTTTTATACTCAACCTCAATAATCTGATACATCAGGATGTTTAAGCCAAGAACAGTTTGTCAAGTGGGTGATGAACGACTTAACATCTGTTATAGCTAAAAGACTATTAACAGCTATTAGTCTTGAAGCTTCACATTATTTATTAAATAGGATCACTGAACAGTAAATTGGTTTGTTTTCAAAGACGAGGCCATCTTAAAATCCAATAACCATTCTAGCAAGACAGGATTTTATATGATGAAGTTCCTGGGGAAGCTGATAATGTTGGTTCATTGTCACTTACTTGATTTTTTTTCAGCTTTAGGGTCCTGCCAAGAATCCAGTCAGGTGAGGAGGTGATGGATTGTGCTTATCAGGGTAAAAGGAGTGTGTGTGAGAGATGTCATGGTTTCTAAGTTGTTTGCAATATTTTGCATTCCATAAGAGGTTTTTAGATGAGAATCATGATTCTTTAGTCCTGGCTTGGAATTGAGTTGAACTTCCTGTTAGATCCGTTTTGTTCATGCTGTACCCCAGAATTTGGGGACAGCGCCTCCAAGGGGTCAAAACGTTTTCCAGTCTATACAGATTAGGAAGTAAAAGTGGAGTGGAGTAGTGGCCTAGTGGTTAGGGTGGTGGACTTTGGTCCTGGGAAACTGAGGAACTGAGTTCAATTCCCAGCAGAGGCAGCTCCTTGTGACTCTGGGCAAGTTACTTAACCCTCCATTGCCCCATGTAAGCCACATTGAGCCTGCCATGAGTGGGAAAGTGCAGGGTACAAATGTAACAAAAATAAAATAGATACTATTGGAGATTCTACATGGAATGTTGCTATTCCACTAGCAACATTCCATGTACAAGGCTGCGCAGGCTTCTGTTTCTGTGGGTCTGACGTCTTGCGCGTACGTGCAGGACGTCAGACTCACAGAAGCAGAAGCCTGCGCGGCCACATTGGTGATCTGCAAGGGCCGGCTTCTACATGGAATGTTGCTAGTGGAATAGCAACATTCCATGTAGAATCTCAATAGTAGCAACAGTGGAGGAGTGGCCTAGTGGTTAGGGTGGTGGACTTTGGTCCTGAGGAACTGAGTTCGATTCCCACTTCAGGCACAGGCAGCTCCTTGTGACTCTGGGCAAGTCACTTAACCCTCCATTGCCCCATGTAAGCCGCATTGAGCCTGCCATGACTGGGAAAACAAGGGGTACAAATGTAACAAAAATAAAATAAGCAGGAAAGTGGCCATCCTGCCTGTTAATGTTTGTTGCATGTTTTAATAAATCTGTTTTGTTTACGCTCAGGGTCACTACAGATGGGTTGATTTTTTGGAAACATCTGTAGTGGTTTTTTTTAGGAACAGAAAACCTAAAATTTGTGATATCTACAGCACAGTTCATCTGTGCGGTTTTGAATCTATCATGTAAATTCAACCACATAATAATTACATTTTGTCAAACAGTAATTGTCATAAAAAGAACTAATCAGCAACTATTTGAGAATAAAAAGGAGAACACAGTGCACTCCATTTAAGTGCACATCGGATAAGCGCATGTTCTGTTCTGCTATTAGATTGTAAGCTCTTTGAGCAGGGACTGTCTTTCTTCTATGTTTGTGCAGCGCTGCGTATGCCTTGTAGCGCTATAGAAATGCTAAATAGTAGTAGTAGTAGTCTCTTGTAACCAGAGCTAATATTGTGATGTCATAATGCCTCAGGCCACCAATAAGAGCCAACCTCATCAGTGATGTCACAATGGCTTGATTGTCCTATACTTGGCTCACTTTTATTACATAGCTCTTTGAGCAGGGACTGTCTTTCTTCTATGTTTGTGCAGCGCTGCGTACGCCTTGTAGCGCTATAGAAATGCTAAATAGTAGTAGTAGTAGTTCTGTTTAACTGCATGCCGTAATTCGGTCCCGTTTTTGGCGCCATCAATTTCTATGGGGACAAACTTCGGTTTAGCTCACCACTGATAAGTGCAAGATTCGCTTATATGCATGGTTTAAGACCGCTCCTCTGCAGGAAAGACTCCGTATAAGCGCACACGCGGAATATGGAAGCCGATTAGTGCGTGACAAAGGGGCGATAAATTTGAAATCTCGTTGGTTAACTGCCACAGGCAGAAGAAGCGAAAGAATGTTGTTAGAGTGTACACTGGAGTCGTCGCCGTCCCGCAACTGTAAGACTTTAACAGTGGCTGAACGAATAGAAGTTCTTAAAAACTTAGAAAACAAACAAAGTCAAGCATCTATTGCTAAAGAATATGGTGTCAATCCCAGTCAAATTTCACGTATCTTGAAGCAGCTTCTGGAAGACTGGCAAAACAATACAAATCCACACCGGAAACGTAAAAGGGCGGGAAAAGCTGAGGCGGTAGAAGATGCTCTTCTTCGGTGGTTTTCTCGAGTCAGGAGCAGATAGTTTCCTGTCAGTGGTCCACTGCTTATGGAGAAAGCTAATCAGCTAGCTGAAAGTCTTGGACTAACTGAATTCAAAGCTACTGTCTTTCCTTGTTGAGTCTGTTACTTTATCCTAGTCCAGTCTGTTCTGATTCCTGCCTGTGCCAGCCCAGGTGATTAGTCTGCCAAAGCTCTGGCTGTGGTCCAAGGGCTCACCATTCCTGACAGTTGTGACAAAGAGGTCAGACAGACTGTTAAGAGTTCTTCTTGCAACTGTCAAACCAAGTCTATTAGAATGAAAGGAGATGAAAAATTGCATAGATCTCTCAACTGATTCCATTCTTCTCAAATAGAAAGTGTGCATCCATTGACAATTTGAACATGATTGGCTTTCTCTTGAGCAGTAGAATGACACTTCAGACAGAAGGTGGCTAGTACTATTTCTTCATTAAGATGAAAAGCTGCGATCATATTAGGTAGGAGCTTGGGATACGTCTGAAGCATGACTTTGTGAGGATGGAATTTTATTTATTTATTTGTTGCATTTGTATCCCACATTTTCCCACCTATTTGCAGGTTCAATGTGGCTTACGTTATTCCGTAATGGCGATCGCCATTTCCGGAATGAGAAATACAAAGAGGTATTGCATTAAAGTTCATAAGTGACAGAGTAGATTAAGCAGACAAGTGTGGAGATTTCATATTCGAAATGAGAAATAGAGTAGTATTGCGTTAAAGTTCATTAGTGACAAAGTAACTGAAGCAGTCAAGTATAGAGAGTTTGGTTTTGTCTAGTTCTGGTATAAGTTTCATTGTCTGGTATTTAGGATGGATCATTTTGGTACGCCTTATTGAACAGGTTGTTTTTTTAGTGATTTTCGGAAGTTTGTTAGGTCGTGCATTGTTTTTATGGCGTTTGGTAGTGCGTTCCATAGTTGCGTGCTTTTGTAGGAGAAGTTGGATGCATATGTCAATTTATATTTTAGTCCTTTTCTGCTGGGGTAGTGGAGATTCAGGAATGTGTGTGCTGACCTTTTTGTGTATATGGTTCGAATGTGACTAACGGTTGATGTTCATTTTAACATCTAACTGAAGTAACATAGTAATTGATGGCAGATAAAGACCTGAATGGTTTGTTCAGTCTGCCCAAGATTCACACTCACTATCAAACCATAATTATACCAATAATGAATGTGATATAAAATACTTGATCATTGTCTCTCTTTGGCATTTCTGGGACATAGACCATAGAAGTCTGCCTGGCCCTATCCTTGGGTTCCAACCACTGAAGTTGTCATTGAAGACCACTCCAGCTTATCAAAATCCATCTTGTCATTTGCAGGATGCAGACTGTAAAAATCTGCCTGGCTCTCCAAATACTGGAGTTTCCGTTGAACCCCCTCCAGCCCATCCTAAACCGGTTTGCCATATACAGGACCTAGACCACACAAGTGATTGCAACTAGGAGGAACAATTTCCAAGTTAGGAATTTAAGAGAGACCAGTTCTAGAGGTTCAAAGGAGTCTTCACGAGCGAAGCATGGACTAGGCTCAAGATCCAAGTGGAGGCTTTACCTGAAGTAGGTCTTTCATGAAACAGGCAACCAGATGTGAATGGGAAGCTGGAAGGTTAGCCACTGGAGCATGACAGATGTACACTGATAGAAGAGGTTTGAAGGCCAAGATGATGTAAGTAGTATAGGTACTGTAGAATCATCATAGGAGGACACATGATAAGGTCATGGTCATTTGTAGAGCACTAGATTTGAAAATCCTTTCCATTTGAAAACACTTAGTGGAAGGTTTATGGACAGCTATCACAATGTGCTGGATGAGCTAGAGAACACCAGGAGTAGAAACTGGAGAGTTCCCATTTTCCAGGCTGTGAGGACCTGAGATGACGTTTGTATGAAGAAGAAAACCCTCATGTTGAGTTATCAGTGCTGGGAAATAGAGCAGCTTGCAAGAAGAACTATTTACTCTAAGTGGTTTTAGGGTTTAAGTAATGCTAATTTTATTTAAATTGTCAATTGAAATGAGGTTCTTGTAATTCTCTGGGTATGCCTAGACTCTTATGTAATCCACTTTGAACTTAATACTAATACAATGCTTATATTCCTTGTATACCTTGTAAGTGCCATTGAATGTTTGCTCTGGCACTGGCCGGTGGTATTTAACTAGGTAGGAGCCTTCCTTGGTAAAATCCACCCCACATAAATAAAAGTAAAACCCTGTAGAGGACTTTAGTTTTTAGTTTAAAGAAGGACCAGCTTGTTATTGGCAGATGGAAGTCAGCATCAATATGTCAAGTCCCCTAGCTCAACGCAAGCGGCGTCCTTGGGCTGCGCGGGGTCCCGTCGACACACACACTTGACTGGCACAGCCCTGAGCCATGTGTGTGTAGTTCTTCCCTGGCTGCAGGCTCCTTGATTGCTGTGTTTCCACGCACCTGAGTCTGCTCTCTCTCTCTCTGCCTAACTTCCCTTGCTTTTCTCCTATTGGTCTTCTGGTTCCTCCTTCCCCTGCTCTTGTCCTATGGCTGTGCTCCTTCTTCCTGCTGGTCCCTGCTGATGACAGATGCCAGCACTTTATCAGCAGAGCTCTTCTTGGACTCCTTGCTTCGGCTTCTACTTTGGTAGGTGTTACTTGCTCAGTAGTTTGCTTCTTCTCTACTTTGTCCCTCGTTGCTGACTTTGCCTGTACCTGGATTACTCTCTTGCCTGCTGCCTGTCTATTGACTTTACCTGTGCCTGGATTACTCTCTTGCCTGCTGCCTGTCTACTAACTTTGCCTGTACCTGGATTACTCTCTTGACCTGCTGTCTGCCTATTGACTTTACCTGTGCTTGGATTACTCTCTTGCCTGCTGCCTGCCTACTGACTTTGCCTGTACCTGGATTACTCTCTTGACCTGCTGCCTGTCTATTGACTTTACCTGTGCCTGGATTACTCTCTTGCCTGCTGCCTGTCTACTAACTTTGCCTGTACCTGGATTACTCTCTTGACCTGCTGCCTGCCTATTGACTTTACCTGTGCTTGGATTACTCTCTTGCCTGCTGCCTGCCTACTGACTTTGCCTGTACCTGGATTACTCTCTTGACTTGCTGCCTGCCTGGCCAATACATTCACCACCCCACTTCCAGCTCTGTCTCGTAAGTCCTGCTGGCCGCCCGCACCTGGGGAACAGTGGTCAGCGCAGGTGAAACCCGGGATTGTCCGGCCGCCAAGCAGAACCTGGTCTGAGTACCAGGCTCAGCAGCACTCTACTTGGTACAAGAACTCACAAGTCTGACAAATAGCAGGAGGAAGCGGAACAGAGGTATGCCCCACAAAAGCCAATCTGAAACGATAGCTGTTTAAGTTGTGGCAGAGCTGGAACATCAGGTGCATTTTTAAGATACACTTTTACAGAGTCTAAACATCCTTTGAAGAAACAAATAAGAATTTATTTATTTAAGGATGCTTGATATACTGCCTAAACACAAAAGGTGCCTCTAGGCAGATGATGAGGAAGACTCATTTGCAACTGTAACCAATACAGTACAGTCTCAATTATCTAATGCACAAGGGACTGTCCCGTTGTCAGATACGTGTCCAGTACTTTGGCTGGTGTTAATGCCAGTAGCCCCTGCTCGGGCATCTGCCAGTGCTCTAGAAGTGACTGCACTGTGATCCTGGATACCTCAAAGGCATATACCATTTTGGCGACTGCAATTAAGGCTACTATACCGAGAGATTGATGTCTCTCCATGGAAGATTCTTGACTGGTCTCTGCAGGAGTATGTGGTTTCTGTACAGAAAGATATTTCTAAGGGTGACCTCTCAGCATCTAGATGCTGTCCAAGCTGATTTAGATGTCTCTTCATGCTTTTGGAACCATTTGAGCCCAATGTTTGCAGTCCTTTTAATCATAGTCAGGACTAAGAGACAAGAGACGTTTTGTAATCTATGGAATTTGTAAGTCTAAGTGTTTTGAAAATGAGCCTCAAAGTCTTGCAATCCTTAAAGGAACATATATCTAAAGTAATATCCTTTACCATGCATCGATTTTGCAATGAGCATAGATGCACATGGAGGGCAAGTCTATAAGAGGGGACCCAAATGGCAGCCAGAGGGCACCTATGTGCCATCTATTCAACAAAGGCAAATAGGCATAAGAGGTAAGATGTGCATGTATAATTTAGGGGGGGGGGGTCTTTTACTAAGGCACACTGGCGTTTTTAGTGCACATTAAAAATGTGTGCGCGCTAAACGCTAAAGACGTCCATAGGAATACATTGGCATCTTTAGCATTTAGTGTGCGCCTATGTTTAGCGCATGCTAAAAACGCCAGCGCACCTTACTAAAAGACCCCCCTAGGTGACCAGCAGGCTTATTTTCGAAAGGGATCGCCGGCGATCTTCCGACATAAATCGGGAGATCGCCGGCAATCTCTCAATCCCGGCCAAATCGGTATTATCAAAAGCCGATTTTGACCAGCCCCAATTGCTTTTTCGTTGTGGCGCCGGCCAGACTTCAAGGGGGCGTGTTGGGAGGGTAGCGAAGGCGGGAAGGGGGGCGGGGTGGGGTTACGAGATGGCCGGCTTCACCTTATTATGAAAAAAAATGCCAGCTCGAACGAGTATTTCGCTGGGCGGACTAGGTTCATGTATTTTTAGGACCAAGTCCCAAAAAGAGCCCCAACTGACCAGATGACCACCGAAGGGAAGCGGGGATCACCTCCCCTTACTCCCCCAGTGGTCACTAACCCCCTCCCCCACACACACAAACACACACAAAAATTAAGACATTTTTTGCCAGCCTGTATGCCAGCCTCAAATGTCATACCCAGCACCCTGACAGTAGTATGCAGGTCCTTGGTGCAGTTTTTAGTGGGTGCACTGCACTTCAGGCAGGTGGACCCAGGCCCATCCCCCCTACCTGTTACACTTGTGGTGGTTAATGTTGAGCCCTCAAAAAACCCCCAAAACCCATTGTACCCACATGTAAGTACCCCCCTTCACCCCTTAGGGCTATGGTAATGGTGTAGACTTGTGGGCAGTGGGTTTTGGGGGGCTCAGCATACAAGGGAAGGGTGTTATGCACCTGGAAGCTAATTTTGTTTTGTTTTTTAAAGATTTTTTTAAGTGTCCCCTAGGGTGCCCGGTTGGTGTCCTGGCAAGTCAAGGGGGCCAGTGCACTACAAATGCTGGCTCCTCCCACGGCCAAATGCCTTGCATTTCGCCGGGTTTGAGATGGCCGGGTCCGGTTTCCATTATGGCTGAAAATCGGAGCCGGCCATCTCATCTAAACCTGGCGATCCGTCCGCGATCCTATTCTAAACCCGGCGAGCGATTTGGCCGGCGCCAAGCATATTTCGAAAATACGCCTGGCTCTGCTCGCTTACGGCGCCGGGCCCGAAGATGGCCAGCCATCAATTTCGCCGGTGTCATTCGATTATTCCCCTCTAGGTCACAGAATAATAACACCTTTGTGTTTTGTTGTCCTGTCAGAAAGCTGTTTATGAGGTCTCCTAGGTCCAGGGACAATTTCAGTAGTGGTTGAAGAACCTGCTCAAACAACACCAGCTTTAGGGTAGCAAATTCTTCTAAAGACCCGAGAAAAGAAGGTTTCCTTTAATCATATAAGCCATTTCTGTCTCTCAGCAACATGAAAACCATCAAAGAATATTGCTGCTAGCCTTTTCCCCAGGGCTTTGCAGATGGGCGTTCCCTCTGTTCGTGCTTTGAAAAACAGAAAACCTCAAGCCAAGTCTTTGAAGTGATCCTGCACATTTATAATTAAGCAAATATTGTCATATCAGTATCCTGTTATTGGGATGAGATGTCACGCTAGGTGATGGGTCAGACTTAAAAGGAACAGTGCTTGTCATTAGTTTAACATGCAAAATTTCAGTCCATTAACTGTTGTGTTTGGCTCATTCCTTTTCATTGTTAACTGTAATATACAGAGGAGCATCGGTACCAATATATTTTGTAAATCTTTTTCTACTGATATGACATTTTCAGCATTTCATTTATACCACAATATCTCTTCTGTCCACATTGAAAATGAAGCAAAAGGAAAAACTCTGACAAGGCTGTCACGAATCAGCCACGACACACACTAGGTAGACAGTTACTCCTGTTAACGTTTGCATGATTACCTCTGTCTATAAAGGGCAGAAACATTGAGCATCTGTGACCTAATTTTGTAAATTGAAAAGACTTATTTTTCAACCTTTCATCCTTTTTGAAGATTGTAACTTTTCTCTCGTTCGTCTTTCTCTTAGCCTGGTTTTTTTTCTAAGTTCTTTCATGTAAACCACTTAGATAATTCTCTGGTGGTATATCAAACTTGAAATGCAAAACTATTCATTATTCATTATGGTGCTTATAGAACTGCTGTTTACTCAATGTGTAATTAAACACCGGAATGTGGTAAAGGCAGTTAGCTTAGTGGGGTTTAAAAAGGTCTGGACAGCTTCTTAAAGGAAAAGTCCATAAACCATTATTAAATTGACTTGGGGAAAATCCACTGCTTATTTCTGGAACAAGCAGCATAAAATGTATTGAACTTTTTCAGGATCGTGCCAGTTATTTGTGACCTGGATTGGCCACTGTTGGAAACAGGATGCTGGCTTGATGGACCTTTGGTCTGTCCCAGTGTGGCAATACTTATATGTACTTCTGTACAATAAACATTTGTTTCTAAAATGGCTGACGTAAATGTTACCTCATGAAAGACTCCAGAGAAAATTGGAGAGTCATGAGATAGGAAGTAGTGTTCTACTGTGGATTAAAAGCAGGTTAAAAGATAGAAAACAGAGAGTAGGGTTAAATGGTCAGTATTCTCATTGGAGAAGGGTAGGTAGTGGAGTTCCACAGGGGTCTGTGCTGGGACCATTGTTTTTTAACATATTTATAAATGATCTAGAGATGGGAATAACTAGTGAGTTAATTAAATTTCCTGACAACACGTGGTTATTCAACATTGTTAAATCACAAGAAGATTGTGAAAAATTACAAGAGGACTTTACGAGACTGGGAGACTGGGCGTCTAAATGGCAGATAATGTTTAATATGAGCAAGTGGAAAATGATACATGTGGGAGAAAGGAACCCAAACTATAACTACGTGATGCAAGGTTCCACATTAGGAGTCACCGGCCAGGAAAGGGATCTAGGTGTCATCGTTGATGATACGTTCAAACCCTCTGCTCAGTGTGCAGCGGCAACTAAGAAAGCAAATAGAATGTTAGGTATTATTAGGAAAGGAATGGAAAATAAAAATGAGGACACTATAATGCCTTTGTATTGCGCCATGGTGCGACTGAACCTCAAATACAGTATGCAATTCTGGACACCACATCTCAAAAAAGAAATAGTGGAATTAGAAAAGGTGCAGAGAAGGGCGACGAAAATAATAAAGGGGATGGGACGACTTCCCTATGAGGAAAGGCTAAAGCGGCTAGGGCTCTTCAGCTTGGAGAAAAGGCGGCTGAGGGGAGATACGATAGAGTGGAGTGGAGTGGAACGGGTCTGTTCACGCTTTCCAAAAATACTAGGACTAGGGGGCATGCGATGCAGGTACAAGGTAGTAAATTTAAAACGAATCAGAGAAAATGTTCCTTCACTCAACGTGTAATTAAACTGTGGAATTCGATGCCAGAGAATGTGGTAAAGGCGGCTAGCTTAGCGGAGTTTAAAAAAGGTTTGAACGGCTTCCTAAAGGAAAAGTCCATAGACCGTTATTAAATGGACTTGGGGAAAATCCACTATTTCTGGGATAAGTAGTATACAATGTTTTTTTGGGATCTTGCCAGGTACTTGTGACCTGGATTGGCCACTGTTGGAAACAGGATGCTGGGGCTCGATGGACCTTTGGTCTTTCCCATTATGGCAATACTTATGTACTTATTTCCTAGAATAAAGACCCAGACCATAGCTCTTGGCATGACCTGTGTGTTATGATTTCCTTGTCAATATTTGGAGTTTATTTAATCTAAGGAAGAATTAAGGGTTACTGTATGATTAGCTGTAAGGATTGGGCCTTGGAGTAGATGGGGATTGTGATTCTCTCATATTAATGATGTTTCTTTTAATGTAAATTTCTTTTCTTGGCTCCTATTTCCTTTCCCATGTTTTCCCTTCCATTTTTATTCTTGTTTATTCTATGTGGACAAACTGTAGCATTTTCTTGTGATTTTAGTTTTAAAAAATTTCTTCTGACATATTTAGATTAGTGTTTGTTACAATATTTCTATTGTGACTATTATTTATTTGAAAAGTTCAATAAATATTAAAAACAAACATAAACAACCCCCCCCCCCCCCAGTATTTTACATATCTACGAGGGGGCTTGGCAAGGACAAGGGAGATGCTGGGCTATGGGGGGAGGGGGCATTGGGAAGGGCAGGGGAGAGTCTGGGTTCTGAGGTGGGGTTGGAAAGCCCACCCAAAATGCCAGGTCTGGCTATACCACTGCTTTAAAAGAAAATGATGGTGCGTGATTACTCCAGCTCCCTTCTGTACAGGCAAACAGTGATTTGACTCAATACACCATGTAACACTCTGCAACATTTGAGTGAAACCTAATAACTTTGCAGCCACTCAGTCACACAACAGTTCAAGCCTGTAATTAAAATAACACTGAAAGAGGAAAACTGTCTAATGAAAAAGTGATCTTCAGTGCCTCTAGGTGGTAGCAGCAGATCACATAAAGGACAGCCTGGAACTCCGGCTGAGTCTGGCTTCTGTGGGGTAGCCCATCTCGGATCCTACCGTAATGCTCGTCTTAGTCACTAGAAAAAAGCAAAATAGAAATAAAGGTTAATAAATAAAAACCAAAACATGATTCCTTTATATTGGATTAACCAAACACATTTCGATGGTCATTTAAGAAGCAACTGTGTGACTCTTTCGCATGCACATTGTTGAGTTTACACGTGTAAGTGGCCCAAGCACACGACAGGATTTTAGAAACCTGCTATTTACATATATAAACTCTGTGTGATGCATCATTTGGAAGGGGCCAGGTTATGGGCCGTATATTGCTGATCTATAAATGCATTTATGGTGTGAATTCTGTTCTGATAAGACATTTAATATCATTTCCAGGTTCAAGAGATTATCGGAGGAGTTCACAGAATCTGATTCTTGATATTCCATCTATGAAGACGACAAGGTTGAAAGCTGTGTTTGGGAACGCTCTTTTGCATTCCGGGGTTCGAGAGTTTGGAATAGCTTGCCTATGTCGATTCGGTATTTTTTGTAAAATATTAAAATCTTATCCATTCTCATTGTAACATTTCTTAAGTGAATGGAATATTTAAAGTTAATTGTATGTCACATCTTGTTGCGAACAGCTTTGAAATGTTGTTAAAAGCGATATACAAGATGTGGAATAGAATAGTTAGAATAGAATGTTCCATGGGAATACATACATAGACCAGAAAACATGGATGCTGGAATTTCTGCCTGCTGTGGAGTGGATTTAACCTCTGCTAGGTGCTTGTTTGGAGTTGGGGATTGTACCAGACACTGATGGGGCCAATTTGTGTACATGCTAAACCCTGAACGATGCCACTGTTTTGGACATGTTTTTAAACTAGCAGCTCCCACAGCACACATGAACTACTGCATACCTTTAAAAGTAAAAGAACATACAAGATCAAACAGTACAAGATCCGGAATGTGGGGAGAGAGCTTGCATATTAGCAGTTACCACCCAGGAAAAGGATCTAGGTGTCATCATAAGTACATGCCATACTGGGAAAGACCAAAGGTCCATCAAGCCCAGCATCCTGTTTCCAACAGTGGCCAGTCCAGGTCACAAATACCCAGCAAGATCCCAAAAAGGTACAAAACATTTTATACTGCTTATCCCAGAAATAGTGGATTTTCCCCAAGTCCACTTAATAATGGTCTATGGACTTTTCCTTTAGAAAGTCGTCCAAACCTTTTTTAAACTCCTCTAAGCTAACCACCTTTACCACATTCTCTGGCAACGGATTCCAGAGTTTAATTACACGATGAGTAAAGAAAAAGTTTCTCCGGTTCGTTTTAAATTCACTACATTGTAGCTTCATCGCATGCCCCCTAGTCCTAGTATTTTTGGAAAGTGTGAACAGACTCTTCACATCTACCCGTTCAACTCCACTCATTATTTTATAGACCTTTATCATATCTCCCCTCAGCCGCCTTTTCTCCAAGCTGAAGAGCCCTAGCCGCTTTAGCCTTTCCTCATAGGGAAGTCGTCCCATCCCCTTTATCATTTTCGTCGCCCTTCTCTGCACCTTTTCTAATTCCACTATATCTTTTTTGAGATGCGGCGAGCAGAACTGAACACAATATTCGAGGTGCAGTCGCACCATGGAGTGATACAATGGCATTATAATGTCCCCATTTTTGTTTTCCATTCCTTTCCTAATAATACCTAACATTCTATTTGCTTTCTTAGCCGCAGCAGCACACTGAGCAGAAGGTTTCAATGTATCATCGACGACGACACCTAGATCCCTTTCTTGGTCTGTGACGCCTAACGTGGAACCTTGCATGACATAGCTATAATTCGGGTTCCTCTTTCCCACATGCATCACTTTGCACTTGCTCACATTAAACGTCATCTGCCATTTAGACGCCCAGTCTCCCAGTCTCGTAAGGTCCTCTTGTTATTTTTTCACAATCCTCCCGCAATTTAACGACTTTGAATAACTTTGTGTCATCAGCAAATTTAATTACCTCACTAGTTACTCCCATCTCTAGGTCATTTATAAATTTGTTAAAAAGCAGCGGTCCGAGCACAGACCCCTGGGGAACCCCACTAACTACACTTCTCCATTGTTGATGATACGTTGAAACCTTCTGCTCAATGTGCAGCAGCGGCTAAGATAGCAAATAGAATGTTAGGTATTATTAGGAAAGGAATAGAAAACAAAAATGAGAATGTTATAATGCCTTTGTATCGCTCCATGGTGCGACCGCACCTCGAATATTGTGTTCAGTTCTGGTCACCACATCTGAAAAAAGCTATATTGGAATTAGAAAAGGTACAGTGAAGGGCAGCAAATTGATAAAGAGGATGAGACAACTTCCTTATGAGGAAAGGCTAAAGCGGCTAGGGTTCTTCAGTGTGAATAAGAGACAGCTGAGGGGAGATATACATAGTAACATACATAGTAGATGACGGCAGAAAAAGACCTGCACGGTCCATCCAGTCTGCCCAACAAGATAACTCATATTTGCTGCTTTTTGTGTATACCCTACTTTGATTTGTACCTGTGCTCTTCAGGGCACAGACCGTATAAGTCTGCCCAGCACTATCCCCGCCTCCCAACCACCAGCCCCGCCTCCCAATCTTGACTAAGCTCCTAAGGATTCATTCCTTCGGCACAGGATTCCTTTAAGCTTATCCCACGCATGTTTGAATTCCGTTACCGTTTTCATCTCCACCACCTCCTGCAGGAGGGCATTCCAAGCATCCACTACTCTCTCTGTGAAAAAAAAATGCTAGAGGTCTTTAAAATACTGAGTGATGTGGAATGGATATAGGTAAATTGATTGTTTACTCTTTCCAAAAATACTAAGACTAGAGGGCACGCAGTGAAGCTACTAAGTAGCAAATTTAAAATAAACCAGAGAAAATATTTCTTCACTCAGTGTGTAATTAAACTCTGGAATTCATTGCCAAAGAATGTGGTAAAAGTAGAAAGCTTAGCAGGTTTTATAAAAAGGTTTGGATAATTTCCTAAATGAAAAGTGCATAAGCCATTATTAAGATGGACCAGAAAATCCACTGCTTACTTCTAGGATAAGCAGCATAAAATCTGTTTTACTCTTTCGGGATCTTGCCAGGTACTTGTAGCCTGGATTGGCCACTGTTAGAAACAGGATGCTGGGCGTGATGGACCTTCGGTCTGTCCCAGTATGGCAGCACTTATGTACTTGGGATTCTGAATGGAATCTTGCTGCTCTTTGGGGTTCTACATGGAATGTTGCTGCTCTTTGGGGTTCTGCAAGGTACTTGTGATCTGGATTGGCCACTGTTAGAAACAGGATGCTGGGTGTGATGGACCTTCGGTCTGTCCCAGTATGGCAATACTTATGTTCTTATGTTCCAATTCTTCCAAAGGCATATCACTGGCATTTCAATCTGTATTGCAATAAGTATTTCTTGTTTCTTTTGTATACTGTTTCCTTTGGGGGTTTGCCATGTGCCCATAGTCAGATCTTTTCAGATTTGTGGCTTTGGCTCCTGAAATCAAGCAAACAGAAGTGCTTGGACAGAAGAGAAACTCAATAAAGTCTGTTAAATATAAAGCAACACTTGGATTTGGAAAAAGTAAATTAATTACATCTAAAAATCTAAATAATAAACAGTGGCTTATGCCAACCAGTTTTACATTGCAGACAGAAGCCTTAAAGAAATGGCATCTTGTGGCCAGCTCAGTTGTTTTTCATAGTGGGATCGCCAGGTGAAATAACATTTTTGTGGACTAAAATGTTCTGAGTTAACAAAAAAAGGTTAAGACTACTTAAAATGATTATACTGTTCCCCTGATTTAATAACCAAGACATCAAATGTTGTTTACAATAAAAACACAAATGCAATACACAAACTCAACAAACACCACAACACTCAATAATAAACCAAAAACCAACAAAACATGGACATGGGAATATCAAAGCCAGATTAGGTCTCAGCTCCCCAGGACTCCACTCCATGACTCTCCAGGTATTGAAGATCAGTCTCCAGGTTGCTATAAATAGACTTGTCTTTCTAATGTAAGTACTTCCACTCTATCTGAATTTGAGTCACGGAAAAAGTCCCAGGGAATATCATGCACTTGTGGGGCATTTTCTCTCTTTTGTTTTTTTAACTAAAATTTTGAAATTATAAGTTCCAAAAAGAACAGGAAAATACACCAGTCAAAAGATAATTATATATTAATACAGCACAATTAAAGAAATCGGGTGATGTAGCTTTTATCATGAATTGAAAGGAAATATTCAAAACAAGAATCATGGAATCCAGGTACTTGTGACCTGGTTTGGCCACTGTTGGAAACAGGATACTGGGCTTGATGGACATTTGGTCTGTCCAAGTATGGCATTGCTTATGTCCTTATGTTCTTATCACTGTCATGAAGCAAGTGGAGATGCAGACATCTGAATTCTTCATCTCCTAACATCTATAGCAAGCAAATGGCCATCACAAGAGTGTATTATTTGTAAAAATATTTAGAAGAACCTTACCTTTTGGCACAATCGTTCCTTAGATAAATGGTAGTATATTATAATGTATACATAAGAACTTAAGAGTAGCCATACTGGGTCAGACAATGGTCCATCTAGCCCAGTATCCTGTTTTCCAAACAGTGTCCAAGCCAGATCACAAGTACCTGGCAGAAACCCAAATCGTGGCAACATTCCATGTATAACCTCAAAGAATAGCAAAATTCTGGAATCCTAAAAGAGTGACAAGATTCCATGCAGAATCTCAAAGTGTAGCAACATTCCATGTAGAACCCCAAAGAACAGCAAGATTTTAGAATCCTAAAGAGCGACAAGATTCCATGCAGTATCTCAAAGAGTAGCAACATTCCATATAGAACTACAAAGAACGGAGTGGAGGAGTGGCCTAGTGGTTAGTGTGGTGGACTTTGGTCCTGGGGAACTGGGTTCGATTCCCACTGCAGGCACAGGCAGCTCCTTGTGACTCTGGGCAAGTCACTTAACCCTCTATTGCCCCAGGTACAAATAAGTACCTGTATATAATATGTAAGCTGCATTGAACCTGCCATGAGTGGGAAAGCACGGGGTACAAATGTAACAAAAAAAAAAAAAGATTCTGGAATCCTAAAGAGTGACAAGACAGAATCTCAAAGAGTAGCAACATTCCATGTAGAACTGCAAAGAATAGCAAGATTCTGGAATCCTAAAGAGGAGCGTAATCAAAAGGGACGTCCAAGGTTTGATGAGGACGTCCTCACAAAACGTCCCGATGTAGGGGCAGGGAAACCTGTATTATCGAAACAAGATGGACGTCCATCTTTCATTTCGATAATACAGTCAAGGACATCCAAATCTTGAAATTTTGGTCATCCATAGATATGATCATCCCTAGACTTAGTCGTTTCTGATTTTCATTGATAATGGAAACCAAGGACGTCCATCTCAGAAACGACCAAATGCAAGCCCTTTGGTCATGGGAGGAGCCAGCATTCGTAGTGCACTGGTCCCCCTGACATGCCAGGACACCAACTGGGCACCCTAGGGGGGCACTGCAGTGGACTTCAGAAATTGCTCCCAGGTACATAGCTTCCTTACCTTGTGTGCTGAGCCCCCCCAAACCCCACTACCCACAACTGTACACCACTACCATAGCCCTCACAGATGAAGGGGCACTTAGATGTGGATACAGTGGGTTTGTGGTGGGTTTTGGAGGGCTCGCTGTTTCCTCCACAAACGTAACAGGTAGGGGGGGATGGGCATGGCGTCCGCCTGCCTGAAGTGCACTGCACCCACTAAAACTGCTCCAGGGATCTGCATACTGCTGTCATGGACCTGAGTATGACATCTGACGCTGTTAACAAATATTTTGAAAGATATTTTTTGAGGGTGGTAGGGGATTAGTGACCACTAGGGGAGTAAGGGGAGGTCATCCCCGATTCCTTCCAGTGGTCATCTGATCATTTTGGGCACCTTTTTGTGCCTTAGTCGTGAGAAAAACACGACCAGGTAAATTCGTCCAAGTGCTCGTCAGGGGTGTCCTTTTTTTTTTCCATTAAGGGTCGAGGACGTCCTAGTGTTAGGCACGCCCAAGACCCGCCTTCGCTACGCCTCTGATACGCCCCCTTGAACTTTGGCCGTCCCTGCGACGGAAAGCAGTTGGGGATGTCCAAAATCAGCTTTCGATTATACCGATTTGGATGATCCTGTGAGACTTTACCGCTAGGTCATTAGCTGGTGGTAAGGTCTCGGTCCTGAAATGGATGCGTACCAGTTTTGACTTTGGCTCAATTCCATTTTTGGCAAAAATTTTAAAAGGCATTTTTTTGACAGACGCGCTGAAAAATGGATCTGCGCTTTCCCAAAACATACGCTTACACTACCGCAGGCCATTTTTCAACGCACCTTAGTAAAAGGACCCCCTGGTTGCTTGCGTAGGAAGCCTTGGAGTATCTTCTGCTTTTGCTCTCATCCTCCCCCCCTCCAAGAGGCATCTTTTAATTCTGGTGAATAATCTATTCCTGCTCTGCCTTCTTTGCCTCTCCGGTGTTGTTGTCCATCCTGGAAAATGGTACTGTAGCTAGTCCTGGAGATATATTAAAATGTATAATTCAAGAATCTCAATGCCTACTCCCGTTGTCTCTGCCAGCTGACAGTAAAGCAGTACTGGGTGGTACTGTTCCCAGTAAGGTCATTTTCCTAGTAGATGTATGGAGTTTTGTGATTCATGCTGCCTCGAGGATCTGTGGCTCAGCTTTGTGCTTTTTCCAAGGAAGTGGTGGAGAAATTTGGAGATCTTGATCCCAATATATCTGATACAGATCATCTGTGGTTTCCATGGAGCCTCAGGTTGCCTTGTTCCAAGCGTCTGGTAAATCAGGAATTAAAGATAACCTTGGTTTTTAAACTTGAGGTTTTGGAAAATATTATGTAAGCAAGAAACCTGTGGTTCTTGAAGTTTCCATGTTCTCGTTTATTATCGTCTGAGATATTATCGAATATGTATTTGAAGGATGTGCTGAAATTACTCCATGCTGATCAGAGTGTGGTGTCTAGTCGCTGTTATTGACTCAGGTAAGGGGGTGGATTCTTTAGCTCCATTTGATAGTCATGATTTAGCTAAATGTCTTAAAGATTCAAAGAATGTAATTCTTGACGGGGTTAAGGTTTTGGCAACATTCAATTCTGAGAAGGATACAAGTATTATTCTACGGCTTATTTAAACAATAACAATCTTCTGTTTGTGGAATGAAGTTGCAGATATGGATAACATGAGGAAGGACCTAGCGAAGCTTGAAAAATGGTCCAGAATTTGGCAGCTAAGATTTAATGCTAAAAAAAAGTAGGGTTATGCATTTGGGCTGCAAAAACCTGAGGGAACAGTACAGTTTTGCACGAAAGAAGAGTGGGACTTAGGTGTGATTGTGTGTGATCTTAAGGTGGTTGCCAAACGGGTAGAAATGGCAGTGGCAAAATTCTAGAAACTGTGAAATATCCAAACTATCAGGAGAAACATATAAAAATGTAGGCAGATAAAGTCCATCTTGCCTATCCAGTCTGCTTATCCATACCATCTACTCTCCCTCTCACTCCCTTAGAGATCCTATGTACTGGTCCCAAGCTCTCGAATTCAGATACTGTTTTCATCTCCAACACTAGTCATCACTTAGCATGGACAGTTGACAGTTGATGGAGAACTGGGAAGGTGTCAGCGATGTCGAAGTTCCTGGTTGCAATTTGGGTTTGACCTATGACTTAACGTGGTAGACAGAGAGGAAGACAACTGAAGTGGGTCAACCAGTTGTTCCCTATCTGTTCTCCTTTACTGTGCTCCTGTGTTGCAATATAGGGTTCGCGATTTGACTTGGGAAGACGTTGACGACCTGATTTACTAAAGCTCTTTTTCACTCCATGGACACAGAAAGGGAAATTCTATAACCGGGAGCCACATGAATGTGTAAATGGGCAAGTCACTTAACCCTCCATTGCCTGCCGCATTGAGCCTGCCATGAGTGGGAAAGCGCGGGGTACAAATGTAACAAAAAAAAAATATGTAGAGTGACAACCCTTTCATGGGTGGAAGTGGCTACAATGCGTCTAAGAACTGTTTTGTAAGGGTGTGTTTAAGTCACATGGGGGGTAATTCTGAAAAAGCTGCCAAAAATTAGGCGTTAGGATTCTGCGTGCTCAGCATGAATTATATATTTGCAATTATTCATGTAATTAATAGTGTTAATAGCAGACTAGCATAAGTGGGTATTTAACACAATATTTAGGCTCAGCTGGTCACGTTATGTCAACGGCTGGGGTAAATGACCATGACTAAATGTCGCAGTTGTACATTTAACTGACAGTATTCTAGAAAAGGGGCTCAAATGTAGGTGCCAGGAAAACTGCACACTAAGCGCAAGGGTGCTCCGGGCTGAGTGTCCTTTGCAGAATAGCGCTCAGAGTGGATTCCCTGCTGAAACCTACTGTAAATCCTGATTTGCTATTTGGGCCTGTTACCCCGGTATTCTTTTAACACTAAGCCTAAATATTTGGAAAGCCTCTAACCTGCCCTTGCCCCTCCCATAGCCTTGTCCCCTTTTGACTTGCTATGAGACACTTTGGTTGCGCACCTTATAGCATAGTATATAGGCAGATATACACCTAAATCCTAATTAGTGCCAATTAAGTGTGAATTAACTCCACGTAATGCTAATATTTGGTTGTTAGTGGCCAATGGACTAATTACCTATGCATCTGGGGGCGGCCTGATTAGAATCCGGGGAATGGCATGTAACTTCAGGGAAGAACCCTGACCCTCCTTTTCCCCTATCGCATGCAATAGTTATCCCGCTCTAAGGACTCCTTTTATTGAGTGCACTAACGGATTTAGCACACACTAACGATTAATGTGTGTTAAACTCTAAGAAGCCCATAGGAATAAAATTAGCTTCTTAGTGCCAATTAATGCCAATTCTCAGTAATTATTGGTTGTTAGAGGCAATTAGTTCCTAATTTACTAATTAACTTATTTGCATAACTGGCATATTGTATTACCCACGTGTGCAATTTTATGTGCTAAACAGGAAAAATGCATATAAGCTTATAGAATGAGGGAGGGGAGCACATATTTACAAGGGGGCATTCACATGGGCGGAGCATGGGAGGGGCTGCTGCTTGCACACATAATTTTATGCATGCCCCGTGGCATTTAGGCCCCTGCAGCTATGCCAGATCTATGGCTGGCATAACTGCGGGCACCTAAATCATAGGCATGGCACTGCTGGGCTACGGTTATCCTTCAGCGCCCAGATGCCGTTACAGACAAGGATCTCACTGTTCACACTGGGGTGCCTGAAAGGAGGTGCCCACTTCCAGAGCTGCCCCCAGAGTAGGGAAAAATTAGATCCTGGCACGATGCTGTTCCCATCTAAAGAACTTGCTTATTGACTTTCCTCATGACGACAGGACTTAACAAGAACCTGGGGTTCCTAGCCCATTATAAACCATAAAGCTGTATGTCTCTGTTGATCACCCCACCCCTCACCTACCCACCCCCATCCTCCCACCCTGTCAGACTGTCATAGTAATGCTTGAATGTTTTCACTTATATACACTGTCAGCTAGCACATTTGCTTATTTCTGATCTGACGAAGAAGGGCAACCTTCGAAAGCTAATCAAGAAATAATAGTTATGTCCAATAAAAAAGGTATCATCTTATTTTCTTTTCCATGTTTTATTTTGTTTGATTTCTATTGATAACCTTAAGAGTGGACTAACACGGCTACCACACTCCTCTACTCATGACGACATAATGTTGAGACTATTTATGAGAGGAATTCTATTTCTCGAACTCGCATTAAAGACCTGCACTTCCCTTGCAAAGGTCATGAACCACTGATGTGCATGTTTTGCCTTTGGGTGACAAACTCTCCGCTTTTCTGTGACCAGGCTATAAAACCCTCAAAGACTAAAGCAGCAGTGGGATGCATTTGCAGCCCCTTCCCCTTCCGGTGCCTAGGGGCAGCCATTCATGAACGTGCAGCTCTGCACTGAATTAGAGCTGTGGTTTCACTTCGGGCAGTTCCAACACATGCAGCAAGCATGCCCTGTTATTAATTATGTGTTGTGAAAGCAGAGCTTCTTCCCCTTTTCCATCTGGGCAACCTAGATTCCAGCTAAGAGACAATTGCTCATTCTGTGACCTTTCAACACCCGAGTTCACTCATGGCAAATGGGCCTTAGTACGAGAATTCCTTTTCTGTTTGACAGATTCTTACTCCAAACATTTGGTAGCATGATCAATACTCTGACTTTTCATCAGAATAAAGGTGACAATTGGACACTTAGTTAGGCATAAGCATGTTTATATATTAAATAGCCCGTTTAAATGTAAAATTTCAGGCCAGTTTTAGAATGTGTTCTGTTTCTATCAGTGGATCTTCTCTTACCTAAATTTAGTAGGCGTCTCAGGGCTGGCACTTCCCAATCAACAGCCAGCAGGACTTCAAGAACAAGCAGCAGCTAACAAGGAAGCGCAGGGCCTTAGCACACTGGACACCTGCCACGTCCTTGCCTACTCCATTACAGGAAGTCTGTGTTGGAGTGGGCGGGAGCACAGCAGGCCTTTAGCACACACATTGGCTGAGGCCCCAAGCTTCCTTGTTCTTTAAGTACCAGCTTGCCTGCTTGTTCCTACTGTTTTTTCCTGCCTGCTTGTTCCTACTGTTTTTTCTTGCTGGAGCCCTGAAACGTCAGGAAGACACAGGAAAAGTCAAAGGGGAGATGCTGGACTGTGGGAGAGATACTAAACTGCTGGGTGGAAGGGGAAAGAGGAAGAGGGATTGCTGACCTTGGGGGTGGGGATAGGAAAATAATGGAGATTGAAGTGAGGAAAGGGAGTAGTGAAATGCTGGAATGTGGGGAATGAGAGGGCATAAGATTAAAGGTTCACCTATAGCACCTTATATCCTTGCAGAGAAAAGGATCTATTAAATAAAACTTGTTCTAAGTGAATAAATCAACTTTCAGTTGAGATGGACAACATCCTCCAGCTCTGCCCTCTTCAAGAATGCTTGTGCTACTTATTCAGAAATAAGCATAAGCTTAATGGTGACAAACAGATGTTGAAGTGATCAGACCCTCATGATTGCTGCAGATAAAGATGGAAGGTACTCCCTGTCTCCCAGCACAAAAGATTTGTTGGTCAGTATTCAAAGTGATTTAACCAGCCAGAAATGGCTCCTGGCCAGTTAAATCACTTGTTTGGGGCTTAACTGGTTATTGTCGCACCTATCTAAAAAAAAACAAAAAAAACAACAAGCTATTTTGAGGATTTTCCATGGGCAGAGTCAGCACTTGGCTGGTATTCAGCACTTACCCAACCTAGGTAACCAAAGTTAGTCCTACTCTCTCTATAGTTCAATATGTTTATTTATTTATTGCATTTGTATCCCACATTTTCCCACCTATTTGCAGGCTCAATGTGGCTTACATTGCTCCGTCATCGTATCACCATGACTGAATAAACATATACAATTAGTAATTACATAAGAAACATCGGAAAAATAGTGTATAAAGTAACATGTACAGAGAAAACATTAATGGAATAACAGATGAGACAGTGCTTTACTAAAGTTCAAATGATGGATCATTATGGTATGTTCTGTTAAAGAGGTGGGTCTTCAAGGATTTCCGAAAGTTGATTAGGTCATGTATTTTATTCATAGCAGTTGGCAGTGCATTCCATAGCTGTGTGCCTATATAAGAAAAACTGGATGCATGTGTCAGTTTATATTTTAGGCCTTTGCAGCTTGGGAAGTGGAGATTTAGGAGTGCGCGAGATGATTTTTTGAAGTTTCAAAACTTAGAAAAGTAATCAAGACGATACCTTCTTCCATTGGACTAAATACATACATTTTGCTCACACCTTTTTCAGTAGTAGCTCAAAGGTGAGTTACATTTGGGTATTTCTCTGTCCCTGGAGGGCTCACAACCTAATTTTGTGCCTGAGGCAATGGAAGGTTAACTGACTTGTCCAAGATCAAAATGAGCAGCACTGGGATTCAAACTGGCCAGCTCTGGATAGCAAGACCAGTGCTCTAACCAGTAGGCCACTCCTCCACTCCACTATAGCCAATTAAGTGCTGAATATCACAACCCCAGAAATTCAGTGCCAAAGCCTGGACATGGAGCATTACATTTCCAGGCGTAACACTGGTGACAGTCAAAAATGCTGAGCGTCGCTGACTGAATATTAACCCCTTAGATATTAGATTGGATTACCTTCCTTTCCAAATCTGAGCTCATTCAGGTCTAGCAAGGTTTACAATATAAATGTTATACCTGGAAAAGGTCACTAGGAGAGTCAGTAAGGAATGTAGGATTTAAATATTGGCTCCCATGGTGCCCTTTCTGCTACTGTAACCACTGGGCTACTCCTGTACACATTTAGGAATACTTTGGATCTCTTTTATCTTCAAACTCTTTTTATATCGTTGGTAATTGCCTTGAAAATTGCTTTTATTCTCCCTTTGAGGAAGAGGCTAGACAAATGCTAGTCCTCCTCGGGTCACCTAAACAGACTTAGGATGGGGAAGCTAGGATGTGTACCCTCAGTCCTCGCATTTTCGGAAAAAGTAAACCAGTAATTCATGTCTCCCCGTTCCACTCCACTCATTATTTTATAGACCTCTATCTTATCTCCCCTCAGCCTTCTCTTCTCCCAAGTTGAAGTGCCGTAGATGCGTTAGCCTTTTTTCGTAGGGGAGTCGTCCCATCTCCTTTATAATTTTTGTCGCCCTTCTCTGTACCTTTTCTAATTCCACTATATCTTTTTTGAGATGCGGTGACCAGAATTGAACACAATATTCGAGGTGCGGTCGCACCATGGAGTGATACAAAGGCATTATAACATCCTCATTTTTGTTTCCATTCCTTTCCTAATAATACCTAACGTTCTATTTGCTTTCTTAGCCACCGGCGCTGCACACTGAGCAATTTCCCTTCAATTTCATCTTACTTGGTATTTCTAACAATCCCAATTGACAGAATCTTAAATTTCTACTGGGTTTAGAAATTTTTCATCAGATATTTGACCCATGTCTTGAAACAATTAAATGGAAATGATTGTATAAAATATTATTTAGTCAATAGTCACATTGCGAAATATAATTTAATTTAATATAATTTAGTAGGATTTCTTAACTGCCTTGATGAAGAGTTTCGCCTCTCCTGGCAGCCTCCAACTATTCTCGCCTCAGATCTGAAGGTCAACTTTCATAGTGAAATTTCTGCTGAAAACTGGAGATTGCAATAATTCTATTTAATGTATCTGAACCCCCAATCCAAAAAAAAAAAAAAACCCTCTCAGAAAACACAAATCAGTAACATGATCTGGGAATAGTCAAGCCTGGGCAGAACATCAAAAATAGAAAGTATAAATCAGTTCTGTGATTTGATTCATATTTCCAGATGACTTCAGATCAGAATGATCATCCTTTTTTCACCAGTAGTTTGGGTTCTCAGCCTTTTAAATATCAACTCTCAATTCTTCAGCACCATTTCAGATCAGTCCTGGGAGACTCGCGACTATACCGGCAAGAAAAGACAGAAATTAAATCCTCCTTCATGTTCTTTGTAGGATTTGTTCCATTTTTTGTCCTTGCCCTTGTGACCTCCAAGTTTTTAATTCCTTTCATCATGCTGTTTCTCTCACTTCCTTGAAGCGCCTGCAGCAATAGACTATCCAGCTTATTTTTGAAAGAGAAGGCCGGCCATCTTCCGACACAAATCGGAAGATGGCCAGCCATCTCTCAAGTCCGGCGAAATCGGCATAATCGAAAGCTGATTTTGGCCGGCCTCAACTGCAGTCCTTCGTGGAGCCGGAAAAACTTCAAGGGGGCGTGTCAGAGGCGTACCGAAGGCGGGACGGGGGCGTTGTTAACACATGGCCGCCCTCAGCCGATAATGGAAAAAAGAAGGGCGGCCCTGACGAGCATTTGCCCGACTTTACTTGGTCCATTTATTTTCAGGACCAAGCTTCAAAAAAGTGTCCAAACTGACCAGATGACCACCAGAGGGAATTGGGGATGACCTCCCCATACTCTTCCAGTGGTCACCAACCCCCTCCCACCCTAAAAAAAAAATTAAAAACATTTTTTGCCAGCCTCTATGCAAGCCTCAAATGTCATACCCAGCTCCATGACAGCAGTATGCAGATCCCTGGAGCAGTTTTAGTGGGTGCAGTGCACTTTAGCCAGGCGGACCCATGTCCATCTCCCCCCTACCTGCTACACTTGTGGTGGTAAGTGTTGAGCCCTCCAAACCCCCCCAAAACCCACTGTACCCACATGTAGGTGCCCCCCTTCACCCATAAGAGCTATGGTAGTGGTGTCCAGTTGTGGGTAGTGGGTTTTGGGGGGGATTTGGGGGGGGCTCAGCACACAAGGCAAGGGAGGTATTCACCTGGGAGCAATTTTTGAGGTCCACTGCAGTGCCCCCTAGGGTGCCCTGTTGGTGTCCTGGCATGTGAGGGGGACCAGTGCACTACAAATGCTGGCCCCTCCCACGACCAAATGCTTTGGATTTGGCCGGGTTTGAGATGGCCGGGATCGGTTTCCATTATCGGCGAAAACCGATGCCAGCCATCTCAAACCCGGCCATCTCTGACATTTGGCCAGCCCCAACTGTATTATCGAAACGAAAGATGGCCGGCCATCTTTTTCGATAATACTGTTTGGGACCGCTGTTTGCAGCGCTGGCCTTAGAGATGGCCGGTGCCGTTCGATTATGCCCCTCTATGGGTCTTATTTTCAAAGCACTTAGGGGGTCTTTTACTAAAGCCATGGTAGCGTTTTTAGTTCGCAGAAATCAGCTGGCGGTAAACACTGAGACGCTCATTATATTCCTTTGGGTGTCTTGACGTTTACTGCCAGCTGATTTCTACCGTGAGTTAAAAATGTCTTAGACTTACAAAATTCTAGAGGTAACTTAGTAAGTCTAAGTGCTTTGAAAATATGCCTCTAGGTGTTACCATTTTGATCACGTTCCTGATTTTCACCTTCCTGATTATCTTCCACTGAATTCAATCGCTGTCTGCATTAAATTAAAAATTCTCATTTTGGTTCATTGTGCTGTTTATCGAGAGCATGCCACCTTTTCTAGTTGGTCTCGCTATTCCCTATATTCCCTTCTTCAGTCTTGGTTCCTCACAGGCACTCCTTCTGCCTGTCTGTTTCTCCTCCGTCTCACCTCCACCTTCATATTTGCAACAATCAGATTAGTCCATGAGCATATCACCCAATTCAGCAAAAACAAGAGACTGGTACAGAAAAGGAAAGATTTTCTTTTAATTCAGCTCTTGTCTGATTTAAATGAAGAGTAGAGTGAGAGAGAGAGAAGGAGAGACAGACAGGGGAGGACAGAGAGAGGGTATAGGGAGAGACAGAAGGGTAGAGAGATAAAGAGAGAGAGAGACAGAGACAGAGAGACAGAGAGAGAGAAAGAGAGAGAAAGAGAGAGAGAACGAGAGAAAGAGAGAGAGAGAGAGAGAGAGAGAGAGAGAGAGAACGAGAGAAAGAGAGAGAGAGAGAGAGAGAGAGATTTGTTAATTTTCAGATAAAGTCCCATTTTAAGTTTAATGTTTCCTTTTCTCTTCCACATTCAGAATTTGAACAATCATGTGTTTTAAGGGCAGCAACTGGCCTGTATCTCGCTAAAATTCATCCATCTGGCTTTTAAAAATGTAATGTTGCCACAGGGAATATAAGGCAGAATCTGGCTGGGGCTCCAGCATTGTTACTGTCCCCACCTGCTATTAATAGAGTGCAGGATAAGACTTCTCACCACATCCATCACTTCCAGCTCTGCTACGCCCAGGAAAGAGGAAGAAAGAGCGAATAGACTGTGGCTGATGGCAACCATCAGTCCTTTCATCTTGTGCCTTTGGCCCAATGGAAGAAGCGAGTTGCAGTGTTATCCCTTCAAAGTCCAAATAATAGTATTTTAATACAAAGATATTACCTTCTTTGTATTTTGAGTTCTTTCCCTTCTGCTTCCTGGTGCCTCTGTTTCTATCCCTCTTCTCCCGGGGATGCCGAATTGCTGAGAGGGTCACAAGGTCCGCAGCTGTACGGTTCTAGGAATTGTTACACATCCTCGATGGTGAATGGCTGGATGACAGTTATAACGATACAAGTTAATCTATAAACTCTGGCTAAGACCTTTCTTAACTTTTTAAAGCTAATCATAACACTGACCACTTCCTGTTAATCCTTAGATCTTGGATAATTTTTTTTAATGCTATTAGGTTTATGTACCAAGAATATTGGTAGATTTTAACCTTTTTAACAAAATAATTATTTTCCACAATACAGTGCAGAAAAATACAGCCCAAAATCACAGAACAAAAACTACAGGTTAGATATAAGTTTGACTCAATAGTGTCCCACAAGATGCTATGGACATTAATTCATGCATCACTCTGGTCCATAGTCTGCTATTGAGACAGACATGGGAAGCAATTGCTTGCCCTGGGATTTGTAGCATGGAATGTTGCTACTCTTTGAGATTCTGCATGGAACCTTTTCACTCTTTAGGATTCCGGAATCTTGCTATTTTTTGGGGTTCTACATGGAATGTTGCTACTCTTTGAGATTCTGCATGGAACCTTGTCACTCTTTAGGATTCTGGAATCTTGATATTCTTTGGGGTTCTACATGGAATGTTGCTACTCTGAGATTCTGCATGGAATCTTGTCATTCTTTAGGATTCCAGAATCTTGATATTCTTTGGGGTTCTACATGGAATGTTGCCACAATTTGGGTTTCTGCCAGGTGCTTGTGACCTGGCTTGGCCACTGTTTGGAAAACAGGATACTGGGCTAGATGGACCATTGGTCTGACCCAGTACGGCTACTCTTTTGTTCTAAGAGCATGCTAAGGTCATGTTTTTACTGCAGCTTAGTGAAAGGACCCCTATGTATCTAAATGAGCCAAAATGGACCACAAAACAGGGTAAATTTTCAAAGACCTCTAAAATTCTATGCATACCTTCTAGGAGACATGCGTGGAAAATGTTGTTTTGATTATGTTTTGTGTTTCGGTTTTTCTTTTTATTTTGTTTCACTTATTTTTTCTTTGTTTTTCTGTTTTAGTTTCATTTATTTTTTTGTACTAACTTGTGCTATAAGTTAATGTGTGATGTTTTGTCATTTCTTTCTAATGACAGCGGATCCCTACGCCAAGAGAGAAGTACCTGGGGGTGGGCAGTAATTGTACATATGTAGATTATGTTATCAAACAATGCCACACAGATGATATGTCATTCACATGCCTAACTAAAAGGTGTATTTAGTTATGTAGCTCCTGGAATTTCAAATGTGCTTTTGGAAGAAATCCTGTGTTTGAAAATTGCCTTGCTGTGTGTGGGCTTAACTGCAGTTAAAGAACTCTCTGCAATTTTTCCGATAGATTTATACACAAATATATGTTTACCTTGGGGAAAAAATAGAATGTTAGGTATTATTTGGAAAGGAATGGAAAACAAAAATGAGGATGTTATAATGCCTTTGTATCGCTCATGGTGTGACCACATCTCGAATATTGTGTTCAGTTCTGGTCATTGTATTTCAAAAAAGGTATAGTAGAATTAGAAAAGGCACAGAGAAGGGCGATGAAAATGATAAAGGGAATGGGACAACTTCCCTATGAGGAAAGGCTGAAATGGCTTGAGCTCATCAGCTTGGAGAAAAGATGGTCGAGGGGAGATATAATAGAGGTATACTGAGTGGATGTGAATCGCTTGTTTACTCTTTCCAAAAATACTAGGACTAGGGGGGCACACGGTGAAGCTACAAACTAGTAAATTTAAAACAAATTGGAGAAAATATTTCTTCACTCAATGTGTAATTAAACTCTGGAATTCGTTGCCAGAGAATGTGGTAAAGGCAGTTAGCTTAGCAGGGTTTAAAAAAGGTTTAGCTGGCTTTCCTAAAGGGAAAGTCCATAGACCATTATTAAAATGGACTTGGGAAAAATCCACTGCTTATTTATGGGATAAGGAGCCAAAATGTATTATACTTTTTTGGGATCTTGCCAGGTATTTGTGATCTGGGTTGGCCACTGTTGGAAACAGTATGCTGGGCTTGATGGACCTTCGCTCTGTCCTAGTATGGTAACACTTATGTACTTAAAAGTGATGATATGGGGGGGAGGGGTTGTTGCAGGAAGCTACAATTGGCAGGTTTGGCACTATGTAAGACTAAAATCAAAGGGGTTGCTATTAAAACAGATTTAAATAGCTAGAAATGGCTTCTGGCAGTTTGAATCTCTTGTTTGGTGCCTAAAAAATCCACGTGGAAATAAGCGTAAAATTAAGGCGCAGTATATATAATACGCCTTATCAATACTGCAGCACCTAAAACTATGTGCATCCATTTATGCCAATAAAAAGCTGGTGTAAATCCATGCATGCAGATTTAGGCGCACTGTGGCTTATTCTGTAATTGCGTGCGTAACTGTTGAAATGCCCATAAATAACACCCCTTTTCAGCTAAGCGCATTTTTTAACTGTGCGCTTTGCAAATTAGGCGCAGTCCTTTATAGAACACGCTTACCGATTTCTGAGCATAAATTGTAATTGTTGTCAATTAGCACTCATTATTGCTTGTTAAGTGCCATTAAGAATGCTAATTTATTTTGTTCCGCCAATCTAGGCGCCATATATAGAATCCTAGGGTTAGCGCCTAAGCAAGATCCAGATATTTTGTGGATATTCATGGGGTGGAGTTGGCACTTGGCTGGTTAAGTCCTGATATTCATCCCTTAACTGGCTAAGGGGGTACATAAGTACATACGTATTACCATACTAGGAAAGACCAAAGGTCCATCGAGCCCAGCATCCTGTTTCCAACAGTGGCCAATCCAGGTCACAAGTACATGGCAGAAACCCAAATAGTAGCAACATTCCAATTAGAACCCCAAAGAGTAGCAAGATTCCATTCAGAATCCCAAGTACATGCCGTACTGGGACAGACCGAAGGTCCATCAAGCCCAGCATCCTGTTTCCAACAGTGGCCAATCCAGGTCATAAATACCTGGCAAGATCCCAAAAATGTACAAAACATTTTATACCACTTATCCCAGAAATAGTGGATTTTCCACAAGTCTATTTAATAACAGTCTATGCACTTTTCCTTTAGGAAGCCATCCAAACCTTTTTAAAACTCCGCTAAGCTAACCGCCTTTACCACATTCTATGGCAACGAATTCCAGAGTTTAATTACACATTGAGTGAAGAAACATTTTCTCCAATTTGTTTTAAATTTACTACATTGTAGCTTCATCGCATGCCCCCTAGTCCTAGTATTTTTGGAAAGCGTGTACAGACGCTTCACATCTACCCGTTCAACTCCACTCATTATTTTATAGACCTCTATCATATCTCCCCTCAGCCGCCTTTTCTCCAAGCTGAACAGCCCCAGCCGCTTTAGCCTTTCTCATAGGTCTTTTACTAAGCGGCGGTAAGCCCAATGCAGCCTTACTGTTCGCTAAACCGAAAGTACCGCCGGGCTACCAGAGCAGCTCGGTAGTAGTTCCCACTCCCCAGTGCGTGCTAGTTCCAGTACTACAAAAATATTTTAATTTTTGTAGCTCTGGTGTTTACCCGGTGGTAATCAGGCAGTGCTGCGCTCTGTCCGGTTGCTGCCAGGTTAGCGTGGGAGCCCTTCCCGACACCTCAAGTGTCCCCCCCCCCGAAATGGCCACAAGGCCATTTCTTTTAAAAAAACAGCCTTTTGCTCACTGCGGTAAAAGGGGGCCTCAGCGCACATTAAAAACACGCGCTGATGCCAGCGCAGGCCCCCTTATGCCGCAGCTTAGTAAAAGGACCCCTAAGATAATTTCATAAATAGGACGTCATAAAACTCAGTCCTACCTGTATGTGGTTCACCGTAACTGCTTAGGTGCAGAGAAGGGCGACGAAAATGGTAAAAGGGATGGGAAGACTTCCCTATGAGGAAAGGCTGAGAAGGTTAGGGCTCTTCAGCTTGGAAAAGAGGCGGCTGAGGGGTGATATGATAGAAGTCTACAAGATAATGAGTTGAATGGAGCAGACAGACGTGAAGCGATTGTTTACACTTTCTAACAATAATAGAACCAGGGGACATAAGATGAAGCTAGAATATGGTAGATTTAAAACAAATAGGAGAAAGGTTTTCTTTACTGTGGAACTTGTTTCCGGAGAATGTAATGACAGCAGTTGGCCTTGTTGATTTAAAGGGGGTTTTGAGCAGATTCCTGAAAGAAAAGTCCATTGAACATTATTAATTTAAATTTTTGCTTTGTTTTTAGGTTTTTGCCGGGTTCTTGAGGCCTGGATTGGCCACTGTCAGAGACAGGATGCTGGGCTGGATGGGCCCTTGGTCTTTTCCCAGTATGGCAGTGCTTATGTACTTATGTTCTAAGTGCTAAATATTGTATTTAACCAGATATGCTTTTCCCACCTGCGTATACCCGGAATTTAAATGGCAGAGCCAGCATTGAATTTCCAGGGATAACTTTGGTGGCAGTTAAAACGCTGAGCACCGCCAGCCTGCATATCAGCCTCTCAATATCTCGAAGTTTTCATTTTGAAAGAAGCATTTTGCCAGTTTCTGCTTGTGTTTTGGTTCTCACCTTTTGCTCCTGAGCTTAGAAAACCTTTGAGAGGACCAGCAGGTCCATGGAAGCAGAATCATTTTCTCTAAACACCAACTCATTCCCAGCCCCCATTTAAACAATCTCTTTTGAAACAGTTCAGATCACAGACTAACTACAAAGCAGAAAGACAGCTGGGAAACAGAATTAAAACTTTTAAGGACTATACAATTTATATTAAAAAGTCTTATATTTTATAGCTGTCTACATTCATCCGACATGATTGGAACATCTGCTCTTCGTAAAGCTAGTGATAAAAAAGATTACGCTGAACCTTTTATTACTTAATTCTGCACATACATTATGGGTTAATTTTAGCTTTGGAGTAACTTTATTGCTACAGAGCACGGATGTCTTATATGAAATCCATCTGAGCGAGCTTCCTCAGAGATAACGCAGATGATGGTTATAAGCTTAAAGAGAACCAAATGGGTTGCAGTCATTCCAAACATGCATTAGGTTGACATTACACCTATAGCATTAGCTGAAATCTTTCATCCTAGGAGATCAGACTTGGCTGGAGTTAAATGGGTTCACGGCACTATAAACAGTGCTACACATCCTTCAGACAAGCGGAGAACTTGATTGCTCTTCCATTTCTGCGGCTGTGCTGTCAGTTGTCACTATTTCTCTGCCGAGGCCTATCAGGAAGTTACTGGTGCCAATTCTAGATTAGTTCCTTAACTGCACTCAATCAGCTTTTAGGAAAAAAACCGAGGAGTGGAATAGAAAGGTCTTGCCTGTGATATTCAGGAGTAGTCTAGAGGTTAGGGTGGAGGGCTAAGAACTAGAGAAGTCAAGTTGTATTGTACATAAGTACATAAGTATTGCTGTAATGGGAAAGACCAAAGGTCCATCAAGCCCAGCATCCTGTTTCCAACAGTGACCAATCCAGGTCACAAATACCTGGCAAGATCCCAAAAATGTACAAAACATTTTATACTGCTTATCCCAGAAATAGTGGATTTTCCCCAAGTCCATTTAATAACGGTCTATGGACTTTTCCTTTAGGAAGCTGTCCAAACCTTTTTTAAACTCCGCTAAGCTAACCGCCTTTACCACATTGCCTCAGTATGAAGATAGGTGTTGATTTACTGAACTGCATTAGTCTATGTTATTAGTAAATAGATTTTTTGGGGTCCCTTTACTAAGCCACGTCAATTTCAAATTACCACCTGGCTACCCCGTAGCCCGTGCAATAATTTCATTTTTTTTACACGCGTCCACTACGTGCGCTGGAAAAGAATTTTTATTTTCCAGGGCGCGGTGCTATGTACACGCGTTGACAGCCGGTTAATGCGTGAGACCTTACCACTAAGTGAATGGGTGGTGGTAAGGTCTCAGACCCAAAATGGATGCGCTCCAGTTTTTATTTTGTAGCAGGTCTGTGCCAGAGCCGGTGGTGGGAGGCGGGGCTGGTGTTTGGGAGGCGGGGATAGTGCTGGGCAGACTTATACGGTCTGTGCCCTGAAGAGCACAGGTACAAATCAAAGTAGGGTATACAGAAAAAGTAGCACATATGAGTTATCTTGTTGGGCAGACTGGATGGACCATGCAGGTCTTTTTCTGCCGTCATCTACTATGTTACTATGTTACTATTTTCGGCCCAAAAAATAAAAGGCAGTTTTTACAGATGTGCTGAAAAACAGATCTGCGTGAGTCCAAAACACGTGCATACATTGGCGCAGGCCATTTTATAGCGCACCTTAGGAAAAGGAGCCCTTTATATATAATGAGACCTACCAGAAATATTGCGTGGTAACGTGCTTGCAGGGAATTATCTTGTACCTCAATGGAAAGGTATGAGTGAAATCCAAATAAAAACCCACCAATGACCAGGGACAGACTGACCACTGGAACAAAAGGGCAGTGCCAGAGGTCTCAGAACAGTAGGGGGCTCTTTCTGCTCCCTAGCCTCCATCTAATGTAATCACTTTTGATAGGTGGTTAGGGTCCCATGACCCTTAGTGCCCCTGCCAAGGGCTGCAGGTAGTTAAAGAAACTAATATGACCCTCTGCTACTTAGGTCAGATATCCACACATCACATTTGCAGATACACATAATTCACTTCGGAAAACAAATTTCATTATTAGGGGACAGAATAAGAGTTAAATACAAGTAAGAAAGTTATGAAGGCCCCGACCGAATGTGGGGCTGGAATCTGCATTATATAAAAAAATTTCCTTTCTCTCTTCCCACCATCCCTGATGAGGATTGTAGGTATCCCTCTCCCCAACAAATTCTCCAGGGTCAATGTCCCTCTCCCATTTCCAGCCCCTTCTTCCTGGTCAGGATAAGACCCCTTGGGACCTACTTAACCTTCCTGGTGGTCCAGTGGGGCATTGGAGGCAGAGGTAAATCCCCCTTGCTCCTGACCCTAGTGGCAGCTTCCTCAAAATGGCTGCCATGACCTCTCATAGCAGCCTTGTATTACTGCACGTTCCATGACAGGCTGCTAGCGGGAATTTTAATGAAGCTGTCATTAATGGCAGGAGCAAGGGGGTTTCGTTCCTGCCCCAACACCCTGCTGGACTACCAGGGAAATCAGGTAGTACCGGGGGGGAGGGGCTCTTTCCTGATTGGGATGTGGGAGGTAGAGATGAGAGGGGGATGCTGATGGGTGGAGGCTTTTGTTGGAGGGATGCCACCACACATCGGGGGGGGGGGGGGGGGGGGGTTGGAGGGGGGCCTACAGACCTCGGGGGGGGGGGAGGGGAAAAGAAAAATGTATTAATGCCCGCTATTCAGCTAGGGCCCACATAAGATAATCAAGTGAATTTAGGACAGGTTTTAAACTGTCCCAAATTCACCCACTTAACTTGTGCGGCCTCGGCTGAATATTACTGGCACCCGCATAAGCCCCAGCTCCTCCCCAGTGCCTCCCCCTGGCCAGTCCCTGACCAGCCCACTTTTTGGGTGAGTTATATTCAGGTACACCAGGTATTTTCCTGCTTCTCGGGGGTTTACCATCTAAGATGGCAAATCCATAAATCACTGCCTGATTGTAGGTGGCCCAAAGGGGTGTGTTTAACGCCAATTCTGTAACAGCTTGAGGGCGTAGCTAAACCATTATAAAATACTCGCATAAAGCTACACTTGCTCACCAGGTGTGTCTACATACAACAGGTCACTGGCTGGCAAAAATGGGTTCCCTTAAGTGCGTCATGCAAAGCCTGCAACTGACGGAGCCCTATAAGCTGCATGCATTGCTTGGTGACACGCCCATATCGGAATCCCTGACAGTTGTGCACTGAGGGGCCATTTAACTAAGCTGGTCCTGTTTTTCTTACAACCAAGGCACAAAAAGGTGTCCGAACTGACCAGATGACCACCGGAGGGAATCGGGGATGACCTCCCCTTACTCCCCCAGTGGTCACTAACCCCCTCCCACCCTTAAAAAAGAACTTTAAAAATATTTTGTGCCAGCCTCAAATGTCACACTCAGGTCCATGACAGCAGTATGCAGGTCCCTAGAGCAGTTTTAGTGGGTGCAGTGCACTTCAGGCAGGCGGACCAAGGCCCATCCCCCCCCCCCCCCACCTTTTACACTTGTGGTGCTAAATGTGAGCCCTCCAAAACCTACCTGAAACCCACTGTACCCACATGTAGGTGCCCCCCTTCACGTAGCTCATAACCGCCCGTGTGAGTCTTTACCGGCTAGTGGTAAGGTCTCAGACCCAAAATGGATACGCAGCAATTTTCATTTTGCCGCACGTCCATTTTTTGCAAAAAAAGGGCCTTTTTTACAGGCACGCTAAAAAATGGATCAGTGCACAAACCCACCCCTATACTACTACAAGCCGTTTTTCAGCACGCCTTTCTAAAAGGACCCCAGAGTTTCTCAATTCAAAGTACCTTTTGTAGTAAAAGGTTGCACAAAACTAGGGAGTTGACCAGTGGAGGACTGGCCTAGTGGTTAGGGTGGTGGACTTTGGTCCTGAGGAACTGATTTCAATTCCCACTTCAGGCACAGGCAGCTCCTTGTGACTCTGGGCAAGTCACTTAACCCTCCATTGCCCCATGTAAGCCGTATTGAGCCTGCCATGAGTGGGAAAGCGCAGGGTACAAATGTATCAAAAATAAAATAGATACTATTGGAGATTCTACATGGAATGTTGCTATTCCACTAGCAACATTCCACGTAGAAGGCTGCGCAGGCTTCTGTTTCTGTGAGTCACAGAAGCAGAAGCCTGCGCGGCCACATTAGTGATCTGCAAGGGCCGACTTCTACATGGAATGTTGCTAGTGGAATAGCAACATTCCATGTAGAATCTCAAATAGTAGCAACAGTGGAGGAGTGGCCTAGTGGTTAGGGTGGTGGTGGACTTTGGTCCTGGGGAACTGAGGAACTGAGTTCGATTCCCACTTCAGGCACAGGCAGCTGCTTGTGACTCTGGGCAAGTCACTTAACCCCCCATTGCCCCATGTAAGCCGCATTGAGCCTGCCATGAGTGGGAAAGTGCAGGGTACAAATGTAACAAAAATAAAATAGATACTATTGGAGATTCTACATGGAATGTTGCTATTCCACTAGCAACATTCCATGTAGAAGGCTGCGCAAGCTTCTGTTTCTGTGAGTCTGACATCCTGCATGTATGTGCAGGACGTCAGACTCACAGAAGCAGAAGCCTGCGTGGCCACATTGGTGATGTGCAAGGGCCGACTTCTACATGGAATGTTGAATCTCCAATAGTAGCAACAGTGGAGGAGTGGCCTAGTGTTTAGGGTGGTGGATTTTGGTCCTGAGGAACTGAGTTCGATTCCCACTTCAGGCACAGGCAGCTCCTTGTGACTCTGGGCAAGTCACTTAACCCTCCATAGCCGCATTGAGCCTGCCGTGAGTGGGAAAGCACAGGGTACAAATGTAAGAAAAATAAAATAAAATTCAGATTCCATTCATTTCAGATTGTTTCTTCCTAATATTCTGAATATTTCGCAGAGGCTTGGTTGAATTAACTCCAATTGCCACCTGGGATTAAAACTGAAAAATCAAAACTTCAGCCTGAAATGTTATATGTTAAGCTAATTTTAAGTCTCTTAATTCAGCCCCATTTGTTCTCAGTGCTTGAAATGAAGCATGACAGTGAAATATAACTGAGCTTAGTAATGGCTAAAGGATTTTGCTTTGGACTGTTGCTATTTGTGATCTGTTAGTAAAATACACCTGCTTACCTGGTTCAGATCAAACGGACATGCTAGAGTCTTTAGGACTGAGCAGATGGATATAATGAACACAGGGCCGAACGTTGACTTTATGCAGTCCCTCTGATCTATCCAAAAGGTATTCTGCTTGCTGGAAATTTTCAGCATCTACTGATTTGATAGACTAAAGGCTTCTCAAATCATTACAATAAATTCAGAGTATAGCAGATTATCCACTCAGAGAAAAGGATTGATTTCTTTTAGAATAGAAATTGATTGGCTGGGGAGCTGGCAAGGATGGAATAAAACATTAGAGTAGATATTATGGGAATACTGGACCTATTTACAATGGCTTTCAAAGGATTAGCAGGTAGAGCTGACAGGCAGCTGCGGTCAGGAAGCAGAATGATCTGTGCTTTGCAGGATGTTGCCTCTGGATCTGGCTCCTCTGCAGGAACAGAACTTATCTCAGAAAATGAAAACTCTCTCTCCTGCAGCATTGGCAAGCAAGAAAAACGCATTTGAAGGAAGTTGTGGCATGTACTTTTGGAAGGCATCCAGGTGAGCCTGTCACTGGGATTGGCTACAGGCTGCTGCCTGCATTCCGTCTTACTAAAAAAAGAAGCAATCCAAAAAAGCCATTTGCAGTTTGCTCTTAACCTTTCAAACCTGTCAAATGTTGTCCACATCAGCCTAAGCACTTTCAATCTCTATGTAAATTTCATGCCCATGATACAGTATTTTTCCTCTCACTTCTTCACATGGACACAAACTTTGCTAGAGACTAGTATACTGCTTCCAACACTGGCCAATCCAGGTCAGAAATATCTGACAGAAACCCAAAGAGCAGCAACATTCCAGAAACCCAAAGAGCAGCAACATTCCAGAACCCCAAAGAGTCACAACATTCCAGAACCCCAAAGAGTCACAAGATTCTGGAATCCCAAAGAGTAGCAAGATGCCAGAATCCCAAGGAGTAGCAACATTCCAGATCCCCAAAGAGTAACAACATTCCAGAACCCCAAAGAGTAACAACATTCCAGAATCCCAAAGAGTAGCAACATTCCAGAAACCCAAAGAGTAACAACATTCCAGAATCCCAAAGAGTAGCAACATTCCAGATCCCCAAAGAGTAGCAACATTCCAGAACCCCAAAGAGTAACAACATTCCAGAAACCCAAAGAGCAGCAACATTCCAGAATCCCAAAGAGTAGCAACATTCCAGATCCCCAAAGAGTAACAACATTCCAGAAACCCAAAGAGTAACAACATTCCAGAATCCCAAAGAGTAGCAACATTCCAGAACCCCAAAGAGTAGCAACACTCCAGATCTCCAAAGAGTAACAACATTCCAGAATCCCAAAGAGTAGCAACATTCCAGATCCCCAAAGAGTAGCAACATTCCAGAACCCCAAAGAGTCACAACATTCCAGAAACCCAAAGAGTAACAACATTCCAGAACCCCAAAGAGTAGCAACATTCCAGAATCCCAAAGAGTAGCAACATTCCAGAACCCCAAAGAGTAGCAAGATTCCAGAATCCCATATAGGGAAAGGGAAATGGGACTTGATATACTGCCTTTCTGTTGTATTTTGCAACTACATTCAAAGCGGTTTATATATATTCAGGTACTTATTTTGTATCAGGGGCAATGGAGGGTTAAGTGACTTGCCCAGAGTCACAAGGAGCTGCAGTGGGAATTGAACTCAGTTCCCCAGGATCAAATTCCACTGCACTAACCACTAGGCTACTCCTCCACTCGTATAGTAAATAATGGCAGATAAAGACCTGAACGGTCTGTGCTATCAATCTCAGGGCAAGCGCTGCGTACGTCTAGTAGCACTATAGAAATGATTAGTAGTAGGTAGTAAGCAGTGGCTTCCCAATATCTATCTCAACAACAGGCTATGGACTTTTCCTCCAGGAACTTGTTCAAATCTTTTTTAAACCCAGACATGGTAACCGCTGTTACCATATCCTCTGGCAAGCTGTAAAAGTTTTCCTATATTCTGCCAAACTGATACCCCCCTCCCCCCCCTATTTTGCTCAAAGCGAACACTCTGTATTCTCGGGAAATAGCATGCAAAGAGGTGGGAAAATGTGGGATACAAATGCAATAAATAAATAAATAAATACCTCAAACATTTGAGTGCCTGCACTAATTAAACAAACTATGCGGCTGAAAACTTATTGTGAGTGTAGGCAGTTGAAAACAAGGGCAACGATGGGTTATGGTTTCCTGTCCAAAACAGACAGGAAGATGACACAGACTCATCTCTTTGAAAACAACTACAGTATGTGGCTAGATTCCCTTTCATGCTCATAGGATTAATCTTCAGAAGAGTCACTTTTATTACACCCTGGCAGCCGTGGTTTGTCATAGAAGCCTCTCATAAATTTTGGAATTCTCTTTGGTCCTTGTGAAACCACTGAAACAATCTAGATTTTAATGGTACAACCAAAGCTCATTTTTATTTCAGGAAAATCGATGCATTCCCACTCAAAACAAAACCTTAAAACATTTTTTCCCCTGCTCTGCTACAATCAACGACCGACGTGCGTCAATTTGGAACTACGGCGTGTCCCGGGCGGTATTTCCATTTTTAAAATGTGCGTCCGATACGCGCAACAGAAAATATTTTTTATTTTTTACCGCATGGAGCTAACCGGGTGGTAATCAGCAGTGTAAGCGCGCTGACGATTACCGCCCGGTTAACACGGGAGACCTTAATGCTAAGTCAGTGGGTGGCAGTAAGGTCTCAGGCCCAAAATGGATGCGCATCAATTTTTATTTTGCTGCGCATCCATTTTCGGCCCCCCCAAAAAAGGCCTTTTTGCAGGTGCGCTGCAAAAATGGACCTGTGCGTGTCCAGTACATGTGCATACAACAGCGCAGGCCATTTTTCAGTGCACCTTAGTAAAGGGATTCCAGAATTAAATGGACTTGGAAAAATTCCGCATTTTTAGGTATAACTTGTCTGGAATGTTTTTACGTTTGGGGAGCGTGCCAGGTGCCCTTGACCTGGATTGGCCACTGTCGGTGACAGGATGCTGGGCTAGATGGACCTTTGGTCTTTCCCAGTATGGCACTACTTATGTACTTATGTACTTATAATATTCTTCCCTCATTTTTCACACCTTGAAGGAGGCTTTTGAGTAGAAATTCCTAGAGAAGTCATTTAGGAATCTGAGCAGAAGGAACCGAATCCTTCAATTCATCTGTTCAGAGGGCATCACCTATCAAAAAGTTATTCCAAAAACATTTACTCTGCCCAAGGGATTGGCCATTCCACCATCCCATCCAATGCCTTAAGGCAGGAGACCTCTGTACTGAAACTGACCCAGACTGATAGTGATCAGACATGGTAACCACAAGGCCGATGCTGTTCTCACATGATCAGTCAGCAGAAAAATGCAGTCAGAAGAATTAAAACCATAATGCCTTTGTCTCCTTTAAAAACACAACATGGATAGGCATGCGATGAGAACAAACACAGCCAGAGCGTCATTACACGCTCCAGGGTTCCTCAAGAGGTCATAATGTGAATGCTACACTCTTTGATCTTACATTCAAATCCAGGACAAAGGACAAACGATCCTTTTTCTTTGACAAAACAAATATATGGAAGATCATTTGAACATGAATGTGTAATTATAGACGACTCAAACATATCAATTGAATGGCAAATAATCCCCTGAACTAATGAATATAAATCTAATGTAATAATTCTACAAATATATATTTCTCTTCATATGAATTACAACCAATGTTCATTTATATTTAGGGCTGGATTTCATATGGGGCGGATCCACGCTAATCATAATAGTAAAGTGGAAGGGGTATACCTTCCTTCCCAGAGGTCATCAGAAGAGCAAGGGATCCACATGCCTGTTTGCTGAGATAATTCCTATTCAGTGTCCCCTTCACATCAGAGTTATAGTGCAGAGAAGGGCGACGAAAATGATAAAGGAGATGGGACGACTTCCCTATGAGGAAAGGCTAAAGTGGCTAGGGCTCTTCAGCTTGGAGAAAAGGCGGCTGAGGGGAGATATGATAGAGGTCTATAAAATAATGAGTGGGGTTGAACGGGTAGATGTGAAGCGTCTGTTCACGCTTTCCAAAAATACTAGGACTAGGGGGCATGCAATGAAGCTACAATGTAGCAAATTTAAAACGAATCGGAGAAAATGTTTCTTCACTCAACGTGTAATTAAACTCTGGAATTCGTTGCCAGAGAATGTGGTAAAGGCGGTTAGCTTAGCGGAGTTTTAAAAAGGTTTGGACGGCTTCCTAAAGGAAATGTCCATAGACCATTATTAAATGGACTTGGGGAAAATCCACTATTTCTGGGATAAGCAGTATAAAATGTTTTGTACATTTTTGGGATCTTGCCAGGTATTTGTGACCTGGATTGGTCACTGTTGGAAACAGGATGCTGGGCTTGATGGACCTTTGGTCTTTCCCAGTATGGCAATACTTATGTTCTTATGTACTTACGTAATGTTGCTTGTTCTTTCAAAAAGTAGGCAATCACAGGAAAATAAATTTAAGGGGCCCTTTTACAAAGGCATGTCCAACGTACGTCAAATTCGCATTACCGCCCGGCTACCTCGTGCCCCAGGTAGTATTTGCAGTTTTGGCATGCGCCCCAAACACACGGTAGAAAATATTTTCAAATTTCTACCATGGGACCATTACCCAGTGGTAATCGGCAGTTGGTGTGCGCTGTATGCTCACCGCCCGATTAGCACGTGAGATCTTACCGCTGATTAAATGGGTGGCATTAAGGTCTCAGGCCAAAAATGGACGCACACTGGTTTTCATTTTGCCGCACATCCATTTTCTGTCATATTAAAAAAATCCCTTTTTCCCCAGATGCGCCTAGGAAATAAACCAGCGCGCATCCAAAACACGCGCCTACATCTGCGCAGGACACTTTTGGACGTGCCTAAGTGTGGGAACTGTGAACCCCTGTGCGTGGAGCAGTGGCATCTCTAGAGAAATATTTGGGGTGCCTGTGAGGGGGGGGGGAGGGCAAGCTAGGTGTGGAGGATGGCAACACATCATGCCCCACCACCCCACTTTTAAATTCATAATATAAGGCACTAAGGCATAAAGAAGCCTTCCCCCTCTAGCTAGTCTGGGCTCCCAGGTACCATTATAATTGATAGTATCATTCAACAAATTCTTCCGTGTTGGATTAAGTTTGGATTCTCTACAGCATTGGTCAGAAATTCAATATAAACCCTACAACCCCAACATTGGAGCTATCCCCTTACAACTTGCAACAAAAAAAATATTCAAATTATGATCATCACCTCAGGAACAGCACATGCTCCTTGCAGCAAATGGCCTGGCCTTCTGTTTATGTTTTACTCTGAGTCCTTTTGTCTTTAATAGGTGTAGTTCACACCTCTCCAGGCAGGCGGACCTAGGCCCATCCCCCCTACCTGTTACACTTGTGGTGGTAAATGTGAGCCCTTCAAAACCCACCAGAAACTGACTGTACCCACATGTAGGTGCCCCCTTCACCCCTTAGGGCTATGGTAGTGTTGTACAGTTGTGGGTAGTGGGTTTTGAGGGGGGGGGTTGGGGGACTCAGCACCCAAGGTAAGGGAGCTATGCACCTGGGAGCAATTTCTGAAGTCCACTGTAGTGCCCCCTAGGGTGCCCAGTTGGTATCCTGGCATGTGAGGGAGACCAGTTGGCTCCTCCCATGACCAAATGGCTTGGATTTGGTCGTTTCTGAGATGGGCGTCCTCGGTTTCCATTATCGCCGAAAATTGTGGACGACCGTCTCTAAAGACGACCATTTCTAAGGTCGACCTAAACTTCGCGATTTGGGCATCCCCGACCGTATTATCGAAACAAAAGATGGAAGCCCATCTTGTTTCGATAATACAGGTTTTCCCGCCCCTTCGCTGGGACGTCCTGCGAGGCGAGGACGTCCTCAGAAAAACTTGGGCGCCCCTTTTGAATATGCCCCTCTATGTAACCCTACTACTACTACTATTTAGCATTTCTATAGCGCTACAAGGCATACGCAGCGCTGCACAAACATAGAAGAAAGACAGTCCCTGCTCAAAGAGCTATGTAATAAAAGTGAGCCAAGTATAGGACAATCAAGCCATTGTGACATCACTGATGAGGTTGGCTCTTATTGGTGGCCTGAGGCATTATGACATCACAATATCACCTCTGATTACAAAAGACTACTAACCTACTATTTATCACTTCTATAGCACTACAAGGCATACGCAGTGCAGCACAAACATAGAAGAAAGACAGTCCCTGCTCAAAGAGCTTACAATCTAATCTAATGTAACCCATTATTAACCAGATATATCCGAGAAAAGGCAGTTTATCTTGGATATAAGCAGCATGAAATATATAGTGAAATTCGATGTCTTTGAAGATTTGACAGGAAAGAGACATATATGGATTCCCAAAAGAAAATGTAAGATGTAACTGTTTAAGACCACTTTGAAAGGGAAGGAAACATGGGAGAATTGACCAGCACCCAGATATAGGGCAGACAAGGGTTGAGATGGGTTGAGGGTATTGTTGGGAGGAAATGTATGTGGGACTTGCTGGGTTAGAGGAAGGAGAAGGGTGAATTGAAGAGTAAGCTTTGGGGAGAAGGGGGAAGGGTTTCAAGAACATGTATTGCGTTAGATGTATTTGAACTCATACTTGACGGAGTGTGTAATCAACATTTTTACACTTATGCAATTCTCCTGTGTAAAGAAAAAAGTTACTTGGGGACTTGTGTCATTTAGTGAATTGGCACCTTCATTTTGTTCCTGATCTGTCATTGTCTGCTAGGATATTGGAGGGCCCTTTTACAAAGACGCGCTGTGTAGACGCATGTTTTGGGTGCACGCAGAATCATTTTTCAGTGCACCTGTAAAAAAATGCCTTTTAAAAATTTTTGCCAAAAATGGACATGTGGCAAAATGAAAATTACCGCCAGCCATTAACCTAGTGGTAAGGTCTCATGCGGTAACCGGGTTGTAATGGTCTATGCACATAGAAGGACGATTACTGCCCGATTACCGCCTGCACTCCAGAAAATAAAAATATTTTCCAGTGCGCATAGTGGATGCACGTCAAAAATGAAATTACCGCAAGGGCCACACGGTAGCCGGGCGATAACTCAAAATTGACGCGCATTGGGAGTAGATAGACGCCTACGTGGCTTAGTAAAAGGGTCCTTCGTTTTCTACAAGAAAACTTGCTAGATTTATGGTGTGCCTTGTGATGCTCAATGATTTTACCCACAAGTGAAGGAATCTGATAGAGTCGTGCCTGAGTCTTGCAGTTTCTCTATGATCTGGGTAAGGTTCTGATCACAGTGGCTCATCCATTTTCACTAAAAAGAGATAAATAGTTTTGACCAGTGATGGTCTGGTGCTAGTGGGGAGAGTATATCCTCTGGTGAGATCATTCTGCCAGTCAAGCAGTAAAGATACTACTGAAAGTTATGGAATTCCAGTTTACTTCCTATGTATCGAATACATCTTTTTAAGGAATAAAAGAATATCACAAAATCTATTCATTCAGTTTTATGCTTCAAAGCTTTAGCAATCCTCTTTCCTCTATTTTTGGTGGACTAAAAATCCTTTTCTTCAGGTTTATTAATGCTGAGAATGGTTGTGACCTGAGTCTTCTTGTTCAAATACACATGTATCTGTTCACGTGGTTTTGCTATAAAATCATTACTAAGGTCTGATCTTTTCTTTTGTCCAGAAAACTGAGGTCCTGATGAAGGTAGAGACTTTGCATAAGAAGACTTGCAGACAGGATCCACAATGAGGGGAAGAGATGAGCCCCTTCCCCAGTAGGTGTATCAGAGAAAAGAGAGAGCCTTCAGAGATTTGGGGGGTGGGGTGGAGGGGAGGTAGCAAGCTCTACTTTCTGAAACAGATATGTCTTGGTTCCAAGTAAGGAGAATCAGAGTGGGAAGAACCCTTGGATAGTAGAGGGACCATGAAAGGGTATCCAGAGGTTTTCCTGAAGTCCAATGAAGCAGCCAGTTGTGTACTGGTGGAGTGAAGGAGAAAACAATTGTAGCTTCCCTGAATCGTACTTTCCACACATCCATCCAGTATAGAGAGATGCACAAGAGAGGGGATGTATCTGCTGATGGTGGGGCGAGAGTAATTTCAGGAGCCATGGTCTCTAGGTGGTGGGGTCTTTTGGAAGCAGTTAAGACAGAGGAAATCTTCAAGAGAGTAGGCCATGAGGGAATGTGCCAATTAGGGACAGGGGAAAGTGCAAATATCCTTAGCATCTTTCTCCTAAGGTTTGGAATTTTACTCCTGTAATTACTTTAAGTGAATATATTTCTTTACATATGCTTGCCACAAGATGGCAAACTTTACCTGCAGTACTGATGCCAAAGATACTTGCAGGTATAAAATTAAGGTTATATTAGCTCTTCACAATGAATGGATAAGAACATAAGACATGCCAATGGTGGGTCAGATCAAAGGTCCATCAATCCCAGCATCCTGTCCTCCAACATTGGCCAACCCAGATCCCTAGTATCCAGCAGAGAATAGATCCATTCCTTGTTGTTCACTCCTAGAGAGCAGAAAAGGTTTCCCAAAGTCTGCTAATAATGGCTTATGAACATTTCTGCAGGAACTTATCTAAATCTTTTAAACCCAGCTATGTTACCTAATCGTGGCCCTATCCTTCAACCACAAAATACACAGCTTGATTGCGCTTTGCTTTAGATAATGCTACTTTTTAGTTTCAGGGAATGTCCTCTACTCCTAACCGTATTTGAGGGGTAAATAACCATTCCATATTTCAAGATATCACCCACCTCACAATTTTATGGACTGCTAGATATCAGTGACGTAGTCCATTTAAGCAGAACACCTGCACATGGGTTATACAGAAAATATTATCTGAAAATATATTAAAGGAGACTTATGTTTCCATTTTATCATTGTTAAGCCTTATTTGGCAGTCTGACTCCTAGCAGTAGTAATGCAAGAGTAATTCAAGGGGTTGAATGGCACCATTTTGGACCCAGTTGCCAAAGAGGAAGGAGAATCTGGGGATCGTTCCTGGCCTCTTGTTTGCTACCAAGGAAACCTTCGGTAGGTGTTGGGAAAGGTATCTTGGGGGTGGAAGGGTGCTTGCTGAATAGGGGACAGGGCATAGGCGGTCGGTGGCCCAACTGTTTGGGGAGGCTAAAGGGGGCGGGGTTAGGGGTGGGGCCAGGGGTGGAGCTTAAATCCATAATTGTCTGATAACACACAGAAAAAAAAGTAAATAAAAGTCACAATTAATACCTTTTATTAAATTTAGATATTAGATATGTATCATATGTCAAAGAATAAAATGGTTGCTCAAAGCATATTCTAAGCACAATCGCTCAACTTCAAAACACTATGCACAACTTTGTGCAAAAAAACACTCAGAACCTTACTGTACCATAAATGTTACACTGGGCAGAACCTAATACACCAGTATACCACCCATACGGAAAATGCAGACCGTGAACAATATGAAACAAGGGATCGTATCATCACAATTCTCATGTAGAGCCACAAAACACCCTAATTCATGTTTAATGTGGGATAAAATGCCATAAATAAGTAAATAAATATAAACTTTTAATGTTGAGCACCTGATTCTCAAAGTGGACATATTCTAAACACTATAATGAAAATAAAATGATCTTTTCTACCTTTGTTGTCTGGTGACTTTTTCTGATCATGCTGTCCCAGTATCCGATTCTGCTGCTATCTGTCCTCAGTGCAGGTCAGGAAGTCATTCTCGTTAAATATCTCCCTGGCAACCCAAGACACCTCCAGCCAACCCCCCTTGCTCTCACAGCAGTAAGGTAAACAAACCATAAACCAATTTCTACAACTGGTTACACAAGGCTAGAGGGCTTTCACTGCAGCTCCTGCTGTGAGGATGGAGGTAAATCAACAATTTAAACCCCTTAGAGCACAGCAGGGGAGGCTTAGCCTCTCCAAGCCTCTTATACCGGGCGCCTATGGGACAGGGAGATTTAGTGCTTGAATCAGGGTGTGGGGCCGTCATCTGGGGTTCAGCTTGGGGATAAATCTACTAGCGTCGGCCCCTATAAGAAGCTCCCCAGTAGTGTCAATCCACATGTCAGCAGTCCAATGATCTTTTAAAGGAAAAATAATGCCACAAATGTTGCTTTTCATCTAAGCACATGGCTAAAGACTGTAAAGCAGCCATCAAATGTACGGACTGCAATAGTGACCAGCATGTCAGTACGTTGCACCTGGACAAAAGTAAGTCTACTTCTATAGGAACCCCAGCTTCAGCGTCAAGCCATGGCGGGGAGAAGAAAGTAGAGTAAGCATCACCACTGAACGTTACTCCAAACTGTACACAGGTGTGCGGAGGAGGCTGCAGTGTACGGTCATGCACCAAGATTTGTGTAGCTAAAGTAAATCCAAAATAGCAACCGGAAAAGGCAGTAAAGATGTATGTCATCATAGATGAGTAGAGTAACAAGTCCTTGGCAAGAACAAAATTGTTCGACCTATTTGACATCCAAGGAACTTGCTATTCTTACAGCCTCAAGACCTGTACAGGAAGGGCAAAGAGGATGGGAAAAAGAGCAAGTGGACATGTGATAGAAGCAATGGATGATAGGAACAAGACCCATCTACCAACTCTTATTGAATGTAATCAGATACATGATAACTGAGAAGAAATTCCTACACCAGAGGTTGAGCAACACCATCATTACCTCCAACCTATAGTGGAGTATCTGTAGCCTTTGAAATTGAATGCCAAGATTTACTCTCATTGGGAAGAGATGCACTAACATTGATCAGAGTTTGTGCAGGTTAACTCAATGCCTCATATGCCTACAGACTTTCCCTGGGATGAGTGATAGTAGGTGACATCTGCCTTAACAGACTGAGGAGATTAAGTGTAAATGTCTACAAAACATGCGTCTTGTTCGAGCCTTGCCATAGCCATCTGCATGTGAAGGAAGTTTACAGCTGGGAAGAACAAGATCCTGGCTCAACTATCAATCAGAATACATCTCCACCAGATTTAGGAGAACATCTGGGGAACTCAGTGTTCCAAGTCACCAAGGATGATGACAAACCAACCCTTTCAGTAGAAAACAGAGAGCTCTTGAAAATTATGGATACAGTAGTGCATAAGGAAGAGTTCAACAGCTGGGTGGCTCGGCTTCTATTCCAAACATCCAGAAAACAACTACCTAACAACAGAGAGCAAGCTTTCTCTCATCTCATTTCATTTCATTTCAAAAGACTCTGAGAAGGAAACCAGAGAGAAAACAACACTTTACAACATTTACGCAGAACATGCTGGATAATGGCCATGCAGAGCCAGCTCCATCTTTAATGGACAAAGAAGATTGTTGGTACTTACCTACCTTTGGTGTGCATCATCCACAAAATCCAGGCCAGATTAGGACTGTGTTCAATTCTAGTGCTCAATTTCAAGGAATCTCACTCAACAATGTGCTGCTTTCTGGGCCTGACATGATCAACAGCTTAATAGGAGTCTTGGCACACTTCAGAAGGGAACCCATCGCCATAACGCAGATATCTAGCAAATGTTCTACTGCTTTGTTGTGCACCCAGACTACAGAAATTACTTGAGATTCCTGTGGTACCATGACAATGACATCAACCAGGAAACTGTACAATACAGTTCATGTCTTTGGTAACAGTCCATAACCTGCAGTGGCAACTTACAGTCGTAGAAGGACAGCCCAAGAAGGTGATGATGGTTTTAAGTCCTTACCTACCAAAGGAGAAGCCATTGACTTGTTAAAGAGAATCCAAGCAATGCTGGCAGAGGCAAATCTTAGACATCATAAAATCACCTCCAACAGCCCAGAAGTAATGAGAGCATTTCTTGCAGAGGATCATGCCAAAGATTTTGTCGCGGCTCTGATGTCACTCTGGTGTTGGTGAGCTCTCGAGTTTTCCCGAGCTCCACTAGGCCCAGGAAATAGCCGAGCACCCCGAATCTTCACCCGCGGCGACCGCCGTTCACCGAGGGTTGAGCCCCCAGCTGCGGGCGGCCAGCAGGACTGCTGGAACCACGGGGTGACGGATGACCTGGCTGGCTGTGGATACCGAGTTCTTGGTGAGCGTACCTAGCCGAGCGGCTAGCTGAGCAGGAACAAAACACAGTCTTGGATGGAGCTAGCAGGACGGCTAGCTGTCACGAGGAACAAACACAGGCGTGGATGGAGCTAGCAGGACGGCTAGCTGTTACGAGGAACAAACACAGGCTTGGATGGAGCTAGCAGGACGGCTAGCTGTTACGAGGAATAAACACAGGCTTGGATGGAGCTAGCAGGACGGCTAGCTGGCACGAGGAACAAAACACAGTCTTGGATGGAGCTAGCAGGACGGCTAGCTGAAACAAGGAACAAACACAGGCTTGGAAGGAGCTAGCAGGACGGCTAGCTGTCACGAGGAACAAACACAGGCTTGGATGGAGCTAGCAGGACGGCTAGCTGTTACGAGGAACAAACACAGGCTTGGAGGGAGCTAGCAAGGCGGCTAGCTGGCACGAGGAACAAACACAGGCTTGGATGGAGCTAGCAGGACGGCTAGCTGGCACGAGGAACAAAACACAGTCTTGGATGGAGCTAGCAGGACGGCTAGCTGAAACAAGGAACAAACACAGGCTTGGATGGAGCTAGCAGGACGGCTAGCTGGCACGAGGAACAAAACACAGTCTTGGATGGAGCTAGCAGGACGGCTAGCTGAAACAAGGAACAAACACAGGCTTGGAAGGAACTAGCAGGATGGCTTCAAACAACGAAACGGAAGCACTGGATCCTTTCGGTGCTTCCGTTTAAATCCCCCGCTCGTCCTGGCCAAAGAACAGCTGAGACCAATCCTCTCTGTCCCAGCCGGCAGTGGGCTCCGGATTGGTTCTCCCGTCTGAGGGGCAGAGTTCCTTCGTGGATGCGCCAATCCGGCGCAAGTGGGCGGAGCCTCCTCGCTGGTCCTGCTGCAGCGAGGAGGACGCCGACGCCGGCGCCGCCATCTTGGCCGGCGGTTCTCCTTCTCCGAGGCCGGCGTTAGTTCTTCAGGATCGCCGGCCTCGGAGCAACTTGTGGTCGCGGCCCTCCCGGCGGCAGCCTTCCCTCGTCGCCCCGCACCCCACGGAAACCCCAACCTCCCGCCCCGGCCCGCGGACCGGCAGGTAAGGGCCCGGAACGGGACAGATTTAAAGGATTTAGATCTAAAAGTAGACAACCCTTCACTTCTTGGATTACTTTGGTATCTAAAGAGAGACATTTTTAACTTTCAAGTTTTCACCCGAGAGAAACCATATACATGCAGAGGTGTTGTCCACAGTATGATCCACTGGGTTTGTGGCTCCAGTCACCATCCAAAGAAGATCCCTCCTGAGAGAACTTTACCAAAGTATTGATGAGTGGGATTTTCCATTACCTCCAGAAATGTGACAAGAATGGGAGAGATGGAAAGATTCTCTAAAGACTCTTGAACAACTGTACATCCCATGCACTTACATCCCTGCAGCACTCAGTACTGCCTATCACAAAGAGATTGCATTCACTTCATCAACCAGCTGATGAAAGACCAGACAACTACCACCAAGGTGCCATCAAGAACACAGAACTGCAGATCATCAATGGCAACTTGGCACCACCTGGGAACTTCGGTGCAAGACTTTCCTGGAAGACAGAGAACATCTTTAGCAGAGCCATCATTGAACCAGTGGTCTACACTATAGAGCGATGAGAACAATATGGACTGTTGTCCACTCCAGAGACTCAAAGACTTTTCTCTCTTCTTTGTGCTGTTTGTGTTGTCTGTCTCTCATTTCAGCTCCTGCGAGACTGCAAGAGAGAAGTCGTCAGAGCAAGACTGAACTGGAGACAAGCAAGAAGTTGCCAAGTTTAAGATCCAGACATAAATGGATTTTTGCATGTTTATAATGTTTATAGTTGAGAAGTTAGTGGTATCTTCTGATACCTGGTGGGGAGTGTCTGCCCCCATATTCATGGAGGTAGGGTGCATTGTTATGTATATTTAATGTGAATATTATTTGTACTCAATTGCATTGTCTGTGTAATAGATGGCACTGTATACTGGAGCTTCCCCCACCTATAGTTTGCAGTATCCTATGACTGGCTCGTGAGCTTTCCCTATTGGCTGTTAGCTCTGAGCTAGGGTCAACCCTCCCTCTCTGTCCCTGCGGGCTGTGTGAGAGCGTTCTAGTCTTGTTAGCATGCCTTTGTGATCAGCAGCTTTTCTAGGGGCTGATCCTTGTAATCCCATCATGAATTTTCACCATCTCCCCAAGGCATTCCCCTTTCATGTACCCCAAGTTACTCCCCCTTATTTCCTTTGAGAGTTACAGCTTTTCCTCTTAGCATGGCTGACGCTCTGGCCATCTACTGCCCTTTGGGGTGGCTAAGTGCAGACTGTTGCAGAAGGCAACAATTCTATCTAAGCAACTGAACTGTAAGTTGGATTTTCATTGTTTTTTTTGAGTACTACAATAAAGAACATTTGCTTAAGAATTGAGAGTCTACTAGTAAAGTTTCTACTTGGGAATGGTTTAGCTGGCTGTTTAAGCTACACTGTACTTTGTCTAGAACAGCACATTGATAGTGACTGCTGGACTTCATCCCCTGACAAAGCCTTGGTGAAAGAGGCACCTGTCGGTATCCAGCCACTACAGATAAGTTTCACTATGGGATATAGTCTGTTTATAGCTGTTTTATTCCCATGAAAAAATTGATAATGATTATTGTTTTAAACACAAGTTTAGAATGCGATATTGAATAATCTGAATAATAAGTAGAAAAATTTCATATTACTTTAATGGGACATTGATAATACCAAAAGTGGTAAGGAGTAGGTTTTTGAACTGTGATTGATATACCACTAAAAGATCATTATCCCAACCTGTGACTCACAATGTGGGTAAAGAGTCTTTGCGACTTCTGAGGTCTTTTCCTCCTGCCACAATTTAATTAATTTATTTGTATGAATCTTATCCTTAGTCCAATTGTGGTCATGGCTCCACTTTGTCAAACACGGTAAGACCTGGACAGCTGCAACAATCATGATGCCAGTCATGGAAGCCTAAGAATACTATTAATTGTTTATTTTACATAATAATGAGCTACTCTGCATATATTTACACATTTTGCATCTTATTGTTGTGTAACTTACCTTGCACTTAAAAATTCACATTAAGGGCAAATAATGCATCATTTTGCTATTTAACACCAGGGCTTTTTTTGAGGGGGTACTTGGGGGTACTGAGTACCGGCACCTTTTCATTGTCTGCTAAAATTGACCCAAGGACCCCAAGTTTTAATGAAAGAGCTCAGGCTCTACACAACAATTCTGCCTTATCATAGGTTCTGTTACTGGTTGCAGGGGGCCTGGCTATTGTGGGGTGGATCCCTCAGTGATCACTCCCACCCCTGAAGGGTGGCCTGCCATTTGAGTACCGGCACCTTTTTTGCTAGAAAATATGCACTGTTTAACAGGCATGATTTGGCAAAAGAAATGTGCCTTATTCCCTTATCTCATGTTAGTAACTACCCACATGTATAGTATTGTCAGGCACAGATCATCTGTTTTGAATATTAGTTCGTACCCTGAAATTATATTTGGGAAAATCTATGTTTAATAAGGTTTTGAGACCAAATGTCTTCCTGCAAAGCTTTAAATGGTATAGGATGTGATGAAGGGGGACCAGTACAGATGATGTGATCCTGGTGGGTTTGGCAGAGGACGGCAGGTATCATCTGTTTGGCCCAGGGCTATGCTTAGAAAGTCTTGATTAGCTTATTACACTCAATAAAGTTTCGATCTAGTTAGTTTCTGCTTTCTTTCAAGGTAACAGAAATGTAAACCAGATTTCCAACCTTATAGAATTTTCAAAGGCTTCTTTGTTTCTCTGGACCTTTGTCTGATTTACAGTGACCCAAGTAACTGTCGAAGTCATGTATATAAACTGGTGATATTTATTACCGCTATTAAACAAAACATTGAGGCAGACATTGATACCTTATATAACCTCTTGCACCTTATGCTTCCTTCAAATGTACCTGTGCAATCCTAAAACTATTTTTACCTGGATTGCTCTCAACAATATTGTGATGTATGTATGATTGTGATTAACTGTGCTTTCACCATTAAGGTGCAGAAAGGAGGCCATCTGATAATTTATGGTGGTTTGGAGTCTTCAAACAAATGCTTTCATGTGAAATGAATAAAAACTCCTTCAAAGGCGGCAGCATGCCAAGACAACAGAAGGTAAACCATGCTGCATTTAGGGGAAAAATATGGGAAATTTCCTGTGTCTGTTAGGTCATCATTCTTTTCTTTATTCACTTGCGTAAGGAATATCATTGCTCATGAAAATGAACAGATCAGCGTCTTTTATTTACCTACATACATTTTTTAGGGTGATTTTCAAAAGCATCTGCACAGGTGCAACATCTGGGAGTATTTTCACATTTTTACCTCTCAACTTTGCACTAGCTCTCCAAAGGAAAAACGTCCCTTTCTGTGAATTTTCATTGACTCTGTCTGGGAAGCACAAGCTGAAAATCTTACAGATCATCTTATCACCAGAGAATGTCAGGGCAGACTGCAAATGGAGCCTGGGTGTTCCACCTAACTCCACGGAGAGTCGGTGATATTCACCCTAAAAGCATTACAATAAGGAGTAATTGCTGAGTAAGCAGCTTTATGTTTATTAAAATCTTGCTATGTCATAAAAACAAGATAGAAAGAAAAGGCAAAAAGAGAAGTACAACATTGTACATAAATGTTGCTATACTGGGACATACCGAAGGTCCATCAAGCCCAGTATCCTGTTTCCAACAGTGGCCAATCCAGGTCACAAGTACCTGGCAAGATCCCAGAACAGTACAATACATTTTATGCTGCTTATCCCAGAAATAAGCAGCAGATTTTCCCCAAGTCCTTTATTAATAATGGCTTATGGACGTTTCTTTTAGGAAGGTATCCAAACCTTTTTTTAAACCCTGCTAAGCTAACTGCTTTTACCACATTCTCTGGCAACGAAGGCAGAAAATCAAAGAATAACAATTTACAGCAATAGCCTTTGCTAACCGTGTGGCCTGATGTGCTCTGTGGGCCACAATTAGGGCCCCTTTTACGCAGGCATGGTTGGGCTACCGCACGGGTAGAGGGTGTCAAAACAGCACTACATTCCTAGAAATGGGATGTTGGATACTGGCCGATAACTTTCAAGTTTGTCCTAGTCAAGGTTGTTCTACTTTAGCCAAGGGTGAACCACTGTCCTTTTTAATGCTGGTGGTAGTTGCCCATGAGAAAGAGAGGAGTTCACAATTTTAGTGGAACCTTCTATGAGGCCCATACTTGCCTGCTGCACTATCTTTGATGGACAGGGGTCGGGGGAGCAGGTAGTTGGTCGAAGGTCTCTTAGGATTTTTGTTTATCAAGGTTCTCCTCTGTTATTGGGTTAAAAGTGTCCCATGTGTCTCTGTCAGGAGGGGGCAACTTTGTGCACGCCTGGTTAACTGATTGGAGGCTGGTTGGGATTGCTTGTAAAATCCTGGTGGAGACTTTTAATTTTGTTAGCAAAGTATGCAGCAAAATCATAGGTGGAGGAGTGGCCTAGTGGTTAGGGTGATGGACTTTGGTCCTGGGGAACTGAGGAACTGAATTCGATTCCCAGCACAGGCAGCTCCTTGTGACTCTGGGCAAGTCACTTAACCCTCCATTGCCCGCCACATTGAGCCACCCATGAGTGGGAAAAAGTGCGGGGTACAAATGTAACTAAAATAAAATAAATAAAAAATTGCAGTTCTGTTGTGAGGGTTACAGTAGGTTGTTTACTATACTGAACAACTGTTTGGTTGAATCGGCAGCCTGTGCAATGCATTGAGAGAAATATTGTGTTTTGGTTGTTGCTAAGGCTTGGCAATACTTTGTCATATGCTTCCTATAGTTTAATCTATCTTCATCCAGGCAAGATATCCGCCATCTCCTTTCTAGATTCCGTCCTTCGCATTTAAGGATCTGAACTTCTGGAGAAAACCAAGGTGAGTGTTCATGAGTGGGGCATAAGACGCATAAGACCTTTTTTAGTGGTGCTGCTTTCTGTAAGGTCTTGTCTAAGTGTGTATTCCAAATGCCAACTTGTTCTGACACTGTTGTTGTCTTTTCATCCATATGCGGATAGTCCAAGGCAGTGGCGTACCAAGGGGGGGGGGGGGGGCGGTGGAGGCAGTCCGCCCCGGGTGCATGCCGCTGGGGGGTGCCGCGCGCCGGTCAGCTTTGTTTGTTTCCATTCTCCCTCTGCCCCAGAACAGGTTACTTCCGGGAGAGGGGTTCTTTCGCCGGGGTGGGGGGTGTGCTTTTGTCGGGGGGGGGGGGGGGGGGTGCTGCACCCGGGGGGCGGGGCGCATCGGCGATCCGCCCCGGGTGTCAGCCCCCCTAGGAACGCCACTGGTCCAAGGCCTCTAGGAAATTCTCAACTGTCAGCTTTATTTATGTCTCTAATCTTCTTCCAAACTCCGGGAGGTGCCATTTGCTTCAATTGGTCTCTTAGGGGAAATTTAATTAGAAAATGGTCTGACCATGATAGAGTTGTTATTTCAATACTACTATCCCCAAATTCTGGGATGTCAACCCCTTTGTAGAATACCAAATCTAGTATGTGGCCCTTTCTCATGGGTTGGAGAATTGATCACCTGTGTGAATCCTAGTGTTGTCATCGTGTCCAAGAAGGCAGCTGTGGTGGTATCTGGGGATTCGAATCTGGGGATTCGATGTGTAGGTTGAAATCTCCTATGATCACCATCCTAGGGTAATTCAGGGTCACTTGAGTAATCAACATCAGCAAAATTTGCCCTTTCCTCTCTGAGCATACCACCAGAACTCTCGTCCATGCTCTCATTACCTCTCGCCTTGATTACTGCAACTTACTCCTCACCGGCCTCCCACTCGGCCATCTATCCCCCCTTCAATCCGTTCAGAACGCTGCTGCACGTCTTATATTCCGCCAAAACCGATATACTCATATCACCCCTCTCCTTAAATCACTTAATTGGCTTCCGATTAGATATCGCATACAATTCAAGCTCCTCCTCCTTACCTATAAATGCACTCAGTCTACGGCTCCTCACTACCTCTCCACCCTCATCTCCCCCTATGTTCCCGCCTGCAACCTCCGCTCACAGGACAAAGCCCTTCTCTCAGTACCCTTCTCCACCACTGCCAACTCCAGGCTCCGCGCATTCTGCCTTTCCTCACCCTATGCCTGGAACAATCTTCCTTTACCCATACGCCATGCCCCCTCCCTACCCATCTTCAAATCTCTGCTTAAAACTCACCTCTTCAATGCTGCCTTCGGCGCCTAACCGCTCGAGAAATATAAAATGCCCCAATCCATCCACCCTATCAGATTAACTGTTCACTCGTCCTCTAGATTGTTCACTTGTCTTTAGATTGTTCTCTTGTCTTTTAGATTGTAAGCTCTTTGAGCAGGGACTGTCCTTCTATGTTTGAATTGTACAGCGCTGTGTAACCCTAGTAGCGCTTTAGAAATGTTTGTTGTTGTAGAAATGTTTGTTGTAATCAGGTCTAGGAGTTCTTGCACAGATAACGTGTTGTTACGAGGTGCTTGGTGTATCATGAGTATCCAGATTGGTTTCTCCTCTTCAAGCTGGATTAAAAGAGATTCCGATTCATTTAACTGGGGAATGGAGATGCTGCGCAGTTTGATTGTATCCTGAATCAAGACTCCACCCCATCTTCCTGGCAACAAAATCTAGTGTAGCTTTGAATATAACAAACATCAGAGTTCTTTGTTGAATTCAGAGTATCTGTGTTATCGTAGGAGATACAGGTCACAGCTTATAGCTTGGTTCAGTTTTTATGCCACCCATATAACAGTTTGTTCAGTGAAAACAGATATTAATATTTACGATTTGCTGTTGATGTAGGTGCCACCGTTAACCCAAGGAAATGAACGTAATACTTGCTAAGTTGTACTTCATCTAACTTTTAGAAACCTAACAAAAGACTTATACATTTTTGCAATTTCCTACTTTTTTTTTTTTTTGATGGTCCACTGATATTTTGAGCAGATCTTAATGTAATCCCAAAGAAATGATTTGATAGATTCAGTATGTTTTGTTCCTGGAAGCCAAACATACCTAACTTCATAGATCTGGGAATAAATGACATATGGAAACGGCTTCATTCTTTCATTAGGAATTCAAGGCTCAAGTTTTACTTCCATGCCCTGTGTTGTGTATGATTCTGTAACAGATGTGGAGTATAACATTAATAATATACTTTGCTATCTCACGTCAGGTACAGCATTGTTTTAACAGAAAACCCATTGTAGAAAATATTTGCAATGTGCTTTAGTTCCTGTAGCAGTAGCTACCTTTTAATAGCAATCAGGGCTGGTTTTAGACATGGTAAGGCCCATGGCGGAAATTAAGGAGGGAGTCCCTGACCCCTGATCTCCTCTTCCCCCATTCTCCCCACCTGCATTATTTATTTATTTATTACATTTGTATACCGCACTTTCCCACATGTGGCAGGCTCAATGCGGCTTACACAGTAACAATAAAAGAATTACAAGTCATAAGAAGAATATACAATTTGTAGTAAACGTAATAATAATGGGGATAGCAGATAAGTAACTTGAACATAGGAGGAATTGGAAGTATAATTAAATTGAACATAGGAGGAATAAGGTATAAAAGGGAATGGGCGTTGAGAGGTAGGCGTAGGAAGATGGAGAAAGATAGATGGAGAGGAAAAGATTAGGGATAGCAATAAGGATTGTGAGAAACAAGGTCAATGTATAACAGTCTTTGGTAAGAATCATGTGGGCAGCTTTAGTTAGTTTAATTGTTAGGGTAGGCTTTCTTGAAGAGATGGGTCTTCAATGCTTTTCTGAAGGGCAAAATGCTGTTGATTGTTCGTATGGGTCTTGGTAGAGCATTCCAAAGCTGGCTACCCAGAAAGGAAAAATTGGATGCATAGAATGATTTGTACTTGATACCTTTGCAGTTGGGAAGGTGTAAATTAAGGTAAGTACGGGAAGACACCAAACTGTTTCTTTTTGGGAGGTCGATAAGGGTATTCATGTAGGTAGGGGCTTCTCTGTGTAGTATCCATTGCTACTACATGGTCCAGGCATGTCTTCCCCTTCTCCCCACCACAGTCCATCTCCCTCCCTTCTCCTCACCTTCCGGTCTTCTTAAAATTTTTTATTTCCCTTCACACAGGGGCCCAAGCTCAGCAACCATCCTCACAAGCTGCCTCCGGCGGTCCCGAAGCTTTCCCTCTCTGCCATGATCCGCCCAGACGGAAAGAGGAAATTGTGTCGGGGGGGGGGGGGGGGGGGGGCGGATCACGGCAGAGAGAGAAAGCTTTGGGGCAGCTGCCTGCAGCTTGTGACAATGGCTGCTGCCCCTCTGAGAAGGGAAATAAATTTTTTTAAAAGATCAGGAAGGGAGGAGGAGACAGACCATGTTGGGGAGAAGGGGAAGAGATGCCTGGAGCTGTGGGGCCCAGGGCAGCTGCCCTGCTTGCCCCACCTCCCAATGCTGGCCCAGATAGCAATATTGAAGGAAATTGCAAATGAAATATATTTGAATACAGTATGCACATTTTCAGAAGAAATATGCATGATTTATTTTTAAATGATCTGATTGTCAAAAATGGATGTAAATGACAGTATTTTCATCATGTACGTACGCATACATAAATTACCCTCTTTTAGAACTGCCCATGCTGTGATGTATAAGAATGGGTGGAGTTTGGGCAGGGCGCATAAATTAAAGAACGCTGTAGGGTATGTGCACTTTACGTTGTGATAAAATCATTGGTGAGCGTTGTTTCGGAGGCTCCTGGCCACCTTAAATGTGGCAAATGTCAATGGTGTCCCTTGAGGTGTTGACGTCTTTGAATAGATTATATCAGCATACTCCAAATAGCTCTGCAAAAGTGCTTTGTGTTAGGATTTGCCCATTCCTGCTCGTATATGTTGGTCGCTCATCATGACCTGTTAAAGTGAGACTTACGGTCCATAAATCTTGCATTACTAAATCAAGTGGTTTCGGTGCCTTTGGTACAATATTGGTTGGACAAACAATATACTGTTAATAATCTACACTTGAGAATTTTGGACAGTCAGGGTAGGGTGGGAAGGTGGTGATTATGAACAACTTTTAAATGATAGGAAGCAGTACTGGATTTATACTTTGAAAACTATAACACCATATGGGCTGAACGCTGAAGTTGAATGGGCGAAAATGATTGATCTTCTAGCATCACTGGTAGCGATTTGTTCTTTCTTGACACGTTCTTATTTTAGGAAGTTAGATGCAGACATCATTTTAACTAACAGCTGCTATGAAGATAAACCTGAGATTCAGATAGTGGTGCGGCTGTAGATAGTACATACTGTCACCTGTTAGTGTACGTTAAGGGCTGGTGGTTGGGAGGAAGGGATAGTGCTGGGCAGACTTATACGGTCTGTGCCAGAGCCGGTGGTGGGAGACGGGGCGGGTGGTTGGGGGCGGGGATAGTGCTGGGCAGACTTATACGGTCTGTGCCAGAGCCGGTGGTGGGAGGCGGGACTGGTGGTTGGGAGGCGGGGATAGTGCTGGGCACATTGGAGCCGACTTTGTGGGTGCTGTGGGTTTTTGAGCACCCCCAATATTGAGAAAATTCCTTGTATGTGTCCAGGGAGGGGCTATTTCCACTGGGCTTAGCACCCCCAATAATTTTGAAAAGTTGGCTCCTATGGCTGGGCAGACTTATACGGTCTGTGCCAGAGCCGGTGGTGGGAGGCGGGGATAGTGCCGGGCAGACTTATACGGTCTGTGCCAGAGCCGGTGGTGGGAGGCGGGACTGGTGGTTGGGAAGTGGGGATAGTGTTGGGCAGACTTAAACGGTCTGTGCCAGAGCCGGTGGTGGGAGGCGGGACTGGTGGTTGGGAGGCGGGGATAGTGCTGGCCAGACTTATATGGTCTGTGCCAGAGCCGGTGGTAGGAGGCGGGTCGGGTGGTTGGGAGGCAGGGATAGTGCTGGGCAGACTTATATGGTCTGTGCCCTGAAAAGACAGGTACAAATCAAGGTAAGGTATCCACAAAAAAATGACACATTTGAGTTTATCTTGTTGGGCAGACTGGGTGGACCGTGCAGGTCTTTTTCTGCTATCATCTACTATGTTACTATATGTTACAAGGGGTCCATAGTAGCAAAATGGAAAAACATAAGAAATCGATAAGAAATCAGCCATCTTAGGGCCTCTTTTACCAAACCACCCTAGCGATTCCTACGCAGTAATGCCAACAAAGCCCATTCAATGTGAATGGGCTTTGTTGGTATTGTCACGCTGGGAATCACTAGCACAGTTTAGTAAAAGAGACCCTTACGCTGGGGCGGGCCTGAACAGGCCCAGGCCCAGCCACTTTCACTCCAGGCCCGCCCACCCAACATCTCCTCACCCAGGGTTTAAATCTTTTTTTACCTCCGTCGAAGCGGCCGCGTCATTGAAAGCCCTGCCCATCAAGCCTTCCCTTCGTGAATTTGTTCCCTCAGAGTCCCACCTTCTGACATCATTTCCTCTTTCCACGAGGGCGGGACTCTGAGGGAACGAACTCATGAAGGGAAGGCTTGATGGGCAGGGCTTTCAATGACGCGGCCGCTTCGATGGAGGTAAAAAAGATTTAAACCAGAGGCTGGCCCCGGTGTAAGTGTTCTTTCTGCTAGGAGGAGATCTTCTGCTGACGGGGCTTATGGATCCCCTGCCAGCTCAGGTATTTCTTTTGGCTTTATTGGGGGGGGGAGGAGAGAACCAGAGGGAGGCTGATGAGAGCAGGAGAGCACCGGAGGGGGAGAAGGAGGGCAGGGAGAGCACTGGAGAGGGGCTGAGGAGGGCAGGGATGAGTTTTCGGGCCCATCTTCTTTGGGCTCAGGCCCACCCTAAATTTACCAGCTGGTTACGCTCCTGCGCTACTCAAAATAAAATCCATAAAGGTAGCTGGTGCCACAAGTGGATTCAATTCTGATTATCATTCCCCCCTACAAAACCTTCACACCCTTAAGAATATGAACTGCCACTGTTGGAGAGGACCAGGCCCAACAGCACCCACAAAAATAGGGTTTGAAGTCAAGTAAATGCCTGAATCAATTGATTTCATACCTTTAGGAGAAGTCAGCTAACTTCTTTCTAGGCAGGCCGGAATGAGAATGGCTTTCAGAGACGTAGAACCCAATAGCTCAATGCTCTGAGGGGAAATCTATAACAGAGCGCCTATTAGCCTATGTTAAAAGTAAAGTAGGCACCTGCTTTCTTTTATTGAACACTAGTATGACATGATATCTACCCATGGAAGCGTTTAGGCTCGAGTGCTTATGTTAGCCTTAGAGCTGTCATGTGTGTGCCTAAGTTTCAGTGACATGTGTCTGTCTTTGCACTTTGCTCATGCTCCACCCAGACTCTGTCCATGTGTTCACCTACCTGTAAAATAGGCAACTTTGGGCATTTTTACATGTGTTCATGAATACCTGTGTATATGCCATTATTCTAATCATTTATGTGCAAAACAGGCATGTACTGTAAATATGAGGTCCTTCATTTATTTATTTTACTTCCTAGGCACAGGGGTGTGGCCAGACAACAGATTTTGGGTGGGCCTGGGCAAGAATTGGGTGGGCACCAAGTGTTCTCCCCCCCCCCCCCCCACCTCCAAAAAAAAATTATCTCAGCTGGTGGGAAAACGCTTCTTTCCATCTTGGCAGCAAGCATGCACTGAAAACTGAGCATGCACAGGTGCCGGTGTTGTGGAGAGTAGCATGTTCGTTACCATCAGGGGGAAATCTTCAGCTGGCAGAGCTTGGGATTCCCACCAGTTACCACTGAACATGTGCTACTGTTGGGTGGGCCTGAGCCATAAATGGGTGGGCCCTGGCCCACCCAAGCCCACCTGTGGCTACGCCACTGCCTAGGCACATCAGGGTTGAGCGTCTGGTTACATTGTGCAGAGCCAAAGCTTTAGTTTGCCTGTTTGTTGTGCTTCTCTGGTTAAGTAATTCCTTTCTATTTATATTTTGGCATTTCTTTCCATTTATATTCATAATGCACTTTTTATATGTGAACCACTGCGACCTTTGTCTAGAAATGGCATATAAAGTTGTCTAACATAAACATAAACCTACCGCTAATCACAAACATCAAAGCGTTAACAATAACAATTCAGAGAAAGAAATTTATGTAGAAAAGCATGAGTAAAGAGCCAGGTTTTGAGTGACTTCTTGAAGGAGGAGATTTAATATTAATCGGTAGAGTGTTCCACAGTTTAGAGCAGCATATGAGAATACAGTTTCACGAGTGATATTGAGTTGGATGCTGGAAGGAGAGGAAAGTTGCTGGCGGAATATTAGTCATACAGCAGAATTTTGAACAGATTGAAGAGGAGAGAGATGGCTAAGTGGGAGACCTGTGAGAAGCAAGTTGCAATAGTCTAAGTGAGAGGTGATAAGAGCGTGGATGAGGGTTCTGGTAGTGTGCTCAGAAAGGAAAGGGCAAATTTTGCTGATATTAATAGAGAAAGAAACGACAGGTTTTAGCAGTCTGTTGAATATGGGCAGAGAGGAGAGGGAGGAGTCGAAGATGACCCCCAAGGTTACGAGCTGATGAGACAGGAAGGATGGGAGTGGACAGTTGTGAATGACTCAAAGCAGGTGTACGAGAACTGCTGGATGTATGTAATGCTGTTATAAACGACATTACACTATACGTGTGCTGTCCCATTTCAGATCGATGTAGAAATCGAACGGAGACATACATGTCGGGAAAACAGAATACGTTGAATCTTTTGTTCTGTTGAAGAGTATGAGATTTGCGTTTCATTTCCCTCTGTCACTGGATTACTGAAATGCATTTCATCTTCATTAATTATGTCTGCTCTGAAACATGTTTCCCATTATAGTTCACTGGTAGCATGGATTTGCATTAACATATTTCAGTGAAATGCAATTTTACACGGCCATGAAACACAGTAAGTCCAATACATCTGGCATTTAGATTTATAAAAACAATTGAAATGCCAAATACAGTATTAGACCTTTACAGTCCCACCCACTTTCTAAGCTCCTAGAACCAAACTGTGAAGTATAAACCAGCTACTTCTTGATAAACATCTTTGTATAAAATAAATAGTTCACAAATTTAAAAAACATGTGATAGTTGCTGAAAAATTTTAAAGTGAATTTGCTAAATGCTAAGAATCAAATGTCAGCAATAATTATCGCTCTGAAGAAAACTCACTGTGTTAATTGTAATCAAATAAACCAGGCCTGAGGAATATCTCATGTCTTGTCATGAAGACGGCATGTCGGGCATGAAGCAAATAAATTCAACTGCTTCCCTGGGCTTGTAATTAAAAACAGCCTCGTAATTTTCTTAGAAACGGTTGAGGACGTTGGAGTGGGGCTGATTTGCTAATCCATTTTCAGTCTTCATTTGGAACTCATTATATTCAAAAAGGTTTTGCCTGGGCAAAGGGATTGTGGTTATCGAACTGGACCAAACAGGTCATAAGATGATACGTTTTTAAGTGACTGACAAAAAGGATTCTGATTCAGTAGACAACGCCGCCAGAAACGCTTGTCCTTTCTTAGGTACTGATTCCTGTTCTGTACTCCTTCATGTCTTAGTAGTCACAAAACGTGATTATTGTAATGCTTCTTATGCCGGACTTCCATCGGCGCTTTGTAAAAAAACTTCAATCAGTGCAGAACGCTGCGATATGTATCCTTTCAGGTGCACGTTGATTCAATCATATCACACCCTTACTAGACAGCATCACTGGCTTCCAATCACTTTCCGTATTCCAATATGAAAATCAAGTCTGACTCATTAAAGTTCTTTCTTCTCAAACTCCTGCATATTTATCATCTTTGATTATTCCATATAGACCTCTGCTCACTTTGCACTCTTCCACTGGGAATCAGCTGTCTATTCCTGCCCTAGCACATTTGAGAGTCCAGGCCACTCATCATTCTGATTTCTTGTTCTTTAAGTCCATCTCTATGGAATTCCTTTGCCATTTGCCCTCTTCTCTGAACAATCCCATCAACGTTTTAAAATAGCCTTGAAGACTTACTTATTTAATAAAGCTTTTCATGTTGGCTCCTGATGCGGGCTGGCCGCTAGGCAGGCAGTTGCAGGTTCCGTATCTATTCTTCTCTCTATTTTCTGCTTTCTTTCATTTCCTTTTTAATCTTTTAAGTTGTAGTTCTTTTTTTATTGTTTAATGTTTTTAAGTTGATTGTAAGCCACTTTGTATGAAAAGCGGTATATTAAGTTATAGAAACTAAACTTATATAAATTGATATGGACAATTTGTCTGTATAATTTATATTTTTTGATCACCTGATGCGCTGGAGTCAACCAGTGGACTATCCATGTATTCATTTAACGTAAAGTTATGGGACTCATTTTGAAACAGAAAAATGTCCAAAAATCGGCCCAACGCGGCAGATGGACCTTTTTTTGACAAAACGTCGAATCACTATTTTCAAACCCATTTTAAGATGTTTTTCTATGTAGTTCATTGCAGTGCATCCAAGTCACAAGGGGGTGTGTTGGAGCGGGGATATGGGCATTCCCAGAACTTGGAATGTTTTTCTGTCCTAATGGAACAAAGCTAAAATGTCCAGGGCTAAAAGTTGATGTTTTGGTCTAGACCTGTTTCAATCACGACTAAGTCACAAAAAGGTGCCCTAAATGACCAGATGGTCACTAGGCATAACCCCTCCTTACTCCCCAAGTGGTCACTGACCCCCTCCCACCGTCTGCAAAGATGTGAAAGTACATACCAGCCTCTGTGACAGCTTCAGATGTTATGGCCAGTCCTATTAGAGCAGAAGCAGGTCCCTGGAGAAGCCTAGTGGTTGGCGCAGTGCACTGTAGAGAAGGGGACCCAGGTCCATATCCCACTCTAACTGGTATATTTGTGGTGGAAAGTGTGAGCCCTCTAAAACCCACCAAAAACCTACTGTACCAACATATAGGTGACACCTGCAGCCATAAGGGCTATTATAGTGGTGTACAGTTGGGTACAGTAGGTTTTTGGTGGGTTTTGGAGAGTTCCCCCACACAATATAAGGGGGTAATGGTGAGATGTGTACTTGGAACCTTTTATATGATGTCCACTGAAGCAGCACCTGCCCTTAAACATAGTCACACTCAACACAAAAACATCTAGCAAATGGTCATTTTTGAAACAAAAAGATAGATGTTTTTCTAGTTTGAAAATCACTATGTTCGCCACTTGAATTTTGGATGTATTCAGTTAAACGTCCTAAATGGAGCTTAGACATCTTATTGAAAATGCCCCTTTTTCTAAAAACAGGTCTAGACTAAAACATTGAAGTCTGAGCCCTGGGCATTTTTGTTTTGTTCCATTATAGCTGTAAAACATCCGAGTGTTATGCATGCCCTAAGCCTGCCCTAATCCCACCTTTGAAATGTCCCCAACACACACTCTTGTGATTTGAAAACATTGCAGATGAATTGCATAGATAGACGTTTGCAAAACAGGTTTCAAAAATACAGATTTGGACGTTTTGAGAAGAAATTCGTCCAAATGCTGCTTTTTGACACTTTTTGGACATTTTCTCTTTCGAAAATGAGCTCCATAATATTCTATCGTTGCCTCACCAACTTCACTAATGCCAAAAACTATTGTCTAGTGCAAAAATTCAAAACGTGCATAAGATATAGAACCTAATTAAACTGGAGGAAAAAAATTTAGAAAACTGCCAAAGCCAAAACAAAACTCTGGATCATTATTCACTTGCTACTCTCAATTACTAACCAAACCAACCGTAATTGTGGTGTTTGTCACTGTGGTGAATTGAAGTATTATTTTGGCTCTAGTATTTAAAGTATTTGAGATTCTAAATATTTTCATCAAACATTTTTTTGATTATTTCTGCCTCGTGTCAGGCTCGCCCAGTGGAGATGTGAGCCCTTGTGTCCGATGGAGGAGGATTCCTCACCGGGCTGTTGGCCAACCCCGAGTTCCCCTTGTGCCCCCCTCCTTTCCCCAGAGGTTGAGCTCCCCAGGTGCGGGAAGCAAACAGCAGAGAGAACTAAGTCCAGAACAAAGTCCATGGGGCACGGCCAAGCAATGGGCAAAAGCAGGACCAGGAGCAAACAGTGGTCCATGCCAGGCAGCAAGCAGTAGCAGATCCAGGAACAGGCAAAGATCAATATCAGACAGCAAACAGTAGCAAGTCCAGAATCAGGCAGAGGTCAGTACCAGGCAGCAAACAGTAGCAAGTCCAGGATCAGGCAGAGGTCAATACCAGGCAGCAAACAGTAGCAAGTCCAGAATCAAGCAGAGGTCAAAACCAGGCAGCAAATAGTAGCAAAACCAGAAGCACTGCAACTACCCAGGAAACTGAATAGAAGCCAAAGCGTGGAAGGACTGGAGGCACGGCTTTAAATAGGACAGGAATTAAGCCCAAACACATAAAGCTGTCTTCAAGATGGCTGCCCCCCACTGGAGACGCCCTCAAACCCAAATATGGGCTTCCTTCCTGAGGCTGCCCAGCTCCAAGATGGCCGCCCCATCCTAAGGCGCCCAGCTCCAAGATGGCCACCCCATCCTAAGGCGCCCACCTCTGAGATGGCTGCCCTATCCTGGAGATACCCAAATCCAAGATGGCCGCCATATCCTCAGATGCCCATACCTTGCGTAAACAGGGAACATGACACCTTGTTCTTATTTTATAGAGAGTAGCGAGTGAATATTGTTCTGGAGTTTGTTTTGTTGTTGTTGTTGTTGTTGTTTAGGAAGCTTTATCAAGTTTTTTTCTCCAGTTTGATTATCAAAGACATAGAGGGGATAACCTGCACAAAGAGGCAGGACCAACCATATTGGGGGGGGGGGGGGGTTCACATGAACAGAGTGGAAGATACAAACCTAAGCAAAGGCATGGGGGGGCTATTCTGCACAGAGTGGCAGGATCAACAGTAAACAAAGGCATGGGGGGGGTTAACTTGTACAGAGTGGCAGGACCAACCATAAACAGGCGTAGAGGAAGTAGCCTGCACAGAGTGGCAAGTAGAAACCTAGTCATCTTTCGGGTCAGAGTAGATTAGTTACATTCATCTTATCTGCCATCAGTTATTATGTTACCATATATTTCTGAATTTATTTGGAATGTGCTAAAATACTTTCGCAGCTGTAGAAATTCCACTCAAGCAGTAACCTACAGATGTGAAAAATGTTATACTCTGTTTTCTTACAGAAGATACTGTTCAGGTGGAGTTTTTCTTTTCCTTTGCTATTTGAGAATATAGAAAATCGTTGTCTTAAACAAATGAGTATTTGTTTTACTGCCGCAATACGCAAATATCATTAGATCTCAACATGTCCAAATACTAGAGTGAACATACGTAAAGCATTAGCTACTCATTAATCTGCTATTCATGCCTAGATTGCTTTTTATTTATGCTTCCAAGAGCTCTCTCTTTGGCAAAGACGTGAGACCTTGATGCCAAAATAAGAGAACAGACTGGTAACAGCCAAGTCTAATGACACCTGCAGTCTGTTACCTCCTTCCACGTGTTCGATTTTAATGTAAATCTTCACAGATCTGGTATTCTCCAAGTCAGTGACATTATTAAACCCTAAAACCGTTGGGTTTAATAGTTTAAAGTTCAGCTCCAGAGAAGATGCTGGAATATGTAGAGTAGAAGAATTTATTGAGGAGCAAATTCACCCAGATTCAGGACTTTCCAGAAAAGATATATGAGTGAGAGGATATTCCTGAAGATTCTGTCAGGTCAGGAGGGGGGGAGGGAGTTTGGGTTTTTTTTAAAATTTTAGTTACATTTGTACCCCGCGCTTTCCCACTCATGGCAGGCTCAATGCGGCTTACATGGGGCAATGGAGGGTTAAGTGACTTGCCCAGAGTCACAAGGAGCTGCCTGTGCCTGAAGTGGGAATCTAACTCAGTTCCCCAGGACCAAAGTCCACCACCCTAACCACTAGGCCACTTCTCCACTCTGCGTCGCCTCAGACCTGGTGGTAAGTTATGCCCTTATGGTAGACATCAGGGTACAGCTCTGCATTGCTGGGGGTAATTAAGGGACTCTTTATTATACATGTTGCCTACTGCAGGAATTAACTTCTTACATACAACGGCCGCCGTTAGAAGCTCATTAAGCAGGAGCTGCAGCAAATAGAAGCCTTCTGCATCAGCCTCTTTTGTTAAGGCAGCACAAAGGTTATCCTAACTTTATCTGCCAAGCTACTGGGCAGGGCTGAATGTCAGCTAATGCCCAGTTAACTTCTCAGTGACCGCACTGACCTGTATGTTCAATGCCAGCGTCCAGGCATAACCTACATTGCATATCTAGGCTAAATTCAGCCCACAACTGTCAGCAACCTCACCACTACCCATTGACCTAGCGGTAAAGTCTCACACGTTAACCGGGCAGTAATGCTCTATGCGCGAACAATGCCGATGACCTCCCAGTTAGCACAATGCGCACTTAGTGGACGCACATAAAAAATTTAATTACCACCCGGGCCACGAGGTAGCTGAGCGGTAGTTGAAAATTGACACGCGTAGGACATGTTTGCATCTGATATCAAGTTGGATTACAAATTGTTCCGATTTATGCCTGAAAGGATTATTGAACTGCCTTTTTGCAGGATCTTCAGTAATGCTTGGTTTGTTTCATATAAAACTCTGGACTGGAGTCTTTTCTTTGCATGATAGTGGGAACTTACTTACTTTCTGGTGTAAACAGAGAAAAGTGAGCACAGTGATATAAAGAGTAAAACCCCTGCTTAATACCCTATGGCCTTCCGGGTTTTTATCTGGTCCTGGTCTGCATCCGTCTCGGTGTGTGTGTGTGACTAGAAAAGCTGCAGTGCTTTTGAATGAATTGATTTCTTTGTGACCCTGGTCTCGGGTGCCTGGACTATATCTGGTAAGACCAGGGTTGAACTTAGATTACTTTTGAGTCTATCCCCCCTTCAACTTCATCTTATGCCCTCTCGTTCCAGAGCTTCTAAAACCATCATTAGATCGCCCCCCAATAGACCAAACCCCCTCTGAGAAGAACCACCCCAAACTCTCCCTCTGCTATTCCTACTACCCTCCCAGGTAGTCACCGAGGGTTTCCCTGATAATATAGTGGAAAAGGATGGGAAGGTCCCCTTCTGTTTCCATCCCATCTGCCCCTGGGAGTCAAATGGGCCCTGATGACCCCTGGCATTAATCTCACAGGCCCTTCCCAAGATAAGCGGCTAGTGTGGGAATTTTACTGCCCCGGCCGGTTTTAACCACGGTAACATTACTGCAGGGTCTGCACTGTTGTCTGTTGTGTAGTAAAACCTGTACTCCTTGCTTAACATGGTTTAATAAAAGTGTGCCTTTGCGTCTTTCAAGGGATAAAAACACGAAAAAAAAAGGAAATGAATTGAGCTGAAAGGTGTCAATAAAGAAACCAGTGCAGTTCCAGTAATTTAAATGGGAATCTGTTCAGGTCTTTCTGCACAATGCGCAGATGCTTGATGAAATGCGTTCTTTAACTAAAAAAAAAATCCCCTTATATGAAGAAATTAACTGCAAATCTTTATACTGCTTATTAGGGGAAGTGGTAAATTAAGCTGAATAAGCCATAATTCAGAGTGTCTGAGGTAGATTGTTCCAGTTCAGCTTACCTATTCCTACTATGTTATTTCCAGCAGCACTTACTGGGAAAGAAATGCACCAGCTCTCTGTTACTCTCCCCTTCTCCTGGAAACTAAACTTCCGGGTGTTAATGCTTCGTTCTAAGCTTCCAGGGACGGTGGTGCAGGAACTTTAAAATATGCACTTTCTTTTTATCCGCAGGGGAGTACAGATGTTGTGTACCCAAGACTGAGTCTCTCCATCTTTAAGAAAGCAGGGACGACTTTTTTTGATTGGTCCCAATTCCTTGCAATGTGCCCCCTCTTCAGGTCTCATTGGGAAATAAAAGTTATTCCTCTTTCAATAAGCCTTGATTTTAATTGTGGATGGTTCTGCTTTTGTCTTATTTAGAAATGGGCATTAAGGAAGTTTCATTTTATTAGGCTACATTTTAAAAATGTTTTATTCATAGATCTTGATTAATATGGGCAAACAGTTAAAGACAGGTGGAGGGGAATTTTTGATATGACGTCTAAGTCCAACTTTGGGCGTTTTGCTAAAAACGTCCTCAATTCAAGTGGGGAATATAGCCATTTTCAAACATTTTAAATGAATATTTGCTAGATGTTTTTGTGCTCTGTGCATTTATCTTTTTGGCCCATTAAAAAAAAAAAAAGTCCAAGTGAATATGCACAAAATCAAGCCATTGGGATGTAGGAGAAGCCAGAATTCTTAGTAGACTGGCCACACAGACATCCCGGCAGAGCAATGGGGTACCCTAGGGGGCAATGCACTGGACTTAAAATAAATGCTCCCAGGTACACATCTCACTGTTGCTCCCTTATCTTTTCTGCTGAGCCCCCCCCCCAAAAAAAACCCATTATCCCCAACTTTACACCACTACAACAGCCCTTATGGGTGAAGGGGGCACCTATATGTAGGTACAGTGTGTTTCAGGTCAGTTTTGGAGGGCTCACAGTTATGTTTTTCCTCTTTGATATATCTATATTTTTACATATATATTATTGAATGAATGAATGTTCTTTGACTTGTACTTTGTATGAGCAAAATGAACCCATTTGGGGACATTGCACAGGAGGGAAAACCACTAAAAATTTGAAGATTGTAAAATAGAGATATAGGGAAAAGTAACTGTAGGATTTCATAAAACCAAAATGATCATATTTCAACACAGGCCTGGTAGAGGTGTTTCAGATATATTATGCACAGCTTTTCCCTTGTTTGGCACTTTCCTCTTTCTGGCAAAATATAAAAGAAAAGAAACATTTCCAAAAAGGAAAAAGGTGGATGCTTGGAAGCCTTTGTTTCAGCAGTGCTGATGGAGATGCATGCCACCTGGTTGAAGGATGAAAGACTACCTTGGAAAGCCTTCAGAAAAGCTTGCTGCCGATGTTGCTCCAGGCTTGGTGTCGTTAAAGACAATCCAGTTTACTCAAACAGGCGCATCAAGAAAGCACAGAATTTCCCAGCCTCTGCCCTATCTTCAGTATCCTCCTCTTAAGACTCAGGATATCCTTGTAAATGAAGGGAGTTAAAAATCAAAGCCTCAGCTTCACTTTTACATTTTTATCTGCTGCAACTTGAAAGGAGCTTCAAAGGTTTTGCAATATCGAGAGTGAATATTCCATGGTGTCTCCCTTTCTGTAGAATGAATAGGTCTGTTGAGGAAAGGGTGGTAATAATGTGGCCACATCATGAAGATGCGGACATGCAGAAACCCTAGTAATGTCATGCCTTATCTTATCGTGCACTGAATTAAGGCCTGTAGTAAAAAAACACTGTCTCTGTCCTCTATTTGTAGACATTGCACCACTGTTGTCAGGCAGAAGGTGAGCTTTTGACTGGAGTGTAGCTGTGGTGAATTCGGACTCTTGTCTTTCAACATTACTTCTTCAAATTGTATGAAATTTACCACTCCAGTTATAATTAAGTGTACTTCTACCCTTATCCTACTCTGTATTGCTCATTAGAAGCTGTAGTCCCATCCCCGAAGACTTATCAGCCTCATTGGGATTACTTACTGCTACTATAATCATTTACTTCTCTCTATATTGTTACTATATATTCGTCCCAGAGTTGTATTCTCTTTTCCGGAACCTTATCAGCTTCCTTGCACCTACTGTTACTCTGTTTTCCACTCTGTATATATTCCCAGAGTTGGTACTCTCCTCTCCGGAACCTGTAAGCCACATTGAGCCTACTGCTATGCGGGAAAATGTGGGATACAAAGGTAATAAATAAATAAATAAACATAACCATTTACATAAGTTCAAATTCTAGGACCTTAAGCAGAGTTTGTTTAGAAGGGTTGCAAAGGAGTGAAAGGTTGGACAGCATGAGAGGGGCATTATTCAGGGAGTCCAGAGATCCAGAATGGACTAGATGAACCCTAGTATTCTTGGGTAACCCTCCGCTTCTGCTCTACAAGTTTCTTTTGCTTGGTTCATTCTTTCCTTCTCCGTTCTCCCCATTGCTGGATCCTTTTCCCCTTCAGCTTATTTATGGTTCGCTCTGAGTTATCACATTTCACTTCCTTCTAGTTAGGTCATCCCTTCACCTGGTTGCTTTTGCGCCAAGTACAATAGGGCCTCAACGAACCTCTGTGTTAGGTGAAACATAGGAAGTTCTGCTGTTTATTTACAGGTGTATAATGTAACTATTTATTGTATAGCTTTTTTGTTATATCATATTGTTGTGTATGTTTAGTTGTAGCTCACCATGAACCTTGACAAGTTGGTGGAAAAAGCAGGTTGATGTGCTCACATGCCCTTTTCCTCTGCAAGGACTTCCTATTAGCAAAGAAACCCTGCAGAGGGCGGGGCAAACCCAGACTTACGAGTATGCACACTTATTTATCGACCCTATGCTGGCTGTTTTATTCACTATTGCTGGAAGATTGTCATGGGGAGATGACACTGATTTGCAGCTCCAAGACAAAGGTTCGTTGAGGCCCTATTGTACTTGGCGCAAAAGCAACCAGGCGAAGTGATGACCTAACTACAATGAAGTGAAATGTGATAACTCAGAGCGAACCATAAATAAGCTGCCTGTGCAGCCTGAGGACGCAGCTTGCATTGAGGTAGGGGACATGACACTGGATGACTGAAGGTGAAGATAAAAGGTTTATGCTGTATATCTGTGAATTGATTATATGCTACACATTAATTTTCTTATGATTCCCTAACCACACCCTTTCCAAAAGGCTTCACATAATGTGACACCCACCTGTGCTACTCCATCTCTAGAACAATGCCTACGTTGTGGAATACACTCCTTGAAAGGTTTCACTCACCGCAAGACTATCTCTACTTCAGGATACTGGTGAAAGCTTGGCCCATGTCCCAAGCCTTTAATGGAAGAAACAACTAATTTGCTAGTCTTACCCACAAAAGGATTAAACTGGCTGCAAATACAGTACTACAGCTTATCCACTCCTGTCCTAGCTGAGATCATGTTCATGTACTTTTCTGACTCCACGTACAACTTTCTCTAAGAGGTCCTTTTACCAAGCTGTAGTAAAAAGTGCTTTGCGGTAGCGGCAGGGGTCAATTTTGCCGTATGCCAGGGCCCTTTTTACCACAGCTAATAAAAAGCCCCTAAAATGACATGGCCAAGCGGTAAGATTATTCTTACTGCGTGGTCATGGGGGGGTGGGGGGTGGTAAGGGCTCTCGTGGTAACCAAGCATTAACTGGCCCCTTAGTCCTGTTACTGTCTTATGTGTCTATATGTTCCATCTCTGTTTAGACCCTCTGCTAAGATGTTTTTGGAGCCCTTTACATGGGACTTTCCTGTGCTCAAAGGCCAGATTTAACGTGACAATTTTTAAGTGTCTTTCTTTTTTTTTTTTTATTTGCAAGTTCTGCACTTATGTCCCCATTAGTATACAGTACCTGCAGAAAATTAAAAGTGCTCCTGCATTAACTCTATGTTAGTCGGTTAGCAGCCCCTAATGGTGACACGCTGGCCTGTTAATGTTCCACATCTATGCTTCACCCATCCTATGCCTCTCCCAAGTACAGAAGTACCACAAGCTGCCATAAGAGGTCATAGCTGTCATTTTCTCAAGACAGACACAAGGGGTAGTAGTGAGTGGGCTTCACTCCTGCCCCCCATTGCCCCAGTGGACCACCAGGATGGGGTTCTGGAGGTGAGGGTTGTACTTAAAGGCACAGTCTGGGGGAGAGGGAAGAGAAGGAAGGGGGCTCCCAGGGATTTTAGCTCTTTTATATAGTTGTACTAGCCATTGAGCCCGTAAAAACGGGCTAGTATAGGAAAGGGGGGGGGGTTGAAAGCCCCTTCCCGTCGCCGCTGCAAGGCCCCCCGCCGCCGAGCTCGCCCCCCCGAGTTGCCGCCGCAAGGCCCCCCCGCCGCCGAGCTCGCCCCCCCCCGAGTCGCCGCCACCCCTCCACCCGGCTGGGCCCTCGCTCCGCTATTGAAACAGCGAGGGAACGCAGCACACAGCTGTGCTCTGCTGAGCTGCTGTTGGCCTTCCTTCTTCTTCTTCTCTGCCTGAGTCCCGCCCTCGTGTGATGTAACGTCGTTGAGGGCGGGACACAGGCAAAGAAGAAGAAGAAGGAAGGAAGGACGGCAGCTCAGCAGAGCACAGCTGTGTGCTGCATTCCCTTGCTGTTTCAACAGCGGAGCGAGGGCCCGGCCGGGTGGAAGGTGGGTGGCGGCGGCGACTCCGGGTGGGGGGAGCGTTAGTGACGGTGATTTCATCCCTCGCAAATGTGCAGTAGAGACCCTCTCTGTTTCGCCCCCGTCATCACGTATTGATGCGGGGGCGGGGCAGAGAGGGTCTCTACTGCGCATTTGCGAGTGAGTACGACACTCGCCATTTATATGTTTGATGGGCACTAGGTAACCATAGCTACCCCAACGACCCCATGTAACCCTCTTCACCTACCAACACAGCATGACTATGATCGAACAGGACATCACGCAATCTTCATCCATTCCGACCCTCCACTTATACCTCATACGATCACTATACAACTTTGTATTTGTTATCCAACGACTGGGCAAACGCCTTTGACGATACTATGTAAGCCACATTGAGCCTGCAAATAGGTGGGAAAATGTGGGGTACAAATGCAACAAATAAATAAATAAATCTATCTTTTTCATTGCTTCTGTCTTTTCTAATGTTGTGGAGTTCCTTTCCAACTTGTAAACTGCTTTGACCTGCAAGTTTATAAACATTTGCTTAGCTGTTCAGATTAGCTGAGGGCCAGCAGATTGCTAAGAGTTTAATAAATCCAGGCAGCAAATATAGTCTGAGGCCAGAAATTTTACAGCACACGTGACTTGCCTTTAGAAGTTGCGGCAATTGTATTCAGACGTACAAGACCTTCCTCTGTGGCAAAGGTTTCCAATACTATCCTGGGGGAACCCCAGCCATCAATGTTTTCAGGATATCCACAATGAATGTGCATGAGATTGATTTGTCTAACATTCCTGTATTGTTTTTAGATTTCCTCTTAATATTCTGTCCTTAAGGTCTTAAAAAGTGCTAAGTACATAAGTAATGCCACACTGGGAAAAGACCAAGGGTCCATCGAGCCCAGCATCCTGTCCACGACAGCGGCCAATCCAGGCCAAGGGCACCTGGCGAGCTTCCCAAACATACAAACATTCTACACATGTTATTCCTGGAATTGTGGATTTTTCCCAAGTCCGTTCAGTAGTGGTTTATGGACTTGTCCTTTAGGAAACCGTCTAACCCCCTTTTAAACTCTGCTAAGCTAACCACCTTCACCACATTTTCCGGCAATGAATTCCAGAGTTTAATTACACGTTGGGTGAAGAAAATTTTCTCCGATTTGTTTTAAATTTACTACACTGTAGTTTAATCGCATGCCCCCTAGTCCTAGTATTTTTGGAAAGCGTGAACAGACACTTCACATCCACCTGTTCCACTCTACTATACAACTTTGTATTTGTTATCCACCGACTGGGCAAACGCCTTTGACGATACTGTGTAAGCCACATTGAGCCTGCAAATAGGTGGGAAAATGTGGGGTACAAATGCAACAAATAATATAAATAAAATAGCTAAACAGCCAAAATTAGGACGGCTCTTGTGCTATATTAATTCCAGTCACTTAGCTATGCAGGTCCCGACACTATTGCTGGCACTTGCATAACTGCCAGCTCCTTGCTAATGCTTCCCCCTGTACTGCCCCTGACCTGCCCACATTTTTTTTGAGGGGGGGGGGGGGAGAGGGTACCAGACAGAGCAATATTCAGCGGCACTGCCTAGTTAAATGCTGCTGGATATTGGCAGGTGGGAGATTTGAGTGGGAACCTTAAATCGCTCTGAATATCGGCTGGCTGGTAAATCCTAATAAATAAATAAAGCATTTGAACATAAGCTTGGTGCATTCAGGATTTTATTGATTTTACAAAGCACAGACTTGAGAATAGTACAATGTGGTATTTTGTTGTATGGATGACACCGTTCTAGGAATTTTCAGGTTTAATTTCCATTTCATACATCGTCTACAGGAAATCTAACTAAGCAAGTTCAGACTATTGGTTCAAGCTATGACCTTATCTAGATTGGATTATTGTAACATCATTTACAATGGTTGTATGAAGACACTCATTAAACATCTACAGTTAAGTCAGAACATGGTGGCATGGCTGATTTTTCCAGCCAGCAGATTTACATCAGCCACTCCATTTCTTGTGAAGTTATGTTGGCTTCTGGTCAAAGCCAGGGCTCAGTTTAACCTGTACACCATCACGTTTAAGATTATTTATGGTGTTGCTCTGCTTTACCTATGAGGTTTGGTGCAACTTTTAATCTGTGATTGAATGTTAGTAAAATTGTATTAGATTTAGGAAGCTGTTGGACTCCTCTCTTCATAACCTACAAAACCACCGCACCAAACTACCCAGTTATTAAAACACACCTTCTAAACTATCCTGCCTAACACCTTCCTTCTCTCCTCCCTTACTTAATCTTTGTACATTACTAATTGTATCTGATATCCTAGAATGACTATCCTGCTTATAATCGAATGAGAAAAACGCCCAAGTTCCGACCTAAATCGGGAGATGGACGTTTATCTCACAAAAACGAATAAAGCGGTATAATCGAAAGCCGATTTTTGGACGTTTTCAACTGTAATCCGTTGCGGATGCGGACAAAGTTGATGGGGGCATGTCAGAGGTGTGGCGAAGGCGGAACTGGGGCGTGGTTATCTGCCGAACAGAGATGGGCGCATTTCACCGATAATGGGAAAAAAGTATGCGTTTTTAGCTAGAATTTAGGACACTTTTCCTGGACCCTGTTTTTTCACGAATAAGGCCCCAAAAAGTGCCCTAAATGACCAGATGACCACTGGAGGGAATCGGGGATGACCTCCCCTGACTCCCCCAGTGGTCACTAACCCCCTCCCAGCACAAAAAATGAAGTTTCTCAACTTTTTATTTTCACCCTCAAATGTCATACCCAGCTCCCTGACAGCAGTATGCAGGTCACTGGAGGAGTTGTTAGGGGGTGCAGTGGACTTCAGGCAGGTGGACCCAGGCCCATCCCCCTTACCTGTTACAATTGTGCTGCTTAATGCTTATTAGTCGTCCAACCCCCCAAACCCACTGTACCCACATGTAGGTGCCCCCCTTTACCCCTTAGGGCTATAGTAATGGTGTAGACTTGTGGGCAGTGGGTTTTGAGGGGGATTTGGGGGGCTCAACACACAAGGGAAGGGTGCTATGCACCTGGGAGCTCTTTTACCTTTTTGTTTGGTTTTGTAAAAGTGCCCCCTAGGGTGCCCGGTTGGTGTCCTGGCATGTGAGGGGGACCAGTGCACTACGAATCCTGGCCCCTCCCACGAACAAATGCCTTGGATTTATTCGTTTTTGAGCTGGGCGCTTTCATTTTCCATTATCGCTGAAAAACAAAAATGCCCAGCTCACACATTGTTGAATAAAACATGGGCATCTATTTTTTCCCAAAATACGGTTCGGTCCGCCCCTTCACGGACCCGTTCTTGGAGATAAACGCCCATGGAGATAGGCGTTTTCGTTCAATTATGCCCCTCCAAGTCATAACAAAAGTCTGCAAGCCACATTGAGCCTGCAAATAGGTGGGAAAATGTGGGATACAAATGCAATAAATAAATAAATAAATAAATAAATAAATTATCAGATTGTTCTACTTGCTTAAAAATACTCAATTATTTTGTAGAGCTCTCAAAATGTTTTTATTTCAGAAATATTTTGGATAATTAGAGCCTTAGGGGCCATTCTACTAAGCCACTTAAGCGTCTACTTGCGCCCAATGCATGCCAAAATGGGAGTTACTGCGCAGCTACCGCGTGGCTCTTGCAGTAATTTCATTTTGGCATACGTCCAATACGCACGGCTGAAAAATAATTTGTATTTGTGGACACACAGACGCGTGCCAAGTGGCATTTGATGCGCGTAGGTCATTACCGCCCAATTACCGCGTGAGTCTTTACCACTAGGTCAACGGCTGGCGGTAAGGTCGCAGACCCAAAATGGACGCGTGGCAATTTTGCTTTTGCCACACGTCCATTTTCAGCAAAAATTTTAAAAAGGCCTTTTTTTTTAACAAGCACTGAAAAATGGATCAGCACCTGCCCAAAACCCGTGCCTACACTACCGCAAACCATTTTCAGCGCACCTTAGTAAAAGGACCCCTTAGGATTTATGCTTACAACTGTAAAATATGTTTCTCTCAGTTTTGAAAGTATGTACTTCCTGAGGTCATTTCTCGGTGCTCTTAATTTGTAACCCACAATGAACTACAGGGCCCTTTTACAAAGCGGGCTTACTGCACGCTCAATGTAAACTACCCCTGGCCCAACATGGCTGCCGGCGGTAGGCCATGTCCAGCACTCTGGAAATATTTTATTTTTTCTAGTGCGGCGCTAAGCCGATGGTAATCGGTCACCGCCACATGCTGCCCAGTTTCCACTGGGTTACTGTGGGAGCCCTTACTGTCTCCTTAATGGGTGGCGGTAAGGGCTCCCCACTGCATGGCCATTTTTTGTGGGGGCTTTTTACAGTGGCGTAGGAAGGGCGGGGCGGTGGGGGCAGTGCGCCCCGAGTGCATGCTGCTGGAGGGTGCAGAGAGCAGCTGCGCGCCTATCGGCTCCGCTGGTTCTCTGCTCCCTCTGCCCTGGAACAGGTTACTTCCTGTTCTGGAGCAGAGGGAGCCAGTGGAACCAACAGGCATGCGGCTCCTCTCTGCACCCTCCAGCAGCCAAGAATGCACCCGTGGGGGGGGCTTGACGCACTGGGGAGGGGGATGTCATTGCACCGGGGGAGGGCTTGATGCACTGGGGAGGGGGGTGTCATTGCGCCGGGGGGGGGGGGGTTGTCGTGCTGCACCCTGGGGGTCAGACACCACTGCACCCGGGGGGGGGGGGGGTGTGTAGCGGCAATCCGCCCCGGGTGGCAGCCGACCTAAGAACGCCACTGGCTTTTTACCTGCTGCAGTAAAAAAAAAGGCCCTGGTGTACAGGAAAAATGGCCCCTGTCACTACCGCAGGGCACTTTCCCCCCACATCTTAGTAAAAGGACCCCTAAAATTGGCATTTGTGGACAAGAAGCCCTGTATAGCGTAACATAACATAACATAACTTTCTCATGAAATTTAAAATAGTAAGAGTGGAAGGAGAGAAGGGGAAGAGAAAGGGCAATTGACGGGAGAGAATATAATAGGGGGAATTGGTAGGGTTGAGTGTCATCGTTTTCTCATGTCATAACCTGCTGCAATCCTGTTGAGTAGAACTAACAGCAGTGAAAAAGTGAAATGTCATTATTTGTTAACGATTGTTCTTGTTGTCTTGTTACATTTTATTATTTTCTACAGCCTGTAATTGGGAGTCCTCGATGAGTGATATACATTTTTATTTCATGTTAATGCATATTTAGCACATACTAAATAACACCAAATCTTAAATAATGTGCAGTGAAATGAGAAAAAAACATATTTTATGTTAACACATGTTCTTTGTATTACTGTGTGCTGAAATGAAACATTATGCACAAGCTGAATGAAATAAAGTGAACACAAATTTCCCTTCTGCACATTCCTATCTGTAATGCCATTTACGCCGGATGCAAAGAACAAATCATTAAGAAACTCCAAACCGCCCAAAACACTGCAGCCAGACTCATATTTGGAAAAGCGAAATACGAAAGCGCCAAACCCCTAAGAGAAAAACTACACTGGCTCTCACTAAAAGAACGAATTACATTCAAAATCTGTACTCTGGTTCATAAAATCATTCATGGCGAGGCCCCAGTATATGTGTCAGACCTCATAGACTTACCAACCAGGAACACAAAAAGATCAGCACGCACATTCTTGAACCTCCATTACCCCAGTTGGAAAGAAGTATAAATCAATATATGCATCTAGCTTCTCCTACATCAGCACGCAACTATGGAATGCACTACCAAATGCCATAAAAACAACGCACGACTTGACAGCCTTCCGGAAATTACTAAAGACCAACCTGTTCAAAAAGACATACCATAATGATCCTTCATAAATGACCTGACATCAAAACTCTACCAGAACCAGACAAAATAGAACTCTCTATACCTGTTAGATTCAATCAATTTGTCACTAATGAACGTTAATGCATTACCCCCTTATTTCCCACGCCTGAAATGTACTGTTTATCTAACTTACTTTACAATTTATTTTAACATTTATGAACTTTAAATGTAATACTACTTTGTATTTCTCTTTCCGGAAATGGCAATCGCCATTACGGCATAATGTAAGCCACATTGAGCCTGCAAAAAGGTGGGAAAATGTGGGACACAAATGCAAAAAACAAACAAACAAACAAATAAATAATAGCAGAGATAGATTGTAAACGTCATGATTTTCCTACCTCGCACTTGAAATTTGAAAACCGTAGGCCTGCATTGTTGACGATGCAGGGTGAGCTAATATTTCATTCCTTCAATGTCAGTAAGGTACAACAATCATTTTCCAGCCTGGATAAATAAACCAGAGGCAGAACATTTCTGATATCAGATCGCAGACGATTTCAGAATTAGCACAGCTGAAAAATGACCGTAAATCATTTTGAGAACCGAAGTTGTCCATTTGATCCTTTCAAAACAGCATTGGGAAGGCCTGAAAAATTTGGACACCGAACACCGTAATATTTTATAGATTTTCCAAGTGTTGTTCTCAGCTGGTTAGGAGACGTGATGTAAAATTATAAAAAAAATGTTTTGTTGTGCCTGTTACAAGATACAGTTAAAGCTGTGAGGTATTAGATTTCCTTCAGCAGCGACCTACAGTTCAACTTAATATACACAGGCATGTTAACCGCTAACTTGCAATGTTTTTATCATGAATCAAAAAGTTTAATAAAAGACTTTAAAGAAAACACCTCCTTCCATACATTACTACAGGGGAACGGTACAGGAATTTATCACATGTAAACCATATTTTATGAAGCCATCCATCAAAATCTCACCAGAGCTCCATATTTATACTGCCTCCTAATTCGTCTTTGACCAGAACAGCTGGTTTTAAAAGACTAAAGAATTTACAATGTAAAGTAACGTTACTGAAAGCTGTCCTACAGTGAACTCTCAAAGGCAAATGTTTTATCATTCCTCTTGTGCCCACTAATATCACCTATTTATTTTGTTATTTTCATGAAGTGATAGACCGCTTCCCCAATCTAACATCTATCTAAAGAGAAGTACAACATAAAAAAATGATAAAATACACACAAAAACAATGCAGTTCAAAGAGAGTTCAAACCTCCCTGATAACAAGTTCGCAACTCCACTTCAACTGTGGTTAGGAAACAAAGAGACTCGATCCTTCTACCTGAATACCAGGAAGGGAATCCAGAAGCATTCTGTTCGGTACCTCTGGTATAATGGTCGATAGGGTTCTGGCTTTCAGGATGATCCATTGCATAAGTCTCAGTATGAGAATCTGCAAAAAGGAGCAATGATTACTTATATATTTGTTTACCGCCTTTTTGAAGGAATTCACTCAAGGCGGTGTACAGTAAGAATAAATCAAACATGAGCAGTAGGCAATTACAGCAGTAAAAATATTCAAATAACAATACAAAGTATGGCACAATATGTAATAGCGTAATTTAGGGGGCGTAATTTAGGGGAAGCCAAAGTGGACTTCAACAGCGAGAGACATGCAGTAACGTCTAAGATAACGTCTAAGTAACGTCTAAGATAAGTCTAAGTTTTTATCATTATTTATTTAGAGCACGTACACTTTTGGGCACTAGTGAAGTGTGTTTGCAACAGCACTTAACAATGGTTTAATAAGGGATTCCCCGATGAAGAGAGACCACGCCACTTGGCAATAAACAATGAAGTTGCCTTAAAGTGGTATTGTCCGAGGGTTCCCGAATAGTATATTTTTATATATATATAAAAAAACAAATATATAAACAATTAAAACAACTAAAGAAATATTAAAAAGTTTTTGTTTATATGCTGTTTTCACACACTTAGTTCTTTTCTTTGGATATGTGAAAAGCTTGATTGTAATTACCAAAGATTGTGAGATCGGAGATTTCAGTGGTTTCAGTTTTCACAATATGTAATAGAACATTTGAATTGACATGAAGTGTATAAGCGAAGATGGAACATATAGATAGGTAAGAGAGTAAGAGGAGTTGGAAAGTAAGGCAACTAATTTAACAAAAAGTGCACATGACGTCTGAGAGATGGTTAAATATTATCTCAGCTAGGGTAGGAGGTTGGATAAACATGTCCTGCTGCAGTTTGTACAGCCTGTGTCACACCTTGTGTGTGTGAGTGAGACCAACAAGTTAGTTACTTCTTCCATTGAAGACCTGGTTGAAAAGCCAAGCTTCCACCTGCTTCCTGAAGTAGAGATTATGTTGCAAGACTCAAAAGGCTAATGCTAGAAGCTTGAATTTGGTACATTCCACCCTAGAGGGCCCATGAACATTGACTAACAATGGATGTGCATCAAAGAAATTTCAAATACAGATCATTGTAAAAACTGGCCTGGCGCATGCCAAAAACACAAGCCCACACTACCGCAGGCCACTTTTTGCCGTGGCTTAGTAAAAGGACCCCTTTATGTGGTAACTCACAGCTGGTTAAGTGCTGAATATCTCATTTAACCAGCTATGCACCAGTTGGCTCTGGAATCCTGGACATTCAATGCTGGTACCCAGACTTGACCCAGCATCAAATTTCTGGGCTTAATGTCAGCAGCGGTCAGCAAAAGGTTGATTGCCGCTGGCTGAATATTGGGACACTATTTCGCCCAATAAGACATTTGATTCTCCCAAAACTAGACTATTGCAATACAGTCTTTCTATATTTACATATAACCTTTAGAAGATCTGCAATTGATGCAACAATATTGGTTACAGGTTATATTACTACTACTACTTATTTCTAAAGCGCTACTAGACGTACGCAGCGTTGTACACTTGAACATGAAGAGACAGTCCCTGCTCGACAGAGCTTACAATCTAATTAGGACAGACAGACAGAAAACAAGAGATAAGGGAGTATTAAAGTGAGGATGATAAAATAGGGGTTCTGAACAAGTGAATAAGGGTTAGGAGTTAAAAGCAGCATCAAAAAGGTGGGCTTTTAGCTTAGATTTGAAGATGGCCAGAGATGGAGCTTGACGTACCGGCTCAGGAAGTCTATTCCAGGTGTATGGTGGTGCAGCAAGATAAAAGGAATGGAGTCTGGAGTTAGCAGTGGAGGAGAAGGGTGCAGATAAGAGAGATTTACCCAGTGAATGGAGTTCCCGGGGAGGAATGTAGGGAGAGAAGAGTGTGGAGAGGTACTGAGGAGCTGCAGAGTGAATGCACTTATAGGTCAATAAGAGGAGTTTGAACTGTATGCGGAAACGGATAGGAAGCCAGTGAAGTGACTTGAGGAGAGGGCTAATATGAGCATAACAACCCTGGCGGAATATTAGTCGTGCAGCAGAATTTTGAACAGATTGAAGAGGAGAGAGATGGCTAAGTGGGAGACCTGTGAGAAGCAAGTTGCAATAGTCTAAGCGAGAGGTGATAAGAGTGTGGATGAGGGTTCTGGTAGTGTGCTCAGAAAGGAAAGGGCGAATTTTGGTGATATTATAGAGAAAGAAATGACAGGTACATATTCAAATATATATATTATATTTTGAACATATTACCCCTCATTTGCAGAATCTTCATTGGCTCCAAGTTCCAAGTCAGGTACAGTTTAAAGTCTCAGGGGGTCTTTTACTAAGGCATGCTAGCGTATTTTGTGTGTGCTAAAAATAGGCACACACAAAAAAACGTGCCTATGTATTCGTATGAGCATCTCTAGCATTTAGCGCGTGCCTATTTTTTTAGCACGCACTAACCCCCTTAGTTTTGATATTCTGGAATATTTGCAGTGGTTAATGAGCCCATATGTTCCTGGGTGATTTTGCTCTCTGAAGAGAAGAGACTGATGTGAGTTCCAACCTGTACAGAAGCATGGTTGTCTGTTACTTGTGTGAGGGTTCTTTTGGTATCATCAGAGACCCTTTCATGGCACAGTTGGCCCTAGGTTTTGTGAGATAAGGAGGATTTATTGGACTTTCACAAGAGTGGCCAAGTGGTTAGGGTGGTGGACTTTGGTCCTGGGGAACTGAGGAACTAAGTTCGATTCCCACTTCAGGCACAGGCAGCTCCTTGTGACTCTGAGCAAGTCACTTAACCCTCCATTGCCCCATGTAAGCCGCATTGAGCCTGCCATGAGTGGGAAAGCGCAGGGTACAAATGTAACAAAAATAAAATAGATACTATTGGAGATTCTACGTGGAATGTTGCTACTATTGGAGATTCTACGTGGAATGTTGCTATTCCACTAGCAACATTCCATGTAGAAGGCTGTGTAGGCTTCTGTTTCTGTGAGTCTGACGTCCTGCACGTACGTGAAGCAGAAGCCTGCGCGGCCACATTGGTGATCTGCAAGGGCCGACTTCTACATGGAATGTTGCTAGTGGAATAGCAACATTCCATGTAGAATCTCAAATAGTAGCAACAGTGGAGGAGTGGCCTAGTGGTTAGGGTGGTGGACTTTGGTCCTGGGGAACTGAGGAACTGAGTTCAATTCCCACTTCAGGCACAAGCAGCTCCTTGTGACTCTGGGCAAGTCACTTAACCCTCCATTGCCCATTGAGCCTGCCATGAGTGGGAAAGCGCAGGGTACAAATGTAATAAAAAATTGAAGACTCACTTCTTGTGTAAAGTTTTTGGGGGTTAATTTGAATAGTGCTAGGAAGGGAGGGAGGCTGGATTCATGTTTTGCTGGTCTACTTTTGATTTTTATGTCTGAGCTGTGTGGTTTGATATTTGACTTTTAAGAAGAGAAGCACAGAAAATAATACACAGATAAAACTCAAAAATTGAAGAGAGAACTATGGCTATGGATGGAAGAAAAAATGGCTAAACAGGTAAAGATAAGTAGTAAGATTTTTTTCTGATATATTAGTGGAAACTTTATTATTTGGACTTTACGATTTTGGTGTTTTCCATTTCTCCATTGTTGTTCGAAAACAGAGGGTCCCTATATAGAAAAAGGATGGAATAAAGCAAAACTTAAATGACCTTCACACTTTAAGCAGGACTCTGCGGGGTGTAAGAAGCTCAAAGCAGCAGGTATAACTCTTGTTGCCTTCTTAGGTAGTCTGGATGGACCAGACAGGTCTTCATCGGCAGTCATTTGCTATGCTTCTATGTGTGTTAATTTTTTTTTAAATTATTGTTATCCACTGAGAGAAGGATGATATATTTTTCTGGATTGGAGGGCTATACATTTTCATTGAATATATGAATAAATAATAAATTACATTGTTTTGAGTCTTCAAATTATTAATAAATTGTATATTATCGAACATCCTCCAGATTCTGGTATCCTTGGTCGCTCTCCCACTTTTTTTACATTTCTGTTTTTACCGTGGGGTGTTTGAGTTCTCCGCTTTTCTGGCGGATTTTCCCCCCCCAATTACATTTGTTGGCCATAAACTCTCCACTGGTTGATTGCAAAGTCCTTATAAAATTCAGACTCTTAACACGCATTGAGCAAACATTCTTTAACAATGATGACATACTAGAAGTATCTGACATGGCTTTCATGTGGTTTTAGCATTCCTATCTATGTTTTCGGAATGATTCGGAATATGGTTGCTTCTTTCCTGGTAACTTACCTCAGTTCCCTGGGGCTTGCAGAGCTAATAGATTTCATTGGCATTTCTTTCTATATATTGCTCAGGTCAGATCTACGCTGAGCTTCTCTTATTCACTGGCATTCGTAGGAAATTACTTTCAAACGCTTTCTGGAATGGGCTTTTTTCTCTTTACAGTCAAACAGAAAAAAAACTGATCTTAGTTGATGTGTTTTTAACTGACACAGCTGGGGTAGTATTGTTTCAATTCTATCCAAAATAATTTGCGCTCATAACCAATTCCATTGAAATTTCAAACATATTTTGAAACAATGCAGTGGGGATCTCTTACCCGTACCATCTTGATCGCATTTAAAACTCATCTTTTCGCCAGTTTTATTTCACTGTCCCAATGTGCCCTTTGGAAAATGGAGTAAACACCTTTGGTGAAAAAGTTAATTGAAAACGTAATTATGTTCATTATTTTATTGGGATGTGCTGGATGCTTTTATCTTACTGTGTTTATGAACTTAAAGTCATTCTTATAAAATAAGATCTATAAATTCATACTTTAGGTGTAAACTGTCCAAAAATATTATATAGCACCTTAGTACCCCCAATCTAAACTCATATGCAATACCGTGTCTATGGGGCACTTTACTACAGCTTAACGTGTGCTAAAAGATGTTAGCTCTTGTTAAGGGGCACTTTTACAAAGGCGTGTAAGGGCCTATGCACGTGCAGTGCACGTCAAATCGGCATTGCCGCCCGACTAGCACATGCACCTGGCAGTAATTCCGAATTTGACATGTGCCAAAAACCTACGGTAGAAAATAATTTTCTGCTTTCTATGTGGGGTCCTTCCCGGCAGTGATCGGCAGTGGATGTTTACCGCACAGGTAACGTGTGAGCCCGTACTGCTAAGTCAATGAGTGGCATTAAGGGCTCAGGCCGTAATAGGCGCACGCTGGTTTTCATTTTGCCATATGTCCATTTCCTGCCCCCTCCAAACCTTTTTTCCAGACATGCTGGAGAAATGGTCCAGCGCGCATTCAATACACACAACCACAGGCCAATTTTTGGTGCACCTTTGCTGAGCATCTTCTTTACACCTGCGCGTCATGTGACACTTAGCACATGCTAGTATCCATTAGCCCATCTTATTAATTCCCTTAACCTTAGTTGCCCTGTTTGTCTGTCCTAATTAGATTGTAAGCTCTGTCGAGCAGGGACTGTCTCTTCATGTTCAAGTGTACAGAGCTGCGTACGTCTAGTAGCACTTTAGAAATGATAAGTAGTAATAGTAGTCTTTGGGATTCCGGAATCTTGCTACTCTTTGGGGTTCCGGAATGTTGCTACTCTTTGGGATTCCAGAATCTTGCTATTATCCTGTTTGTCCTAATTAGATTGTAAGCTATGTCGAGCAGGGACTGTCTCTTCATGTTCAAGTGTACAGAGCTGCGTACGTCTAGTAGCACTTTAGAAATGATAAGTAGTAATAGTAGTCTTTGGGATTCCGGAATCTTGCTACTCTTTGGGGTTCCGGAATGTTGCTACTCTTTGGGATTCCAGAATCTTGCTATTATCCTGTTTGTCCTAATTAGATTGTAAGCTCTGTCGAGCAGGGACTGTCTCTTCATGTTCAAGTGTACAGCGCTGCGTACGTCTAGCAGTGCTATAGAAATGATAAGTAGTAGTAGCCCGCACTAAGCTTGAATAATAGTGCCTCTAGGTTACCCTAGGTCAGGGGTCTTCAAATCCTGTCCTTGAGGTTCTCAACCCTGCCTAGTTTTCAGAATTTCTACAATGAATATGCATGAGATCTATTTGTATTCACTGCTTCCATTGTATGCAAATAGATCTCATACATATTCATTGTGGAAATCCTGAAAACCAGGCTGGGTTGTGGACCTCGAGGACTGGATTTGAGGACCCTTCCTTAGGTATGTGAGCCTACAATCTTCATAAGAACGTAAGCATTGCCATACTGGGACAGACCAAAGGTCCATCAAGCTCAGCATCCTGTTTCCAACAGTGGCCAATCAAGGTCACAAGTACCTGGCAAGATCCCAAAACAGTACATTTTATGCTGCTTAACCTAGAAATAAGCAGTGGCTTTTCCCCAAGTCCATCTTAATAATGGCTTATTGACTTTTATTTCAGGAAGTTATCAAACCTTTTTTTAAACCCTGCTAAGCTAACTGATTTTACTATAGTCTCTGGCAATGAATGCTACTGAGAAACTCCAGGGCAGGCTCACCTCCCTCCAAACTGCACAGTTGGGTCTCCTGAAGCATTGGTGAAGGCATAGTACTGGCAAAGAAATGAGCTGTGTATACTGTGGAGAATGTGAAAGGGTATAAATGCTTATTGCTTCTTGTTCTTGTAATCCTTTCACCAACTTCTCTCCTTGTGAAAGTGCTTTTAATTTTAGAGAAGAAGGGACTGAAGGAGAGGAAGAGCAGAAGGAAGAGCCACTATGGAAGTCATAAGGCACATTTGCTCCTTCAGATCCCTGCAGCCACGACAGACTCCCTGCAGCCACGACTACCTGTTCATTTATAGGGTATTAGAGTTTTGGAAGGTTAAATGGTAGATCTGGGAGTCAACAAAAGATACCTATCTATATAAAAATAATTCTCACCTGGAACATTCTGAAGCTCACTCTGTGGGAGGGAAACACTGAAGCCCTGCAGTCTTGGTAGGCTAGGCTGTCAGCAACACTCACTCTCACTCACACTCACTGTCAGTCATAGACCTGCCCTCAGCCACGCCCCATCGCAATAATTCGCAACCCCAACGTTCTAAATGAAGCCACCACTGGAAGTTGAGGCGTTGAGATATCCCCTTTGCCCATGAGTGTTTGCCCCACCCTCGCGTCACTACATGAAGACGACAAGGGCGGAGCACTGACACTTGACAAACGCCAACGGACCCCCCTTCCACGACCCTGTCGACCCCCCTTCTCGGCGAAAACCGTCCCCCGCCGCCATCCACTACCTGTGCTGATGGGGGACCCCGTCAGCCGAAGCCTGTGCTGGCCTTCGCCGTGCTCCTTCTTCAATGATCTTCGGTTCAAGTTCCTCTGCGTGCGTCTCACATCAGACGCACGCAGAGGAACTTGAACACAAAATCATTGAAGAAGCAACGCCGCAAAGGCCAGCACAGGACTTCGGCTGATGGGGGTTGGGGGTCCCCCATCAGCACAGTTACTGGACGGCGGCGGGGAACGGTTTTCACCGAGAAGGGGGGTCGAGGTCGCGGAAGGGGGGGAAACGGAGGGACGGCAGAGTCTGGAACAGCGAGGGAGGGTGGGGGATGGCCTTGCTAGTGCCCGTTTCCTTCCCTTTTGAAACGGGTCGTTTTTTACTAGTAGAACAGAAAGACCCAGCATCTCCAAAAATATTTTCTATTAAAGTTGTAGGCTTACGCATCTTGGAACATGAGGAGTGAGGCTTGTAGCGCTAGAGAAATGCTAAATAGTAGTAGTAAATAGTTATAATTTACAACAGCAACTTGAATTCATTATAGGCAATTTACCTGGTAGATGAAGCTAACAATATTATTAAGATCTTCTGAGGTGATAGTGCATATTAGATATAAGAACATAAGTATAGCCAGTATCCTGCTTCCAACAGTGGCCAATTCAGGTCACAAGTGCTTGGCAGAATCCCAAATACTAGCAATATTTCATGTTACCGATCCCTGTTATCGTTCACTATAAGTCACATTGAACCGAATATCATTTGGATAATGAGGGATATAAGCATCAATAAATGAAATGAAATGTCCATCTCAATAACAGACTATGGACTTTTCCTCCAGGAACTTGTTCAAACCTTTTTTAAACCCAGATACACTAACTGCTGTAACCGCATCTTCGGCAACGAGTTCCAGAGCTTAACTATTCATTCAGTGAAAAAAATATTTCCTCCAATTTGTTTTAAAAGTATTTCCAAGTAATTTCATTGAGTGTCCCCTAGCCTTTGTACTTTTTGAAAGAGTAAAAAATTGATTCTTCTACTCGTTCTACACCACTCAGGAATTTTTACGTATCTCAATCGTATCTCCCCTCATCGGTTCTTTTCCAAACTGAAGAGCCCTAACTTCTTCAGCCTTTCCTCATACGAGAGGAGCTCCATCCCCTTTCTTTGGTTGCTCTTCTTTGAATCTTCTCTAATTCCACTATATCTCTTTTTGTGTTTAAATACAGTGACCAGAGCTGAACGCAGTACTCTAGGTGAGGTTGCACCATGGAGCAATACAGGTGCATTATAGTATTCTCAGTCTTAATTCCCATCCCTTTCCTAATAATTCCTAGCATCCTGTTTGCTTTGCCAGCCACATTTGTTAGCTCACATTCCTTTAAACATTTAGCACCCTTTTATTAAGCTGCTAGTGTGGGTTTTACCACACGGTAAATATTAGCACAGATCCATGCTGATATGTAGCATGCATTAAAACCAGCAGTGCAGGCGTGTACCCATGCTAGGTGCTTAATGCTGATAGGAGTAGGGAACTGGGCATGACATCGGTAGATCAGAAGTCTGGTCTGTGGTAACAGCTAGCACACAGGTCAGTATCGGTCGCTAGCTGTCACGACTTCTGATTAGCATGACTGCACTTACTGCAAACTTAAAAGGAGGCAGCAGGTGCAATCGCACAATCATCAGTCTGGTAATAAGCTTGTTCTGTCCCAAGAAGATCTACAATGGTGATCTCCCTCCAATGCTCAATCGCTCCTGATATACTCCACACATCCGATTCCCCTATGGCACTCCCCATGATCTCCGATCCCCTCTGCTCAAACTCCTGATCTCCAATCCCTCTCTGGCTCAAATCCTCACATCCCCATCCCCTAAAAGTCCAAACCCCACCCAGATATAAGTGCTACCCCCCTTGAGTTGCAATCCCTCTCGATCCTACCTGGGACCTAATCATGGTTACCATTGGTGATAGAGTGTAAACTGGATAGGAGCGGTACTCTTCTGCTCCCACCCAGGACTGTTCTGAGATCCAAGGTGACCACTAAGACCCCTAGCCATAGTCTTCCGATACTACTTCTAGTAAGCATTTGTCCATATAAAGCAAACTAAGGCAAAGAAATTTAAACCTGATAAGCTATCTAATACCTATGTTTAACTATTCTAGGGCTATACCAATTACATTTAAACTAAGAGAAAAGAATTTTAGACTGTTTAAACAAGCTAATACTAACGTTTGTTTTTTAAAATGAAATTAAAACTGATTTATCAATAAACTTCAATTCTTCAAGTAAAGTAATGTTCACTTAGCTAGAGAGGCTTCCTTTTCTCTCCAAACTCCCTAAGGTGTTCCCTTCCCCAGATGGGTTTAAGGTGTGCAAGGCAATAATGTGCATTTTTAAAAGATGTACATTATTTTGGTTGTTTAAACTACTTGCAGTATGATCATACCTTCCTTTTGAAAACTGGTGCAAAATCCCTAAGTGAAAGTAATCACAGACTTGGCAGAGTTTAAAAAAGGGTTTGGACGGTTTCCTAAAGGACAAGTCCATAGACCGCTACTAAATGGACTTGAGAAAAATCCACAATTTCGGGAATACATGTATAGAATGTTTGTACGTTTGGGAAGCTGCCAGGTGCCCTTGACCTGGATTGGCCGCTGTCGTGGACAGGATGCTGGGCTCAATGGACCCTTGGTCTTTTCCCAGTATGGCATTACTTATGTACTTCTGCTTATGCCATTTTGAAAACTGCACCAAAATATTTTCACTTCAGTATTAGTTTTATTTTCTAACTTAAATTTTATTTGACATTTTACTTGGTGGTACAATAAAGTTGAATTCTTCAAACACATTACCCAACAATAAGCTGGTATATTCTGGGGGGGGGGTTGGGGGGGATAAAGGAGATATGTATATTTGTTAGTGAGGCTACTTCTAAAGTTCATAAATTTTATGGTGCTTCAAATCTATTTTATCTTTTTGTGGTACAAATTCTCTGTAACACTTCTAAGATTCTGATGGAAAGCATTGTCACAGAAGAGGGGGGAAAATCCCCTTTGTATTTTCCTGACCTAACGCTGAACCCAGGTGGTAGTTGGCAAGCTGATGAGCCGGAGAGTGTGTACATATGTTATAAGCATGAGCAGTGGACAGAGATGCACAGCTTCTGCCTCCTGGGTTCATGTTTAATCACAACACACTTAACGTGAAACAGATTTTATGAGTGAAGTGGTGAATGAGTTACGGATGTTCTCCACTACGATCCATTATGAGCTAAGGGTGGGACAGCTCCTGGCCAACTACAATACTATCTGTAATTTTCCAGGTCATCATTCAGCAGGGG